>NC_044383.1:102317382-102942382 GCF_006542625.1 Nomascus leucogenys | reverse complement strand
GTGTATGTATATATATATGGAAATATATATATATATATTTCGAAATATATATATATATATATATATATATATATATATATATATATATTTGAGATGGAGTTTCACTCTTGTCATCCAGGCTGGAGTGCAATGGCATAATCTTGGCTCACTGCAACCTCTGCCTGCTGGGTTCAAGCGATTCTCCTGCCTCAGCCTCCCTAGTAGCTGGGATTACAGGCATGCACCACCATGCCCAGCTAATTTTTTTGTATTTTTAGTAGAAACAGGGTTTCACCATGTTAGCCAGGCTGGTCTTAAACTCCCGACCTCAGGTGGTCCACCCACCTCGGCCTCCCAAAGTGCTGGGGTTACAGTTGTGAGCCACCATGTCTGGCTGGAGAGATATTTTTAATATACTTTTATTGGAAATGAATCAATCAAGTAAATATCAGAAAATATATAAAATATACAAAGAACAAGCTTAGCAAGTTTTGTCTGAGAGTTTTGTATATATAAATAATATATAATGTATTTACATTTCAAAACAGCTAGAAAAGAGGTCTTGAAATGTTCTCAACACGTAGAAATGATCAATACTCAAGATGATGGATACCCTAAATGCCCTAACTTGATCATTGTATATTCTATCCATGTACCTCATAAATATCATGTATCAACACAAAAATTTAAAAAAGCAAAGCCTGCAGGGTATATAGTGACATGTTCAGTAAAGCTTGATAGTAAATGCCACATCTTTCCTTAGGCTTATAATTTTGTTTTTATTTTTTACATATATATACATTTTGAGATGGAGTCTCACTGTGTCACTCAGGATGGAGTGCAGTGGCACCATCTCGGCTCACCGCAACCTCCATCTCCCAGGTTCAAGCGATTCTTTTGCCTCAGCCTCCCAAGTAGCTAGGATTACAGGTACCCTCCACCACACCTGGCTAATTTTTTTGTATTTTTAGTAGAGATGGGGTTTTGCCATGTTGGCCAGGGTGGTCTCAAACTCCTGACCTCAGGTGATCCACTGGCCTCAGTCTCCCAAAGTGATGGCATTACAGATGTGAACCACCATGCCCGGCCTCCTTATGTTTAAAATTTTATATTTAAAAATGAACTTAATTAAAGTACAGATGGTCCCCACCTTACAATTGTGTGAAGGCAATACACATTCAGGAGAAACCCTACATCAAACATGCACACGACCATTCTGTTTTTTATTGTCAGTGCAATATTCAATAAATTACATGAGATATTCAATACTTTATTATGAAATAGGCTTTCTGTTAGATGATTTTGCTCAACCGTAGGCTAATGTAAGTGTTCTGAGCATGTTAATGTAGGCTAGCTTAAGCTATGCTGCTCGGTATGTGAGGTATATTAAATGCATTCTGACTGCTGAATGGTTTGTTGGGATATAACCCTATCACAAATTGAGAAGCATCTGTATATGGGGAGTGAGGAAGTGGGGAAGGAAATTGTAGACCATTCTTTCAGGGAATTATGTAGGAAAGGATGGAGCATAGATTGATTAGAAGACATTATTGGATTGTAAAATTCTTGCTGTAAAGGAGTTTGTAGATGATAAATTCCCAAGTTTTACTATTGCTTACTGTTGAAAGAACTAATCACTTCATCTGTAGTGCTTGTTAATGACTGTGAATTATCACATTTATGAGTAATCAATTTTCTTAGTTCTTTTGTGATGCTATAATACTTCAGATTAGTATAAACACCAGACATTTATTTCTTACAGTTCTGGAGGTTGGGAAGTACAAGATCAAGGTGCTGGCATTGTTTTCTGGCAAGGGCTCTTCTCTGCTTCCAAGATGGCACCTTGTTGCTATATCCTCACATAGCAGAAGAGCAACAAAAGTCTAAGCTATTTCCTTCCAGCCCTTTTATTAGGTGCTAATTCATTCATGAGAGCAGAACCCTCATGACCTAATCACTTCCCCAAAGGCCCCAACTCTTAAAACTACCACAATGGGCATTAAGTTTAAACACACAAATTTTAGGGACATTCAGACCTTTGCCTTCTCTGATAGTTTGCGGGTGATCATACAACCCACAGATCAGTGGATATCATCCTCTATTAGCACCTTCCCAAGTGTCTATTCTGCTGCCCACGTATTCCCAAAGGACCAGCATAGGGGCATAGCTCAATTCACCACTTACTTGGGTTCGTTGACTACAGTGCAGTTTTACCAGACTGAAGAATGTGTCTTTCTCCTAACCCCAGTTCCAAATTTAGTCCTAACAAGCCTAAAGAACTCTTAGTAAAACAGGAAAAACTTTGCTTATGCATTATCTTGAAATAATTCTTTCCTAGTTGGCTGCCAGGGCAGACATTGTAGATCATGTACTTGCTTGAAACATCATCTCTGTGCTTTCTTCTATTTAAGGGAGGAGTACCTTTACATTAAAAAAGGAGTCGGGAACACAGGGCTCACTTGCATCCTAAGAACTGCTGAAGACTAGTAGGTTTCATAGTCTGAAAACCAGCAAACCAGTGTCCCCTGTGATGGTGAGTACAGCCGTGGTCGTGCAGGTTGTGCTTTGTACAGTAGCACCTGGCAGGGGTTCTGTTCCTTCCTTAAGCTCTGTGTCTTGACTGGAAGGTCATGGAGCAGAGGGGAGCCATGTCAGTCTGAAGTAAAAGCCGGCTTTTTCTAATACACCCAATGACATCCTGAATTCTCCCAATGGCCCTAATGTGAGCATACCACAGCCATTAGAGTTTAGTGAGATTAATTCCAGTACCGCCATCACCTCGCAGCAAGCACACAGGCCCTTTCTATGTTATTCTCTGGGGTATCTTACTCGAACTCAGGATTGCCCACAGATTGACCCAGCGACATGCTGTCACTGCACCTTAGTAAGCTTTGTGAGTCTTCCTCTAAAATAGTTTGCTCTAACATAATTAGAGTGTGTGCAGTACAAAATAAATTTGATTTGGAACCATCAAATTTAGTCCAAATCCCTTCTTGTTGCCAACATCCAGATAACCTTGAATACATTTCTCAACCTCTGTACTTTTAGATTCTTATCCTGTAAAACGGCCACGATTACAGTACTATTTCACAGATTGTATTTGAATTAAAATGAGATAAAGAGAATGAAAACCACATTGTAAACTGTAAATTTGATATACATATAAGTCGTTATTATTTGCTACTGAAAAACTCTCCACCCCATACCCCACAACCAAGTGAAATTAATTTTCCTGAGATCATAGTGTCACAGAACATATGCAGTGATGGAAATACCTTAGGTATTGTAGAATTCCATTCAATTTATCCAACCACAAGAATAACCTATAGTAACTAGTTTTTATATAGTGCATTTTAATGTGTTTTACAGCACATCTCGTCACTTTGGTTCTCACAATTATTCTGTGAGGTGGGTGATATTGTTGCCATTTTGCAAATGTGGAAACTGAGCCATAGAGCAATAAAATGGCTTGCCCAATGCCACACAGCCGGTAAATGGTAGGGCTGCAACTGAGCCTTCCAAATCCTCCTAGGTTCTTTCAACTACACCACACTTTTCTTCGGAGTATTCTTGAATCTGTCACTTTATAGCAAGAATTTGCCAGAACAAATAGGACTAATGGACTCGAACTAAAAATAGTAGAAAATTACTTCCCTAAACTGAGTTTTCCACTTCTATTTCTGGAAAGATTTTGATCCTCCTCTGCACGCTGCAGTTGTCAAGGTGAAAGGATTTTTTATTTGAACTTTAAGTATTTCTGCATAAATAAAGAGAGCCTTCAATAGCTAACGTCTCTGGAACTCTCAAAAGAAAGCTAAGGGCTTACTTTCTCTACCAGAATCATTATACATTATTATACTGTAGAGCACCCATTTTGAACAACAGTTTTGTAAGAAAATATTGCCCATTATATCACTCCTTAATGTTGTTGATTGCTGCTAATGAAAAGCAAAAAATGTTACCAGATATATTTGAATACTGTAATCACACAAGATAGGGATCTATGGTTTTGGGGACAGTGTGATAACCATTGGTGTAGTTAAGGGATCAGGTTTGAACTCAGGATTTATTACCTACAGATTGCTGATCTTGTCTCTCTAATTCTTACAACAATCAATCCAAGACTGAATAATGCTAACATTCAGATCTATCTTGGATTGCGAAGGTTTCTGTTTGTGATTTTAAAACAATGTCTTGGCATGAGAACAAAACACCACTCTTGAACTCCCTTGGGCTAAAGAAGTTTTTGTGTCTCAGTGCTTCAGGTCTGACTTCACATTATCAGCTTTTATGGCTCTAGATTACAATTCATCCTTACAAATAAAGCAGTTATTTGATCCATGGCAAGTTACGTGGCTATAAGCCAATCCTGTTGTTCATGGTTTTTTTCCCTCTTCAGCTCAGCAAAGAGCAAAAGCAGTAGAGTGCAGAAGCAGCACTCCTCTCTCAAAGCGAGGAAGAGCTTACAAAAACAAAACAAAAAGACATGGACTGATATACCTCTAAGAAACAGGCAAAAGAAGAGAAATTGAAGATCATATTCTTCATCTGTCAAGCACTATGTCTCGCCCTGTACACCGAAGACCAGAATACCATAAAATAGTAAGATCTTTCTACAAAGAGATTTTTCTACTTCAGAGAAAATGTTTTCTTGAGTGATTTCCGATTTATTTTAAAAAGTGATGCTATAAGAATTTTTAGTGGAGGAAAGAGAGTGTTCAGGGGGGTGAATCATAAATAACACATCTAGGAATAATTATGATTATCTCCCACATAAAGAATAATCAATTCTTTATACAGACTTTAAGATCTTCTTTTCTGACTAATTATATCCATACGAGTGTCAATTTTTTTGCTTCTGACAGAAAATATGAAAATATTAGCAATTTTTTGTATTTCATACTTCAGGAAATAGGAACTTATATATATATGTATGTATATATATATATGTATACAGGTATGTATTTATGTGTGTATATATATGTATACAGGTATGTATATATATACAGTATATAGTTGATATGTGTAACACTGAATAGAAATAGGTCATCAAAAAAGGATTGCCTTTAAAAATGTTTCCTAGTGTTATTTTAACTTGGTATGTAATATTATCCTTTCTACATATTCCCGGTTAAGATTTATTTATAAACCTTATTTTTTTGCAGATTAGTTTTAAATAACATTCTTTAATATTCTCTTATAGTTTTAGTCATTAAGAAGCTACAGATACAAAAACTCATTGTTAACTTTAAAATTATGTTAATTATTTCAAGAGACTGATGGGCATTTGATATAATTAAGTAATTTCAGACTTGGTGTTTAGAATTGTAGTGACTAACTGGCATACTTCAGTTTGAAATGCCTGCAGATATCTCCTCTGGCATTCTGGGATCTTGATTTATTTTCCTGTGGGACTCTCAAGTGCTAAAAATACATGGTATATAGTTCATATTATATTGAAATCATTTGATTTTATAAAGCAGTTAAAATACAGTTTTATCCTGATACATTCATAACCTACTGAAATAGTTAATGATGTTCTTTCAGATAATCATACGATTATTTTTATTGTTTTAAAAACTATGAAGATAAACTTATGTTGACCTTTCCTGGCATCTGTGGTATGGATTTGAGACCCAATTGAACAAGTAGTTCAAGGTATAGTCCTTGGCCATGAAGTAGAATAGAGAAAGCTGGCCTTCATGGGTACTGAACCAGAAATTTGGCTGGAAATAAAATAGGTTTCAAGATATAATAGTGCCCACCCATTGGGGACAGAGAAGAAATTCCATTATTTCAGTTTGGCCTTAATTATAAATGGACACAATTTTGGGGCCATGGCATGTAGGTAGAGTATAATTTTTTCTACTTTTCTCTTTTTCAAATTCTTTTGTTTTACTGCTAGTCACAACAATCTCATCATTCTCTCTCTCTCTCTCTCTTCTTCACCTTTGCTTATCTTTATGCTGTAGCATTAGTACATGGCAGCACTTTGTCTTCTGCTGTGGCTCTTATATGTTGAGCAGACTTTTCATTGATAATTTACCAGCATTTCTTGTGATTTATTATTAGGTTCTTGGAAAAATCCTAAGCCAAACCTAAATTGTCTTAAGTTTTAGTTTTCACTTATAATTCACTCTAAAAATGGGACATATTTTGGAGACCTATAAGGAAATATCACATTCCCCTTTTTTCTCTAAGTAAAAAGAAAAGAAACTCACAAATTTGCTGCTACATTTGGGTTTATCCTGAAGGTCTCCTTGGCAGATCTGGGAGCCATTAGGGATTGTGCTTTTTTTTTTTTTTTCTTGAGACGGAGTCTCGCTCTGTCACCCAGGCTGGAGTGCAGTGGTGCAATCTCGGCTCACTGCAAGCTCCGCCTCCCGGGTTCACGCCATTCTCCTGCCTCAGCCTCTCAGAGTAGCTGGGACTACAGGCGCCCGCCACCACGCCCGGCTAATTTTCTTTTGTATTTTTAGTAGAGACGGGGTTTCACCGTGGTCTCGATCTCCTGACCTCGTGATCCGCCCGCCTTGGCCTCCCAAAGTGCTGGGATTACAAGCGTGAGCCACCGCGCCCGGCCTCCTGAGAAGTCTTATCCAATTCTTGCTTCCAACTGAAAACATGGTTGGCATATATTTTAGAAAAACAGAAATTTATGTTAGAAATTAGTATTTTTAAAAAACTGTCCTCCATGAAAGTACATTGCAAGTTATCATGTAAGCAAATGCATAGAAAGATGTTTTCATGTTAAGAAATTCATTTTATTTAACAGCTCTCTCTCCCCCACCTCACATCAATGTATCCAAATGTGAATATAATTTGTTTTCAAAAGTGCAAACTGTTGCAATAGTAGGAGGAAGGAAAAAATGTACAGATGACTTCTAAGGCTACTTCAAACCAGATTTTGTAAAAAAAAAGAAATACAGTGGTATACTGTCATAACTTGCCTATAACAAGAAACTATCCCTTTTTCTCCAGAATAAAGATCTCTTTGTCCTTACCTATGGAGCTCTGGTTGCCCAGCTGTGTAAGGATTATGAGAAGGATGAAGATGTGAACCAATATTTAGATAAAATGTAAGTGGAAGTCCTTCATTCTTATTGAAGGTCTGTTGTTTCTTATATCACCTGCATTCTTTCTGCCTCTGATGACTTCCTTTGCTTCATTTCACCAGCTGCTCTTCTGTCTCAATTAATCACATCTGAGAGCTGAACGTAATTTCTTACAAGTGCCATTTGGGTTGATAGAATAAGATAATAGGAAGGAATTTTTTCCTACAAATATCAAGTGTGGGATGTTTTCTCTTTAGTTAGAAATCATTTCTTAAGTGACTTAAGAGTCGCTTATAAGCAAAAGATGTGGTAAAATTGAAATTGTTCTATTACCAACATGAGGGAACATCAAATTTTATTCTTTTCAGAAGTCTTTTGTTCTAACACAGCTCTTTCCAATATAAATATATGCTTACACAAGCACAGACCATCTATTGAAAGATATGCAAGAAACTCATAATGATAGTTTCTCAGGGGAAGATGGAGAAAATGGGAATTGTGAATTAAAGGGAGAGTTTATTTTGTTTAAGATAGCATTTTTATTGTTTGAATTTTTTTAATCATTACTAAGCTTTTCTTAAAAAACATAGTAGGTAGAAAAACTCACTTCTTTTTTAAATGAGACCCATTCTCTTTGTCTTTACTGTTGGAGATTCCTCCTGCACAAATT
This sequence comes from Nomascus leucogenys, assembly GCF_006542625.1. Lineage (NCBI taxonomy): Eukaryota > Metazoa > Chordata > Mammalia > Primates > Hylobatidae > Nomascus > Nomascus leucogenys. The sequence continues at coordinate 102,934,678 of NC_044383.1, read as the reverse complement.
CCACCTTTTGATTTTCTCTGAATAACTATGCGATCATCAGATGATTGCCAAACAATAAAACATCTGTCAATGGTTTTTGAGCTTCTTAATTATAAACTCTGAAGAGGACTCTAACAGAGGAAAGACTGGAAAATGTGTACTGGTTAGAAGATTTATCTAGGCAGATTGAAGGGGAAATTTAGCCTAACATTTTAGAGCTTTTTAAAAGGGTTCATTGTATTTTCAGTTGAAATACAGAAAAAGACAACATAAAGATTGAAAGTCTTTTTTAAAAACTCTCATTTTTCTTCTTTCTGTATGCATATTCTTTTTCTTTTAAAAAAATTCTAATTTATTTTTGTACACATGCCTTTTTTTTGCATTTCTACTTAATTAGCAAGGGCATTCACAAAGAAGAGAACTGCCCAACTGTCCACCTATAGATTTTTCAGTCACTTCGTTAGCTGAACTCTCTATAGCTGTGAGGAATGTTAAGGTTATTTTACACTAGGTCACACTTAAACATCTGACATAGCATTTCCAGAAATTACTTCATTTTATTTGACTTATGTTAAACTTGCATTGTTTTGTGAAAAAGCTGTGAATAATAAAAAAGCTCACTTATTTGACTAAAAAAATACCTTTGGTTAGCTAATTGAGTACACATTTAACAAATATGAATGAAATATTAAAGAATAAATTTTTGAGAAGTTGCAGAAAGATCTTAAGAAAAAAATTCACATTTAGATTTCCTTAATAGCTTTTGCTGAGAGCCTCTTACATTTTTAATTTATAAAATATCTACTTTGCAGAAACATACCCTTTTACCAAAACAATATGTGTAGATATAGCACAGCTCATAATGTTTTGGCTTCTGACCACTGTTCCCAGTTGCTGAGCTGTGGATATGCAAAGTGATAATTAGAAAACACTAGAAATATTTTTTAATCCTGATACAACTATTTCTGTAAAGTAGACATTTTGATTGTTAAAAGTCTTTCCAGTGAGAGCTTCTTGGCTGAAATTATAAACCATTTTTCTCTAAAGTCAAGGAAGCTACACTGAATATTTCTATCCACTCAGAAACATAAATAGGATATCTCACAAGATTCATTGAATTCATAAGCACTCTCACACCAAATCTGTCTCCCTCCAACCACCTAGTCACCAAAGATTTCATCTCTTTTTAGAGCCTCTGGAGTAATCATTGCCTCTGAACACTGTGGTTTCTTGTTGGGCATTTTGTGGCTCCATTGGAAATCGTTTCACTTGTCTATGTACATGTGGCTGTGAAATTAAAAGACCAATTTTGATAGAGGTTTGGCAAAAATAGTATTCCGTTTGATTTCCACCTTGAAGGTCACATTTTCTCAGCTAGATTGCAAGTTCTTATAAGACAGAGATTCTGACCTTTCTTTGTATCCTTCTGGGAAATTTAGTCATTTCTCAGTTTATCTTGTTGAAAGTGTGTGCTCAGCCAACTTAGCTACATATTCAGTGTATGTATAATCACATCTCAATCGAAGGTTTTCAAAATTGTACTTCAGGCACTATTAGAGCTATTTTCTCGGGGTGGAGATAATACAATACCTTCCCCCAATCCCATAGTTTGTTTCCCTGGAATGAAAAATGAGTTTTCTGAACTTGGCTGTTTTTCACTTAGTAAACTTCAGAGTCTGAAGTTGCCGAAACTTTCACTGACAACAAAAATTTTTTCTGCTCCTCCTTCCAGAGCCCATCCTGGAAATGCCTGCCCTTCTACCCTGATAACAATGCTAAGAGAAGAGCGAGCATCCGGGTATCACACATGTAGCAGACACTTTAGCTAGGATCTCATTTGATTTCCATCAATAGCTAATGATGAGAAAATTAGTTGCCACTGAGAAACATTAGGCTACAGACACCAGCCTTCCTTAATTTTAATTTATATTGTCAAGTTTGGGCAAGTCTTGATTCTAGGCAGACTCTTCTGCTTGTAGACCAGTTAATATTTCCTCAGTGTGTTGTGTCTTCTTTGTGGTGCATGGGACGAAGAAGAAGCCCACAGCCAAAAGCCATTTGACTCGTCATATTTGGTTTGATTTGTGATTCACTTGCACAAGTGCTAAACACACAAATCCCTTCTGAAAAACTGATACACTTCACTAATTTCTTAGAATTTTCAGTCTTTCCTTCATCCACAGGGGTTACGGCATTGGAACGAGGCTTGTGGAAGACTTTTTGGCTCGATCCTGTGTGGGAAGATGCCATAGTTATTCAGAAATTACAGACATAATTGCCCAGGTAACTATGTTTTTAGCTCTGTCAAAATGTTTTGAAAAATCTCTGACTCTTTTTGAGTTTGGTGGTTTTCTGCTAGGATTGGACAGGTTCCATCTGCATTCATTTTTAGGTGCTGAGAAAGGAGATTCAGATTGAAAAGCATTTTATTTCAGCACAGAGATAAAGCTACTGTGAACTGAAAGATGCATTTAAGCAACTATAGATTTTCCTGACTACAGGAGTGTGTAGAGTGTATGTCTCACAGTGGAAAAAGCATTTCCAGAAGGTAAACAGAAGGGGAGTGTAATAGGGCAAACTTAAAACATGCATGCCCCAAACCAGTTTCTTTATGATAATTTTCAGCACATGGAGGGAGATGGTTTGTGGTAGTATCAGAGAATATTGTTTAGTCATTCCCAGAGTATTGTTTTCCCAAGAGAAAAACAGAACTTCCTGTAAATATATTTGTTCTAAGAACTCTCATAGCCCTGATACATAGGAGACAACTCGGAATCATCCAGGATTAGCTCAATTTTATTAGAAATTAAACTGGAAAATGCATCTTTAGCCAGCCTTTAAAAATCTTGGCCTATGGTTATTAATGTAGTGTTGTTAATTTGTGGGAGACTCAGAAGATACGCATGTCTCCAGGTTTACACAACTGATCAATTAAGTCAGTCTCATTTTTTTTTTTCTCTCCTAGTCCTTAATATTGTTATACACGGCCAAACTGACTGTGCATGAATGGCTGTCATTCTATACCATCATGCTTTCTGAGCCTAAATGGAGTTTTACATACTCTTTGTCTTTCACTGTCACAGTAACCCTCTGAAGTAGGCAGAATTGGAGTTACTATCCCCATTTTCCAGATAAGAAAATTAAGTTCTAGAAATAATATGATGAACAGTAAATAATAGTATATGTGGGAAAGAATTCTACATTAAAAATACAATCCAAATGAAAGATTTTTCCATTTACTTATATTATTACTTGTATTATTTCATGGCTAGTGAATAATGTGGTTGAAACTGTTATCCGAGTATCTTCCAACCTTAGCACAATGAGTTTATCATACCACTAACCAGGTTGGGGAAAAAAAGTCCCTTTTTATATTGTCAGAATATAAGTAAGATCCCAAAACAGTAGTATGAAAAATAAAATAAAACGTTTTTTAATGAAACTAATTCTATAGGCAATACTACAAGAATACCAGCTGTTTTAATGGAAACTAAATACTTGTAATATATAAATGTAGATGGTTGCATTTTGTTGCACTTCTAGTCGGTAGCCCCCTAGGCTTTTTGATTAGTAAGACACAGTCTCTCTATAATGAGGATAGATTGGTTTGAGAATGACTCCCTCTTGATCTTTGCCAAAATTCATCCCATTAGCTTAGTGTGGGCAAATCACTTGAGCTCAGGAGATCGAGAGATCGAGACCAGCCTGGCCAACATGGTGAAATCCCGCCCCTACAAAAAAATACAAAAATTAGCTGGGCATGGTGGCACAGCTGTAGTCCCAACAACTCAGGAAGCTGAGAGGGGTGGATGGCTTGAGGCTGGGAGGTGCAGATTGCAGTGAGTCGAGATCATGCAACTGCACTCCAGCCTGGGTGACAGAGTGAGACCCTGTTTCAAAAAAAAAAAAAAAAAAAGAAAGATTTAAGACTTTGTCTTGCAAATTAATAAGGCGGTAGAGCATTGACCAATAATCTGAAAACTTATATAATGTGGAAAATTAAACCTGACTCATGTGTTTAAGGTTGTTTATTAGGCTTTGAACATTTGAAGAATAATTTCAAGGGCAATTTGGAGACTTCATTCTAAAGATATGTTAGCACAACTAGCAAAAATTTTCATTCCTCTGGATATGTTTGTATATGTATCTTTTTCCATTTATTAATGTATTCACTTGTTTTTTTAAGAAGATGATTAACAGAACAAAAAATATCTGTTGAAAAAAGAGCAGTAACCAACTGGAAGTAGAGGCATATACAACCTCATTGCTGAGAAGCTGGAATTACATTCTGTCACACCATGTAGGGTCAGAGATTATCTGAAATATGCTCAATACCGTAAATGCCCTTGGCCCACAGAATATTGACTGATCCAGTTAGAATAGTGCAGTGACATGGGAGGATTCTCCAGTTTTTTCATACTGTCTGTTCTTAGCGCTGAGGGCAACATCCAAACCACTGAAAAGCTTCTGAAGAGACTCAGAAGAGATAATTCCGCATATTCATTTTAATCAGAAGAACGTAAAGGAACAAGGCTTCTCTAGTAGAAAATAAAAACGATAACTTTTAAAAATTATTGTGATTAACTTCAAAATAGCTGCTAACAAATATCCCATATAAATCCTTTCCAGAGGTGGCTAAAAAGTCTCACGTAAAACTTTCTTGTTACCTGTGGTCCTCGACCAGGATATTCTCCATTCTCTATTGGCCACAGGAAAATTACAGAGGTGAAAGCCAAATAAAATATGCCAACAGGAAGTACATATTTATGTGGGGCCTAATGTAGGACTTCTTAGTGGGTAGTTACTCAATAAAAATTAGTTGAAAGAAAAGAAAAGAGGAAGGGAAGAGGGGAGGAAGGAGGAAGAAGGAATCAAAGCAGTCTTTTGTTCAGACCCCTTAGGAAGTTGCTTTTCTTCCGCAGGAGGTAGCCTGGGAATGCTCCTCACCTTGCCCAGTGCATGTAAGGGCTCCTTGAGTCCCTTCCATGAGGAACTACTCGCTTTACCTGACAATGAAGTCTTCAATATGTGGAAACAGAACAAGAGTTCTTTAAATGCTCCAGATTAAAAAAGAAAAGGTTGAAGAGGAATCGAGTAAGAAATGTTCTATGGAGAGCATAGGAAAGAAAATGAATTCATATCTCAGCAGGAAAAGACCCATGATAAAAACCCAGAATGTTCCCCATTTAGAAATTATATTCAGAAACCATATTCTGTCTTTAAAAGAGTAAAGAAGCTTCTAACAAAATTTGACCTCCTAATGGTACACAATTTTCACCGAGTTAGAAACAAGTCTGTTTGATTCTCCCCTATTAGAAAAATGTACATCTGCTTTCCAAATATTCCTTCTCTAAGATTTTCATGTCTTATCAACCATTCTGATGAATTCCTTCCTGTGTCTTCTGTCCTCAGTGAACAGGAAAAAGATCCACTTCCACTCCTATGCAAGATTCTTTCTTGTCAATGAGGAGAATATTCATCACCTTCACCCTTCTCTAGTGTAGGACGGTTGTCCCTGCTCTTCACACCTTCCTTCAAAGGCCTGATGTCCTTCCTCTTGATCATTTTTACGTCTCCAACAAAATGTTCCTTTACTTGTAGCACTAATGTCACCCATTTCAGGAGCACTTTGACAAAGATGAAAGGTCAGACTTTAGTTATGGACCTGCCCACTGAAGCTTTGTTAATAATTAGCAGCTTTTATTCAAACGTCGGGCCTGTGGCAGCATTATCTCATTAATCCTTATAAACTCTCCTCAGAGGAGGCAGATGTCAAATGATACAGTCAGTTTTACAGAGAACTAGGCCAAGTTCAGAAGAAGTTTACTGTAGTCACATGCTGCTCCCAGAGCGTGGCAGAGTCAGGAATAGAACCTAATGGCTGTAAAATTTGTTTGACTGCCCTCTCAGACCACACACTTCTACTGAACACCATCATCATCCGTCTCAAGTACTGAGCACCTAGAGACAATGGCACCCATAAAACTCATGATCTCTGTCCTGTCTCCAGGGAAGGAAAGAGAGAGAAGGAATGCATTTGAAGAGAATTGACTAGATAAAGAAACCTATGCCCAGACAGGAGAAGTGATCCCTGCCTCTGAGTTAGTAAAAAGACTACATGTAGGAACAGGTTTCCTGAACTTACACTGCACTCTGCACACCTCTGCCTTTGGGAGAGAAGGACTGTGTAACTTCAGGTATTCATAACATTCCTCTGTCTTGTTTCCCTCACTTGTTTTTTTCTTCAAAGAAGAGGTCGGTCTGTCATTAGGCCTCTTACGATGTCTTTTAAGTAGTAGACCGTAAATTGCGCCATCTAGTGGTCTGAAAAGAAATCCCATGACAATGGCCAAATCATTGAAGGCAAAAATCTTTAGTTGGCCTTGCATTTTATATAAAAAAAAGATGCCAAGTTAATTATAAAGTCTCGTTCCTACAACATTAAAATTCATCCATTCTTAAAACGAAATTTTATAATATACAGCTTAACTTTTTGTAGTAGTAACTTCAAAGTACAGCTACAAATATTAAATAAGACATACTAATTTATTTTGAACGTTTGTAAGTCAGCAGCGTTATAACATGATATTAAAAAATTTTAATAGCATTGATATTTTCTTTATAAAAGTTCAAAGTAACTCCTACCTATTACCTGTATTTCCCTTATAAGAAGAACCTTGTGAAATAAAAAGAATGTCTATCATCTATCATTAGCCCGATTTTACTGATAGAATAATTGAGACTTATCTGCTATCACCATGGACACATAGTAAGAAAAGCCAGCTTAGAATTTAATTCTTCTGACCTTATTCTAGTGTTTTTTCCACAAACTGTTTAAAATATATCTTTAAAGATATTTTTCTACTATGATAATTGTTCTGAGAAAAATTTTGTAGTTGGTCTAAATGAAAATGTGTAATATGCAGTAGAATTACCATAGCTGATTTTAGTTGTAATAATGAAATATTAGGTAATTCAACTGTTACTTACAGACCTATATGTCTTTCTGTTTATTATAAGGGAAAGTAGAAAATGCAATTGCACCTGTCTCTGGTCAAGGAGCCAAAAAACTTCCTTAGTTATACAAAATATATTTTAGGGTTTCCAAACACATTTATGATAAAATAGTTTTGTTATTAGGAGAAGCTAATTAGAGATAAACTTGATCATTTAAATCAAGATGATTATCAAGGCTAGGCTTGACAATAATTATAATAATGTTGCCTTTTGAAAGTAATTTGGACACAAGGAGCTGTGATCATCATCAGTAGATGAGCACTGGCCTAACCATGTCCAATGTAGTGGAGATTAAAAAGGAAGAGTCCACATCCTGCTGATCCACATTCCTACTGTGCGACTCTAAGCAAGTTGCTTAAGCTGTCCAAACTTCGGTTTCCATATTTGTCAGAAGAGACCTCTTTCAGCTGTCATTCTCCTGAATTTCAGGTATTACTTTCACTAGCTATCATCTGCACATTGAACTATAATCATAAATTGCTGAGTGTGGTGAATTTAGCTTCCAAAGCCTCCTGCAGAGCATCCATACCTTCTAGTTACTGACAGTGTTTATAACTCCTTGGCCTTGCACAAATTATGTTTGTCAAAGTTGGGAAGCTTTTTGCTCTCAGGTCCATGTCAATATGATGATTACTCTGAGGGATGTGGGGGAATTTATCATTTTTCAGTGTAAATATCACATTACTTTGTTGTCACAGTAAGAAGGGATTTTTAAATACAGCATAAAAATACTTAAAAAACTTGAAATCCTGATTTTTAGGTTAAAAAAATCAACGTCTAATATACTGTACTTGTTGGAAATTCTGGAAAGCAAAAGAAGAGAACTTTTCCTTTTATAGTATAGATTGAAATTTTACCTTCATTAAATAATGTGAGCAATGATTTTGGGGGATGAGTAATAAAAAATCAAGGAATTGGTCATAGGAAGCAATATGAATGAGGGTGCCTAAAGCAGGGAAGTAAATCTAAGTGGTGAATTTTGTAAGCATAAATTCTAGGGCAAAAGATTTAGGCACATAATCCAGAGAGAAAACAGAATAGAATTTTTTTTCCCAGTGGATGAATCATTTTTATTTCAATAAAATGGTCCATTTGAGATTAGAGTTGAGTGTACACAGAAAAATTTCAGCAAATCATACTAGTCATATTTTTTTTTCTTCTGCTTCTGATCTGAATGCACAAGACTGCTATGACTGAATCTATAGGACGAATGAAAACATTTCAAGCCAAAACTCCTGAGCTGCTTTAGAATGGAGACAGCGTGAGGGCTATAGATTTCCAATCTCCAATACAGATTTGAAGCACTGATTTGACACTTCAACAAGGATATCCAAATCTGATTTTATTAGACATTTTCGGAGGGGAGTCCCACAGCTTGGAAGGTGAGCCAGAGAGGTTTCAGTCAGGAGACAGGAATCACACAATCATTTCAAAATGAAAGGTTGAATATAAAACATTATTAGCTATTTATAGGGAATTAGCTACTGAGAAAGGGGAAAAAAAACCGCACTACAGAATTTATAGGTGAGAGTGAGTACCCAAAGGAGGAATCCTTTTTAGACAGAGTTCCACTTCTTAAGGCTGGGATTCAAATCTCGTTGGGGAAAGTGTGATTACAGACTGGATAGTGGAGAAGGCCGCTGCGTTGCTAGGCTCAGACTGCAGGCAGGGAAGAATGGTTTAAACCTTGCAATCAGGAAACTCCCATTAGGGTGTAAGTGGGCTGATGGGGACAGTAAGAAAACTATAAGCTCGAAGCAGCAAGTTAGGAAGGAAAGGCCACTGGGTATTCTGTGCTCTGCCGGTCACAATTCACAGCAGGAGCAAGCCAACAAAAGGCACGCTAGAGACAGAAGAAAAGCCCTTTCTTCCTGCTGTGTCCCTGCAGCACCTTCTTCTGGCCAAGGAGAAATGTCTGCATGATGGAGCTCTAGCGTTACAAGCAGAGCAGTGAACAGTAGGTTTTAAGCTGAGAGGCAATAATCTGACAACCAGTACAGAAGGCATGAGCCATCCTGATTGTTACTTACATTTCTATTGCCATTTTAAATTTTGGTGGGCTCATGTTTGACCCCATCCTACCTGCTCTCTCACGCTGGAATTATTCTGGCCACTCAGTGCAACTCTAGCTGTCTGGTGGAAGGAAGAGGTGGCAAAGGAAGCCACGTGTTTTTCTTGCTAGAGTGGTGTCAACTTCCTGCCACCGAAGACACAAAATAGGCTGAAGAGCACAATTTTCAGTGTGCAAACTTTTCTTCTGAAATAAAGACTTTTTGTTAAATACTGTGAAATTTGTTAAATACAACCACTACCTCTTTTCTCCTACGAATTTCTTCTACAACCAAATCTATTTTCCCTTTCTCAATCCGTCCAATGACTATAAATCTACTGTCTCTATTTGATTGCCGTTAGAAGTGCTGTTAAATGACACTGTGGCCAAGAACTCCAGAATATCACCTGCCAATAATTTATACGTTCTTCCCTGGAAGCCCAAGGTGGTGATACGCAAGGATAAATGGCAGACTGGCCCTTAAGCTACCACCCAGTGAAAGATGTAGCTGGGGGCTTAGACTTAAAGCCTGCCAGTGGGTCTCATAGGCTTTAAATTAACCAAGTTGACGTTCTGAAACGTTCATTAGGTCTTTCTGTGCCAAAGGGAGATAATTAGTTTGCATTATGTGAAGCAAGAGTTGTAGTGTTAAGATAAGCAAAAATGACAGAGCAACCTTGTAAAGGTGAGGGAACCCATGATTAACCTTACTTAACCTATCTTTATTATGAAAGCAGAGCAACGTAAGTCTGAATTTTAGTTTGATGTTTTAATCAGTTTGTGAAGTTCAATTTTATTGTGTTTTGTGCCTGTTGATCTTCCAACGATTTGCTGTTGACCAGCTTATTTTGTACATAGTTCCAGTCTCCATCTAAAGAAAGCAAACCTGTTTCACAAAAGTGGAAGTAATACAGTTTCCCAAAGTTATGATAATACTAGTAAATTTTGTTTAATTTGATTCTTTATTGTATTAGCCAGTGAAGTTACCTTTCGTTTACGATTTCATTTCCCCATCAGATCTGTAAGTTTTTCCAAAGGAGGGATCATTTATAGCATTCTTGGGATTTGGTTCACCAGGTAAACCCACACCTGTTGACATTTATTAAATATTGTTGAAGTGAACTTAGAAAATACTTGAACTTTTCACATCTACACCCTGTTGCTCCTCCTAGTCTGTCCAGAAGGGGGCAGTGGTCCACATTTGTCTCTAAATGAAAGACTCCTACCCTGGCTGCTCAATACTAACACCACATGCAGAAGCAGCCCTCTTATTTCAAGCAATATTCATTACACTGAAAATCAGTGTTCTGAAAGTACCTGATTGTTCACAATAACACAATAACAAATCCACAACAACAAGATTTAAACTGCGATAGGATCCTGAACAGGAAGATAACTGATTCTTATTAAATAATGACAGCGGACTCAACTCGATAATTTTATTTTATTTTATTTTATTTTTTTGAGACAGAGTCTCGCTCTGTCGCCCAGGCTGGAGTGCAGTGGCGCAATCTCGGCTCACTGCAGGCTCCACCTCCCGGGTTTACGCCATTCTCCTGCCTCAGCCTCTCAGAGTAGCTGGGACTACAGGCGCCCGCCACCACGCCCGGCTAATTTTTTGTATTTTCAGTAGAGACGGGGTTTCACCGTGTTAGCCAGGATTGTCTCGATCTCCTGACCTCATGATCCGCCCGCCTTGGCCTCCCAAAGTGCTGGGATTACAAGCGTGAGCCACCGCGCCTGGCCTCAACTTGATAATTTTATTGAAACATTTGTCTTTTCCATTATTGTTTATTATATTATATTTTAAAATTAAAGATAAATAAATTATAATTATATTAAATTATATATTTAGTATTGTTTCTTCCATTATTTATTATATGAGTGTAGAAGGTTTCAGAAGAGGGATATTCATTCTGCTACTCTTAGGTAAATTGTGATTTAAAATGCAAATATTAAGTAGGCAACCAAATCATTACATAGTGCACTTCATATTATTATGGAAAATGCTTGAAAATTATCCTAAAATTCATCACGGAGCCAAATTGTGTTAGGTAGACTCCTTTAGGTTACCAGCATTTGGTTTATGTCAGATCTTCAGGGTTTATTGTAGAGATATTCTGGGACATGATAATCAGACCCCATGAAAGAACAAAAATTGGAAAATCCTTACAGTTTTAGTCTATCTTGAACCCTCAGCAGCAAGCCTTTGTGGTTCTCTACTTCAGTCCTGTCCCATTTTCATGACTCAACCCTTCTCTGCTTGTTCTGCTCTTATAATTACCTACTAATATCTTTCCATTTTTCTTTTCCTTCTCTCCACCTCACTGCTTCTGGTGTTTCACAGTTTTTGTTGCCTCATGACTTCTGCTTACTCTCTTTTCTCTGGGTGTCATTTGCATTCTGCCCAATCACCCAAACTGTGACTTTCTCTATATGTTTCGTATTTAAAGTCCCAAAAAGAGAGTCTTTAACCTGTCCAGCCAATCACTAGCCCTGTGTTAGGTAGAGTTTCATGCTAAGTCACTTCCAGGGCCCTAGCCAAACTATGAACTGACTGTCCAGGCTCAAAATGCCCACCCTAATCCATTAACTGTGGCCAGAATGGCAGGATAATAAGCTAGAACGTGGCAATCACAGGGGGCCCCTCAGGAAGGGAATCTGGGTATGAAAAACATTCCAAGATTTTCCAAAACAGGGCAAAGTAATTGACAAATTTCTTGTTCTTCTTGTCTAGGAAATTAGTAACAGATATATATATATATGAGTCTCACTTTATCTATGAATCTTCTGCTCGCATGATTTATCTTACTGATGCTGGTGTTTGTTTTTCCTTGTTTTAGAGCTAGAATTTGGGGCAAATAACTAGTGTTGCAGACTCCATTTAGTATGCTAACTGTAAGGTATTGAAGTAGACAAAACTGTCTTTGTTATACATTTGCAGATAATAATAAAGAAAGCAAACACTTCAAAATAAAATGACTCTGCACTTGGAAGCAGTCAAGTGAAACCACATTGTTAATGCAAAGTAAATATTTTAGACCATTAGCAAGAGTGGGACAGACATTATTCAGAACAGTGAGCTCAGAGGAACACTTTGGTTGAAGGGAGATAACTAAATTCTCCTAAGAAAAATGATGTTGTGCCACAATGGATAGTATTAGGTTTCCCTTTGAACTTCTTATAAAGGAACAAATTACAAAAGTTTGCTCTGGTCATCTAATCCTGTGGTGCTTTTTCTTTTGTTACTCTTTTTTCTAAGTCTTTTTCAGTCCTTTCTCTTGACATTCTGTGTGTTTTCTTTTTTCAAAGAATGTTACCAAGCTGATTTTTAATCTGAATAGGAAAAGTGCCCAGATAAAATGAACTTAAACCAGGGCATTCAAGTCAGAGACAGTAACATATCTTAGGCTGTTTTTTCCTTTCTCTTAAAAAGGTGGGGCGGGGGGGTGGGTGTTGTACCTTATGCTGCTGTATTTTACTTACTTTGATTTCTTTTGTTCTGATTATATTTGGCTTCCTTCATTTTCTAAATAACATGCATCTTAAAAACAAATACTTCTCGAAAAGTTACCATATTTCGCAATTTTGCGTCTAAGTCTAGATGTAACGCACCCAGTACAATGCACAACACTTGAATGTTGCTGCCATCATAATGCTGTGCACAAAATGGGGAGGCATTTTTTCCTGTCCTCTGAATGTTCTTTCTTTTACTAGGCTGAATATGTAAACCTCAGTTTTAGAGTTGCTTTCCATTCCTCAACTCTCTTCCGCACGCACTCCTTCTGTTACACACAACAACCTACTTAACGGTATAGGCTCAGAAATGCAGCCTGGGGGCCATAAAATAAAAGGCCTGGAACCTGTTTCATTTTCGTGCAATCGCTGCCCTTCACTTGGTTAAAATCTCTCACTGATATTGTGGAGACTGATTTTTGCTAATGGTCCTTTCAAAAAGTGACTCATTCATGCTGCATTCACCTCATGAGGGCTGAAGGCACATCACTGCAACTGTCTATCAACCTCACCAGATGACATGTAACTTCTGCCTTGCAGCACATGGAGAGGGGATTCTGTGCTCTTCACATAGATACTGAAGGCAGATACAAATGGTAGACAACTTCCACTCAGCTCCAGTCTACTTTACCTCGAGCAGCACAGTGCTCTCTCTACCAAAAGCAACCTGACAGGGAATCCCTAACTGTAGGGTGGGAAGCAGGAGGGCGCATGGAGGCTACCCCATATTTCACTTCCATCAGACAGCCAATAGTTGTGACTCTGTTAGTTACAAAGATTCTAAAATTTTTTGATATCTCGCCACTGTCTTATCTTAGAATAACATGTAAATAAATATTTGAGAAATTAGCTGTTATTGTACATGCCTCCCACCCCAGCCAAAAGATTGAAGTAGGAAACCCAGGTATTGGAATGGAACAGAATCCCCAGGATCTAGTGAGATTTGCAACCCAGGCATTCCTTACCATGCACAGAGCTGAAGGGGTACAGCAAAGCCAAGTGAAAGGCTCAGTTATTAACCTGAAGAGTCGGGACAAATGTGGAGAATGCAGGTCTACAACCAACCAGGTAGACACAGGAGACCCGGTCAGAGAGAGCAGTTCTCAGCACAGTGTAGGCAGGGGAGGACCCAAGGGTAAAAGCACCATATATGCCTCATTGTCGACATTTTCCTAAGATTACTAATCCCTTTAATCCCTCAACAACTACAACAACAAAGGAAGCTCATCAGATAAGCCTAAAAATAAAGTCTTTCTTTGCTGGTACTGTTTTTCGAAGGCTAACTCAAAACCTAGTTGTAAGAGCCTATTGAATTGCTTTTCTTTTTTCCACTCTTTTCAACATACTATATTAAAATAAAATAAGTGGGAGCCCTTGGTAAACAGGAATTGAATTCCATGGAAGTCACAGCCCAACACAACACAACATTCCAGAGAAGGCTGGCATCACAGTTAGCTGAATGTCAGACCATTTTCCTATTTAGTAGCAGTTTTGAGTAGAGAAGGGAGCAGAAATCAATTAAAAGGAAAGAAAAATTCTTTGTGGTAATAAAATTCTCAATATTTAAAAAATGATGAATATTCACAGCAAAAGCAATTTATAAATTATTTTAAGACATCTTACAATTTGGGCCAGAAATATGGCAGATAGATTATTAAAAATATGAAACTTGTTTAAATAAGCATAACCACTTAGGCTTGTTTCTCCCCACTGAGTAGGCAAGAACTGCCTGATGTAATCACTCACCCATTTGGTCTATTCCGCTTTGTACCTCTGGGAGGGGTGAAAGAGGAAAAATGTAGGAAATTTTCTTTTGTGGAAAAGCATATGTGTACAGCCACAAGCTCTGTGGATTTTGAGACTGATTGGATCAAACCCAGAAGGCCACATCCACTGTTTATGGCAGAGTTCCAACATGAAGGCAAAGCACCTGCAGGGGAATTACCCTTAAACTTTTATTATGACTGCATTTGCATAATATTATTTTTTCTTTCATCACAGAGAAGAATCTCTTAGGGGTTGATTCTTAGTAAATTCTGCAAGTCACTAAATAACTTAGCACTGCCTCTCACCTTCCTTATGAATGTCCATCTTCCATTTTTGTTCATAATCAGGACTTACAAGAAATCTGGCTGCATATAGATGTCATTTTTGCTCTGTTACTAGAAATGCTCTAAGGGAGAAGTTTTTTTTAATTTTACTTTATGTTCTGGGATACATGTGCTGAATGCGCAGGCTTCTTACGTAGGTATACATGTGTCATGGTGGTTTGCTGCACCTATCAACTTGTCATCTAGGTTTTAAGCCCTGCATGCATTAGGCATTCGTCCAAATGCTCTCCCTTCTAGGGGACAAGTTTTGAATCTTCCGGGTATCCCAGCACATGAATATCTAGGCTGCCCTGCCTTTGCACGGAAGATTATTGGTTTTATTTCTGCTGTTTAAGTTATTTGGATGAAACTCATGTGAAACTGACTTATGAAACTGTAGGGAAGGTAAAACTTCACCTCTATCCTCTTAGGATTTTTTTTTAAAGTTGTTCTGAGAATTAAATTGACATGAGACAGATCAATAGAAAAAAAGCATACACATTTACTTAATACATAGCATGGGAATCTTTTTTTTTTTTTTTTTTGAGACGGAGTCTTGCTCTGTCGCCCAGGCTAGAGTGCAGTGGCGTGGTCTCCGCTCACTGCAAGTTCTGCCTCCCGGGTTCACGCCATTCTCCTGCCTCAGCCTCCCAAGTAGCTGGGACTAGGCGCCCGCCACCACGCCGGGCTAATTTTTTTGTATTTTTAGTAGAGACGGGGTTTCAGCGTGTTAGCCAGGATGGTCTCAATCTCCTGACCTCGTGATCCGTCCGCCTCGGCCTCCCAAAGTGCTGGGATTACAGGCGTGAGCCACCGCACCTGGCCGGGAATCTTTAATAAAGAAATGGAGACCCAAGGAGTTGAACACTTACCTACTGAATTGGACAAAGAATAGTAATTTGTGAAAAGGCAGCTAAATTATTTGGGGAGGCGAGAAGACAAGAATTATTTTAATAAAATCTGTACAGAATCCTCTCAGCCTCAATTGCCCCTCCTTGATGATAAGAGTGTTGCTTTCTTTCTAGTACAGGGAGGATATCCTTCACATGGGAATTTCTTCTCCTGCTTTTAAGAAACAGCAGGAAGGTCAGAGCAATCTTGTGACTGCTGCTTTTCAAGTGCCTTTAAGTCAAAATAATGAATATGTATGTCAAAGTGGCAATATTTTGGGGTGGCATATTCTTAAGTCCTTTAAAACAAACCTAAGTGGATTGAAAATAGCAATAGCTTTGGGAACATTTTATTAATGTAACTATTTACAATAAAATTCTTTATTAAGAAAAGAAAACCATGGAGTAAATACCCTGGGAAACAAAACCCTAAAGCAAGATCTGTCTGGGTCTAAGGATTCAGAGACACATCAGGAACACCAAATCCCAGGCCATCCTTGCCTGGTGTGATGTTTAGTTTGTGTCAGAAGGAAGATTTGGTTCAGACTTGCCCTGACCTCTCAGTGATACTCCAGGGCAAGGGTTATCAATTCTAGCTCCTGCATAGAATCACCTGGAGCTTTCCAAAAATCATGACGTTCAGAACTTACTTTTGACCCAATAAATTGTGGTCTCTGGGAATAAGGCACAGGCATTAGAACTTTTTAAATGCTCTCCAAGTGATCCTAATTGGCCTCCACTGTTTAGAACAAGAGTTTCCTAACTGTGTTCTGTAGAACTCTAGGGTGATTCCTATAGAAGTGAGGCTGCAGGTTAAGGCTGCCACGCCTCCAGACCCTCCATCCAAATTCTTCTCCTACTTACCTCTCTTTTTATGTCTTTTACGTGCTTCAAATAAAATAAAAATCCATTTGGAAAAAAAGTGGAAAACACTAGAGAGATATGATCAAAGTGGAACAGTTTTGATTGAAACAAAGTCCATCTCACCTTTAGTTGGGACAACAAACTTGTCTATAGGGAAAAAGGTAGAGAAAGAGGCTGTGTTTTTGAGGATATTTTTCAAAATAAGATGGAAATCGATCAGTTTGTAAGCATATATTTCTTTAATTGCTTGACATCATGCCTAGGGTCGGTGAAACCCACTCATAAGTTAGCCAACTGTTTAAGGAAGTAACCCTTTTTAAAACACTGATTACTATCCCTCATGTTTCCTCCGTGACACAAATACCAACAAAACCCCTGGGAGAAATAATTGTGTTCTGTTGAAACCATCAGCAATTATTATGATTGCAGAAGCACATCTCTTTATGATAAAATATAGGCACAGAATGTTTTTACAATGCAACTAGTCACCATTTTATAGGTTATAAACTGCCAAAGAATGCATATATCTTAAGGTACTGTTCTTAAGCAAAGTTACTCAATATCATGAGTTCTTACTTTGCTGACTTAATCCTATTTCTTGAAATGATCCAGTGAATGTGATTAGGTGAAGTAATTAATTCATTTTCCCATTTTAATCTCAGTTTTCATTGCAATTTAAAACTTGTGAAGATTTCTCTCTGGCATTGTTGTGGCTGTAGGTACAGGAAACCTGAAATTATAAAAAGATAGTTGGCCAGACAGAAAGAAAGGTGGACTCTAAAATATATAAAAATTAAAGTTTGGGGACTATTTGAAATCTTTTATAAACTTTCCACTGCTGGCCGGGCGCGGTGGCTCATGTCTGTAATCCCAGCACTTTGGGAGGCCGAGGCGGGCGGATCACGAGGTTAGGAGATCGAGACCATCCTGGCTAACACAGTGAAACCCCATCTCTACTAAAAATACAAAAAATAGCCGGGCGAGGTGGCGGGCGCCTGAAGTCCCAGCTACTTGGGAGGCTGAGGCAGGAGAATGGTGTGAACCCTGAGAGGCTGAGCCTGCAGTGAGCCGAGATCGTGCCACTGCACTCCAGCCTGGGTGACAGCGAGACTCTGTCTCAAAAAAAAAAAAAAAACTTTCCACTGCTAAAAATTCCGTCTATATCAATTGTCATTTTTATCTAAGGAAATTTTTTAAAAAATAAAATGAAAAGTTTACTTCATTGATACAGTAGGAGCATAGTTTGAGCATAACTATCCTAAATATTTAGAAACCCAAGGTGAAAAGCTGTTCAGGATGGGAAAGAATCCAGGGGCCCAGACAGAGGCCAGGAAACTTGGAGATAGACCTCTATTCCCAAGAGGACACTAAGAATCCAATTGGCTGGGAATTCACACACTACTGGCTGTAAGATTTAGGACAACGGAGTTGAGACTTTGAGATGTACTAATTCAACATCCTCATTTTACAAATGAGGGAACATGCTTTGAAAAATTATATGAACACTCAAGAATATACTAAAATGAGGCAGAATTTGTGTGATGGAAATTAGGATTAGACAAATGTAGGTCCAAATTGATGTTCAATAACTTAACAGTGGCTTAACCACCTTAGACTTTTTGGACTCTAGCATTTTATTTATAAACATAGAAAAGGTAATACCTCCCTCCCAGTATGCTTGTGAAACTTACATGAAACAAGAGCCAAGACTTCAAGTTAACTTAGTTTTTTAAATTAAATTAATGAAATTCCAATAGGAATATAGGAGTGGTTTAGTTTTAAATTCAAAACAATATAGTTTCTTGAAAATGATATAACACAGAAAGGAAAATAAGTCGAAAATTTTCCAACTCTTTTATTGAAATATAAGAAAATGATTCTCCACAATGAAAGAGTAAACTTGTGGCAGGAAAAATTGTTCCAAAAGACCTACCTGAAGGCTTATTTAACATTTTTGGACATGAAAGATAAAGAAACCAATGAGAATATAGGATAAAACATCGTGTTAGTAATAAAGAAAGAAATAAAGATGGCATCAGACATCAGGCTGTGGCCACCTCAGCAATATTCAATGACAAAAGACAATGGAGTAACGCTTACAATACACTCACGTAGAGAAAGTATGAACCAGACAAGCTGTCCTTCAATTCGAGAACAGGCCAACAGGCTGAATATGTAAGAATTCAGAGAATAGCATTCCTGTGAGCCTTTGCTGAGAATGATACTAGAAGGTAAACTCCAGCTAAGCAGGAGGTGATTGACAAAACTTCAGCAAAGTAACTGAGGTGACTATATCATTTATTTTGTTGTGTACCTTATGAAATTTTTCAAACATATACAAATGTAAAGAGAATAATGTAATGAATTCCATGTACCTACCATCCAGCTTCAATAGTTTCCATATTTTGCCAATCTTATTTCATCTTTCAGCTTTCTCCCTAAACTTTCTTTTTTCCAGAGCATTTTAAAGAAACTTCTAGACATCATGGCAGTTCACACATAAATATTTAAATATACATCTCTAACTGAAGATCTTTTTAAAAAACATAAACCAGCACTGCATTATCACACATAGCAAAATTAATAATTCTCTAAAAATCATCTAATATTCATTCATATTTTCCTAAATATCTCAAAGATATCTTATTACAGTTGGTTGTTGGAAACAGGATGCAAATAAGGTCTATATAGCATATCTGGTTATTAAGTCACTTATATCTCCTTTATTCTCCTTTTTTAATACTGTTAATCTGTGGGGAAACAGAGTCATCTGTAAAATGGAATGTTCTGTTAGAACTAGATATACCTGGTTGTTTTCTTGTGGTGCTAATTGCCTTGTTTTTTGTTGCTCACATTTCCTGTAAACTAGCAGTAATGTCTAAATACTTGATTAGGTTTAGCTTTTTAGGAAACAATATTTCACAGGTTGTACTATGTACTTATTCTTGCCTTGACTCATAAGGCACGTAGTATCTGGTTTGATGCTAATATAGATGAGTGGCTTCAAATTGCATAGGTCTGACCCCATTCTACTTTCACCTAATAGTTTAGAATTCATTATTTATTGTCTAGATCCATTTTGTCATCAAAGGTTGCAAAATGTTTACTTTCAAATTCTGAAAAGCCCTATAAACAATAAAAGAATTAGTAGAGGGATAAAATTAATAAGCATAAGACAATAGCTTTTCATGTACTCAGATAACAATCACTTAGAAAGATATAGTGGAAAAAAGAAACCATTTACAATAGGAACAAAGAAAACACCTACAAATAGAGTTTACAAGAAACATGTAAAACTTATGTGAAGTAAACTTTAAAATATTCCTAAAGGACAAAAGGTATCCTTGAATGAGTGGAAAGGTATCCCTGAATGAATGGAAAGGCACCCCAAAGTCTTGGACAGGTTGATGACCGATTCAGTAGATCTGGAGTGCAGCCCAGGATTCTGAGTTTCTTACAGCCTGCCTTCCCCAGAACAGCCTGCTCTGTGCTGTAGAGCAGTTATTCTCAAGATGTAGTCCCCAGACCAGTAGCATCAATATCACCTGAGAACCTGTTAGAAATGCAGATTCTCTTGCCTCACCCCAGACCTACTGACTCAGACACTCTGGGGGTGGAGTTCAGCAATCCACATTTTAATAAGCCCTCCAGATGATTTTTATATGGACTAAAGTTTGAGAACCACTGCCTTAGTGTTATCAAATTTAGCTTGAACTAGAATCAGCTAGGATCATGTTAAACGGCAGGCTTGACTCAACAGGTTTTAGATACTGTCTGATTCTGCATTTCTAACAAGCTTCATCATGATACTGATGTTGACAGTCTGAAGATAACATTTTGAGAGACAAGACTAGAAGAACAATCTGTTTCCAGCTTACTGAAGGCCAGCCTAGTCTGAAACCCTTACTTGCTATTTTTTCCTAGATATTAATGACAAATAATAGTTTAATGTGTTACTCCTCCCAATAATATGTTTGTGTTCCTTTCAAACAAAATTTAACCAAAAATAATTAAAAGTGAATCTCCAGCTTTGGTGGAGCGATTTTAGAGAGCTACTTATCAGCATCTGTCATATCATGCTGTAGATGCTATACTGCTAACTGGAACCTAAAGAAAAAGAAAACATTATTGAAGAAAATGTTCTCTATGCATAGGGAGAATGTATAAATGTATAAATACAATTTGCCTGTAATTTTTGTCTTTTTATAAATTCTGATTTTCATGTTAGTGTTCAGGTTCTATCGCTTCATATTGCCCCAAAATTCAGTGGCTTAAAGACACATTTATTTAAGCTCATGATTTTTGAGGTCATGGAGTTGGATAGGACATAGCAAGGACTTCTCTACAAAGCCTGCAGCCTCCACTGGAGTGGGTCAAATGTTTGGAGATGGCTGCAATGATTTGACTAGGGCCATAGATCTGGGGCCTTTTGTTCTCACTGTTGGTTGGACTTCCTGGTTCTTCTCCATGTCACGTACACTGGGGCCTGAATGTTTAAAATGGCTCCTTTGCTCACATGCCTGACCCCTAAGCTAGAATATCTGGGACAATTGGAGCCATTGGGATCTCTCTCTCTCTCTCTTTTTATCTCTCTCTCTCTCTCCTGCCACTGGCTAGCTTGGGCCTCTTCAGAGCTTGGTAGTCCCTGGGTAATTGCAGTTCTTATGTAGTGGCTTTTACCAGACTGTTGAGCATTGCAACATTGTAAGAGACCAAGGCATAAACTGTGATACTGCTTAACAGTCTGCCTCATGTCTGCCATATTTTATTGGTTCATAAAGTCAGATTTAAAGTGAGGATAACACGACTACATCTGCCAGAAGGAGCCATTGAACCATATTTAATTTATCACATGTGCTGGTTAATTTTAGATGTCAACTTGATTGGATTAAGGGGTAGCCAGATAGTTATTAAAGCATTATTTCTGGGTATGTATGTGGGGGTGTTTCCAAAAAAGATTGGCATTTGAATCAGTGGACTGAGTAAGGAAAATCTGCCCTCACCTAACCTGGGCAGGCACCATACAGTCCATTGAGGGCCTGGGTAGGACAAAAAGGGAGAGGATGGGCAAATTTGCTCTCTCTCTCTCTCTCCACTCGAGTTGGGTCACCAGTCTTTTCTGTCTCCTGGAGTTGGGTCACCAATCTTCTCCTTATCTATTGCCCTTGGAAATAAAAACTTCAGGTTCCTTTGCCTTTGGCTCTGGGATTTGTACCATCAACTCCCCTGGTTCTCAGGCCCTCAGACTGGGACTTGAGCCACCCTACACACTTCCCTGATTCTCCAGCTTACAGGTGGCATGTCATGGGCCTTCTCAGCCTTCATAATCACATGAGCCAATTCCCACAATAAATCCTCTTTATATATATATATATATATATATATATATATATATATACACACACACACAATATATATATAGCACATATATTTTGTTATATATTTGTTTTATTTTGTTATATATAATATATATTCCCACAATAAATCACCTTTCATATATATAACATATATATATATACACATGCATACACACACACACAGACATACAGACACACACACATGCACACACATATATATGTATGTATGTATATATACTGTTGTACTGTTGGTTCTGTTTCTCTGGAGAACCCTGACTAACATACCACTGTTATGTTTATTAAAATGAGAGACCCAGGTACACCAAAGATACTCCAAAATTGCTTAGCTAGAACCAATTTAAATTCATAAAAAAAAATGCTCACTGTAAAACTTCTGAAAGTTCATCCCAGCTCAAGAAAACCCATGGTATATTGGCAAATACATCATATTAGGATGTCTCTTTTTTCCTGGAGAGCCAGTTTTTAATTTTTATCATACTCTGCTGTTTGAAATCCAGATAACATTTCCAATATTTCAAGCTCACAGCCCCTCACCACCTTCACTGACTCCCTATGTAAAAAATCAGTAGTTCTTCACCATGACTGCACATTATAATCACCTAGGAAGCTTTTAAAAGAAATCTCAATGTTCAAGCCCTAACCCAGAAAAGTTACATCAGGTTCTCAGGAAATGGGACCAGACATTGTGATTGTCAAAGGCCCCCAGGTGATTCCAATGTGCAGCCAACATTGAGAGTTACTGATAAACACAGATAGATGCTTTCTATCCAACCTCTCATGCCAACGCCTTAGCTTTTTCATAATGATTTTGGGATCTAAAATCAGAGAAGTCCAAGCACTACCCACAAAGGAAATTAATATCCCCTGGATTGTACAACAGGGGATATTTAAAATAAGAGAGAAAAATGAGAGGGAAATATTAGAAAATTAAGATAATTACCTTAGAGAATTTGGAACCACCAAAGTCTAAATAGAATAATATAGTTAATAGTTGAAGTACTTGAAATATATCATGTGAGAAGCAGTAGCAGTTTTCTGCTACCCAGTGACTTCTGGATTGGTTTAACCAGTTTTTAGAGTAAATCAGTGGATCATCAGGCTTTGAAACAACTAATTTGAATCAATAATGTCATCGTTTTCTCGTTAAATGTATACCTTTTCAGTGATGCTTTAAAGATCTCAAGTAGAAAACCATATAAAAATTTTAAAAGTTGCTTTGGACACATATATTTTATAATATATTACTTTAAGGTATAATGCATAGAATTATGTAGTGATTTGTCTGCCATGCCTTATTTTTGGAATCTTTGTTAAATACCTTTTTTTCCCCCACTTTATATTTGATATGCATAAGCTGAATGTATCCTAAAGCTGAATTAAGTGGTTTAGCCTGAAAAAAGGAAGGAACTGCACAGGAAAAACCAAAAAATCATATATATGTGTACTCAATTTATTCATGGGATAAATTGGACAGAATCAGCATTTTGTGCCATGAAATTTTTCCTTGAGTATATTCCTTGTATGGGAAAGCATCACATTCTTTTCAAGAGCATTCTCGAATCCTTTTCTCTTACATAATAGGGTAGTGGTGGTAGGGAGAAGACCAGATCTTCAGGGAAAATTAGAAGTATAAAAAGGGAGTCAGCCTGGGCTTGGGTTGGCTCTAGCGCAAGCACCCTTCCATATGCTTCAATTCTAGACCTAGAAGAGACTGTTATGGCAGACATTAGTATGACCATTGGATGCCCTCTCTAGATATCCAAATTCAGGGTGCCAACGTCCCAGTTCTGCGGTGTAACCTCCTCTGGAGGATCACCCTTGGACTACTGGAGATTCCTCACCTGGAGTTTTCTGGGGAATGCTCTCTCTTGGCTGCAATGGAAGCCCCAGAGCACAGTTGGGATCAGGAGAAAGCTGACATTCCAGAGTCCCCCATAGGTCAAGCTGAGGCTGAAGTCCCAGAATTTCCTGTGGGATTGATTGAGACTCCACTTGTAACTGCATTTTTTCTTGTGTTTATCCTGCTAATATGTTTCTCCTAAGAGGATTTCCTTTTAATAAATCATGTATACACAGCTCCCTGTGTCAGGCGCAGCCTCTAGGGAGCACATCCAAAGACAACTAATGGTCCACACATTTTAAAGTCTCTGCTATCAAAGCCAGTTCATCCTGCTGCCTCTAGATACCCATTCCCTCAGGATACTCGAGAGCAGACACCAATTTCCTCTCCCTATCTTACTCCACTGCCTCCAGGACTATTTGTGGGACAGATAAGTTTTCTTGGACTTGTTTTATTCCTGAGTAAAGGACTGTTAAGGAATTTAGAAGTCAGGATGAGAACCTGTTAAGTGGCTTCTTCCAGAGGAGGAGGATGAGCTCCTCTGCTACTTATTAAGCTGCAGCAACAAGTACCCAGGCTGCTGGCTTCTTGCCAGTCAGCTTGGATTTTCTTGAATGAGGCAGTCATTGTCATGAGCGTAAGTTTTCTGAGTGCAGAAAGTCCCTGGACTTGAGGGTGGCAGGAATATGCCTCAGATATGACTCCTCAATCCTCAGCTCCTTACAGCTAACCTACTTCTGTAGAACTTCTGTTTCAGCCTCTCACACACTGCAAGAGAGGCATCAGCATCGGCCAGTTCCTTTGTGTCTTTTCCAGCTCAGAAGACACTTAAGGGCAGACAAACTTTAACTCAAGAAAGATTAAGAAGGAGAACTCTTTGCTGAATTTTCTCTCCCTTTATTCTGAAAACTCTACCCCCTCGCATCCCTAATCCCTGTTCTGTCCCTGCCACATACACACACAGACGTCTGACCCTGTACCTCCAAGTTCCCAAAGATATTGTATGTAGAAAAAACAAACCTTTTTTATTGACATTCACACTCAACACTGAACACTCCTTGCCACCAATTGTGCGGGTTTTCGCCCACACTGGCCAATTCTCTAATACCAACTGGATATCATACAATTCAATTCTGGCATTAATCGGCATTAAGTGCAGATCCCCAGCAGGTTAAGGGCTCAGTCCCATAAGACCTCCCCCAACTTCAGACACCAGTCACAAGCGGTAGGTTCCAAAGTTACTCACATCTTCCAACTGACATGGCTACAAAGCAGAAGTTCCCATGATTTCCTTCTCAGATTTCATCATTTGCTAGAGCAGCTCACAGAACCCAGGACAGGGCTTTATTTACTATCGTCAGTCTATTATAAAATAATATAACTCAGAAACAGTGAGATAGAAGAGATGCACAGGAACAGGTTTGGGGGAAGGGGCACGGAGCTTCCACGGCCCCTTTGGGCACACCACCCCTCATGTATTGAGCAACGCGGAAGCTCTCTGAACCTTGTCCTTTGGATTTTTATGGGAAGCTTTATTTTTAGGCATGATTGATTAAATCATTATCCATTTGTGATCAACTCAACCTTCAGCCCCTCTTCCTTCCCCAAGGTCTGGGAGTGGGGCTGAAAGTTCCAACCCTCTAAACACATGGTTGGTTCTCCTGGCAACCAGACCCCATTCTGAGACCATTCAGAAGCCCCTAACTATCAGTCATCTCATTCGCATACTAACAGACACATCACTTTGGAGGTCCCAAAGGTTTTAGGAGCTCTGCACCAGGAATAGGAAGAAAGACCAAATACATATTTCTTCTTGTAAACGACAATAACATAGATATGTTCTGGGTCTTATACTTATAGGATTCAGTTTGCCATCATGTTTCATGTTAATAAGAAGTTAATATTCAGCTTCCTCAAACTAGGAGACATGGACTACCACTGTAAGGTATGAGCCACAGCACAAAACATGGTTCTTTTTTAAAGCACAATTCTTCTCAGAGATTTAAGGAGAATTTATGTACATATACACATACAAATATATATGTACATACTAATGTGGATATAGTACATTGTAGAATGCAAGATTTGCATTATTTCTGATAAATGTAAGACTGCAATACAGTTTTATGCCAGTACTGCTTTGGACAGTGTCCCCAGACCTTTAGTCAAGGTCAATTTACCCTACTATAGTCTGAATGTTTGTGTCTCCCCCAATTTCATATGTTGAAATCTTAACCCCCCAAGCTGATAGTACTAAGAAGCAGAGCCTTTGAGAAGTAATTGGGTCATGAAGGTGGAGCCTCCAGGAATGGGATTAGTGCCTTATAAAAATGCTCAAGAGAGCTTATTTGCACTTTCCACCATGGAAGGACACTGAGAAGTCAGCAAGCAGTTTGCAACCTGGAAAATTGCTCTCACCAGAACCTGACCATGCTGGCACCCTGACCTCGGACTTCCCAGCCTCCAGAACTGTGAAAAATAAATTTCTATTTTGTATAAGCCACCTATCTATGATATTTTGTTATAGTAGCCCAAACGCACTAAGACGTACCCACGGCCTAGTAAGCACTGTGCCTAAGGACCACAATACTTGTAAGGGCCCACTAAAATATTTTTAATTTCTTTTAAAATCAGAAGAAAATACATAAACTTTTAGGTTGAAGAAAATGCTAATATATTCACCTTTTATCAATGCAGTTATAAACATATATTTCTGTATATATATATATATTTGTTACTACTATTTTGAATGTAGGAAATGGTTTGCAAAGGCAAAAGTACATAAAACCCACAAAAATTAAGATGCAGCCCTGCTTCCAGGGGCGTATTTTCAGTATACAGTGAAAACATGTGAAAAACTTTCAATTTTAGGTATCATATTCTTGCAACTTGTCATTTTTGAGAACTGAGGTCTTCAGATTCTGAGGGAATGAATTCCAGAATTTCATACATCCTTAAAAGGATAGATTTGTAGGACAGAGACTCCTGCTGATCACACTGCAGGAGTCACTGTGTAGGGCAACCTATGTTAAGAGTAACTTGCTCACTCACAAGCCATTGCTTCTGCCCCTAAATTCTGCAACCAATATTTACAGAGAATGATGAGCCCTCTCACATGAGTCTGTCTGTTGAATGATAAAATCTTAGATCTTGGAGCAACATTTGGGCCTACTGAGCCCCTCTCCACCAATGCAAGAGCACCTTTGTCACCCCTCAGCATCAATTTGAGCACACCCTGATGCTCCACTTGAGAGCTTCAAAGCAGTTTCCTTTGTGTTATTGTCTTGTAAAGATACTCCAAATGCAAGAAAATACAGAGATACACAGGTTGCTGGTGATACGTTAGGAGGATCCCAGAATGAGCATACCACTCAACACCATGAGTCAGTGATGGTGGATGAGCTACATATTGTGGGCAGTACCCACAAGGACCATTGTCGTCTCATCATCCTCAGGGCTAAGTTCCAGACCATTGTCCACCACTCTGTGGAGGGTGCTATAGTGTTGCTGGCTTTGGTGGAAAGAATGCAGCTCTGAAGCAGCCTCCCAGGCAGCAAACGTAGGCATGGGAAAAGGATCTGGCCTCTTGTTTTCAAAAAAACATTTCAGGTTCCTCTCGCTCAGCTTGTTGGCATAGTCCAGAAATGTATTTTCCAACTGCTCCTTCTCCTTTTGTGCATATGTCTTCCAAAAACTCAGCTGAAGGTAGCTAACTTTAGATCGGCAGCGAGCATAACATGTGGTGAGCAGAGAGAAGAAAGATGCTGAACAAATAAGGCACCATCCTAGAATCTTAAGAAGAAAGAAATATTGAGTACACATAAAAGCAAAGTCATTTAGGGAGCTGGGGTATTATTGAGAAGTGTATAGCTAAATTATTACCACTGTCTGACATACCTCATTTGAAATCATTCATCTTAATTTTTAAACAATTTAAACTCACTTTTTGAATTTATTAGGTAAACTCAAAATAAAGTTAGTGTTTGCCTAATCTCTATTCTCCTCCCCAACATTGCTGGTGCAAAGAAATAACCAGAAGGCAGGCAGATAGAAAAGAGTACAAAGCATAGATTACATAAGACTTACAGAAATCAAGCTCAAATAGTATTAGCTCTGAGAGGAAAATATTCTGTGCATAAGTAAATGTGGTCATTTGAGCAAATGACCAGCTCTTCAGCCAGGCATTTTTAGGCATTGATAAATGTATATACATGGCTAGAGACTAATTTTTTTCTGTCATTACTCACTGTCCATGGAAAAGGGAGACAGACGATACAATCAGGAAGCTGAAGGTATAAGAATATAAAGGCTGAGAAAAAATTAGGATCATTTTCAAAAAACCTTGAAAATGATTTGTCTTGATTTTTGGTAATTAGAAAAAACAAACTCTTTCCTGAATATGAAATGGTTCAGCTTTTCTCCCCTGGATCTTAAAAGCAAAAGTTTAAATAGCTCAAATTATCTTCTGACTTTTTTGGCTCTAATTCTGTTTTCACAGAATTTTTGTTAATTTTATGTTTGGAAAACCAACATCTTTTTCAAAGTGTCTCTTGACATTTAGTTTAAATAATCCTTAATATTCTTTAGCAGATGGGCCTATTTGAAAATAGAAATAATAATCTACAAATGAACACATTCAGACCATAACAAAACCACAAATAAGTTTTAAATCAGTAGTTCCCAAACTTTGGCTCAGATATAGAGTGTTTGTGAAGGGTATCAACCTCTGTGCCAACTCTGGACTGGCACTACTCAGGTTTAAATCTAAACTTTCCCCTTACTATGTGTATTCTTTGTATCTCAGTTTCTTCACTTGTGAAATGGGGGTTACTCACCTTGAAGGGTAATTTGGTGGAGCTAATGAAATGATACTGGACACATGTATTCATTAAGTTTTAGCTAATATTATATGCTGCTATTCTTCAAATGTATATGCACTTACATAAATGTATTACTGAACTCATAATATCTTTCTGTACTTATAATTAATGAGTGAGGCACAACTTCCATCATGTGAAAGTCCTTGAATGGCTTGTGGTTGGCTACCTTATATCTTCCCCTTTCCTTCATCATCTATCTTCCTCTTTTTCCACAGCTGAGGCTTCTGTATGCCATCTCATCTCAGTATCTGAGCCAGTTCCAGCTGAATTAGAAACTATTCCATCAGCTTCAGGTCCCCTTCCCCCTTTCACATGACCTTTGCATTGACCGATGCTTTCCCTCAATTCACAGTACCCAGAGTCAAACTAGAGCGTGGTGGATGCTTCCATACCAGCCCTCAATAGTGTCATATTTTGCATGTGTCCTCCCCCAAACCCTGGCAGTTTTCCTCATTGACTTGGAACACCTACTGTGTACCAGAAGCTTTATGCCCATTTATGTCTATCATCTCTAAATCTTCCGACAACTCTCCAAAGTAGGTGATATTACCACTAACCATGAGAAAACTGGGACTCAAAGAGGTCAAACCACTAGTTCTAGGTCACGTAGCTGGTGATTTGTAATGTCAGCATACAAACCCAAAGCCAGACAATTCCAAGGTTGAGCTCTTTCCACTACTCCATTCTATCTTCCTTAAGAATAGTCATCCAGCTAGATTTTTTGTTTATCTGCCCCATCCATGGATGAGTGTTCTTTTCCACCTCCAGGCACATGTCCAACTATTATTGGTCTGGACTATATGTTGCCTCCTGCCTATCTGAACCTCTGTAGTCAGCACCTGCTATTGATACAACTCCTCTTGCCTACATTCCTTATGCATCTTCCCACAGGAATCAGCCCCAGGTCCTTCTCATTCTGATGAAGAATCAGCAGGTCAGTGTGCTCAGCCTAAGCTATGACATGATGTGCATGGTTTCCTTGTGCCTGTGTTTAGAGAGGAGAAGCTCACATAATGATAAGTGTTTGGGCCTGCCCCTGACTGAATGGAGCCTGCTGCCTGAGGACATGAACCATAAATCAATCATTCTATCATAAGAGTTGTAAGTTATATACCCTTCTTCAGTAAAAGACACAAAACATTTGGGAGCCTGATATGTTTTATCTAAAATGTGCTTTATGCATTAAAGAAAAGATTTTGTTTTGGAGTATTTTTTGACTTATCAATTTATGAAGACTATGACTTTACTGCCAACCAGCTTTGGAGTGTGTGATTTTAAAAACAGATTTTGCCTTGATGTGCCGTTACCAAGGCAAATCCTTGTTGAAAAAGTAAAATAATGCTATTTCTGTGCCTTTATTCTGAAACAGATAGCATTCCTGACAATTTGTGGATCTGCTTATCAACTCTTAATGCTTGTTTTGCTTTTGGGAACGCATTCGTACTACCTATAAATGCGAAGTCAGTCCTTCCTCAGGCCGTACATCTGGATTTGTGTTCATGTGCCTGGAGGAATGACAGGCTACTTCCCTGCATCAATTAGGTAAAGATATGATTTCCTTCTGTTAAATAAAACAATGCCCCAATCTTGAGCTTCTGAAGTAATTAAGAACCCCTTTAGCTGTATAGCACAAAGAGTATAAAACATAATCTCCCTAGAGAGTACGGTCACTTTTTCACAGAAGGCTATTTAAAAACTGCTGATTCCTACCATACAAGGGAAATTCTTCTCAATCTTGACAATTTTTATACACAGAGATAGCAGTTGCCAGAAATCATTCAAGAGAATCTCTACACTAATTATATTACATGCAACTTTGAAAAGTAATAACTCATTTCATTCAGCTACATTTTAATAGATGAATAATATATGTGTGTGTTTGAGAAACCAACTTGAATGTAAATAATTGATAGAAGGCAGTAATTTCTAATTACAGCTCTGCCATTAACACTCAATTTATGATTTAGTGTTAGGCATTATTTATTTACAAGGGCGACCCAGAGAGACTGTTTTAAAATACTTAAGTATTTACATATGGACAATCCAGTGGATATTTTCTTTTCAGAACCGGAAAAGAGATAATCCGGTCAGCAACTTTACTGAGCCATCCAGGCTTTCAAAAGCTTTTCCTGAGATAGTCCCAATGCTGCATCATGTTTCAGTTTCCATTTAGTTTCAAAATATTCTGACAGGACATAGACAGCCCTGACTAAAAGGAGCACAAAGAGAATACTTCAAGCTCATGCTGAGAGAAAAAGGCGAGTTTGTCTTTTCTTACCTGAGACTGGGCCTGAAGGGACAGTTTCAGTTCTTCATTGACAGTAGGTAGCATGCTAGTTTTGCCACAAGATACTTTGTGAAGTTCTTCCCAGCACTCTTTGGGCTTACCCTTGCAAATCAGTTCCAGGAGTCCTGAGCTTCTCGTCCCACTCATGGCACATTCATAGAAAGTTCCATTGAGCAGAGCCACAGAAAGCCACATCACTGGAGCCACCAATGAGCTCAGAGTGATCTGGCCGAGGACGTAGAAGAAACGGCAGCTGTGGCCTCTGGGAAAGATTTTCCTGGGATTCACACAGCAGCCTGTGAAGAGTCTCCACGACCTATTGTTCAGAAAGAATCCCAGGATCAGTAACACCCAGGCAGGAGCAAAGAGGAAAACCAGCCCATAGGTCATATTCTCAGTGCTGCAGGGGCACTTAAAAGCCACAACAGAAAAGAGACGCTCACTTCCCACGGTCAGCAGAGCCATGAAGCTGTAGCCAATAACAGTTTTCTGATTAAGGAAGAATTTTAAAATGCCCTGAAAAGCATCCATGTTGGAGATGCACAAAGAGGGAAAATGCTGTGCCTTTGTTATTGGCAGAGCAGCTGTGGCAGTGGCCGAGGGTGGAGCTCTTTCTTCATCAGAAACAACAGTCCTTCTTCTCAGACTGAATTGAGCCAGATAAGGAAACAATGTCATTCCTTAGGAATGAATATTTCTCAACATGTTTAGATAATGCCTCCTACTGGTGGAAATTGGGCTGTGATACTGCAGCCTAAATGCTGAGAATAAATTCAAAGTGCACAGGCTCCATTTTAACATTCTTTCCATGTGGTTTGGATTGAAAATCAGAAAAGAAATTATCACTCATACAAATAATAGTCTAGGAATTTTCCAGTGTAAGGAATCAACATTAACAGAAAGCGGTTTCAGCCGATTGATCAGGAGACAAATCAAATCTCCAAACCTAGAATTTTATGATGAATTTTTTTCACTTGCTATGACTTGAGATTTGGAAGACAGGGATTTGCTTTCTTTTTTCATGTATATAAATATATATGAAAATTATATATAAATATATCAATAGCTTTTGGAGTACAAGTGGGTTTTGGTTACATGGATGGAATATATATTACATATGTATAGTGGTGAATTCTGAGGTTTTAGTGCACCCATCACTGGATATGTATGTGTACCCAATATGTATTTTTTTATCCCTCACCCCCTTCCCACTCTCCCTCTTTCTGAGTCTCCAAAGTCCATTATACCACTCCATATGCCTTTATGTACCCATAGCTTAACTCCCACTTACAAGTGAGAACTGCAGTTTTTGGTTTTCCACTTCCAAGTTACTTCGCTTGGAATAGCAGCCTCTAGCTCCATCGAGTTGCTGCAAAAGACATTATTTCATTCTTTTTTATGACTGAGTAGTATTCCGTGGTATATATACACCACATTTTCTTTATCTATTCATCAGTTGATGGGTACTTAGATTGGTTTCATATCTTTGCAATTGTGAATTGTGTTGCAATAAATATACATGTGCGGGTGTGTTTTTTAAAAATATATAATAACTTCTTTTTCTTTGGATAGATACCCAGTAGTGGGATTGCTGGATTGAATAGTAGATCTACTTTTAGTACTTAAAGTTCTTTCTTTAAGAACTAAAGAAAGGCGCCGTGGTTCACGTCTGTAATCCTAGCATTTTGGGAGGCTGATGCAGGTGGATTGCTTAAGCCAAAGAGTTCGAGACCAGCCTAGGCAACATGGTGAATCTCCATCTCTACAAAAAAATACCAAAAAAAAAATTAGCCAGGCTCGGTGGCATGCACCTGTAGTCCCAGCTACTCAGGAGGCAGAGATGGGAGGATTGCTTGAGCCCAGGAGGCTGAGGTTGTGGTGAGCCAAATCATGCCACTGCATTCCAGTCTGGGTGACAGAGCAAGACCCTGTCTCATAAATAAATACATAGAAGGAAAGAAAGAAATCTCCATACTGTTTTTTATAGAGGTTGTACTAATTTACACCCCTACCAGCATTCTACAGGCATTCTGTTTTCACAAAATTCATACCAATATCTATTGTTTTTGCCTTTTTAGTAATAGCCATTATTACTAGAATAAGGTGGTATCTCATTGTGGTTTTAGTTTACATTTCCCTAATGATTAGTGATGTTGAGCATTTTTTCATGTCTGTTGTCCATTTGTATATCTTCTTTTGAGAAATGTCTATTGATGTCATTTGCTCACTTTTTGATGAGATTGTTTGTTTTTTTCTTGCTGATTTGTTTGAGTTCCTTATAGATACTGGATATTAGTCCTTTGTCAGATGCATAGTTTACAAATATCTTCTCCCATTTTGTGGGTTGCCTGTTTACTCTGATGTTTATTTCTTTTGCTGTGCAGAAGCTTTTTAGTTTAATTAGGTCCCATTTATTTATTTTTGGTTTTGTTGCATTTGCTTTTTGGGTCTTAGTCATAAATTCTTTGCCTAGGCCAATGGCCAGAAGAGTTTTTATTAGGTTTTCTTCTAGAAATTTTATGGTTTCACATCTTAGATATAAGTGTTTGATCCATCTTGAGTTGATTTTTGTATCTGGTGAGTGACAGGGATCCAGTTTCATTCCTCTACATGTTGCTATCCCGTTTTCCAAGCACCTTTTAATGGATACAGTGTCCTTTCCCCAGTTTGTGTTTTTGTATGCTTTGTCAAAGATCAATTGGTTCTGGGTTCTCTATTCTGTTCCATTGGTCTATGTATCTACTTTTGTACCAGTACTATGCTGTTTTGATAACTATACCTTTGTAGTATAATTTGAAGTCAGGTAATGTGATGGCTCCAGATTCATTCTTTTTGCTTAGTATTGCTTTGGCTGTTGGGGCTCTTTTTTTGGTTCCACAGAAATTTTAGGATTTTTTTTCTAATTCTGTGAAAAATGATGTTGGTATTTTGATAGGAATTGCATTGAATCTGTAGATTGCTTTGGGAAGTATGGTTATTTTCACAATATTGATTCTTCCAATCCAGGAGCATGGCATATATTTCCCTGTGTTTGTGTCATCTATGACTTCTTTCAGCTGCGTTTTATAGTTCTCCTTATAGAGATCTTCCACCTCTTTGATTAAGTATATTCAGCGGTGGGTTTTTTTTTTTTTTGTGACTCTTATAAAAGGGATTGAGTTCTTGATTTGGCTCTCAGCTTGGTTGTTGTTGGTGTATAGCAGGGCTACTGATTTGGGTACATTAGTTTTGTAAACTAAGACTTTACTGAATTCATTTATCAAATCTAGTAGTCTTTTGGAGGAGTCTTTAGGGTTTTCTAGATATATGATTATCCTGACAAATGGAGATAGTTTGACTTCCTCTTTTCTAATTTGGATGCCCTTTATTTCTTTCTCTTGCCTGATTGCTATGGATGGGATTTCTATTAATAGCACTGTGTTGAATAGAAGTGGTGAAAGTAGGCATCCCTGTCTTGTTCCACTTCTTAGGGGGAATGCCTTCGACTTTCCCCCTTTCATTTTTTTATCTTCCTAAACTGGCTAGTGTTGGAGATCAAATTTTAGGATTTGGGATATATGCATTTTACATGGGCAAGTTTAGGGAGAGTTTGAGTTCTGAAGGAAAGTCAAAATGAGAAGAGTCCTCATCATTTCTTTCCTAGGCTTAGTATAACAGTAACTTTTTGGTTAGTATCTCAGCCATTGACCTCATGCTCACTCCCATCCATAACCCGAAATCCATCCTCTATGCTGACAAGAAAATGATCCCTCTAAAACCGAAATTGAATTCTGCATTAGCCAGTTCACACCTTTGGGGCTCACAACTGCTCACAAGTTGATAGATGTAGAGCTTCCCTGAACCCCATCATGGTATTTTATGCTCATGACATGTTCCCACTACCTAGAATGTCTTTTTCACTTCCCCCCAGACCCCTAGTCTTGTCTATCTGGCAAACATTCAGTCAATAGATGCCCATTCTATAATTTGTTTTGCAAATGGCTATTGAACTCCCACTATGTGCCAGGTACTGTGCCAGACTGGTGGTGCTCAAGAAGTGTCTGTTGAATAAATGAAGAATGAATAAGGAATCTCCTAGTCCTTCTGATTATAAGTAATTTAAGAAAATTGCTTCCATTTCTCTCCTACACAGCTCTTAATTTTAAAAATTAATTAATTTCTGCACTTGAAAGATGGCAACATATCAAGCTGACAAAATTTCTTTAATAAACTTCAAAGTCCAGGCCTGTGTGTTTTGTGAAAAGAAATGCCTTGGACTAGGAGCCAAGGAATTAAGTTATAGCATGGTCTTGGCAGTGTGATTTGGCTTCTCTGAACACCAGTTTACTTATTTTTGAAACTAAGGCCTTAAAAGACACAGTCTGCAAGATTTCTTCCATTTCCACATTGTAAAATTCTTCAAGCACTGTAAAACAGCAGATGTTTTTGCGAAGTTACTTTATAATTCATTTATGCGCCTCCCACCACTACCACTTGCTCCTTAGAGACTTGTCTTTGATAGTAGTGTAGTCCCCTGTTACCCACAGGGGATACCTGCTACCAAGACCCACAGGGGATACCTGCAACCAAGACCCCCAAACTGCAGACAGTACCAAACCCGTATATATTATGTTTTTTTAAAATCTGCTAACTGAGGCAGTTAACAAGTGACCCATGGGCAGGTCATAGCATAAACAGTGTGAATACACTGGACGAAGGGATGATTCACATTCTGGGCAGTATGGAGTAGGGACAGTGAGTGGTTTCATCACACTGCTCAGAAGCACAATTTAAAACTTATGAATTATATATTTCTAGAATTTTCTATCTAACATTTTCAAATTATCTTGACCACAGGTGACTGAGACCACAGATAACGGCTAGCTACTCCAAAATTGTTCCCTCCACTTCCCAAAATGTATTCTTGGGTCTAATCTGCCCCTAGCATCCTCTGCTTTGACTGTCAACATACTGTCATGGCAAATGTGTCCTGGGTCCCTTCTAATCCAGGGTTTTATACTTTGCTAGTATCAGTGTGACAAGTATTAGCTGATATGTTGATGATTAATAGTATTTTAATTTCTTGCTCCCCTAAAGGATATGTATCTTTTAAAAAGATTTTGAAAATAATGATTTAATGTAATTTTTTACAAACCATATTATTTCCACAGAAAATTAGCCTCTTACAATATTCTGTACAAGTAAAAATAGTATTTATTTTTATTTATTTCTTTTTATACCTTAAGTTCTAGAGTACATGTGCACAACATGCAGGTTTGTCTCATAGGTATACATGTGCCATGATGATTTGGTGCACCCATCACCTCGTCATTTACATTAGGTATTTCTCTTAACGCTATCCCTCCTCTAGCCCCCTAGCCCCTGACAGGCCCCGGTGTGTGATGTTCCCCTCCCTGTATCCACGTGTTCTCATTGTTCAACTCCCACTTATGAGTGAGAACGTGCAGTGTTTGGTTCTTTGTCCTTGTGATATCTTGCTGAGAATGATGGTTTCCAGCTTCATCCATGTCCCTGCAAAGGACATGAACTCATCCTTTTTTATGGCTGCATGGTATTCCATGGTGTATATGTGCCACATTTTCTTTATCCAGTCTATCATTGATGTACGTTTGGGTTGGTTCCAAGTCTTTGCTATTGTGAATAGTGCCATAATAAACATACATGTGCGTGTGTCTTTATAGTAGCATGATTTATAATCCTTTGGTTATATACCCAGTAATGGGATCACTGGGTCGAATGGTATTTCTAGTTCTAGATCCTTGAGGAATCGCCACACTGTCTTCCACAATTGTTGAACTAATTTACACTCCCACCAACAGTGTAAAAGTGTTCCTACTTCTCCACATCCTCTCCAGCATCTGTTGTTTCCTGACTTTTTGATGATCGCCATTCTAACTGGCAAGAGATGGTATTTCATTGTGGTTTTGATTTGCATTTCTCTGATGAACAGTGATGATGGGAATTTCTTCATGTCTGTTGGCTGCATAAATGTCTTCTTTTGAGAAGTGTCTGTTCATATCCTTTGACCACTTTTTGATGGGGTTGTTTTTTCCTTGTACATTTGTTTAAGTTCTTTGTAGACTCTGGATATTAACCCTTTGTCAGATGGGTAGATTGCAAAAATTTTCTCCCATTCTGTAGGTTGCCTGCTCACTCTGATGATAGCTTCTTTTGTGGTGCAGAAGCTCTTTAGATTAATTAGATCCCATTTGTTTATTTTGGCTTTTGTTGCCATTGCTTTTGGTGTTTTAGTCATGAAGTCTTTGCCCATGCCTATGTCCTGAATGGTATTGTCTAGGTTTTCTTCTAGGATTTTCATGGTTTTAGGTTTTACATTTAAGTCTTTAATCCCTCTTGAGTTAGTTTTTGTATAAGGTATAAGGGAGGGATCCAGTTTCAGCTTTCTACATATGGCTAGCCAGTTTTCCCAACACCATTTATTAAACAGGGAATCCTTTCCCTATTTCTTGTTTTTGTCAGGTTTGTCAAAGGTCAGATGGTTGTAGATGTGTGGTGTTATTTCTGAGGCCTCTGTTCTGTTCCATTGGTCTATATATCTGGTTTGGGTACAAGTATCATGCTGTTTTGGTTACTGTAACCTTGTAGTATAGTTTGAAGTCAGATAGCTTGATGCCTCCAGGTTTGTTCTTTTTGCTTAGGATTGTCTTGGCTATGCGGGCTCTTTTTTGGTTCCATATGAAATTTAAAGTAGTTTTTTCCAATTCTGTGAAGAAAGTCATTGGTAGTTTGATGGGGATGGCATTGAATCTATAAATTACCTTGGGCAATATGGCCATTTTCATATTGATTCTTTCTATCCATGAGCATGGAAGGTTTTTCCATTTGTTTGTGTCCTCTCTTATTTACCTGAGCAGTGGTTTGTAGTTCTCCTTGAAGAGGTCCTTCACATCCCTTGTAAGTTGGATTCCTATGTATTTTATTATCTTTGTAGGAATTGTGAATGGGAGTTCACTCATGATTTGGCTCTCTGTTTGTCTGTTATTTGTGTATAGGAATGCTTGCAATTTTTGCACATTGATTTTGTATCCTGAGACTTTGCTGAAGTTGCTTATCAGCTTAAGGAGATTTTGGGCTGAGATGATGGGGTTTTCTAAATATATTATCATGTCGTCTGCAAACAGAGACAATTTGACTTCCTCTTTTCTTAATTGAATACTCTTTATTTATTTCTCTTGCCTGATTCCCTGGCCAGAACTTTCAATAGTATGTTGAATAGGAGTGGTGAGAGAGGGCATCCTTGTCTTGTGCCGGTTTTCAAAGGGAATGCTTCCAGTTTTTGCCCATTCAATATGATATTGGCTGTGGGTTTGTCATAAATAGCTTTTATTATTTTGAGATACGTTCCATCAATACCTAGTTTATTGAGAGTTTTTATCATGAAGGGCTGTTGAATTTTGTCGAAGGCCTTTTCTGCATCTATGGAGATAATCATGTGGTTTTTGTCTTTGGTTCTGTTTATGTGACGGATTATATATGTTTAACCAGCCTTGCATTCCAGGTTTTTGATGTGCTGCTGGATTCAGTTTGCCAGTATTTTATTGAGGATTTTTGCATTGATGTTCATCAGGAATATTGGCCTAAAATTCTCTTTTTTGTTGTGTCTCTGCCAGGCTTTGGTATCAGGATGATGCTGGCTTCATAAAATGAGTTAGGGAGGATTCTCTCTTTTTCTATTGATTGGAATAGTTTCAGAAGGAATGGTACCAGCTTCTTTTTGTACCTCTGGGTAGAATTTGGCTGTGAATCTGTCTGGTCCTGGACTTTTTTTGGTTGGTAGGCTATTAATTATTGCCTCAATTTCAGAACCTGTTGTTAGTCTATTCAGAGATTCAGCTGCTTCCTGGTTTAGTCTTGGGAGGGTGTATGTGTCCGGGAATTTATCCATTTCTTCTACATTTTCTAGTTTATTTGTGTGAGGTGTTTTTAGTATTCTCTGATGGTAGTTTGTATTTCTGTGTCTATTTGATGATTTTTGTGTCTATTTGATGATTCTGTCTTTTCTTCTTCATTAGTTGTGCTAGTGGTAGATCTATTTTGTTGATCTTTTCAAAAAAAAAAAACAGCTCCTGGATTCATTGATTTTTTGAAGGGTTTTTTTTGTGTGTGTCTCTATCTCCTTCAGTTCTGCTCTGATTTTAGTTATTTCTTGTCTTCTGCTGGCTTTTGCGTTTGTTTGCTCTTGCTTCTCTAGTTCTTTAAATTGTGATGTTAGGGTGTTAATTTTAGATCTTTTCTGCTTTGTCTTGTGGGCATTTAGTGCTATAAATTTCCCTCTACACACTGCTTTAAATGTGCCGTGGAGGTTTTGGTACATTGTGTCTTTGTTCTCATTGGTTTCTAAGAACATCTTTATTTCTGCCTTCATTTCATTATTTACCCAGTAGTCATTGGAGCAGGTTGTTCAGTTTCCATGGAGTTTTCTGGCTTTGAGTGAGTTTTTACTCCTGAGTTCTAATTTGATTGCACTGTGGTCTGAGAGACAGTTTGTTATAATTTCTGTTCTTTCACATTTGCTGAGGGGGGTTTTACTTCCAATTATGTGGTCAATGTTAGAATAAGTGTGATGTGGTGCTGAGAAGAACATATGTTCTGTTGATTTGGGGTGGAGAGTTCTGTAGATGTCTATTAGGTCTACTTGGTCCAAAGCTGAGTTCAAGTCCTGGATATCCTTGTTAATTTTCTGTCTCATTGTTCTGCCTAATATTGACAGTGGGGTTTAAAGTCTTCCATTATTATTGTGTGGGAGTCTAAGTCTCTTTGCAGGTCTCTAAGAACTTGCTTTATAAATCGGGGTGCATATATATTTAGGATAGTTAGCTCTTCTTGTTGAATTGATCCCTTTACCATTATGTAATGGCCTTCTTTGTCTCTTTTGATCTTTGTTGGTTTAAAGTCTGTTTTATCAGACATCAGGATTGCAACCCTTACTTTTTTTTTTTCTTTCCATTTGCTTGGTAGATCTTCCTCCATCCATTTATTTTGAGCCTATGTGTGTCTTTGCATGTGAATACAGCACACTGATGGGTCTTGACTCTTTATCCGATTTGCCAGTCTGTGTCTTTTAATTGGGGCATTTAGCCCATTATATTTAAGGTTAATATTGTTATGTGTGAATTTGATCCTGTCATTATGATGCTAGCTGGTTATTTTGCCCAGTAGTTGATGCAGTTTCTTCATAGTGTCAATGGTCTTTACAATTTGGCATGTTTTTGCAGTGGCTGGTATTGGTTGTTCCTTTCTATGTTTAGTGCTTCCTTCAGGAGCTCTTGTAAGGCAGGCCTGGTGGTGACAAAATCTCTCAGCATTTGCTTGTCTGAAAAGGATTGTATTTCTCCTTCACTTATGAAGCTTCATTTGGCTGGATATGAAATTCTGTGTTGAAAATCCTTTTCTTTAAGAATGTTGAATATTGGCTCCCACTATCTTCTGGCTTGTAGTGTTTCTGCCAAGAAATCCGCTGTTAGTCTGATGGGCTTCCCTTTGTGGGTAACACAACCTTTCTCTCTGGCTGCCCTTAACATTGTTTCCTTCATTTCAACCTTGGTGAATCTGACAATTATGTGTCTTGGGGTTGATCTTCTTGAGGACTATCTTTGTGGTGTTCTCTGTATTTCCTGAATTTGAATGTTGACCTGCCTTGCTAGGTTGGGGAAGTTCTCCTGGATAATATCCTGAAGAGTGTTTTCTAACTTGGTTCCATTCTCCCCATCACTTTCAGGTACACTGATCAAATGTGGATTTGGTCTTTTCACATAGTCCCATATTTCTTGGAGGCTTTGTTCATTTCTTTTCACTCTTTTTTCTCTAATCTTGCCTTCTCACTTTATTTCATTAATTTGATCTTCAGTCACTGATATCCTTTTTTCCACTTGATCGAATCGGCTATTGAAGCTTGTGTATGCTTCATGAAGTTTTTGTACTGTGGTTTTCAGCTCCATCAGGTCATTGAAGCTCTTCTCTACACTAGTTATTCTAGTTAGCCATTCGTCTAACCTTTTTTCAAGGTTTTTAGCTTCCTTGCAATGGGTTAGAATGTGCTCCTTTAGCTAGGAGAAGTTTGTTATTACTGACCTCTGAAGCCTACTTCTGTCAACTTGTCAAACTCATTCTCCATCCAGTTTTGTTCCCTTGCTGGCAAAGAGTTGTATTCCTTTGGAGGAGAAGAGGTGTTCTGGTTTTTGGAATTTTCAGCTTTTCTGCTCTGGTTTCTCCCCATGTTTGTGGTTTTATCTACCTTTGGTCTTTAATGTTGGTGACCTACGGATGGGGTTTAGGTGTGGATGTCCTTTTTGTTGATGTTGATGCTATTCCTTTCTGTTTGTTAGTTTTCCTTCTAACAGACAGGCCCCTCAGCTGCAGGTCTGTTGGAGTTTTCTGGAGGTCCACTCCAGACTCTCTTTGCCTGGGTATCACCAATGGAGGCTGCAGAACAGCAGATATTGTTGCCTGATCCTTCCTCTGGAAGCTTTGTCCCAGAGGGACACCTGCCTGTATGAGGTGTCTGTCAGCTCCTATAGGGAGGTGTCTCCCAGTCAGGCTACATGGGGGTCAGGGACCCACTTGAGTAGGCAGTCTGTCTGTTATCGGAGCTTGAACACCATGCTGGGAGAACCACTGCTCTCTTCAGAGCTGTCAGGCAGGAACGTTTAAGTCTGCAGAAATTGTCTGCTGCCTTTTGTTCAGATATGCCCTGCTCCCAGAGGTGGAATCTAAGGAGGCAGTAGGCCTTGTTGAGCTGCTGTGGGCTCCACCCAGTTCAAGCTTCCCTGCCTCTTTGTTTACACTGTGAGCATAGAACCGCCTACTCAAGCCTAAGCAATGGCGGACACCCTTCCCCCGCCAAGCTTCAGCATCCCAGGTTGATCTCAGGCATCTGTGCTAGCAGTGAGCAAGGCTCCATGGGCATGGGACCTGCCAAGCC
Organism: Nomascus leucogenys; assembly: GCF_006542625.1. NCBI lineage: Eukaryota > Metazoa > Chordata > Mammalia > Primates > Hylobatidae > Nomascus > Nomascus leucogenys. Next base: position 102,892,945 of record NC_044383.1, on the reverse strand, counting down.
AGGCACAGGCTCGGGAGGGAATCTCCTGAGGGAGGGAATCTCCTGTTCTTCCAGATGCAAAGACTGTGAGAAAAGCTCAGGATTCGGGCAGAAGTGTACAGTTCCTCCAAGTACAGTTACTCACAGCTTCTCTTGGCTAGGAAAGGGAAATACCCTGATCCCTTGTGCTTCCCGCGTGAGGCGATGCCCCCCCCTGCTTTGGCTCGCTCTCCATGGGCTGCACCCACTGTCCAACCAGTCCCAATGAGATGAACCAGGTACCTCAGTTGGAAATGCAGAAATCACCCTTCTCCATTGATCTCGCTGGGAGCTATAGACTGGAGCTGTTCCTATTTGGCAATCTTGGAAGTGACTCACAAGTAAAAATATTAAAAAATTTCATATCAAAGGATCAATAAATTGCAAAGCTAAGGGTGAAGCTGGACTTCTTGACTACAGACTCCATGTGCTTAACCATTGTGCTGCAATGCCTAGAGCAGGGTATTTGTTTAGTCTGCTAATAGTTATTTGTTCTAGACCAAGTTTTGGTAGTTTTATTTTCTTCTTGTCAGGTTGCTTTCAAGATGTACCTGGGAATTACACCAAGTGTGACCTGTAACAATTCAAGCAAAAATGAATTTTCCCTGATTCTAGACAAGAATCCTCTGGTGGAGTTTGTGGAAGAGCTCCCTGCTGGGCGATCTTCTCTGTGCTACTGCAACTTGCTCTGTGGGATTATCAGAGGTGCCTTGGAAATGGTAAAGTTGAATAAGTGAAGAATGAATGAAGAATCTCTTAATCCTTCTAAGACTAAAATAAGATAATCAATATACATAATTCATTTTGCTGGGTATATTGGTTATCTAATGGTGTGTTACAAATTACCCCCAAAATGTAGCAGCTTAAAAAAACAAACATTTATTATCTCACACAGTTTCTGAGGATCAGAAATCTGGGAGCAGCTTAGCTAAGTGGTTGTCATTCAGAGTCTTTCATGGCTTAATACACATGCAGTCAAGCTGCTGGCCAGGGCTGCAACCTCTGGCGACTTGACTGAGGCTGGAGAATCCACTTCCAAGCTCACTCACACAGCCCCAGTGCCTTGCTGGCAGTTGGCAGGAGGCTTCATGAAGTTCCTGGCCACATGGACCTCTTTGTAGATCTAATCACAACATGGCCACTTATGCTGCCAACCCTGGTGTCATGTAGGAGGGTACTACCTGAGGGCGTGAATTACAGGAGGCAGGGATCATTGGCCATTGTGGAGGCTGGATTTTACACCTGAATTATTCATTGGTTTAACTGAAACAGTTATTAGTATCTGCTAAGTGTCAGGCACTGAGTATACACAGATGAACAAGACATAGTTGCTGCCTTTAAAGAATCTTCTGTCTAATGGAAAAGTCAGATGTACAAAGAAGTATAATTAAGGCTATGAGAGGACCTGTGGCAGGAAAAACTTTGTAGACTTCCTAAGGAAACTCTAAACTGGCTTTTGAAGGAAAAATAGGAGTTAGATAAAAGCCTTGGTAAGAGGAGCAGGAGAAAAATAATATAACAGGTAGAAGAATCAGCATATCCAAAGGTACAAAAAGAATGTTTCACTCAAGGAACAAGGAACTTGAATTAGTTCAGTATGACTGACATATAAATTGAGAGACAGATTGTCATGAGAAAGGAGGCTTAAATTCTTTCCAGAAGGCTGATTTTAAGAAAAGGGATTCATACGACAAGCTTGGAAATTCAGATTTTTATATTGAAAGCAACAGAAATCAATATAGGTTTATAAACAGTAGAATAATATTTTGAAATTTGTGTTTTAGGAATTTCGTTTCTTTATCAACCAAATGAAAGTATATCAGAGGGAACAGTGCTGAAGTAAAGGATTAGGGCACTTTGGAAGTTATGATGGTAACCTCAGGTAAAACCACAACAAAGCCCTGACAGCAGGAATGGGGAGAGGAAGACCATTTGAACAACATCAAAAAGATGCAACAGATAAGACTAGGTTATGAACTGGCTGAAAGGAACGAAATTGAGAAAAAGATTCAAGAATGATTTGTAAATTTCTGAGCAACCTGTAGAAATGGTTGTACTATTAAACCAAGAGGAACAAAACCAAGAGAAGTACATCTGGGCTTGGTAGAGACAAAGTGAGGAGTTCAATTTTGAGCCTGCTGGAGTTGAGGTGTTTAACACACGCCAGTGAGGCTATCCAGCAAGCAGTTGTTTATCCGTGTCTGGAGCTCACAGAGAGACGTGGATTGAAGAAGCATTAGAATTGGAAAAGAACGCCTAGGCAGAGTCTGTAGAGCAAGAAGAAAAGGGACCAACAGAACCGTAGGAAGCAATAAAGTATAATAAGTAGGTTAAACAGAGAGCACAAAGGCTGAAAAGGATACCAAGAAAGAAAAATCAGAGGTAGGAAAAGAAGGAGTCATAGAAACAAGAGAGGAGATCATTTCAAGAAGACAGAGTGATTAATAAGAACAAGTACAGCAAAGAGTCTAAGTTAAACCGGACCTGGAAAATATTCACAACATTTAGGAACCAAAAGACCCAGGAGGGCCTTGGTAAAAGCTCCTTTGGGAAAGTGGATGAAAAGAAGAGAATCTGTCATAGATTTGTGAGCCAACAACAGCTTAAGAAGAGGTAGTAGTCAACAAAGTCTCATTTTCCCAGAAGCTTAGCTATTAAGAATGGTGGAACCAGATAGCAACCAAAGTCTTGCCATGTATTGAGCTACCTAATAATGAGGCATGCATGTAATTTTAAATTATTTGTGATAATTAGGGGAAAATAGAATAACAAGTAATCCAAACGCATAAAACAATAGAAATAATGTATTGTTCACACAGATTCTCCATGCTTCTACCCTAGCATCTTTTTAGACTTGTCCTATAGTCGGTGGCCATGAGATCAAGGAAGGGGTGGGAAAGCATTATGAGCGTTTACAGGCAAAGGGAAAAACCATAAAACCAAGTCAATAATAGGATAAGAATGTCTTCCACTCTCATAAATAGCAGCTGATTATATTTGCTTAATGACAGCTGGTATCAGACCTCATGTGTCCCCAAATATCCAAATAGCTTCAGCATTGTCTCCCTGTTAATTTAATTTATGTTCTGTTAAATTTTGACAAAGACTTAAAAAATCTTATGGAAGAAAAAGTTGAGGATGAATGTTGCTTCTGTATTTCCAAGTGCAATCTACATCCTCTGTTAAATGGTAGTCATTGCAAGGCCAGGCCCAGTATGAGCCAGATAATTTGGTACACTAATGGTTTCACAAATTGAGGCTGGCTAGCTAAGGAATTCTTAGTGAGAGAGGGGACTAAGTCAGGTAAGATTCAATAAATATCAATTAATTGCCTGCTACACGTGGACATTTTTCACATATTATTTGCTTTTACTAGGTGCTTTTGCTTATTTATCTTATTTTCCCCAATAAATCAAAATAACTCTGAGCAAATACACTATTGGGGGTAGGTCAGCAATATCATGCTGCTCTTATGTGGACACATTTTAATGAATAAAGGAGTAAGCCCTGCTTACTTCAGTGCCTGGGAAATGGGAAATACCTTACAGAGAAAAAGAAGGCCTGAGTATCAAATATTCATGTCTGTAATTTCAATCTTTAATTTTGTATCTATAATTCATTTAATTGATATTATACTCAAAGCTCTCAAAGCCATAAGTGACTGCTAAATGTTGTTAGGATAAGTGATTATGTTATTTAGCTAATGACAGAATGATTTATGGCAAATCTGTTTGAGAGCAATCATTTAAGAATCCATTTATTCTTGGAAATTCTGCTGGCTAAGCACACTTGGTCAAGGCTATCTCCGAGCTGGGAATTTGTGTTCTTCTAAAGTTGGATCCAGAGTTCAGCCTTGCACAGTGAGCTAAGCTTGGCAGAGTCTGGGTGTCCCAGTCATCCTAGTTGGCCTGGACCACCCTTCTCTTTGCAGATTCACACCACAGAGCTGACACACAGCTGGACCATCTCTGGAGGACACTCAGTAAAGGGCCCTTTATCCACGAATAAGCTTTTTTAAAAATCATTTCTTAAGGAAAGTAAAGAAAGCTGAAAAAAGACAGAAAAATTTAGTTTTTTGTTTTTTAATTAAATGACACAGGCCTGTTTTTTTCTTCTTTCCTAGGTTCATTTGGCTGCTGATGTTACATTCTTGCAAGACAGACTAAAAGGTGACAGTGTGACAGAAATAGGAATAACGTTTCTAAAAAAGCGAGACGAGAAAAAATATAGACGGAAAAAATGAAGAATAGCACGGAAAATGCCACAGGGTGGCTAGTTGAGTTAATATTAGCTAAACATGTATAGACATAAAAATTTTGAATTGCTTCATAGCATGAGCTTTGAAAGGTTTATAAATCAGCCAGAAATTTGAAATGCAGGGCATGAAGGTTTAAAGGTTTTTTTTTTTCTTTTGCTTATAAATCACACATTTTCAATCTCATGTCCACAAAATTTCATATGCAAATAACTCCTTATAAGATAGCAGGCAGGAATTCCACATCTTACACTATGCATCCTCAGAGAAGCTGTTCATTCCATTCGCGTATGGTAATGGGAAAAAAAGCAGCACCAATACAAACAGTTGTGTATTTATCTCTTTGCTGAAAAAAAAAGAATGAAATGATGTAGCATAGAGTTTCCTATATATAGACAGTAGTTTCTAGAGACTATATATTGCATTCCTTAAATAAATAATTCCATATTTCTAAAAAAATATGATTTGATTTTTCTCATGTATTAGCTTGGCTTATAGCTTTAGCCTTCTGACGCTACCCTTGATTTGTAATCACCAAGTCAAGCTATTTATTCAACGATAATTTTGAAACATTTATAAATAACATTTAATTTTAATTTATTTTAATTTATTTAGTTTAAATATAGCTGGCATCAACCAAATTCCTTCCTTTTCTCATGAAATATTGCTTGATGGTCAGGCCAGAAAACCTCTAAAATAAAGGATAAATAATATTCTTTAAAAATACTTTCTTACCCCAAAGCTTATTAATTAAGAATTTCTACTAGCATTTTCATCCTCTAAAAAGTCTTCCAAAGGATGTTTTCTTTGTGACCAGAACACATTTAAAATTCAAATATACTGAATTAAATACACAGTAATCTTCACCAGACCACTGGCACACAAGGGCAGCGTACAAGGCAGCCCAGAATCTACTGGGCTCTGCAGAGAGCCCAAATTGCAAGTACAAGTTATAATTAGTGTGATACTACCCTACGGAATTGGAGAAAATATTTGTAAACTAAATATCTGACACCCTTGTGCTATTAATAACCAGAATATATAAGGAGTTCAAACAACCCCATAGGAAAAAATTAATAATCCAATTAAAAATGGGCAAAAGATCTGAATAGACATTTCTCAAAAGAAGACATACACATACAAATGGCAAACAAGTATATGAAAAGGTGCTCAACATCATTGGTCATCAGAGAAATGCAAATGAAAACTATAATGAGATATTATCTCACCCTAGTTAAAAGTGGCTTTCATCCAAAACAGGCAATAGTGAATGCTTGCAAAGACGTGGAGAAGAGGGAACTCTGGTACACTGTCGGTGGGAATGTAAATTAGTATAACCACTATGGAGAATGGTTTGGAGGTTCCTCAAAAAACAAAGAATAGAATGATCATATGACCCAGCAAACCCACTGCTGGGTATATACCCAAAATAAAGGAAATCAGTATATCGAAGAGATATCTGCCCTCCCATGTTTATTGCAGCACTATTGACGATAGCTAAGATTTGGAAGAAATCTAAGCGTCCTCCAATAGATTAATGAAATAAAGAAAATGTGGTACATATACACAATGGAGTACTATTCAGCCATAAAAAAGAATGAGGTCCTGTCATTTGCAACAACATGGATGGAACTAGAGGTCATTATGTTCAATGAAATATGTCAGGACAGAAAGACAGACTTTGCATGTTCTCACTTATTTGTAGGAGGTAAAATTAAAACAGTGGACTCATGGAGATATGGAGTAAAATGATGGATATCAGAGGCTGGAAAGGGTAGTTTCAAGAGGAGTGGAGATGGTTAATGGGTACAAAAATATAGTTAGATAGAATGAATAAAATCTGGGCCGGGCATGGTGGCACAAGCCTGTAATCTCTGCACTTTGGGATGCCAAAGTGGGAGGATTGCTTGAGCTCAGGAGTTTGGGACCAACTTGGGTAACATAGACCCCTGTCTCTACAAAAAAGAAAAAAAAATATATATATATATATATATATATATATATGTATGTATATGTATATATATAGTGCATACCTGTGGTCCCAGCTACTTGGGAGGCTGAGGTGGGAGGATTGATTAAGGCCAGGAGGTTGAGGCTGCAGTGAGCCATGATTGTGCCACTGCCCTCCAATCTGGGCTACAGAGTGAGACCCTGTTTTAAAAAAAAAAGTACAAGAATGAATAAGATCAAGTATTTGACAGTGCAACAGGGTAAGTACAGTTGATAATAATTTTTTGTACATTTAATAATAATTAAGATTATAAGTGGATTGTTTGTGAAAGAAAAGATAAATGCTTGAGGTAATGGATACCCCGTTTACCCGATGTGATTGTTATACATTGTATGCCTGTATGAAAATATCTCATGTACCCCATAAATATATATACCTACTATGTACCCACAAAAAATAAAAATTAAAAAATAATCAAAATAAATAAAACTGGTATAAGTGATATGTTCGTGATAGACGTCAATTAGGATTCAGGAGCCTGTTCTGAGTCCCTGTCCAGTTCTGTTTCTAGGGGCTTCAGCTGATCCTGAGTAGTGACTGATCCTGGGCAAGGCACATAATCTCCCCGTCTCTCTCTCTCTCTCTCTCTCTCTGTTTCCCCACCCCTTTAAAATCAGGGCATTGGATGCAATAAAGGTCTAAAACTGTACCAATGGGTTTAAACGATATAAATGACCATTGAAATTCTACATCTTTGGACTTTAGAACACTGCAGGGAAATTTTTTGTTCTCCACTTACTCAACTGTCTCTTCAAAAGGACATTGCAATAGGCATAAAGGAAATAGGGTCGTTGGCACACAGCTGAGGCATCAGTGGAAGAACCTTCAAGCCTGCTCCACAGAAGACCAGGAATAGAATCTGGAAGAAGATATCTGACATTAGAAGGAATATCACAATGTCATGTATTTTAAACTGATGCCTCCATAAGAATTCTTGCCTACAATCTATCCTAAAGCTTCTTTTTAGGATTTTTTCCATCTTCTGCTCAGTTGCCTCTCTCATTTATAATATATGCATTCTTCCAAGGAACCCAAGATATTCATGTCTAAGGCCCTCCCTCTTAAATTAGCACCCAACTAGCTATCCTGAAAATATTCCAGGCCTTGGAGTATTCTCCTGCCTGTCTACACCTTCGTCTTCTTTCTCTCCTGTCCCAATCATCCAAAGTCCCTTGGCCCAAAGTCTTTGTTCCCCACCCTGCTGAAGACAGCTTAGCTGGTATGCTCAGTGATGCTGGGTATTGGAACTGATGATGGCTTCAGGATGAGGATTGTTCCCCATCCCTTGTTTTTCTCACCGTGGAAGGAGGGGAGCCTCTTGGCATTGAATATATTAGAATTATGAGAACCACCTATAGAATTTTATATTTTCTTATAGCCATATTAAAGAATAAAAAGAAATAAGTGACATTAGCTTTAATAATATATCATTTATTTTAATTATCCAAAAATTTTTATTTCAACATAGTAATATAGTAATAAATGTTATTATTATCTATCATAATAAATATCATTATTACTATTCTTGGTAGAGATGGAGGTCTTGCTTTGTTGCTCAGGCTGGTCTTAAATCCTGGCCTCAAGTGATCCTCCCACCTTGGCCTCCCAAAGTATTGGGATTATAGGAATGAGGTACCCACACCTGGCCAATATAAAAATTATTAATGAGACATTTTATATGATTTTTATACTAAGTATTTGAACTCCCGTGTGTATTTGACATTCTTAGCACATCTCAACTCATGGTAAATTTTCAAAGGCTAGAGTGAAATGTAGTTCTACCAAAATAACAAAGTTGTGTTTAGTGGTGTTTAATAGCCTCGATTTTTAAATCTAAATTAATTAAAATTAAACTGAATTTAAAATTCAGTCATGCTAGTCACATTTTACATGTTTGATAGCTATGTGTGTCTAGTGGCTACTCTAATGGATGGCACTGGTCTAGAATTCCCAGTCAAAGATTTGTTTTATCTCCTTGAGCTTTGACACAAAGAATGAATGGAGAGGGTCCAGTACCATGGAGAGAAAGAGAGGAGATGGGTAGAAAAGAAAAAAATCAAAGAAAACCAGGGCAATAAGACTGTCAGAGACCCATGAAATGCTCTGTCTCCACCAACTGAGCGGTGACGCATAGAAACAATAAAGAGAGATTACACATCCTCCCCTGGGCTCCAAGTGTGTTTTCATCACCATTGTGTAAAGCTGGGTTTCTCTGATAAAGGGCTTGAGGAAGTTACACAGCATAACTACACAGCATAACTACAGGGTTATATAATATTTTTATTTTATATTATTTTATATTTTTATTTTATAAAAGCCTTTACTCTGAACCCGAAACCTTGATTAAAGCAGAGTTTTTTTTCGTCACCTCAGCAAAGCAAAAGAGGAGGAAATGTTTGTGGCAGAGACGTAGTGCAATGCTCTTAAGTGACTACACCAGGTATTGCCCAAGCTATTAACTGAGGAGGTCTCCTTTGGTTGTCTGTTCACTGTTTACAGGTGCCAGGAATCAGAAATACCTCCCTTAGCATCCTGTAGACTTATTTATTGTCTTCTCAAACCTCTCAGTTTCATTTATTAGCTGTTAGGAGCCTGGATCTGTTTAGCAGTTGGAATGAATGATGGTGAATAAGTGGAAAGTTTCCTCTTCTCCCTGTTTATGAGAGACAAAAGGAGAAATTTGGAAAATCAAATGCTTGAAGTAAGAGGATGATATTAAAACTTTTGTAACCATAGACTACTTTAAGAAAAATCTGCTACTACTTTAACAAAGATCTGCTAAATGTTAACTAACACAGTAAATGTTAAGTGCCATTGTTAAGTGTCTCCTGCTGGGCTGTAGACTCTGGGTGGTTGTTATACTTCAGTTTACTTCACCAGCTTTGGAAGCTAATATCTCTTCAGTAACACTGGAGGAGTCTGTGATGGATGCATCCTCCCAGCTCTGGAAACTTCATGTGACAAAAGACTCTGTATCCTTCTTATTAAGAGAAAAAGCCAAATTTTGTTTACTCCACTTAGTTGCATATTCCTTGAAAAATCTGACCAGTGTCTGCATTTCTTCATCCTAATAAACGTTCCAGAACTTTAGCTGGACATAACCAGTGGTCGACCAGTAGGGTCTATGACAAACCACCAACAGACAGGAAGGGATATAGCAGGTATAATGTACCAGTGTGTGATCTCAGAAGGAAATGGTCAGTTCTTATTCAGTTAGCAAGCATCACCTTAACATTGAAAACAAGGCACAGCCACAACAACCATTAGAAAAATTTTACTTTTCATTAGAAAGGAAGAGCTAAACAAAACAAATTGAAAGTTGGAGCCCCTTCACAAAAAAAAAAAGTTAAGAAATAAAACTTCTGGGGTAATTCTTGTTCTCCCTCCTCTCTGTCTTTCCCAATTAAATCTTTATTTGTGTCCCAGGGATGAAGCCAACTTGATTGTGGTGGATAAGCGTTTTGATGTGTTGCTGGATTTAGTTTGCCGGTATTTTATTGAGGATTTTTCTATCGATGTCCGTCAGGGATATTGGCCTGGAATTTTCTTTTTTTGTTGCATCTCTGCCAGGTTTTGGTATCAGGATGATGCTGGCCTCACAAAATAAGTTAGGGAGGAGTCTCTCTTTTTCTATTGTTTGGAATAGTTTCAGAAGGAATGGTACCGGCTCCTCTTTTCACCTCAGGTAGAATTTGGCTGTGAATCCATCTGGTCCTGGACTTTTTTTGGTTGGTAGGCTATTAATTACTGCCTCAATTTCAAAACTTGTTATTGGTCTATTCAGGAATTCGACTTCTTCCTGTTTAGTCTTGGGAGGGTGTATATGTCCAGGAATTTATCCATTTCTTCTAGATTTTCCAGTTTATTTGTTGAAATCTTTTTCCAGTTGATTTGGGGTGGAGAGTTCTATAGATGTCTATTAGGTCCACTTGGTCCAGAGCTGAGTTCAAGTCATGGATATCCTTGTAAATTTTCTTTCTTATTGATCTAATAGAGGTGTTTGTAGTATTCTCTGATCATAGTTTGTATTTCTATGGGATCAGTGGTGATATCCCCCTTATTATATTTTATTGTGTCTATTTGATTCTTCTCTCTTTTCTTCTTTGTTTAACTAGTGATCTATCTATTTTGTTAATCTTTTCAAAAACCAGCTCCTGGATTCATTGATTTTTTTGAAGAGTCTTTCATGTCTGTCTCCTTCAGTTCTTCTCTGATCTTAGTTATTTCTTGTCTTCTTCTTTCTTTTGAATTTATTTGCTCTTGCTTCTCCAATTATTTTAATTGTGATGTATGGGTGTCAATTTCAGATCTTTCCTGCTTTCTGATGTGGGCATTTAGTGCTATAAATTTCCCTCGTGACACTGCTTTAGCTGTATCCCAGAGATTCTAGTATGTTGTCTCTTTGTTCTCATTGGTTTCAAATAACTTATTTATTTCTGCCTTAATTCCGTTATTTACCCAGTAGTCATTCAGGAGCACGTTGTTAAATTTCCATGTAGTTGTGCGGTTTTGAGTGAGTTTCTTAATCCTGAGTTCTAATTTGATTGCACTGTGGTCTGAGAGACAGTTTGTTATGATTTCTGTTCTTTTGCATTTGCTGAGGAGGGTTTTACTTCCAATTATGTGGTCAATTTTAGAATAAGTGTGATGTGGTCCTGAGAAGAATGTATATTCTGTTGATTTGGGGTGGAGAGTTCTGTAGATGTCTATTAGATCTGCTTGGTCCAGAGCTGAGGTCAAGTCCTGGATATCCTTGTTAATTTTCTTTTTGATCTGTCTAATATTGACAGTGGAGTATTAAAGTCCCCCATTATTATTGTGTGGGAGTCTAAGTCTCTTTGTAGGTCTCTAACTACTTCTTTTATGAATCTGGGTGCTCCTATATTGGGTGCATATATATTTAGGATAGTTAGCTCTTCTTGTTGCATTGGTCCCTTTACCATTATGTATTGCTCTTTTTGTTTTTTTCTATCTTTGTTGGCTTAAAGTCTGTTTTATCGGAGACTAGGATTTCAACCGCTGCTTTTTTTTGCTTTCCATTTGCTTGGTAAATCTCCTTCCATCCCTTTATTTTGATCCTATGTATATCTTCGCACATGAGATAGGTCTCCTGAATACAACATACTGATGGGTCTTGACTCTTTATCCAATTTGCCTGTCTGTGTCTTTTAATTGGGACATTTCACCCATTTACATTTAAGGTCAATTAAACGTATGGGTTATGTGTGAATTTGATGCTGTCACCATGATGCTAGCTGGTTATTTTGCACATTAGTTGATGCAGTTTCTTCATAGTATCATTGGTCTTTATATTTTGGTGTGTTTTTTCAGTGGCTGGTACTGGTTTTTCCTTTCCATATTTAGTGCTTCCTTCAGGAGCTCTTGTAAGGCAGGCCTGGTGGTGACAAAATCCCTCAGCATTTGCTTCTCTGGAAAGGATTTTATTTCTCCTTCACAAGGCTGGTTCAACATATGCGAATCAATAAAGTAATCCATTACATAAATAGAACCAATCACAAAAACCACATGATTATCTCAATAGATGCAGAAAAGGCCTTCGATATAATTCAACATCCCTTCATGCTAAAAAATATCAATAAACTGGGTATTGATGGAACACATCTCAAAATAAGAGCTATTTATGAGAAACACATACCCAATATCATACTGAATGGGCAAAAGCTGGAAGCATTCCCTTTGAAAACCAGCAGAAGACAAGAATGCCCTCTCTCACCACTCCTATTCAACATAGTATTGGAAGTTCTGGCAAGGGCAATCAGGCAAGAGAAAGAAATTAAGTCTATTCAAATAGGAAGACATGAAGTCAAATTGTCTCTATTTACAGATGACATGATTGTATATTTAGAAAATCCCATTGTCTCAGCCTGAAAACTCCTTAAGCTAATAAGCAACTACAGCAAAGACTCAGAATACAAACTCAATGAGCAAAAATCACAAGCATTCCTATACACTAATAATAAACAAGCAGAAAGCCAAGTCATGAGTGAACTCTCATTCATAATTGCTACAAAGAGAATAAAATACCTAGGAATACAACTTACAGGGGACGTGTATGACCTCTTCAAGGAGAACTACAAACCACCGCTCAATGAAATAATAGAGGACACAAAAAAAATGGAAAACATTCCATGCTCATGGAGAGGAAGAATCAATATTGTGAATGGCCATACTGCCCAAAATAATTTATATATTCAATACTATTCCCATCAAACTACTATTGACTTTCTTTGCAGAATTAGAAAAACTACTTTAAGTTTCATATGGAACCAAAAAAGAGCCCATATAGCCAAGACAATCCTAAGCAAAAAGAACAAAGCTGGAGGCATCATGCTACCTGACTTCAAACTATACTACAAGGCTACAGTAACCAAAACGGCATGATACTGGTACCAAAACAGACATATAGACCTATGGAACAGAACAGAGCCCTCAGAAATCGCACCACACATCTACAACCATCTGATCTTAGACAAACCTGACAAAAACAAGCAATAGGGAAAGGATTCCCTATTTAATAAATGGTGCTGGGAAAACCGGCTAGCCATATGCAGAAAACTGAAACTTGACCACTTCCTTAAACCTTATACAAAAATTAACTCAAGATGGATTAAATACATAAATGTAAGACCTAAAACCATAAAAACCCCAGAAGGAAACCTAGGCAGTACCATTCAGGACATAGGCATGGGCAAAGACTTCATAACTAAAACACCAAAAGCAATTGCAACAAAAGTCAAAATTGACAAGTGGTATCTAATCAAACTAAACAGTTTCTGCACAGCAAAAGAAACTACCATCAGAGTGAACAGGCAACCTACAGAATGGGAGAAAATTTTTGCAAACTACGCATTTGACAAAGGGCTAATATCCAGAATCTACAAGGAACTTAAATTTACATGAAAAAAAAAATCTCATCGCAAAGTGGGTAAAGGATATGAACAGACACTTCTCAAAAGAAGACCATTATGTGGCCAACAAACATACGAAAAAAAGCTCATCATCACTGGTCATTAGAGAAATCCAAATCAAAACCACAGTAAGATACCATCTCATGCCAGTTAGAACGGTGATCATTAAAGTCAGGAAACAACAGATGCTGGAGAGGATGTGGAGAAATAGGAACGCTTTTACACTGTCAGTTGGATTTTAAATTAGTTCAATCATTGTGGAAGACAGTGTGTCAGTTCCTCAAGGATCTAGAACCAGAAATACCATTTGACCCAGCAATCCCATTACTGGGTATATATCCAAAGGATTGTAAATCATTCTACTATAAAGACACATGCACACGTATGTTTATTGCAGCACTATTTACTATAGCAAAGACTTGGAACCAACCCAAATGCCCATCAATGATTGACTGGATTTAAAAAAGTGGCACATATACACCATGGAATATTATGCATCCATAAAAAGAATGAGTTCATGTCCTTTGCAGGGACACTAACACAAGAACAGAAAACTAGACACTGCATGTTATCACTCGTAAGTGGGAGTTGAACAGTGTGAACACATGGATACAGGGAGGGGAACATCACACTCCAGGGCCTGTTGGGGGGTTGGAGGCAAGGGGAGGGAGAGCATTAGGACAAATGCCTAATGCATGTGGGGCTTAAAACCTAGAAGACAGATTGATAGGTGCAGCAAACCCCCGTGGCACATGTATACCTATGTAACAAACCTGCACATTGTGCACATGTATCCCAGAACTTAAAGTAAAATTTAAAAAAATCTTTATTTTTATTCCTTCTGTTTCTTTTGTCTTCCATTTTTTAGGAGCCCTGTGGCCACTACTGAATCTTCTCTTTTCTTCCATGGAAGTTTCCTGGAATTCCTTACTTTCTCTTTTTTTTCCTCTTCCATTTTCTTTTAATTATGCTTCATGTAATAGACATTTGTTAGCTTTCTATATCTTCCCCTCTTCTAATTCAATGACATTTCTCCATAGGAGCCACCATTTAATTAAACAACACATCTACTTCAGGTGGCTCATTCCCAGTTTAAAACCGCTTCCTTGCCATCCAGATCTAAGCCAGTCCACACATAGTATTGCCCAGACAACAATCAATAGTTCTGGCATGGCCCAATTACTGCAATTTTTACTCTATGGTTGTGGAAAGAGGATCTCTCTCTCTCTGTCTCTCTCTGCACCCCACTGCCCCACCACCCCGCTCCTCTCTTATTCTATCTGTGGAAATAGTCGGCTCTGGTTCCTGCTGACATAGGGAGGATGAGGAGGATGAATGAGTTGAAGAGAAGAAAAGCCTGCCCTGCCTCTGGAATTTTAGTTACTCGCATTAGTAAATTTACTGTGTTATTAAGAGAATAGAGTCAGGTTTCTGTTACCTGCAATTAACAGGATCCAAACTAACTAATTTTCTGATTCTCTCATCTCTATTAATAGCAATGCAACAAAGTTCATTGTATGACAAATATGTGATAGGTCAGATAATTTGTAATGTATTTGAGAATACCAAAAAAATTAATTACTTATTATTACATTTTCACGTGGTTGAATGTTCAATGAAATAAAACTTGTATTTACACGGCTCTCCTCTTCACAAAAAGGAAACGTTCACAGGAGTAAGAGAGTAGAAGGTTGTATTATGTTGTGCAACTACTCAGCCCACAAGACCTAGAAAAGGGAGATTCCACAGGGAGAAGACACAGTTTTGAATTGGTGGTACCTCTCAAAATAAAACAGTCAAAAAATTTATACATTTCAGGCCCTTGCTACACCTATTTCCACTGGAATCCTAAATCACATCAGGAGTCACTAAGGATTCTAAATTCAGAACAACCCTTTCATTTCCGGAACCATTCAGTGATACAAATCTTTAAAGCCAGAAAGTCTGTATTTAGTGACTTGCTGTTCCTGTGTAGCATGTGAATCACATAGGCTTTGATGATATGGAAGAGGAAATGTTAATTCCCAATGGATACCAAGCAATTCAAACACCTGGAAGTGCTGATTTTTAAGATTTGCATTCAATTAACATTTTTATCAGACGCCAGGCATATGTGGTACATCATTTAATTTTCAACAATCTGTGAGGCATTAAGTTTGTAGTGGGGGTAGCTGTGAAATTACAAAGAAACCAAACTTGCCAGTGCTTTAAGTGCATTAAGATGTGCAGCTGGTGAGTACAGGGAGTTGGCAATGGCTCCTGAGGATCTTGCTTAGGGGGCTGAGTGAGAGGAGGAACCACAGGAGGAGAAGTCAGCTAAAAAGAAGCAGCTAATAAGCTTGGAATACTTTGAGTTTGAGGTGCCTTTGAAACATCCAAACAATACCAGGAGCTCAGAAGAGAGGTCTGAACTGAAGATAGACTTCGGAGTCATCAGTGTATAAACAATAGTAACAGCAGGGGAGGTGGATGGTAAGATCTAAACAGAATATGGACTTGAGAAAATATAAGGGGCAAAGATAGAATCTTGAGAAATACTACCATTCAAGGGGCCATAAGAAAAGTACAAGTCAGGCTGAACTTCCAGCCAGAGATGTAGAGGGGAGAAACTGGTGACACCAAAGCCAAATTTCAAGGAAAATAAAGGGGTCAGAGGTGTTAGATGCCCCAGAAAACCAATCAAGTTAGGCCAGAAAAGGGATGTTGGAACTGGTGTAGAGGAGGTCTTTGTATCTTAGCAATTTCAGGGCAGTGGCAGAGGCAGAGGCCTCATTGAAAATAGAGGAGTCAGTGGATAGTGAGACCCTATGTGTAGATAATTCTGTTAAGGTACTTGACTGTAAATGGACACTGAGTGCAAGGTTGGGCTCTTTGCTCTTTTAATTTTAGTTTGTTGTTGTTGTTTTCCTTAAGAATTCAGGCATTTGAAACATAAAAGAGAGGGAATAACTTGTGAGGAAGTGGGAGAGGGCAGGATAAAGATGACAGGAGAAAGGTTTGACTCTGACCTGCATAAAGATTACCCTTTCTCCTGAGAAAGGCATGGTGAAGTTGAAAGTGGGCAGATAAGGGAATTGGATTAGAGATGTTTGGGGAAGATGCTGATTGAGCTCATGACCATTGGCCTTAATCTTCCCTATGAAACATGATTCAAGGTCTTTGTAGAGATGGAGGCGGACAGAGGCTGGATGAGGACACTTTGTGCTGTAGAACACTGTCCCTACTCTCAGCACTTAACCCCTCAGAGTAGAAAATAACCTAGCCTTCAGAGTGCATGATCATGCAAATGCCTGGGAAGAAAATACACACGACCTTTACTTCCCTGTGCTCTAATGAATGATTCTTCACAATGGCACTAACATGGGGATAATAGCCTGCCCAGACATGCTTACCTGAGATTCCCCACAGATCATAAGTACAATTTCCTGTGTCTCCAAGGAGATGGGTGATTTGATTGTAGGCCAACTTAGGGAACTTTTCCAAACAACGAGCGGATTTGTGGCTACAAAATTTCCCCAAGTACTCCTGTATCTAGAACGTGGAAATGTATACTGTTTTGAGCATTCTAAAAATGCTCATAATGTGTAAAAATGACCACTGAAGAAAGCCATAGAAAGCCACATATTAGGACTACCAAGACTTGTATAATGATTGTCCCAAAGATGTCAAAGAAATGTGAAAAGCTGACAAATGCCACTATTGAAAAAAAATACCCCCAGATAAAGCAGCACAAGAGTTGGAGCCAGTAAGTAAATAGACCAGAGATGATTTTTACTGCTTTAGGGGTGCTTAAAAAATGAGATAAAGAAGAAAATTTCTACTCCCACTGGCAGTATTCCCCCACTGTCAGTGTTCCCCCCAGAACCTTTCCTGTGATTGTCTTGGGGCTGCCTAAGATGTTTAGACAGTCTGGAAGAACTTCATGTCAAAACAGTACATTTTTTCGCACCCTAGACAGGTGAAAAAATGCCATTTTAAACCTTTCTGAACACCTGCTCGGTGGAGTCCCCCATGAAGATATCAAATCAAAGTGAATGAATGGAAGAAAAAGTCCCAATACTGGTTGCTCAAGTTTAGACAGTTCAAAGGGCAATTCTTTATCAAGAATATCATGTTTCCAGACCTGGCAATTGATTATGATGGTACTTCTATGCATGAATTCAGCCAGGTGTCTTTTGGCAAAGATTTGTTCTCTATTAGCTAAAGTTAAACATAATTAAACTAAGTGTTGATGATATTCCTAGTAGCTACCTTTTATAGGCAGGAATATTTGTGGCAAATTTAGGTTGGAGACCGAAACAGAAACCATGTAATCTTGATCAGTTCTTTCTAGTTCTGGGATGGCAGACTTTATAGGAAAAGCTATAAAGATAAAATTTTATGACCAAAGATGGTTCAAGATGATGTAAAGTATTTAATGTTTTCCAATTAATAAAATTATGAGCCCTGAAAGGTTGATTTGATGTCATGAGGAAAATCTTAGGGAAGAGCAAATTGAATAATTACTAGTATATGGAATTGCTTATTCTTAGAGAGACATGAGTGCTCTAGTTCCTACTAGGTCTTCAGTGACCTTCATCACCTATCTCTCTTCCCTTTCCACTGGCTCCTTCTCATATGCCTGAAAGCATGCTCAAGTTTCTACCATTCTAGAAAGGACATTCCCTTGACAATTCTTTCCTAACAGTCCACCAGTGTCTCCTTCATCCTTTCACTGGCAAACTTTAAGAAAACATATTGTGGAAGAAGCATTACCAGTTTGGAAACTGGACAATACTATGTTAAAATGCTTACCTTGCCACTGACTAGCCCAGTGGCCTTAAGCAAGTCTCCTTCCCTCAAGTAAAATGGCACAATACTATAATACTTCTTTGAAAGATTAGGTATTTAATGACTGGCACCCATTGTTCTCATGCTTGTTGATTCTTCATTTGCTGATACATCCCAGTTGACTGCAATCTGGTTTCTAATCCCATATTCTACTGAAACTTGACTTACTGTCACTAATTACAGTAAAATCAGCATTTTATTCCTAGTCTGTTTTTATCTCTTTACAGTGCCTGACAATCCTGACTTCTCCTTCCTTGGTTCTTTCTTCTTGATAGGCTTCAGAGAAATATCTCTGCCTTGATTCTTCTCCTGTATTTCTGCTGGCTACTAATTCTAAATCTCTTTCAGTCTCCTATAATTCTTTTACTTTCCACAAATGGTGGTATGCATGTGGCTCTACGGTTGGCATTTTCTCAAGGTAGATGTTTTCCCTGCATAGACTTTACACAGAAAACTTCTCTTCTCTACCCTCTTCACCCATCTGCTGCTATTCCCTAATAGTCACTGCAACTACGTGTCCCATAAGCATGTATTTGGTGTGCTCTAAACTTAACTCATTATTTCCTTTTCTCCCTGCTAAATCTCTGTTTTCTCCAAAATTTCATTTCCTAGTTAATGACCCCATTGTCAAAACTAAAACGTTCTATTTATTTCTGACCCCTTTCTCTCTTACTATTTACATCCAATCTGTCACCAAGTTCTTTTAATCTTACAACCTAAATTCATTTTGATTTTCCTTTGCCCCTTAGTTGAGGGCCTCATCTGTATTCTTGAAGTTACTTCTAAGTGGTTAGAAACCACTGGCGGTAATGGAAGTAACTGCCAGTTACTCCCACCTCCATTTCACTCTCCACACTAAAATCAAGTGAAAATTTTAAATTTTTTCCTCTCTAACTCTTGAGATATAGGGCTAATTGTATTACAGAGGAGCTGATTTTGCCATCATGTAGTGTGCTTTCCTTTCACCATCAGCTTAAGGATTTCCTTCTCCCGTATCTTGTATGGGGCCCCTTGTTTCCTTGATCCCATTACTTCACCTTCTTGGTGTACTCACTTTTCCAAAAGAGTGCATACTTTACTAACTTCCTGATAAACAGTGAATAAGAAATAAAGTTTGTAAGCATATGATCATCTAGCTTCCAATTGTTTTTCAGAATTTCCATGCCATTTGATTCTTTATCTTTGTTCCACTCTTTCTCTCTGGAAAACTTTAGGATTTTCTCCATATCCTCAGTGCTCCAAAATTGCACCATGATGCATCTCAATGTGCCTGTATCCTTCCTCTGTACTGATTAACTAAAGGAATTCTTCAATCTAGAAATCCATGCTACTCCATTTGAATTATTTCTTTGATAATTTCTTATCCTATTCTCTCCATCTTCCCTGCTTTCTCCTGGAATCTTACTAGTAGAATGTTAGATCTCCTAGACTGGGCTTCTAATTTTCTTTACTTTTGTTTCTTTTCTATCTCTTTATCTTAATCCCTTACTTCCTGAGAGATTTCCTCAATTGTATCTTCCAGACCTTCTATTACATTTGTAATTTCTATCATGTTGTTAATTTCCAAGTATTACTGCATTTTCTAAGTGTTTTAAAATAACATTCTATTCTTACTTTTTACATATGATGTCTGTTCTTATAACTCTAAAATCACTAATGGTAGTTTTAAAAAAACTTTTATTTAAAATGCATAGTTTCTGTTTCCTTCAAGTAATTGTCTTTCTGTTTGTTTTGGTCTCTGCCTTTCATACCTTTCTCAAATCTCTGGAGCTCCTTGGCTATCCACTTATATTGGATAAAATGTAAACTTTGATGGAGCTTGTAGATTATGGGCTTCAACATAGGATAAATTGGGCAATTTAAATGTGAATTTCAAGATGTGTCTTTTTTTTGAAGTCACTTTTTTGGGGGCAGTCAAATTTCTGATGAAGACTCATCAGAAATGAGCCTTCTGATCCCTTTCCTGGAGAATATAGGCTTAATTTCAGCATTCTGCAAGCCAGGTAGGAAAGAGAATTGGGGAAATAAAATTTCAGTATGTACATTTTAATTTCCATTGGTTCAATGTAGTTTCCCTGCCTTCAGTTATACCTATTGTCTCTCAGTCCAGAAATATTTTTGAAAAACTATATCCAGAGCCTAAAGCTCCCATCTTCTGCTAGGGTAGGGAAAAGCAGTTGCTTGGCTGCGTGGAACAGGGACAGATATCTGAGGGACAATTTTCCTTAAAAAGGTTTTCAACCAATTCTGCTTTTAACTCCACCTCCAGCCCCATATCTAGAGGTGAATGGTGCTGCTAATTCCTGAGAATTTTACAGATTCCATGGTGTAAATCATATTGCTTATTTCTTTCCACTTCTGGCTTGGGTTTCAGATTTTTTTTCCTTGGGTCTATTAGACCAATTATCAGTTACTGTCTATGTTTTTTGTTTGTTTTTTGTTTTTGTTTTTGTTTTGAGACAGGTCTCACTCCCGTTGCCCAGGCTGGAGTGCAGTGGGGAGATTACAACCTACTGCAGTCTCAACTTCTCAGGCTCAGGTGATTCTCCCAACCCGGCCTCCCCGGTAGCTGGGACTAGAGGTGTGCCCCATCATGCCCGGTTAATTTTTGTATTTTTAGTAAGGCAGGGTTTCACCACGTTGGCTGGGCTAATCTCGAACTTCTGGGTTCAAGCGATCCACCCACCTTGGCTTCCCAAAGTGCTGGGATTTGTGTGAGCCACGGGGCCCGCCCACCATCTACTTTCTACCTCTCCAAAATTGTGTTTGTTTTTGTTCCCCTTCTTGTTCTGTGCTTGCTTTATGCCATTAAAAAAGATCCCTTTAATTTTTTTTATTGTGATAAAACGTATACTTTCAAATCAACAATTTTGAACAGAAGTACCTTTTTCAAATATTACTCATTGCCAATGATCATATTTACCAAGCACTATTTTTAATAAGTCTAAATTGTTGAATCTCAAATCAGAGGGGGAATATAGAGGATATGGAATAAAGGTGTAGATTTTTTTCTTTTCTTTTCTTTTTTTTTTTTTTTGAGACAAAGTCTCGCTCTGTCGCCCAGGCTGGAGTGCAGTGGCCTGATCTTGGCTCACTGCAACCTCTGCCTCCCGGGTTCAAGCGATTCTCCTGCCTCAGCCTCCCGAGTAGCTGGGACTACAGGCGCCTGCCACCATGCCCGGCTGATTTTTGTATTTTTCGTAGAGATGGGGTTTCACCGTGTTGGCCAGGCTGGTCTTGAACTCCTGACCTTGTGATCCATCCACCTCGGTCTCCCAGAGTGCTAGGATTACAGGTGTGAGTCACGGTGCTCGGCCTGGTGTAGATTTTAAGAAAATAAAACTGACAATTTTAAAAGTGAGCTTTACCATACATCTGCAGGGAAAGTTAGGCAGCTTCTAGCTGGGATAAATGTGCCTGGCAGCCTGGAAAGACTGTGGAATTCTGTTGGTATGAACAGTGGCAAGCAGACATAAAAGTTTAGGAATGTGGACTTGTTAAAGTTAGTCCTCTTAGATTATATATGAATTGAATAGGAACAGTTGTTTCATCAAGAAATATTGAGCAGAGCTGGAAGTAGAGAAAGAAGTTAGGATTGTTTTGATTTTTAAGAGGAAAAACATCTGTTTTTGATTTTATGCACTGCCCTCTCTCCAAGTGCTTTTAAGTATCTTTAAAGATGCCTAGATGCAAGATGATCTAGTCTCCATGAAATAAACCATGTCTTAAGGAATCCTCTATGCATCCATCTACTTGCTTGGCCATTGAAATAAGTTGCCCTACAACTTGACCGTATCTCAGATGTGAGTTTATTTAAGTTGCCTTTTTTGAATTAGACTATGTGATTTAAGAATATCGTGAAGTAAATTAAACAACTGTTGGTGGCCATCTGCCTCTGATTATCTGAGGTACAATTTTCCAAACTGTGTGTTCCGGGAAACATCAATAACTCCTAAGTTGGTGAATACTATATTGAAAAAAAACCTGTTTTTGTTTTTTAAATTTTCTTGCTTTACTATATATAAGAAAAATATGAAATATATTTATATAATTTTATAGTGCTATATATAATCTGCCTTTATGAAATGGAATGCCATACAAAAAAGACCAACAAATAACATTAGCAATCACCTGATTTATGAACGCATGGATTTATGAACACTGAACACTCTCACATGGTTTTGAGGTCTAGGAATGATAATGTATTTACCAAAATGACACATCTGGTTTCAGATTTATTGTCTATGGTTATATATCTGTGTCTCAAAATTTCAGGAAGTATTTGTGATACTTAAAAATGTTTTTCTTCTTAAAATAAAAACATTTAATTTTTCTCACATGTTTTTATCAGTTTTGTCGCTATTTTGTGTGAGTTACAAACAGATTTTAAAAAATCTTCAGAAGTTATAAAATCATGCTGGAAAGAGGAAACATACAGTTTTATCATAATACAACAAGGTTTATGGTCAAGTGTTACAGTAAGTTTGAGAGGTGAAGTCATAGGATTCAGAGGAGAAAGTTACTGTGGACTGATACAGTTGGGGCACACACTGATGAGGAAGTATGATTTGAAATAGGACTTGGAAAATAGTGACAGCTGGAAGATTGTTCTCCTCAGTCTCTCACACCCTCACATGTCTTGCCATATGCCAAGATTGCAAAGCTCTGACTGCTTTTTACCCAGGCCATTTCTTAGAGTTCTGTTTGCAGCAAGCAACTTTAAGAGATTATGTAAAGTCTCCTTTTTGGACAAACAGCAGATTTGATTATTAGTTCCTACAAAATGGCAGTTCCCCAAGCTCATTGTTCTCTCCAGTAATGCAACCTGCTGTGTGTGCAAATATCCATCTTAGCCATCTCTGTTGCCCCTGTAGGGCTTAGGGACAAGGGGAATCAATGCAAACATCATACTCATGCTGTTTGTGCTGTTGTGATTAATACAATTTTTGTCACTGGGCTAGACATTTCATCTCTTCTGCCAATTTTCATGATACAGTAATAGACTATTAGCTTGTAAATAGGGTAAAATAAAATCCCAGACCTGACATTGGGGTAATGAGAGAGTAGTATGTTTTAGAAAGCACTGTTCAGTAAGACTGTAATAGAAGGGACCTTCATTGTGGGCTCTGGGTAGCCAGCAAGTTTATGAGGTTAGACTTTCAGTAGACTTGACTTTTCAGCCCTGATTATTGGAATCTAACTTATTCTCAAGCCTTAGCTAAAATATTTCCTCTTTAATAAAATTTATGTGAATATTCCTAGGCAGATCTGTATTCTGAAAACACTTTGCTTATTCTTTTATTATAGTTTATTTTTTTATTTTTTTAAAAGAAAATATATGCATTTATTTTTCCGTGATTACAAACACAACTGAATATCAAATGCACAAAGTAAGAATTATACGGGAAAAAAAATCAGATACGTTCATATATATATATATCACCTTTTCAAGGCTATTTCCATCCAGAATAACCTTGGTTTGCCAGGGCCAATAGAAAGAAGTCACAAAATCGCCTTTAGTCAAATTTGTGTGTTTGCTTTCTTCTATAATTCCAATACCTCCACCATCAACGACTTGAGATAGCTGCCAAGGTGTTATATAATCAGTGCCACTGTCTTCATTCATTCTACAACGAAGGCTGTCACTTCACACTTGGAAGGTTGCACAGCGGCCAGGCAGAGGCGCTCCTCACTTCCCAGATGGGGCGGCCGGGCAGAGGCGCTCCTCACTTCCCAGAGGATGGGCGGCCCGGCAGAGGCGCTCCTCACTTCCCAGAGGATGGGCGGCCCGGCAGAGGCGCTCCTCACTTCCCAGACGATGGGCGGCCGGGCAGAGGCGCTCCTCACTTCCCAGAGGATGGGCGGCCGGGCAGAGGCGCTCCTCACTTCCCAGACGATGGGCGGCCGGGCAGAGGCGCTCCTCACTTCCCAGACGATGGGCGGCCGGGCAGAGGCGCTCCTCACTTCCCAGACGATGGGCGGCCGGGCAGAGGCGCTCCTCACTTCCCAGACGGGGCTGCCGGGCAGAGACGTTCCTCAGTTCCTAGACAGGGTGGCTGCCAGGCAGAGGCTGTAATCTTAGCACTTCGGGAGGCCAAGGCAGGCGGCTGGGAGGTGGAGGCTGTAGCGAGCCGAGGTCATGCCACTGCACTCCAGCCTGGGCAACATTGAGCATTGAGTGAGCGAGACTCCGTCTGTAATCCCAGCACTTCGGGAGGCCGAGACGGGCAGATCACTCGAAGTCAGGAGTTGGAGACCAGCCTGGCCAACACGGCGAAACCCCGTTTCCACCAAAAATACAAAAACCAGCCAGGCGTGGTGGTGTGCGCCTGCAATCCCAGGTATTTGGCAGGCCGAGGCAGGAGAATCACGGGAGCCCGAGGCAGGGAGGCTGCAGAGAGCCGAGATCATGCCGCTGCACTCCAGCCTGGGCAACAGAGGGAGACCATCTCAAAAAAAAGAAAGAAAGAAAAGAGAGAGAGAGAGAAAGCGACAGAGAGAGAGAGAGGGAGAGAGAGAGAGAGAAGGGAGGGAAGGAAGGAAGGAAGGAAGGAAGGAAGGAAGGAAGGAAAGAAGGAAGGAAAGAAGGAAGGGAGGGTGTATTTTTTATTCCAATTATGGCTAATTGTTTACATATTTGCCTACTGATTCTTTGAGAGTAGAAGTAACATCTTATTTCTCTCCTTTTCTCTGATCCCTTGAGCTTACTGCCTTATAATAATAACAATAAATTTTGTTTATTGAGCATTTTCTAGGCATTATCTCATTTAATCCTCACAAAATCATCTGGGTAAATAATATGATTATTCCACATTTTACAAATGCTGAAACTGAGATTTGGAGAGGCATTTGAAGGCACTTCCTTAGTAGAAGCTAAGCCATAAACCCAGTGTTATCTGCCTCTAGTGTCTGAGCTCTGAATCATGGGATTATAAAGATTCCCACAAACCATATCTCCTCTCGATACAATCAGCTCTCCATATCCATGGATTCAACCAACTAACTGTAGGTCAAAAATATTTGGAAAAAAATTTCGATAGTTGCAACTGTACTGAACATGTACAAACTTTTTTCTTGTCATTATTCCCTAAACAATACAGTATAACAACTATTTACATAGCATTTTCACTGTAGTGGGTATTATGAATAATCTAAAGATGATTTAAAATACATAGGAGGATGTGCATAGGTTATATAGAAATGCTACACTATTTTATAGAAGGGACTTGAGTATCCATGGATTTGGTATCCATGGAGGGTCCGGGAACCAATCCCCCACACATACTGAGGGATATTTCTTGAATGGTTGAAAGTAAATACATTAAGGAGCAGATGGTGACCCTGAGGGCATTAGTTAAATAGGGCCCAAAACTTGACAAGGAGGGTCACTGAAAAGTGAGTTGCAGTTGTAAAAGCAAACTGTGACTACTGAATATACAAGTTCATTTCTCACCGTTATAAATAATTTTATCAAACCAAGTTCCTCATGTAATATTCTCCTAGCAAAACAAACTATAAAAAAATGTACTTAAAGTACCATAAGGAAACTTATGCACAACACGCATGCATGCCCATACACTTACCGTCTGACTTTAATTCCACAGTAACACATGCTATTTGGTCTTAGGTATCTTTCCTTAGCTCAAGGGTTATGGTTACTTACATTCTAAAAGGGAGCATCACTTCTTGTCTTTAAAGTCAGTATGTTCTTATCTTCTGTTGATTATGCCAGAAAGTCCAATGGTCAGCTTCAGTCATCAGATCATTTAAGTGTTGTAGGGCAGGGGTCCCTAACCCCTGGGCCATGGGCTGATACCAGTTCCTGTTAGGAACTGGGCCACACAGCAGGAGGTGAGTGACAGGCGAGCAAGTGAAGCTTCGTCTGTATTTACAGCTGCTCCCCATTACTTGGATTACTGCCTTAGCTCCACCTCCTGTTAGATCGGCAGCATCTAGTGGGGGATCTAAGTTGCTCGCTTCTTATGAGAATCTAATGCCTGATGATCTGTCACTGTCTCCAGTTACCCCCAGATGGGACCATCTGGTTGCAGGAAAACAAGTTCAGGGTTCCCACTGATTCTACATTATGGTGAGTTGTATAATTATTTCATTATTACAATGTAATAATAATAGAAATAAAGTGCACAAAAAATGTAATGCACTTGAATCATCCTGAAACCACCCACTCCCACTCCGTCCGTGGAAAAATTGTCTTCCAAGAAACCAGTCTGTGGTGCCAAAAAGGTTGGGGACTGCTGTTGTAGGGAACGTGTGAGGTGGTTGTTTAGCTCATTCAGAATAAAAGCCAAAGTGCTTACAGTGGTCCAAAGGCTTACATAATCTGTCCCCAACCCCTTTATCTCTCTGACTTCATGGTCTATTTCTGTCTCCTAATTCGCCATTCTCAGACCACCTTGATTAACCCTTCATCCCTTCAATCTTTGCTCAAAGGTCACTTCTCATGAGGGCAACAGCTCTCCAATCTCCAGCCTTTATAATGCTTTCTGGGGTGCTCTGCTTTTTCTTTTTTTTTTCATAGTATTAATCTTCTCCTTACATACCCAATTATTTATTTATTATTATTATTATTTATTGTGTTTGCTCTTTTTTGCTCTGCTTCCCCCTAGAATGTAAGCTCCATGAGGACAGAACTTTGATTTTGCTTCATTGACATATCCTAGAACATGCCCAGAATGTATCAGACACTCAATAAATATTTGTTGGTTTAAGTGAATGAAATAATAACGAAATCCTATGAATCAATAAGGAAAAGACAGACAAACTAAATATAGAAAATGGGCAAAAGGTTTGAATAGGCGTTTCATAAAAGAGGATATCCAAATGGCTAGAAAAGAGATGTATAGATGCCTAAAGTCTGTAATGATTAGGGCAATGTCAGTTGAAACCACAATGAGAGATACCATTACATATTCCCCTGACAAAAAGTAAATAACTAGAAATACGAAACGTCGCAGAAGTGAGAAGCAATGAGAACTCTTATAGTAGTATAAATGGATACAATCTTTTATATTTGATATGATATAACAAACTGGAATATGTGCATACTCTCTTGCTACCACTTATTCCCAGAAATACACTCCGAAGAAACACTTGCTCGTGTTTATCAGAGTACAAGTCCATGGATGTTCATACCAGCAGTGCTGATAAGAGCCAGAACTGGGAACAACCCAACTGTCCATCAGCAGTTCAATGGACTACATTATGGTATATTTGAACAATAAAATACCACACAGCAGTTCAAAATAAACAAATTGTCCTAGACATAATATGGATTAATCTCTTAAAAACAAAAAGAATATCACAAAACAATTATTACAGCATGATTGTATTCATTTAAAGTTCAAAAATCAGCAAAACTAAGTAAGCATGGATAGTTTAGGAATGCATATTTATGTGGTAAAACTATGAAAAAAGAAAGAAATGATCACTTTTCACTTCTAGGTGGAAAGAGTTGGAATTGTGAAAGGATGTATGAGGCAGGGGTTTCTGGGGTGCTGGAAATGTACATTTCCTTCCACTGTTGGGTGGTTATATAGATGTTTGCTTTGTAATCATTATTAAATTGTACATAAATGTTTCATATACTCTTCTCTGTGATTTATTTCTCATAATTTTTAAAATGACAATAAATTGCCGGATCTTGTAGGATATTCCTTTCATCTGGAACTTCTTAATGTTCTAGTCCTTGTGGCAAACCATCTTGAAAGAATATACCCTTTTTTGATTTGGATCTTTTAAAAATCATTTTGTGTATGTATGTATGTATGTATGTATTTATTTATTTAGAGACATGTCTTGCTCTACCACCCAGGCTGGTGTACAGTGGCACAATAATAGCTCACTGCTACCTCAAACTCCTGGGCTCAAATGATCCACCCACCACAGCCTCCAGGGTAGCTTGTACTAGGTACTACAGGTGCACAGCACCACACCCAGATAATTTTTTTTTTTTTTTTTGGTAGAGATAAAACCCTGCTATGTTTCTCAGGCTGGTCTCAGAACTCCTGGTCTCAAGCAATTCTCCTGCCTTAGCTTCCCATAGTGCTGGGATTACAGGCATGAGCCACTGTGCCAGCCCTGATTTCAGTCTTTTTCACTGGATAAGAATATAATATGATCAATTCCACAGTCCTTACATTGCAATTTACAAGAGATATTTCATAAGTATGTAGTGAAGAGGAAGGGACAAAATTAAGTCAAC
Organism: Nomascus leucogenys; assembly: GCF_006542625.1. Taxonomy (NCBI): domain Eukaryota; kingdom Metazoa; phylum Chordata; class Mammalia; order Primates; family Hylobatidae; genus Nomascus; species Nomascus leucogenys. Next base: position 102,864,680 of record NC_044383.1, on the reverse strand, counting down.
TAAAGGCTTTGCTTTTGGTGTAGGCTTAGTGTGTGAAGTGTGCTAAACACTCAGTGGGAGTGCGCTGCTGTCAAAACAGGCCCTGGCTGCTGCTGCTGGGGCTGACTCAGAGAGGGAGGGTTTCTCCGTCTTCTGTCTTGGGAAGAATAATTTATTGTAGGCCACCTGGTAGATAAGATGCAGGATGTTGTGAAATTTAGAGTTCCAAGATGTTTTTCAGCCAGAGACATTTGAGTATTTGGCTAATTCTGTTTTCAGATACTCCCCTCAGGACTTGCTTCTTTAGTCAGTTCATTGAGCATTGATACTTCTAGCCATGGCTTTGGATAAAGCAAGGAGACCATCTTAATCTTAAGCCTTGTTATTATCTTGCCAGTACTTGATACAATGTAGAATCATCTCTTATAACAATGTGGTTGTTTTTCAGCAAATATTAATAGCAGATTCTGCATCTGAATCTCTTTAAAGGTTAAGGGTTCCAGACAGCATAAAGCTGGGGTGATGATGAAGAATAATTTGATAAACCAGCAAATAAATACATACTGAGTGTAGAAATGCTTCTTTAGCCCATGATACAGCCTGTTTGGGCCAGGCCCAGAGGAGTGGTGACTTCTGCCAAATAGCAGTGACCTTGTTCCCACCAAGAAATAACTTACTGTGTCTCATTCTCACCGTGTTTATTCAAAGTGGTCTTTGCTATTAGTAGTTGCTGAGTTTCAAGATAAAATGTCAAATATTGAGGGTCACTAAGGAGATCTGTATCTCTTCTGCCCACAAAGTCACATAGCTAGGAAGGGAAAAATCTGACCCAGTAATAAAAACAGCCAGTGGCCACATTAAACTACATCATCTAGGGAGGATCTGTATCCTATCTTTGGTTTTGCCTTTATTGACATGTAACTTTGGATTAATAATGTAACCTCTTTAACTTTCGATTCCTGTTTGTAAATGTGAGTGAGGTGTTTCATGGGTAACCTGGAAACTTGTGAAAATGAAATGAAATAAACGATGCAAAACTGCTTTTTTGAGTGTAAAACTCTACACCAGGGTAAGGTTACTTTTTAAAATTTTTTAATTATACATTTAATATTTACTATTCATTACAACAACCCCAAAGATCAAAAGTGCATGAAATTTAAAAAAATTCCTGCACCAATCTTAGTCCTCAGAAGGAACCACATTTGATAATTTAGTGCTTACCTTTCTACACTTTATGAATGTGTGTGCACGTGTTTGGGGGCTGGTGGGTGGGGTTAACAAAAAAGGGATAATATCCTACTAACCAGTAAAATACTATGTAGCAATTTTTTAAATGAGGTAAATTGTCATATACTGACATGCAATAATTATATTTTATGTGTAAAAGTTACAGAACAACACTTATGATAGAGGTTATGCGGAGAGTTTATACATGGCTACTTCTGAGAAGAATATATTGCAAAGGAATGAGGTAATTTTATTTTACTTCTCACCATTCTCTACCATTACAATTTTTTTCTTAAGCATATACATTTTCACAATAATTATTAAAGACTGTGCAAGAGGAGGTGGAGCATAAATCAACACAATGGAGACAATATGATACTACTGAAGATGCAAGTATAAGTGATAGAACATAAAAAAAGTTTTGAAAGGAAAGAATGTACAAAAAGATATTGGAGGCTGGGCGCAGTGGCTCACATCTGTAATCCCAGCACTTTGAGAGGCTGAGGCAAGCAGATTGCTTGAGCCCAGGAGTTCGAGACCAGCCTGGGCAACATGGAGAAACCCCATTTCTACAAAAAGTACAAAAATTAGCTGGGCAGGGTGGCACATGCCTGCGGTCCCAGCTACTCAGGAGGCTGAGGTGGGAGGATCACTTGAGTCAGGGAGGCAGAGTTTGCGGTGAGCCAAGATCTTGCCACTACACTCCAGCCTGGGTGACAGAATGAGATCCTGTCTCAGAAGAAAAAAGAAGAAGCAATTGGGAAATGAAATAAAGGAAGTAAAAATGAAAGTAGGCATGATATGATTTTCAAAAGCATTCTTTTAGGGAATGAAAAAAAGCTGATCACGCTGTTTCTGCTGCCAACGTTCTTGTTACGCATGACTCTCAACAACAGGATATTCCGTCCTGCAGATTAGTTCTTTTTAACGGCCTTATGCAGGAAAGGTAAACAGAAATCAGCATAACCGTTTGGCAAAAGAGGAAGAGGGCTAAATATGACGAGTGCTCAATTATTTTATAGTTTAAAGTTTGTATATCTCATTTTTTAAAATTCAGAAAACAGCCACAAATTTGGGGAATGGGCAGGAATGACAAGCTAATGGAAGACAAGGATCGCTGAAAAGTCCTGGCATTATAAAGTTACAGAATTTTATCTGTAGATATAATTGCTCTCACCAAGTCTTTAGAGACTTTCTATCAACAAATCCTGCCACGTCTATGTACAAAGTCTACCTTGAATCTATCTGCTTTTTCCATTTTGGTCCCTATCCACTCAGTTCAAGTTCACTCCCACCTATTTCCACTGTAGTGGCCTCCTGATTAGTCTCTCTCCTTCTACCCTGGCTCTCCTGCTTCCCGTGTCATTCCTTTTCTCTCAAAAAAAGCAAACCATCTTCCTAAAATGCTGATATGATGAAAAACAAAATTCTTCTCATGGTTTCCAGGCACTGCACACTCAGTCCCTTGCTCATTTTTTTCAGTCGCCTTTCAGGTTTTCAACTCTGCTAACATCTTTTTCACCCTAGTCTTTGCACATACTGTTCCTTCAGTAGGACTGAAATGCTCCTTCTTGCTACCCTACAGAATTCAGTTTTTAAAAAGCTTCCTCAAATCCCTTCTCCCCTAATCTAAATCAGGTCACAATTTGCATTTGTTTGTATGGTATTGGTTTTATCTGTATGACTGAAATGCTCAGTATGACTTTCAGTATGACTGAAATGCTCCTTCTTGCTACCCTACAGCATTCAGTTTTTAAAAAGCTTTCCCAAATCCCTTCTCCCCTAATCTAAATCAGGTCACGATGTGCGTTTATTTGTTTGGTATTGGTTTTATCTGACTTCCCAACTCTGTTGAAGCTGTGTAACAACTACTTGGAGGCTCATAAAACTATCCTCTCTACTTTTGTGTTTATTTTAAATTTACCATAACATATAAGCTTTAACACTTTTCCTCTGATGCTATAAACTAAAAACAACAGTTGTTGCCTGCAATTCTCTTTACTATTTTTCCAATTTTCGTATTTTACAAAGTTTATTTTCCTTTGCATGATTAATTTATTATTGTAACCCTATTAGAGTCATGAAATGCTCTAATTTTTGAATGACCACAAAAGGCTCAGCTAGGAGCCCAATGTGCTATCAATTGTGCTATAGAACCAGCTAGAATGCCATAATTTTAAAGTTCCTAACAAGATGTTGTGGGCAAGAAAATGAACTTGAAATTAACATCAGATAACCTAACAGAAATGTCTGAAGTTCAATTGTTCTGCCACTGTTTTTGCTCCAAAAGTCTTTCATTTGAAAAGGACTCTAGAACAAGGATATAAGACTTCTTTTAGTTCTAGTTTTTACTTTGGATGAATCACTTTCTTTTTTTGTTTGTTTTAAATAATATTATAAAGAGGTTAAGCTCTATATTTTAATTTCAGATATAAAATTCCACAATTTGGAAGAAAAAAGCACTCAAAAAATACCAATGTTTATTTTTTAATAAAGCAATAATTCAAAACAACTTTCTTTTCTATTCATTCAAAAGGTCATAACCCAGGAGTGCTGTTTATACCACATGAATCTACAAAGCCAGGAACACCAATCACCGTATCTCCTTCAGTAGACCTCATACTGTGAGTCTTCTCTTTTCTGTTGACATACTTGTGCAACATGCTGTAGTACTGGTCCTTCGGATTGAAAGTATACAGTGATGAAATCTGCTGCCACTCTTTAATGCTTGGAGTCTTATATTCTTTCGGTTTCGAGCCCTCAAAGAAACATTTAATATTCTCTTTTGCCAATTCAGTTGCATGCTCTGTGGCTTTACTTTTAAGGATCTGCTGCTCCTGTTCCAAATAGATTTTCCAGAATTTCAGCTGCAGAAAACTAACTGGAGATAGGCATCGGGCGACAGATGTAAAAATCATAAAAATGGTGATAACAACTGCTATCAAGATCCAGCCAAACACCTTAAGAAAACACAACAAAATAGTAATTTAGCTACTTGTTTTTTTACAAGAAATTTAAAAATCATCAGATAAAGTTTCAACTACTGGCCAGTTATGATGATGAACAAACAACGGTTTTAGGTCTTAATTCCTTAAGAGTAAGGTGTCGCAGTAACCTCCCTAGCCCCCCAGTACAACTGCTTGCTTGGAAAGTCAACTGTAGTCCAAGTTATGCACTATGATTCTGCCCAGGGAGGAGCCCATACCATTCCCTTAGAACTCAAAATGTGGAATTTCTGCAAATCCTGGGAAAGAAGTGTTCATTTTAAAGAACCTCTGAGCTTTCTAAGTCCAGTGGTGGCTTTAGAGCCAGACAAACCCATTTTATTGTATAGACCCCTTTAATTGTAACAATTCTGCTTTCTATTGGCTGGGCAAACAACTTTACTCAGACTCAGTGAAGTCGCTATACAGTGGAGATACGAAACTATTACTTGTAATGGCAAAACCGCAATTTTGCACCCAACAGAGCTGTCGTGAGACGTAAAAATAATGCAGGAGGTCAAGGGCCTAGCGTAATATCTGGCACAGAGTAGGCGTGCCCACTCTCACTCCCACTTTCCACGATTCATGTACAGTGCCAGATACTACGGGAGTGCTTTTTTCTCCTTTTCATTCGTTTTATTCAGATATTCGCTTGACGGCAAATTAGATGCAAGGAGCCATTCTAGATTGTCTTAGGGTACTGTATATCTGGAGAAAAGTCACCGATTTTTCCCTCACCCCAGCGGCCCAGCGAAAGCTCGGCCCCTCCGCTCCTCCCAGACGCCCCCAGCGCCAGGGGCAGACCTGCGACTGAGCCTTCAGATCCTTTAGGAGGTCCTGCACGTCCGACGCCTTGGCCAGGTTGCACGGCACCAGCGGCAGCTCCGCGGAGCAGTTGTGGTCGCGGCCGTGGCACAGGCGCTGCGCCAAGACCGGGCTCCCGCTGGCCGCGCACTCGTAAAAGCCGCCCCCGAGCAGCGCCACGGCCACCCAGGTGAGGGGCGCGAGCGCGGCGGCCCCGCTGAGGTGCAAGCACACCCAGGAGCCGCGCAGCGCCGATCCGCAACTCGCGCAGGTGCTGTAGCGGCAGCCGGTGAGCAGGCGCCAAGTGCGTGCGCTCAGCACATAGCCCAGGAGGAAGAGCGCGAGCGCCGGCACCAGCAAGAAGACCAGGCCGTATCGCAGGTTCCAGTCGGCGCTGCACGGGCACTGGAACGCCACGGCGGAGAAGATGAGCTCCCCGCCCGCCGTCAGCAGGGTCACCACGCCGTAGCCCAAGGCGCTGTGGTGCTTGAGGTGCAGGTCCAGCACCGCCCGAAACTTCTGCATGAGCATCGTCCCCCGGGGCCTCACGGACAGGCCCAGATCCTTCTGCCTCTTCGCTGCCCTGCTTGTCAAATGGCTTTGAGGGATGGGGACCAGGGCTTTCCACTCTGCGAGAAGCAGCTTTTTTTTTTAAAGGGAAGAGGGCTTCTCAGACCTTCCTCACGTTTCACTTTCCCATTTCAGCCACACCACCTCTGGTTAACAAACAGAACCAGGCAAACAAACACTCCCAGGACCCTTGACCTCTCTGGGACCCACCCCGTTCCAAAGGTAGAGGCACCAGTTATCTTCCTCCCCCAGTTCAGGAACTCTGACAGGAGATTGACCTTGTTCCTTTATTACCACCAATCTGACAACGAACCAAGAAACTACCCTTCTTGACCCACGGCCGCCAGTTGGAAAAACTGGGAAATACCAGATTTTCCTCTATTGCAGCCACCGTAGTTACTAAGCCAGATCACAGTAAAACCAAATAATTATCAAAAAACTGATTACTTACGGGAAACATTATTCAAGGACAAATTTCTGGATCCTCTTTCATAAGCTAAATCAGCAAAGTCCAGCTCAAGTTCTGGTACTTCTGTGATGTGCGGCACCCTTTCTGTCTCCCTCCTGGCCTGAACCACCAGCCTAGTTCACACTGACTCTTCTCTCCTCTGCCTGATCTCCTTCAGGACATTAGACCAAATATACTGTATTGATTTACTCATCAATACGAGGTTCTTTTCTTTCAGATATGTCATAACACTGTCAATGCCTGGAGGAGGGTAAAATTCTGACTCTGACCACCAAGCTGATCTGCACAGAAGGGGATACGTGATTGTTCAAGTACTAGCTGAACCCAAAATTTCAAACTGCAGCTACATCTATGTAACGTTGCTTCCTCCACCTTCAGTTTTCTCAAGGTAGCGTTGTTCTGACACAAACACTGTAACCACTTCTGTGATATTGAGCCTTACTCTGTGTGACTCCAGAGTGAGCTGAGGTGTGCTTGAAAGAACATGGGCTTTGAAGTCAAGTGCATCTTGTCTGTGGTGTGTTTAACAAGTATGCCCTTCTGAGACACAGCATCCTTATTTGTAAAAGAAGGATGATAGTGCCCACTTTTCAAGATTATTGACATGAGTAGATTGAGTAGCATATGTAAAGTGCCTTTACATATAGGGTATGTCTATTAAATGAATGATCAGTGTGAGAGTTTTCCCCTTAAAATGCAATTTGGGGAATAGACAACAAATAATTACATTGTACATAACTTAAGAATCTCGATGAATACTGAATTCTGAATTTTAAACCGAGGATCAATTCAGTGGATAGTATTGACTCAATGACTCTGCTACCTTAAGAGAATTGGTGTACACCTTAGCTGTCTGCTTCACCACAAGGAGAGTATCTGGATGTGGAGCTTGGGTGGGCAGTTCACAATGAAATCGTTCTTATTGGTGCCCATCCACTAGGCTTGCCTTATTTTATCTGGGAAGAATAGGTAGCCCATGGAACCAAGTGAATTTTTAGAGAATGGACAAGAAATGTATTATTCTTTTCTTAGTCCAACTTGCCTTCTTAACTACTCTCTCTCCAACACTACCAGCAGGGTGCCTAGCTTAGTGCCAAAAGCTGTCATTCCATAGTGATATAGTAAATAGATATCTTTTTTCTGTGTGTTTAGAGGCCAACCCCAGATGAGGGTCTTCATGGTCATGCAGGAAAGTTGGGGCCCTCTTCTCTGAGATTAGACCAGATACTGCCAGGCTTCCTGTCAACTTGCAGCAAAGTTACGTGTTTGAAGCGAATCACTTCTGCTCTGACTATTATCTTTGTAATTTTTCATCTCCCAAGATAAATTTCTTCCTTTATGCCTTGAGTAACTCTCCTCTTACTGCTGGAATTTTCTTCACCTCTACCATAATACTCTAAGATGTGTCCTCTCTCCTCCACCCTTCCCATATTCCATCATGCACAAACATCACTATATCCACAACCTTTGTGCAGATGGCTTTATCCAAATCTCCCCTAACTGAAACCTAATAAAAATGCACCCTTCTGTCTTCTTGAGTGAGATTAATTTATTCTCCCACATCTCTCAAACCAAGAGGGATGGCTGGCATTTTCCTGGTTACCTGCTGATAGCCATACCAGGGTTTTACCACTGTGCTGTAATAGTTTATCATCCACTGAGGCTCAATCTAATCAGCACCATCTCCTCCTTCACCTCATTCCTATGGTCTGTTTTCATTCCCTTCATTTATTAAGACTCTAATGAAGTCCATCACCTTCTCTTCTCTGGCTTCTGTTATTTAGTCAAGGATTTGTTTGAAATATGTTTACTTACAGAAAGTTTTATCTATCAGCCCCCTCCCCCAACTAGATTAATTCATTTGTTAACCAGTTATTAGTTCATTTGTTCATTCAGTCATTCATTTAAATGTTTAATAAACACTCAGAATATGTCAGGTACCTATCAAAAGTGCCTGGCATTGCTGGATACAACAAGGAAGAAGACACAGGTATCCTGCCGTCTTTGAACTTATAGTAAAGATGATATAGGAAATGGAAAGGAGGGGTCCTAAAGATTATGCACAGGATAAATTGGAGTTAGACAGTGTCCTGAAAGAGCCTCTATGAGAAACTGACATTTAATCTGAATGAGTCTGGGGTACAAAGGAGCTTGGTTGGAAAGAAGGCCAGAGTTATGGGAGCATTGAGAATGACAGGCAAGTTGGCACATCATGAGGCCAAAGCTGCAAGTGGAAGGTCAGGTTTAGGTGCTTCATAGACCAGAATATGTAGTCTGCAATTCTGCCTCTGAAACTTATCACAGACTGAGCTTCATCCTGACATACTGTCTTGTCAGCTTGTGTCTCTAAACACCACCTCCTGGGTTTGCTACTTCTGTGCTCTCCCAATCACAAATCTCCCACATGCAATGATCATTCAGAACTTAGTACACGTTTCTATAATTGAGAGTCCAGGTTTTGCCTCCTAGCCTGAATGTTTCCCCAGCACTTGGCCTTGAGTCTAGTACCCTGCCATCCACTCCTACCACCACTGGATTGACTGGTTCTAGCTCTGGGTCTATTGAAGATTCCCAGCCCTCCATATCCAGCTCTGTTCTGAGAGGATATTGCTCAGAATTTCAGCCCTTGATGGAAATTGACTAACACCCTAATGGTGTGGAGAGGTAGACTAAATAATATTTTAAATGTCTTTACACTTTTGAAAGCCTGTGATTTGCTTTAGCTGTTAAGAAATGAGTAGTAGAACATAGTCGGCAAAGCCTGAGTCCTGTCCTCTTGCTCTCCTCCCTGGACAGCATGAGCTTCACCACTTGCTCCACCTTTTCCACCAACTACCATTCCCTGGGCTCCGTCCAGACACCCAGCTTCATCGCCTGGCTGGTCAGCAGTGCAGCCAGTGTCTATGCAGGCACCACGGACTCTGGTTCCCGAATCTCTGTGTCCCGCTCCACCAGCTTCTAGGGTGGCATGGGATCCGGGGGCCTGGCTGCAGGGATGGCCAGGGGTCTGGCAGGAATAGGAGGCATCCAGAATGAGAAGGAGACCATGCAAAGCCTGAACGACTGTCTGGCCTCCTACCTGGACAGAGTGAGGAGCCTGGAGACCGAGAACTGGAAGCTGGAGAGCAAAATCCGGGAGCACCTAGGGAAGAAGGGACCCCAGGCCAGAGACTGGAGCCATTACTTCATGACCATCAGGACCTGAGGGCTCAGATCTTCGCAAATACTGTGGACAATGCCTGCATCGTTCTGCAAATCAATGCCTATTTTGCTGCTGATGACTTCAGTGTCAAGTATGAGACAGAGCTGGCCATGTGCCAGTCTGTGGAGAGCGACATCCATGGGGTCCACAAGGTCATTGATGACACCAATGTCACTCGGCTGCAGCTGGAGACAGAGATCGAGGCTCTCAAAAAGGAGCTGCTCTTCATGAAGAACCATGAAGAGGAAGTAAAAGGCCTACAAGCCCTGATTGCCACGGCTGACCATGGAGGTAGATGCCCCCAAATCTCAGGACCTTGCCAAGATCATGGAAGACATCCGGGCCCAATATGACGAGCTGGCTCAGAAGAACTAAGAGGAGCTGGACAAGTACTGGTCTCAGGAGATTGAGGAGAGCACCGCAGTGGCCACCACGCAGTCCGCCGAGGTTGGAGCTGCTATGATGCGCACAGAGCTGAGATGTACAATCCATTCCTTGGAGATCGACCTGGACTCCCATGAGAAATCTGAAGGCCAGCTTGGAAAGCAGCCTGAGGGAGGTGGAGGCCTGCTATGCCCTGCAGATGGAAAAGCTCTATGGGATCCTGATGCACCTGGAGTCAGAGCTGACACAGACCCAGGCAGAGGGACAGCAGTAGGCCCAGGAGTATGAGGCCCTGCTGGACATCAAGGTCAAGCTGGAGGCTCAGATTGCCACCTACCAACGCCTGCTGGAAGATGGCGAGGACTTCGATCTTGGTGATGCCCTGGACAACAGCAACTCCATGCAAACCATCCAAAAGACCACCACCCGCCGGATAGTGGATGGCAAAGTGGTGTCTGAGACCAATGACACCAAAGTTCTGAGACATTAAGCCAGCAGAAGTAGGGGACCCTTTGAGGAGCAGGAGGCCAATAAAAAGTTTAGAGGTCAAAAATAAAAAATAAAAAGAAATGAGTAATAGAGTCTCACATTAAGCACAGTGTAAAGCCAATGGTTATGGGTTCCCTTTGGTTTCCTTTAACTATAGTACTTTCTTTTTCAGCACTGTCATTTTCAATGTCAGGAATGGGTTTCAGAAACTACAGAACATTTCTCGGAAAAGAAACTTCTTGAAAGGAAATGCACATACACGCTATGAATCTGAAAGTGTCTTGCAATTGTCTTCACGTGTGCTAGTTCTCAAACATTGTTCTCTGCAGCTCTCATAAGAATACAGACTAATGGCATGACCTTGCTTGGAATATGACTGCTAGATTCTAATACAACATTAATCTTGGCCCCAAGACCCTCCAAATAGAGTAAAATCAAATTAATATTCAAATATCTTAGGTAACATGTGCAAGAAGAAATGCCAGATACCAAATTAAAAAGTTTACAAAATCTGACACTCCTACTCTTAAAGGGAATATCTTTCTGAATGTTAAAATTTGTGGATACATTGCTCGTGTTAGATAACATATTTGAAAATCTGGAACATGCTGTTGTCTTGAGATATTTTAAATGTTTATAAAAGTTTTTCCAATGGAGGCGTAAAGCAGAAGGAGGGAAAGATCAGACCCTTTCCTTGGCACAGGGATGTCATTTGTTAAATGGCAATCCCATGATATTTCAAAAAAGCCTTTTAAAGATTTTTATTCCTCTCTTACTGTGAATTTCCTAAGCCTATCACAAAAGTTTAAGTACTTAGTGATTAACACACTGATTTTTGTTCTTGCAGCAGATAATTATTTTAACTCTGTAAAAAGAAAAACCATAGCCAAATTAAATTTAACAGAGTTTAATTGAGCGAAGAATGATTCATGAATCTGGCAGCCTCTTGAGCCAGAATAGGCTCAGAGAGAATCCCGTGGAAGATTTATAGACAGAAAAAGGAAAGTGAAGTACAGAAAATGGAAGTGAGGTATAGAAACAGCCTGACTGGTTATAGCCTGGCATTTACCTTGTTTGAACACAGTTTGAACAGTTGACCCTCTTTGATTGGCCACAACTTGACTGGCACAACAGTAGGTTACAGTCTGCTTACATTACAGAGAAAACTTTAGGCTGAACTTAAGATATGTAAGGAGGCCGCTTTAGGATAAACTTGACTTAACAACTTAGAGAAACTAGATATGGCCAAGTCTTTGTTGACATCATCGTTGCTACCATTGTTGTTGTCACTGCCATCATCAACATCATCTGACACTCTGAGGCAATTAAAGGTCCTAGTTAGTTTTCCTTCTGTGCTTTTTACGGCCTATGTCTATTAGCAACTTTGGTGAAACAGTGTTTTCTCATTGTCTTAGTCTTTCAGTCTGCTATAACAAAATACCTTAGATGGGGTAATTTATAAACAAAAAATTATTTCTCAGAGTACTGAAGACTGAGAGCCCAAGATCAAGATGCTAGCAGATTTGGTGTCTGGTAAGAGCCTATTCCTCATAGGTGGCAACTTTCCTGTGTCTTCACATGGTGGAAGAGACAAGGCACCTCCCTTCAACCTCTTTTATAAGAGCACTAATCCCATTTACAAGAGTGAAGCCCTCATGATTTAATCACATCTCAACAGGCCTCACCTCTTAATACTATCGTATTGGATATTAAGTTCCAACATAGGATTTTTGTGGGGACACCAACATTCAGACCATAGCACCCATCAAATCAAATTTTTATTTCAAAGATGAGAGAGACAGAGACAGAGAGAGACAGAGAGACAGACATAGAAAGAGAGAGATAGCCACAATATGTATCCACAAATTTATATATCCACAATATATTTCCAGAATATACCCACAAATTTTAACATTCAGAAATATATTCCCTTTGGGATTAGGAGTGTCAGATTTTGTAAATTAACTTGTTAATTTTGGCATCTAGCATTGCATCTTGCACATGGTACCTAAGATATTTGAATCTTAACTTGATTTTACTCTCTTTGGAGGGTCTTGGGGCCAAGATTAATGTTGTATTAGAGTCTAGCAGTCATATTCCAAGCAGGGTCATGTCATTAGTCTGCATTCTTATGAGAGCTGCAGAGCACAATGTTTGATAATGTGTGATAGAGCTTTGTTGTCAATGCACACTTATCGTCACAATTCCAGTTCTCCTGAACTCAAATTTCCTTTACTAATTTATGATATATGATCAAAGATATGAATTTCCAAAGAGAACAATAATAAATAACAAAGAAGATTAAAGAATAAAAATGAAGAAAATAAAAATAACTTAAACAAACAAAATTTTGAGTTCTTCAAGTTATAGATGACACTATTATAAAATCTCAGAAATTTAAATGAATTCTATGGAGAGTATAAACTGTCATAGAAGATCTTCTCAAAAAGAATGTATCACTTGAAACTTGCTACATTGTCAAGTTGTAGAGTATTATTTAAATAAATTATGTAGTATTGGTGCATAGAATACAAAGTAGATCCATACAGGTGAGGTAGACCTGTATGTGCTGGTATGGATGAAAAGACATGGAAGACATACTAATTGGAAAAGATAAGCAAGAACATTTCATGCAATCCATTTGTATACAACAGAAAATTTACTTTGCAAGAAGGCAGAAGAATGGAATCATGTCTTGAAAAGAACTGTGGCTGTTGACAAATATAGCTCAGAACTGTGGCTATTGACAAATACAGCTTGCTGGAATCAAAGAGATAAGAAGCTTACTAAAATTTGGGAGAGATTTACAGTCAAAGGAATCACAAGCCCAAGTAGACTATGGTCTTCTGACATTATGTAAGAAGGACATGCACTAAGAGAATTACACAGTCCCCAAGACGAATATATGCCCATTAGTACATGGCAAAGGAAGATAACAGAAGACCTTCCAGAGAGTAGAGTCCTGAAAATCAAGGAACATTTCTGTACACTCAAGGTAGGGACTTTTATGGCTTTTGCCAAGTGGTAAGTTAGTAAGCTTCTTATTTCTTTGATTCCAGTAAACTGTATTTGCCAATATCCACCATTCTTTCCAAGACATGGTTCTCAGATATACTGTATCATTTTGCTTTCTTGCCCCATCCTCCGTGTCTCTCTCTCTCTCCCTCTCTGTCTGTCTGTCCCTCTTTCCCTGGTCCTCCTATCCACCCAGCTTCCTCTGTCTCTTCCTCCCTCTCTATCTAGATCTTCATGTCTCCCTATCTTTATATCTCTCTTGCCACTACTGGTACCCTGAATATACATGAGTCTATGATTTTCTGTGGAAAAGCCACAACTTTAATTTGATCTTTGCTGTGTGTATTTATCCAATTGAATACCTTAATTTTATCTGCCCTGAAATTCCTTAATCTATTGAAAGGCATTATCAATAGGTGGAGACACCATACTTCTAATTTTACCTTTCCACAGGTTATTTTAATGGGCTTTATCTTTCAAGGCTTCCTCAATTTCTGACTTAGTATTTGGAGTTTAAAGCCTGTTAGGATTTCCAATTTTGCAAGGCCCCAATTTTCTGAAATAGTTCCATTCCTTCTCATATTTGTTAACAAATCAACCAATTCTTTTCTTGGGTTTATAAAGCCTTGTCAAAAAAAATAGCTAGTAGTGGTAGGCGTGCAGGGCCGGAGACGCTGCAGACCTGCGACCTGGAGCAGCTTGGAGACAGTGAATAATAGCTCTTCAAGTATGCTATAAAAAATGGCCTCCAATAAAACTACATTGCAAAAAATGGGGGAAAAAAACAGAATGGTAAAAAGTAAAAAAGTTGAAGAGGCAGAGCCTGAAGAATTTGTGGTGGAAAAAGTACTAGATCGACATGTAGTGAATGGGAAAGTGGAATATTTCCTGAAGTGGAAGGGATTTACAGATGCGACAATACTTGGGGACCTGAAGAAAATTTAGATTGTCCAGAATTGATTGAAGCATTTCTTAACTCTCAGAAAGCTGGCAAAGAAAAAGATGGTAAAAAAGAAAATCTTTATCTGACAGTGAATCTGATGACAGCAAATCAAAGAAGAAAAGACATGCTGCTGACAAACCAAGAGGATTTGCCAGAGGTCTTGATCCTGAAAGAATAATTGGTGCCACAGACAGCAGTGGAGAATTGATGTTTCTCATGAAATGGAAAGATTCAGATGAGGCAGACTTGGTGCTGGCGAAAGAGGCAAATATGAAGTGTCCTCAAATTGTAATTGCTTTTTATGAAGAGAGACTAACTTGGCATTCTTGTCCAGAAGATGAAGCTCAATAATTGTTCACATTGTTTTTTATATATATATTTATATATATATAAAATTTGGGTCTTGGATTTTGATTTACTAGTGTGATGAAATAACTACATGCTAATGAAAATCAAGTTTGGTATGTTCACTTTGAAAGTAGCGTTGGAAGAGTTGTTGGGGGTTTTTTTGAATCCATAGCACTGGTTACTTTGAACAAACAAAAACTTTCCGTAGTTGCTTCCTTTATCAGAAAAGAACATTTGATCCCATGGTATATTATTTCCTCTTCATTAAAGAACAGCTTTTCTAAGTGTTGGGGGAAATGTCCATAGTCATTACTCAATCAAAACGTGTGTTCTGGCCGGGCGCGGTGGCTCACGCCTGTAATCCCAGCACTTCGGGAGGCCGAGACGGGCGGATCACGAGGTCAGGAGATCGAGACCATCTTGGCCAACACGGTGAAACCCCGTTTCTACTAAAAATACAAAAAATTAGCCGGGCGTGTTGGCGAGCGCCTGTAGTCCCAGCTACTCGGGAGGCAGAGGCAGGAGAATGGCGTGAACCCAGGAGGCGGAGCTTGCAGTGAGCTGAGATCGCGCCACTGCACTCCAACCTGGGTGACACAGCGAGACTCCGTCTCAAAAAAAAAACAAAAAAAACAAAAAAAAAAACTTGTGTTCTTACAAGCCTAAGGACCATTCTAGATTTTTTACGTTTTTTTTTTTGTGTGTGTGTGTGTATCCATAAAATGCATATGTAAATTTTTTGTTTGTTTGTTTTTAAGCATTCACACAAACAAAAAATCACAGGTAAACCCATGTTTCTGAGATGCCATTATTCCGAGCAAAATAAGAGATAATCACTTCAAGTTAAATTGAAAATTTTCCTGAAGCCATACATTTCAAGTGAAATAAGTAATTCTAAATAGGACAATTTAAATTGGATAATTTTAAAGCATCTATAATTGCAGTGGTTTATTTGCAAAATTCCTAAAAGGAAAAACTTTATCACTGCCATCACAGCAGGTTTCCTCATCCAGATGAGGAAAGTAGACAAATGCTAGTGTGTTTTAACTAGCTAAACAGAACTAAATTAAATGAACATTTAAAAATTTCCCTAGTGTGCCATTCCTTAACAAAATGTTGAAATCCCTGTTGCTACATTGATTAAAAGGTCATGATGAATGGAATATGTAAGACTTGGCTCATAGAAACCTACTCAGATGGTTAGAGATGTTAGCAGTTTAGGACCTGCTGTTACAAATGTGTGAACAACCGTTTGTAATCTAACCTATTGACCTGCATGTTTTTTCTTTACCCCAACTCATTCCTTACATGTAGGCTCAATCTTCAATTTGCTTTACTGGTTCAGCAAAAGCCAGGAAGAACAACTTTGTAGTAATCAGAATGTTATTCAACTGTATATTGTTTACTTTATTGTAAATACTGGTGAACAGTTGTTAATAAATAGTTTTATATTCCTTTAAAAAAAAGCTAGTAGTTGCCAACACACAGTAGACACGTTATTTTCCAACCCTTTCCCTTAGAGTCGTATTTTCTTTAGCTACATAATCTTCCTCCAAGTTAATACAGAAGTTGGCTTTACCAACCACCACATAACAAGAATTGTCATCTATCTAGCCTCCATTATCAATTTCTATGCTGTCCACCACTGAACTGCCAAGCCCATGCCACATATTTTAGGGTTTTTTAATTACTAAAGCGCCCTGCTTCAAATACCAATATCTGTTCAGAAGTAGCCACAAGGTTTCACCTAACTGCAATGGAAAGAGGAAGTATGGTTCTTTCCCATGCCTTAAAGGCAGAGAACCTGACATGGATGAGTACAGGAAGTCTCCACTACATCTTCTATGACCAGTCTTTCTAAATAGTTCCCCATCCACCCCTTCACCTTTCTTAGCTGCATTTTTTCCTTATTACATGTAGCAGTTTTATCTTTCATTTGGTGCTTGTTAATTTTTGTTCATCTCCTCCACTAGATTATACATTCCAAGAGGGCATAGATAACACCTGACTTAATCCTCTTTCAGTTACACAGGTCTTGGCATAGTGCCTAGGACTTCGTAGGTGTTCAGTACATATTTGTGGGAATAGTGAGTGAATCGATGAATGAATGAATGAAAAGCAGGCTTAGATTTTATCTTCTCTTACTGCAGAGCCAGCACCATGCCTATTTTATTCAGCTCAGAATGTGAGCCCTTCTGCACAGGCCATGCTGGTCTGAGCACATCACACAGCTCAGAATAACATAAGGAATCTTGAATTGCCAACCCTGTGGAAAACAGTAGGTAGCTTATCCACGGAGGAACAAGGCAACACCAGGAAGAAACAAGGTCATGGGCTAAGTTCCAGGTGCAGCTGCAGGGCCACCTGGACACCTACTCCCATCCACTTTAATGAGAGTCACCAAGCCACAGTGGGGGGATGGTGGAGGTGCAGGCCTGGGCAGAACAGGGACTGTCCCAGACCTCTTCCTGTTCTCCTTCCTACTCAGCTCAACTGCTTTTGTCTTGTTTACTCGGCACAGTTCTCTTCCCCACTACCCCGACTCCCCATTGTCCACCATCTTTCCATACCCACACATAACTGAATTATTTATGGGAGGGATTTTTCTTTTTACTTTAGCTGAGAAAGCAACCCAAGGGAAAGAAATTTTTTTTATATTTTACTTTTAGATTTCTTTTAAAAGTTCACCTCCTTTCTTTCTTGGAAGCAATGAACCAATCTTGAATAAGTTTCATTCACAGGTGGATTCAGAGCTTGACGATCTGTGACTGTACTTTGGCATGATACCTGACCTCCTCTGGTAGTGCCAGGCACCTGCAGTACTTATCGTATTAAGGTAATTTAAATGTGGCTGCTAATAACACTCTCTGGCTCTCCTCCAGACTCCATGACTATTCATCCAAGCCTCCTCCATAGGCTCTCCCTCCTCCTCCCAACCATTAATATTGGTACTCACTAAAATTCGGTACTTTCCACATACAACCCTGAACAATCTCCTCTTGGCACCACCACCGACTAGACATGTGACCTTGAGCAAGCTAATAGATCTCTCTGTGCCTCAGTTATCTGTAAAATGAAAATAATATTACCTGCCTCATTGGGTTGCTGTGAAAATTAAGAGTTGAAACATACAACATTCTTCTAATAGTGCCTGGCACATAGTAAATGCTCAAAAGTGTTGGTAATGATCATTATTCTCTTTTCCTATGGCTTCAACAACCAACTCTGTGTTAACATTTCCAAATATTCATCTCCCTTTCCTAAGTTCTACATGGGCATTTTTAACTGCCTAGAAGATATCTTCACTTATTTGTCTAGCAATCACTTCAAACATAAAATAGAACTCAGCTTATGTTACAACTTATTTTTCCTGAATTTTGATGTCAGATAAGGATATTAATCTTTCAAGCTAGAAAACTCAGGGTCACTGGTGATGCCACTCCATTTCTTGTGCAGCTTAAATCTGCTTCAGGTCCACCCCTCAGCGTGGACTTCTCTCCAACCTCACTGAATGTGGTCCACATTCTCATTACATCAACTCACTGCAGTTTATGCCACTCAGTCCTGTCAGAGTTAACTTCCTGAAAAATGAATATGTCATTTGTTGTTGGTGGGGATGCAAAATGGTGCAGCCACTTTGGAAGGCAGTTTGGCAGTTTCTTACAACACTAAAATACTCTTATGATATGATCCAGCAATCATGCTCTTTGGTATCTATCCAATTGATACCAATTGATATTTCAATTGAACTGAAAACTTATGCCCACACAAAAACTGTCAAATGGATGTTTATAGCAGCTTTACTTGTAATTGCCAAAAGTTAGAAGCAACCAAGATGTCCATCAGTAGGTGAATGGATAAATGGTAAATAAACTATTGCACATCCAGACAATGGAATATTATTCAATGCTAAAGAGAAATGAGCTGTCAAGCCATGAAGAGACATGAAAGAAACAAATGCATATTACTAAGTGAAAGAAGCCAATCTGAAAAGGCTACATA
Organism: Nomascus leucogenys; assembly: GCF_006542625.1. Taxonomy (NCBI): domain Eukaryota; kingdom Metazoa; phylum Chordata; class Mammalia; order Primates; family Hylobatidae; genus Nomascus; species Nomascus leucogenys. The sequence continues at coordinate 102,846,264 of NC_044383.1, read as the reverse complement.
CTGTATAATTACAACTATTCTGGAAAAGGCAAAACTCTAAAGACAGTAAAATAATCAGTGGTTGCCAGAAGTTGTGGGGCAAGAGGAATCAACAAGCAGAACCTAGAGGATTTTCAGGGCAGTGAAACTAATCTGGATACTACAATGGTGGACAAATGTCATTATACATCTGTCCAAACATGTAGAATGTACATAAGAGTGAACCCTAATATAAACTGTGGACTTTGGGTGATTATCATGTGTCAATGTAGGTTTATCAGTTGCAACGAACATATCACTCTGGCGGGGTGTGTTTATAATGGGGGAGGATATGCATGTGTGGGAGCAGGAGGTATGTGGGAAATCGCTATACCCTTTTCTGAATTTTGCTATGAACCTAAAACTGCTCATAGAAAAATAAAATCTTTTAAAAAGTGAATTTGAGTATACCCTAGAGACTGTTATGCACCATGTGAACGGGATACAGAGTACAAAAGCTCATATTGTTCATAATTGCTATTTTTAAAAAGTTGGTATAAAAGAACTGGTAATAAACATAAAAACTGATCAAATAAACATAAGAATGATTTTAAAAACCAAAGAAAAAATATACAACAGACAAGATAAACTGTGAAATAGTCAAACAAGAAAATACTATATAGCAATGTAAATAAATATTGCTACAGGAACAATCAACAAGGATGAATCTTTAAAACAAAACGTTGAGCAATAAAACTTAAACACAAAGAATATGTTCAGTATGATTCCATTTATAAAAAGTTCAGAACTAGTCTAAATAGACTCTCTTTTCTGAGTATGTATACATAAGTGAAAAAACTAAGGAACAACAAAGAAGTGATTAAGAATCAGGACAGTGGTTATCATTTTTGGGGCTTCCAAGACATATGACTGGGGAGGAGATGAAGGGTTTTCACAATGTTATATGTTACAGAGGTGTTTATAATTATGCTTTATACACTATATCTGTTTTAATGTTTTATTATTTTTTCCTCATTAAGGATTATATTTCTTAATTTTTATGGCAAGAGAAAGAAAGCAATCCAATTACATTATTTTCCAACTGAAAACCTCCAATACTTCCAGTTTTCCAGAGGACAACTTCCATATCCCTACATTGGCACAGAGCTTGTCCCAGACTTGCTCCACACATCTCCACCCCACTTCATGCCATGCACCCTGGTTTCCAGCACCACTGACCCACTTACATTTCCTGTGCATACACATCACAGTCTTCCCCAATACCATGCCTTCTCACTTGTTTTTCTTGCTTCCTTGAATGACATTTCTGTTTTTCACCTGGCAAACTACTCTCTTCCTTTAATACTCAGTCTGATGTAACTTCTTCATTCAAGTCATCTTCAAAACCCCCAGAGTTAGCATTTCTATTTTTTTTGCTCTCACACCATTTAAAAAGAAATAACTGTGCAATGGTTCTTGACATGCCTATTGCAACATTCCTTTCCAGGGATCTGTCTCTCCTACTATGGGGGGAGCTCCCAGGGATCCAGGGCCTCTTCTCATTCATCATTGCCTCCCTCAGTAGAGTCAGCTGCTCTCTGACCACAACTCTCTTCCCACACACGAAGTAGCCCTCACTACATTGTATATTATCTTTGTCTACTTACAGAGCTGTCTTAAGCTATGTTGTACAATTTTATGAGAATTAAAAATGAGATAGTATGAGAAGCCCAGCACAGTGTTTAGAATATTTTAGTTTCAGTTACATTTTTTAAAAGGGTTTTTTAAAAAGTAGTGACTCAGAAATGTGCTAGAGGGCGCTGATTCACTGTTTTGTAATAGACGATTGTACTCAGGTTGTTAACATTTGACTTGCTCTTCTAACCAGGAGCCAAAGAAATAATCAGATTTTTAGTAAGCAAAATATCCGCCATTTTATTTGATAAATAAATTAATACAATTCAAGTGTTTATGTCTATAGTTGACTTGAAATTATTTTGGGGAAGAATAAGACAACAACCAGAATGATGGCTGATGGCATGATGTTGCTTGTTTGAGTCTATGTTTGTATATCTCCCCCAACCTAGGGTTTGTCGGACAAGCAGTGAAAAGTCAAAGCAGGCAGTGTTGATTTTGGCAGTGCCCCAACTTTCCTTAAAGTAAAGAAATGCCAGACAAAGTGTTTCCTCAACTGTCAAATGGGAAGGCTGAACTAGATCATCTTTGGGGTCCCTTTCAATTCTAACATTCTATAATGTATACTTCTAGTTTGTTAAAAAAAAAGAAACAGGCATGACCTCTTTAAAAAACACACACATACATACATTCGACCAAGAATTGACAAAATTCAATGAAAAGTAAACCAAAAAAATTTTAAATCTGCCTTAACAGAAAAAAAAAAAAGAAGAAAAACCAAACTGGAGTTCCATTTATTCCTTCCATGTAAGGCTGGGTTTAAAAAAGCAATATGAGTGACAAATGATTGACTGCTTGAAAGATGTATTGATTGTGAAATATTTTCTAGTTTCTTCTGTATCTCCACATCTTCTGTTAATAATTATTCTAGCTAAATCTTCTCTTCTTTAGGAGAGGATGATAAAGTAGGTTTATGTTATATAAAGCATTGGTCAGCTGATTGAAAGCATTTTACAATGACTCCATTCACTTCAAACACCTGAAAAACCACAAACATTTATGACACAGTCTTAAAAGTCCAGGAAACAATACTAAATTAAGAGATGGAGACTGTAGATAAATATATTAGTAAATAATTTGTTTTTATGTTTATGAAGCTCAATCAAAGTGACTCATAGTTTGGGTGCAAGATGAGAGTAGACACAAAAAGCGGAAGTCTGGTTTTGCAACTGATTATTTTATGATGTCTGCAGGCTGTGCTGCAGGATCCTAAACTATGACAAATAGTTATAGTAATTTCTAAAATGTAAGGATGTTCAGTAGTCTTTTTTTTTTTTTGAGATAGGATCTGACTCTGTGCCCAGGCTGGAGTGCAGAGGCCTGATCTTGGCTCACTGCAACCTCTGCCTCCTGGGACTCAAGCAATCTTCCCACCTCAGCCTCCACAGCAGCTGGCACTACAGGTGTGCACCACCACACCCAGCTAATTTTTGTATTTTTAGAAGAGACATGGTTTCACCATGTTGCCCAGGCTGGTCTCGAATTCCTGGGCTTAAGCTATCTGCCACCTCAGCCCCACAACGTATGGGATTACAGATGTGAGGTACATCACCTGGCCCAGTAGTATATCTTTAACAAAGATAATCTACTTTGACAATACTTTTGCTTGTTCACTTAAGTTTCATGAGATTAAAGGCAAACAATTATGGTGAAAGTTTAACAGTTTTGATGTAACTATGCTTATAACTCAATATTTTTAATGATTATAATGTAGCATTTTGAGCACTCTAAATAATTAAAATTCAAGTTTAGAACATTGTTTTATTTTGAGTTTTATGCTCTAATCCATAATTACTGTTGGCCGTATGTCTCTGGTCACAGTTCTTAGCCTCTCTGAACCTAGCTTCCTAATTTATAAGATGGGGCTGTAGCTATTATCTTCCTTACAGTATGCAGATGGGTATAAATTTCTTCAAACTTTGCTAGGCTTCAGTAAGGCTGTTATTATCATTGCTATCTAGTAAGCTTTAGCATAATAATGGTGTAAACTTGGACTAGGTAATGTTTTATGAATTTTAGCACATTTTATAAAATAAGCCTGCATGTGGGCTCATTACATACCATTTAAGAAACAAAACTTCTTTTACAGAATTATAAAATATTCTTTCATTCCCTACTTCTTCCTCTGACATCCAAATTATTTTTTAATTAAAAATGACCTATCTTCAGTAGTGAATTCGCAAAGGTCCTCTCATCATCCATAAGACTCTTAAAACATGCACTAGGCAACAGGTGCCATGGTTGACTCTCCACGTGTGCAGGTGTGGCAGAAAAGCCAGCTGAATAACCAACCCTCCCAACCACACTGCTTGCCCACACCCTTGACACCCACACCACATTGTCCTATGTTCTCTAGGAAGTCTGCTTTGCTGGCATGGCCATGCTTTCTCCATTGCACAGTGTCATGAGCTCACAAGGCATTCTTATGGGCAATGGCTGAAGCTTAGCAATAGTCTGTTGATTACTGGTAGTTTACAACATCCCACACAAACGGTGTGTTATTTTAAGTTGTGCTTTGGAATCTGGGCTCTCCATCCCACTTGGGACCACCCTGTGTTTAGCAGTCATATAAGCAGCTGCTTGCTTACCTTGTTAACAGCTGTCTTTCACATGTACCCTGTCCTGGAGATTGAATTTTAGGCCTCCACATAGCTCAGAGGTGACAGTGTTGAAACAGCTCTAGGATCTAGTTGGAGCATCTCTCAGGGCCACAGTTCACAGCTAACTGAGAGGTTAGTGATGTTAGCTCATTATAAGAACTACGTTCTATCTTATCTCATTCAGGCTGCTATAACAAAAACACCATAGACTAGGTAGCTTACAAACAACAGAAATTTATTTACCACAGTTCTGGGGACAGGGAAATCCAAGATCAAAGCACAGCAGATGTGGTATCTGGTGAGGACTCACTTCCTGGTTCACAGATGGCCATCTTTTCACTGTAGCCTCACATGTTGGAAGGGACAAGGTACCTCTCTGGGGTATCTTTTATAAGAATACTACTCCCATTCACAAGGGCTCCACCTTCATAAACTAATCACTTTCCAAAGGCCCCACATCTTAATACTATCACATTAAGGATTAGGTTTCAACATATTAATTTTGAAAGGAGGCAAACATTCAGTCTGCAGCAAGCTCAATGTTAAGGTCTTCTGGGACCACAGTCTTCCGTACTCCATTCAGTCATTAATCCACCAATTTATTTATTCATTCAGGCAGTCAATCAGTCAATTCATCAAGCATTTTTTGAATACCAAATTTTTTTGAATGCATTTTTTGAATGCCAGGCACTGTGTAAGAACCATGTATATACAACGAGCAAGAGACACAATCCCCGCCCTAAAGGATTGTAGTCCAGTGACTTTGTGTCTCCTAAGAGTGAGCCACCTAAGGGCAGTGTTCAGTAATAGCAATCAGTTTTCAGTTGTTATTGCAATTGATATTTCAACTGTGATAAAAAATTCTGTGAATTAATCTTTCAAAAGAATCATGTCTTCCTTTCATCAGTCCTTTTTGTATCAAAAAATACGGAGGTTTGAATATATAGAGTGCTCTAAGAATTCTCTTCAGAACTCTACTAAATGACCTGGATCCATTCTTTTGTCAGTAAAACAAATTCTTTCAAGAGAGGAGTAAAGGAGTTTAGAAGTCAAGATTATCAAGGAGGCAATAAACAGAAGTTCCTTTTATTTTACTGGAGGTCTCTGATCCTGGACAAAAATGGTAAACAACAGAGACTGAAAAGTACAAAGTAAGGAAAACTGACAAGGTTCGCTTTACACAGAAAGGTACTTCTAGTGTCCTGTTATTACCATTTCTTTGGAAGAAAAAGGAAGTGCCTAGACCATTGAAAACATTTTTTTGTTCAGAAAAGAATTCCTAAATAAATACTAAACACAATTCTCATTATTTAATTTGGAATGTGCTGGGCTGACTGAATGTTTTTAGAAGCTCTTTTCTTAAGAAATTCTACTGAAATCATAGGAACATTCTTTGATAAAGACTTCCCCATAACAAATTTCTAGAGATATGTAGAAGGAGCAGGACTTTTACTTTTCTGATTTAGAAAGTACTCCAACTGCCTGCATTAATCACAATGCTTATATAATTGGAACTATCTCTTTTTTAAATTAAATGGAGTGAGGAAAAGAGACCCTCCTGCCCTGGAGCCTGGTCTGCTTTTCCAGTCTCATTTTCTATCACCCGCCACTACATACACACCCTGTACTCCAGCTATACCATTCTAGGTGAAGTCCCTGAACAAGGCAAGCTGAAAATACAAATGGCAGAAATATTTGAACAATTTCCCGGGCTTATTAAGGGATAGTCAGGGTGACTGGAGCAGAGCCATGGCAGGCAACCATGCTTTTCTTACAATAAATAAGACTCAGACACATATACCATTAGGGATCCTTGACTCATTATCTTTCTGATCAATACTTTCACAAAATATGCATTCCTTTGGCCACACATTTTGCCTGTGGGCTAGGAGTTAAACATTCCCTCTCCAGACTTATTCAAGGAGCTAATTGTCTTCTACCCAGACTATGGAAATGGCATCCTAACCTCTTCCCCATTGGGTCCACCCTCTACACTGAAGCTAAAATTGCCTTTCTAAAATGCAAATCTGATTATTTAAACAGAAAATTCTTTAATGGCTTGCCACTGCTTGCAGCGATTTCTAAGTAGAGGGTACTCCCTCCCTGCCCCACTTCGCCTCAGGGAGTAAACATATGGAATATGGGGGGCATATCAGAACCATCTCAGGGATTTTTCAAAGCTTCACACACACACAGGTATATGTGGCATCATCACCGCCCCTCACCCATGTCCCTTTTGCTCCCATACACATTTCCTATCCCACGAAAATTGCTGCCATGCTTGTTGAGTGATGGGTGTTATGTTGTAGCCCTCAGTTACGCTGAGGCATAAAAATGGTTGAGCAGCCGTCATGGCAGAATAAAGTCCAGATTCCTTAGCATGTCCTACAAAGTCCTGCACAATAGCCTTCCTGCTTGCCTTTTCAGTTTCATCGTCACCCATTCTCCATCACACACCCTGTGGGCCAACACCACCAGTCTGGAGAATTCCTGAACCAGGTTTGCTTTTTCGTACTTTTTTCTTTATTCTATTCCATTTACCCAGAATGCACTTCTCCTCTCACACAGCTAGTAAATTTCTGTTTAACCTTTAAGAAGGCACCAACAATTACATCTTCAGCCAGAGCCTGCCCCTGGATTCCAGGCTGGTACATCTCCACTTGGATTTTTAGAAAGTATCTTAAACTTAACATGGCTAAAACAACCTCCTGGACCCACTTCCTACTACTTATTCCTCCTGCAGTCAGCCACATCTCGGTTCATTGCAACTGACTCCCCAACTCATAATCTAAGTCTTTGCTGCAGTCTGTGAGGGCATGTATGATCTGATCCTATTCCTATCACCCTCTCCTCCCCCACTCTGCTCTAGCCACACTGGCCTCCTAGTCCTGAATACAACAAACACATACTGAGCTCAGGGCCTTCGAACTGCTGTTCTATCTGGAATGCTCCTCTCTCTTAGATGTCCCTGTGATTCATTCCCTTATTTCTTTCAAGTGTCTGATCATAAGTAATCACATCAGAAACCACTGTTTATGGGACAGTACCAATTCACCATCACCTTACATCCCCTCCCCTTGCTTTATTCTCCACGGTACTTACCACTACTTGACATCCTGCACTATTACTGTTATTATCTGCTCCCACTAGAACATAAACTATACGAGGGCCAGCTTTTATTATTCCTATTCTCTACCATATCTTCAGTTCCTAAAACAATACTTGGCATATAGTAGATGCTCTGTAAATATGTTATTGTCATTCGTTATTTGTTAACTCAACTGAAAAGTGATGTGGGACTTCCATTTAAACATACTGCACTCAATATATAAATTTCCTTCAGTTCCTTCCTAAAACCCCGTTAAATTAACAGCAAACAGATTTTCAAAATGACACACAGAATGGAAGTGGAGACATCAATAAAGCCTAGCCTGATCACCACATTTAAAATTATGGCCTCCTCTTCCCAGTCTCCTTACCCTGACTTTTCCCTCCATAGCACCTATTATCTTCCAAGAAGTATAAAGAATGGGTAAGAGAGCTAAATCTTCATTAGTAGGTAGTTTTAGACCTTATTGTAAACAAGTACACAATATATGTAACAGCCAAAGCATTAGAAATTGGTTACTTCTGGGAAGTACAAGCTAAGAATGAGAAGGGAAGGGACAGAGGATTGTTTTGTTTTTTAAATAAGCCTTCTAGTACTATTTTACTTTTACAATCATGTATGTTTATAATTTATGCCAAATAAAAATTCAATTAAAAAAATCCCAAAACCAAGAGGGAAACTGTATATACAAGAAGAAAAGTCATAATGCAACTTTGCCTATTTTTATTCTTCACATAGTGACTACGTCTTAACAGAATTTGAACATATTAAAATAGATGACCAAAAACTAAATATTTAGACTATGTAGTGGAATGTATGATTTATATCAGTCATTTCTTGAAAACTTATGAGTACTTCATTGACATTACATGCATAAAGTAAATATCTAGCTGAAACATGGCTGAAAAAAAATACGTCATTTTGCCAGTAAATTACATAAACTGCAGAAAGAAACTACTTCTCAACATGAAGCTAAAGAGAAGAGAATCAAGCCAATGGGCTTTGCCACAGACAGGGAATACACAGGGAACAGGGAAAGGATCAGGCCCCCCTTGCTTGAGGCTTGCTTTCCTCATCTGTAGATTTAGGAGTCTCAATCAGGTCATCTCAAGTTCCTTAAACTTGCTTAAAAAGCACCAAACTTTGAGTTAGACCTTCACACTTCCCTAACTCCTTTTTTCCGGAATTAAGCTATGACAAAGATGACCATATGTCCCAGTTCACCTAGTATAATTTCGATTTATTTCTGTTGTCCTGGAATAACAATTAATTGCTCCTCCTTTAACTCTCAAAGGTATCTCCAGTTGGAAGATAAATTACATGCCCCTCATACCTATGACTATATTCATTTTAATCTTGTTCTATATTTTTAAGAAAACACATGAATTTACTTTTAAGATTACAAAGATAGCATTTCATAGCTTGCATTCTCTTAACACTTGGGGAAATTTCAGATTCTTTTGTGAGTGGTTTGTGAACTATCAAAAATTTTAACTTGGCTGGGCATGATGGCTTATGCCTCTAATCCCAGTACTTTGGAAGGCTGAGGCAGAAGAATCGCTTAAGATGGGAAGTTTGCGGCTGCAGTGAGCTATGATCATGCCACTACATTTCAGCCTGGGTGATGCAGAAAGGACTGTGTCTCTAGAAATAAAAATAATTTTTTAAAAACTGAGTAAGTCAAATGTAAATTTTCCTTTTCAAAAACAAATTATTCAGTATGCAAAACATTCTGTTAAGACATATTTTCTGATAACCTTAGAATATGTGGTACTTAAAAACTATGACTAAAATATTTGTGGAAGAATTCATTATCTTAGGTGACACATTTTAATAATTAAAATAGTTCCAGAACACGGTCTTCCACCTGACTTTGACAATTAAAACAACGTTCTCAAAAGAATGTTCTCTCTGAAGATTCTGGGTCTCATCCACCACCACAGGTCTCATCTACCATCAACTGAAATAAGCTAATCAGTTACAAACAAGGGAATATACTTAAAAAAAAAAAAAAAGAGAAACAGGGTCTCACTCTGTCTCCAAGGCTGGAGTGCAGTGGCACAGTCATAGCTCACTGCAGCATAGAACTCCTAAGCTCAGGCAATACTCCCACCTCAGCTTCCCAGGAATATACCACTTTTACTGCACTGACAAGCTCTGTATGCTAGTGATTCTCAAATTTTCTTTAAGGCTAGGACCAAGAGTTCTGCCAATCCCCTGAACAACAGCTCACATATTATTCAATGAACTTGAAACACTCCTGCCATAGTGAGCAGCATTGAAACAGATTCCATAATTGATTACTCAGTTTCAAGGGAGATTTAACATTGCTTTGTTTTCAAGTTACAAAAAGTTCCCTAGTTTTACTCAAATATGAGCTATCCCTGATAAAAAAAACATGTTTCATTATGAAGAGCTGTGATTTGTTTCAGCATTTTTTTTTTTTTTCACTTAACCACTTAAGTCACTGCCTGAGGAAGTTTCTTTTTAAGGGAATAAATACCAGTTCATTAGAAGAAAAAAAAACCACATAATTTTAATTCATTTTGTCTTAAAGATGCGTATTTTTAAAAAACTACTTTAAAATGAATTAATATGTTACACTAGATCATGCTGTGGTGACTAACGTATTGTCTAGCCTTAACCTAATGAAAACAAAAGAAAAGCGAGTTTGGCACTCACTTGCACTTTTCATCTCTGTTAGAAAGTATGTCTCAGTTTGGATCTGAGATCAGGTTTGCTTGGTAACCTCAAAGAGTAATTTTCCTTTTTTTTTTCTTTCAAAATTTCCTTTTGATCATTTCAGACAGTTCATTCTTTTGAGTGAGAAAGAGTAAAAGAGAGGAATGTTGAGTGAGGTTAAGTAAACAGAGAATCTGTCACATAAAGCAAGTTTAAATCCTAGTAAGAGCATCCATGCAGGACAAACGGAAGCATTATTCTTTTGAAAACATTATTCTTTTAAACAGTGTGTAATGACATCCTCCCTAGAGACTTTCCATGAGAGGGGAAAAAAATTACTTCCTCAGAAGTCGTTTTCTAGATTCCAAGCATAATAAGTGAAGCACAGTTAAAAGTCAACCTTGTGTTTTCTTTATGCAAGAAGGTTCAAATTAGAACTGCAGAAAGGTACTTATAAGTTTCTCCAACTCGTCTTTCGTTTACATACTGGTATTGCTGTGAACTAAAAGAGCAAGTAAGAGGAAAGGTTACTGTTGTTACTTTACACCTATAAATCAGTGAGTGTGTCCTTACTGTAAAATTTGAGCTGAACATATTTTCAATTTCAAAGGAGAAATATATGACTCAAATATGCTGAATGTATGATGATTAAGTTCCTTTTAAGTATATCATTTTCTTATGCTAAAGTAGAAACTATGGATTATTTTTCTAGTATTCTATGCTGCTGTTACCTTCTGAGGAGTTGACTGAAAATTTTATGCTTTTAAAAGTTGGGTGCTACTTAAATATCAGAAGTTGGCTATTGTTTTAAATATTTAAAATATGCTTAAACAACAATTAAGGTTAATAAGCAGAGAAAAATACTTCTTTTGATTTAAACACTACTTTATATATTTAATGAACACACGTCCAAATAAAGATCTCTCTTCAAAAATTTTGGAAAATGTTAATGCATTTTGAATATAATGGAACAAAGAAGAAGAATACTAGAGAAAATTTACAATTATGATGTTTATTTAGGAAAATAAACTTGAAGGTTTTCTATTAAAAAAACATAAGAATCATATCCAAATTTTAGATTCTCCATCTTCTTTGGTATGAAAATCAACATTCATAATAGAAAATATTTTATTTTGAAAGGTTTAGCTGTTATTGGGTCTACAACGGTTTTCCATATAAGGAAAATACAGTATTAAGTTATCTGTAATCATCTCACTTATTGAACAACCAGTGAATGCATACAAGTAACCAAGTATATGTGTGCAGAGACCAGCATCAAGGAAATATTCATTCATAGATAAATGTTGTCTAATAAAATATATTTTAAGTTTTTAATGATCTTTTGCTATCATTTTTTGCTGTTATCTGAATAGCCATCCAGATCTGTAGTAAAAGATCCTGTTAGTTAAACAACTCAAGAAGTACTTCCCCAAGGAAGCTGACACCATCATACCAGGACTTAGCAACATTTATCTTTCAACATAACTATACCATTAAAATTTTTTTATATTTCTCAGAATTGTATTCTTCAGTCTTTTCCATAATATAGTATATGGAAATTGCTAATAGCATTAAATTAATATTAATAAAACCCAATTCTATCTAAACCTTTTTCTCATAAGAAAAAACATTACTTTAAAAAACAGACTTTTTGTTTCTTCTAAAAGTAGTACTATATGGACTGCTCAATTAGCAATGCCAAATACTTCCAAAAACACCATAGGACCACCAAGCTATTTCTATTGCTTTGATAAATTCTTTTCCTGCTCCAATTTCTCCATGTTCCTGCTTTCTTGTGTCAAAATATCTTCCCTTAATTTGTTAAAATGAATATGAGGGAAAAAAATCTGATAATCTGGGGTAAAGAAATTTTTTTTTTGCTAGACTCTTGTGATCACAAAATGACCAGGTAATTTATAGCTTCAGTGCTAACACTGTGATTGGGAACAAGAAGAGTACAACCATAATAAAATACAGCTATCTATTAGAAGAACTGCATAAAGACATCTTTGGCCATGTAGGCTCTGGGCCCTCTGGAAATAAGTCAGTTGCATTGCCAACATGACAAAGAAAATAGCAATGTTCAGAATCAGGAACAACCTGGTATAGGAAGCAGACAGTGATGGGGCCCTGCTGTGAGTAGTTGTCACCATCCGTGCCTGTCCAAACCGGCCTTTAATCAAGCCCCCATTTTTATGTTTCTCGTATGTTACATCTGCAAAATCTAAAAGGTCTTTCATTTCTTCATCTTCGTCTATGGGTAGTTCTTTCTGTGCCAAAATCTGAGCTTTCTGTCTAATCTTTTTCTCATTGACTTCAATCTGTGCAAAAATATCAGGGACAGCATCCACAAATTTATAGCGTTTGCCTGCCCTTCGGTTTTTCTTTGACTTGGTTTGCTGCTGCTGTTGCTGTGATATGGCAAAAATCCTGTCAATGGCTTCCTCAGTCTGTCTCTTATCTGAAAACCTCAGCAGGCGCTCAGCAGTCTTCCTAAAGCTAGCTGTGTTCCGGACTCGGGACAGTATCTGCTTCTCCAGCAGCTGAAACACTGGTTTAAAACGCTGCAAGTTCTGTTCCACAATAGCAGCATAGTCCTTCACCTCAGGGACAATGCTGCTCTTGATGGCTGAATTCTGGTCAAACAGAATTTTGTGATGATCAGCAATGACCTGTGCAAAGGCAGACTGTCCTGTGGCCTCACCTGTCCACAGGTATGTGGCGTAGGCATGTTTGCTGGTGGCTACGAACACATCCAGTTGCTGAGAGTCTCCGTGGACGGTGAAGCTCTGAACATCTATAGATGGCCCTATGAAGAGGTAAGCTGCCCTTGTGATGGGACTTCGGAGGTGCATGGTGACATTCACATAGTTTGTCCCGTTGTAGGGATAGCCCCGAGGATATGTCACTGAGGCAAAAGTTGCTTTCTCACTGTAGCCAGTATCGTCCATCCAGTACATTTTATAGAGTCCATCTCTCTGCCTCATGAAAGCCCCATGGACACCATCTACCACAGTCTCCTCAAAAGGAACATCCACATTGTGGAAGAAGCTCGCTGCTGTCTCCAGGGGACTCTCCTCTCCCAGGTGTATTTGGTCTACAAGGAGAAGCAGCTGTGGATGTAGGAGGATGAGATTCCTCTGAACATTCTTCAGGTTGAGCTGGGGGTTATAAGCTCCCACACCTTCTCCTCGGATGAAAACCACCCCATTTTTCTCCTCTGCTGCAACCACCCTCCCCTGACAACTAGCTGCCAGGTCATGCTTGTATTTAGACCATTTTGATGAGCAGTCTTCTGTGACCTGACCCTCCCAGGGAGAAAAGCAGCTCTTTGACACAGCTGGGGAAAACATCAAAACATTGTTGAAGAAGGTGTACTTTGGCCCGTACAGAGCCTCAGTAATGAAAGGCACACCATTGGGAGCAAAAGTAAATGAGTTTTGATCAGGATGTTCATGCCCTGCATTAAAATTTCTCCATCCTTTGATCCAATCTTTGTATTTGTTTCTGTGGACAATGTCATATATTGCACGTCCCCCTAGTTTTCCAGACTTGAAGGAAAGGAAAGATCTATTGATTTCTGCAGGTAGTGAACTTCCATAAGTCACGACACCCCAGTCTTCAAAATAATGCAGTGTAGGGGTGCCAAAGTCTGGAGGAGGAACCGATTTCAAGCTGGCATCATACCTGAAATTAATTTTTTAAAATTAAATGGTTTTCTGATGGCAGTGAAAATAACACATAACATGGTAATGCGGAAGATGCGACACACAAATGCTACCCAGAGCACTGGCAGTGCGGGGTGTATTAGGGACATTTCTGAAAATATCCAAGGACAATCAGTATGCACAAAGGGAAACCCTTGGTGACTGGAAGAGGAATATTTATCATTTGTGATCCTTGGGTTTGGGCCCGAAATGATTTCTGCTCTAATCTCTACATGGACCATCTTCACTTGATGATGTCAGAGTGACCATTCAAACTACTGGGCCTCGTGGATTTAAGCACTTCATCCAAATTTCTGGTTGAGGGGCTCCTCTTCTAGAAATGCCATGTTAGAATCTGGACTCTAACAAGCCTTGAGTTGTAATGAAGTATAGTTCTGCAGTAACTGATATTATTGAATGTTTGGTATTGAAAAGTGTTCTCCCTCAAGATTTTTTTCCTTGAAAAAATAAACTGAAATAGAGGAAAACTTCACATATTAGATAAAATGTATCGCCAACACCACATCTCAGAATATAAATGGATGAAGTTTCAGCAAACTGTCTTATATTGAGGGATTTATAATTGTGCCTACCACCGACTAGCCAGGTCCAAAGGTTTGGTTTTGTTTTAATCTGCAGATGACTGCCATGCTTCTTGGACAATAAATGACTTCTTATTTTCATTTATGATAAATGTTTATATTTGGCACTATGTACTTTTCCCTAAAGTGAATCAATCACCTAGAGTTAATCTTATTGGTGTTTGATATTGACTGTTTCATCTGTTGTTCTAGAGTCTCAGTTTCAAGACATCAGAAATTATATTTCTACTTAGGTCTAGTATAATGTTGGCTTAATTAATGTGATTTAACAAGTGTAGATATAAGCTGAATTGGCCATCTTACTCTCAGTTTTTGGTCAGTTTGCATATTGCCATAAAAGCAGATTTTTAAGTTAGACTTAGCATTAATCTGACCTATTGTATTAATCCTGTAGTTAGCTTTATAGAACTCTCTTGGTTGAATATTTGTGAGTAACTTATTTATGGGTTACACTATTAAGTAATTACGTCATACTCGTAAGAGAACTCAAGGATGGTTGCATCTTAATATATTTAGTTTATCTATGAAAATAATCTTAAATTGTTGGTTAAACTATAGACACCATTTTACTAATATTTTTTCCTCCTTAATTTTTTATATTTTGAAAAAAAAGAATAAAGAGAAGCAAACTACAAGAAAGCTTGTTTTGGAGTTGAATGGAAATTTCAACAGCTTGAAAAGACATCAGGGATTAATGATTAATCAGTTCCCTGTAATTTTGATTTTAACTTATTGGATGCCAACAACATATTTGGCAATACTTTAAAAAGGAGACCCAAGCTTCTCCTTCTGGGCTTAAAAGATTAAGGCAAAAAAATTTACACGGTCCTTTTATTATCAAAGTGAAGCTGTCAAATACTGTCAAACACTTTTAAACACTTTTGAAAATTTAGTAACAGCTTTGCTATTAGAAGATTATAATGCTCCACTTACCAGAACAAAATAGTTTACTACCTTTTTTTGGTGTGATTATCAGAATAACCTAGTCTAAATTTTGTGTTTTGTTTTATATGATTTCAAAAAATGATGTAAAATCAAAACATGCTTATTTATGAAATAGTGCAAGTGTAGGACATCTCTAATATGAGAACCAAAAACTGAAAACAGTAATTAGATGTTAAACATAAAGAAATGTTTCTAACACTACCTATTAGGTACTATGCTCACTACCTGGGTATACTGCACATGTACCCCTATATCTAAAAGTTGAAATTTTTTTTTAAAAAGTAAAGTTTCTAAGAGTTTCAAAAACAGTGATATGAGTTGAATTGAAACTTCATATATTCAGGTGGCATGGAGAAAAGATTTAAAAAGTGTTTTAGTTTTTCTTTTTAAATGCAAAAAAAACAAGTGCATAGCATGAATAGTACCCTTGGGTACCATTTCTCTTTAAAGCTAGCCCAATGTGTCATACCAGAGAAATTCTGTGTGCAGAGTGCACCAGCGCTGCCCTTTGGATGGTGTTCCTGGACCTTCCACCACACGGTTCCTTCTGATTTGGTCAGCTAGCCAGTTACCACTGCCGTTACGCATGACAAATTTATCAAGGAACACTAATTGGCTTTCTGGACCATAAAACCAGTTGTAATTTGAGTCTGCAATAGCCACAGTCCTTTGAAACCCTAGGAAAGTAAGTTGGAAAGAGTTAAGATACATTGAAAACTTCATACTCCTATATAGGTCTAAACAATGATTTTTCAAATCTAGTTGCAAGTTAGAATTGTGTAATGGAAGGGATAAAATAAAAGAAAAATCACAATCCTCACATTTTATTCCAGACCAGTTAATCAGAATCCCTCAAAAGGTCTTCCACATATGTTGTGTGCAAGCTTGTATTTATTATGTGGTAACCTGTCCTTGGTAACATTAGTGCTACACCTATTCCGTGCCTTTCTCATTTTCCAATGTTCATGCTATACATGATTATATTTGCATATATACATGGGACATCCTCTTGTGCAGTTTGGGTTCCTGGACCTGGAATGAACACTAGCTCTCCCACAACTCAACATGCATTCTAGGCCAAGATAATAAAATAACATGCTTCAATTTGGCTTCAATAAAGTATAAGTTATACTATATATAAAGTTCAGGGGAGAGACTGAGTTTCTACAGGAAGAAAATTTAATTCCCGGAGTAGCTCCTGCCAGTATGTACTGCTGGAAGTTAAAGAAGAGAAAATGCAAGGATCATAAAGCCACATATCATTTTTGGAATAGGGAAGAAAAATAAAAGCAGCTAAGACTGGATATGCTCCATGTGTTCATGAAAAAAGATGCAGCATGGAGAAAACTCAGCCAGACAAAAAAATTGCTACTAGAGTATCAACTGTAGGAAAACAAAAGAGAAATGTAGTTGAAAACAGATTGCTTTAACATAGAACCTCTTCTAAAATGTTACCACAATTATATTTATGTAATTTACAGCTAATATTTTTGTTCCTAATAATTTAGTAAACGATCTTGTAAGTATACCTTATTTTAAAATGATATTTTCTGAATCTTCTACTAGTCTGTGAATTCCTTGAAAGCAGGAGATGTGTTTTATTCCTCTTTGAATCCTCTGCCTAGTACAGTGCCTGGCATACAGATGTTCAATAAAAGTTTGTTTAATTAACACAAACATATAAATGCTGCTCTTAGACATGTTCATACTGTCTTTTCCACTTTAGGAAGTAGCCACAGACACAGCTCACGGCAAACACAATTCCTGATGTAGTAAGCCTTTAGATCTCAGCTTAAATTACAAAGCACTGAAACCTCTTAAAGGTCCCTTGCTTCAGGTAGCCTTTGTTTACTAAGACGAATTGCAAAACAGGCCTCTCCTGCATGTCTAAGAAAAAGCAACAAAGCAATATTTTTTTGAATGTAAGTCTAAACTAAATCTTAAAATGGTTCTTATGTGCTGCAATATTTTTTGAACTAGTCCAATAATGGAGATTCTATTAATCTGTATCTATACTACCAGAGCCAAAAGATTTAAATACTGTATTACTTGTTGTAGGTCTAGAATCACCATCTAAAAATTGCATTTCCTTGGGGAAGGTAGAGGAAGGGGGGGAATGTATCCTGATAAAATTTTCCTTTATAACTTGTTCTAACATCTTAGTCCTGTTTTAGAAATTAAAAAAGGTTACAAAGTTCTCTAGAAATGAATACATTATTAAATCATGTATATATATTTTTTAGCTAGTTCTCTTAGAAGGCTAAACGACACAGCAATAAAGAAATTACAAGTTTTACAGCAATTATTTTTTGTTTACTTTTCTATACTATACTATTTACTTCAATAAAATATTAAAATACTAAAGATCCAACTTAAATGTGTAGGTGCAATCTTTCATTTTGAATCATGTCTGTGTAGTTTGAAAGAAAAGACTGAAAACCAAAAATTAAAATAGGATTGATCAGGGATCACATATAAAGGAAAACTGACAGGTAATCGCAAATGTTTATATTTTGCTTGCAATGATGAAGATGAGTTCATATATTACTCAAGTTTGGATATATTAAAAAAAAGTACTGAGGGGCCTAGAAATTGTATTTAATCCATAACCCTCCAAACTTTATAATACCTAAATCATAAACACATTAGCCTCCAAAATGTTCTGGCTATATGCAACTCTTGAATTCAATTTTTCTTTGATTAAAAAAATCTATTTAATTTCAATATGACAAACTCTAAGGACCTAATTTCTCTGCCTAGTCTAGCTCATTTTCATAATCAGAAAAAATTACAATAGTTTAATGTTTTCACACTTCTGACTCCTCACTATATACCTGGCAGGATGGTTCTATACATAAATGCAAAGTGTTGTTTAAGCCACGGATGGCCAAAGTGGTTGATGTTGAAGTGCCTCTGGACGAGAAACATGTATTGGAAGAGTGATCTAGTGGTGTAGCTGCCATACGCAACTCCTTCATAGAGGGAGCCATCCGTCACCTCCCTGAGCAAGACCAGAGATTTCTCCATGATGGTCAGAACTTGTTTGGTCCATAAGTAGGCTTCTTGAAGATATCCTGAAGGATGAAAACACATGGAAGCAATGACTAAAGCCTGTGACAAAGCATAAACAAAAATATGGCCAATAAAACCCTCTGAGTTATCTAACTAGTTTATATTACAAATCGCATTTTGTAAAACTCCAACTTGTCAGTGTACAAATAACATCTTGTAATCCAGGTTTGCGATGGTCCATGATATAAGTTAAGAAGTTCTTCCTGGCTAATGTGGTGAAATGCTGTCTCCACTAAAATTACAAAAAATTAGCCGGGTTTGGTGGCAGATGCCTGTAGTCCCAGCTACTTGGGGCACTGAGGCAGGAGAATGGTGTGAACCCCGGAGGCGGAGCTTGTAGTGAGTGGAGATCCAGCCTGAGCGACAAAGCGAGACTCCGTCTCAAAAAAAAAAAACAGTTCTTGACTCTATAAATGAAGAGAAACCCTTAAATAAGTATCAGTCACTTTCCAGTCTTTAATAAACTCTATCACATGTAAGATCACAAATGCATATAACTTTACGTTGGCAAGAGAGGATTTGTATATTAAGATTTTTATTCAGTGTTCCTAAAAATATAATACTTGAAAATATTTTTAAAAGTTTATCTCTTCACGAAACTTGCATCATTATTTTATAGAATTTGTAATAGCCCGCACATATTATAAATGCTAAACGGACAGTCTTCAATTTGTATTGTCATTAGAAGGCAACCTCTTATCCTTTATGTGCTTTAGATTCCAGAGGATCTGAAAAGGCAGCACAGTGGGGCTGAGAAACCACTGGAAAGGCAAACTAATAATGAAAAAATTAACTAGGAATCCTGAATCTGCCAAAAAATGAGCTACATGATTTTGTCCAAGCAATTCTTCCATCTGTCACATTTTAATCTCCCCACTGAAAATTAAGTCTATAACAAGTTATAAAACCTTTTAACTCAGAAATGCTAGCTTTCTAGAATTGTTGCACTTAGTTGACAATAACAACTCCTCATATTTCTGTAACATTTATAACTTACATAGCACTGAACAGAATCTTAATCCTTTTAACAACCCAATTATGTATTATTGCCCCAAAACAGAAAGGCTGACTTGTTCAAGACCTCTGGCACATGACTAAAAATGAACACAACTTTAATCTCAACCTAGGTCTTTAGATTTAAGGTTTCGCTTTAAAACATGCAACCCTTGAGAATAAAATTAAGCCCAATGCCTCCTGGTGTGGATGTAGCCACATTGATTTACTTCCACAAACATGTTGACCACGCTACCATGGCCTACTATGTGGCAGGTGTGGGGCTTCCAGAGGCCCAGGTCCGACCAGCTCTGGGCCTAAACACAGGTCCCAGGCTAAGACTTGGCTCCTGACTAATGGGGACAACTCAGCTGTCAGGCTTGGGTATGCAGAGGTGACTGTTCATCATACCCTGGCCTCTTCTGCCACCCAGCATCATACCTGATGTGTCAATATTCTGGATAGTTTTCAATTTCCATTCTCTACCATTCTGGTTTAAAATTCTAATTATCTTCATCCTTTTCCTTTGTGTCTTCCATCTCCCACCAGATATCAATGTTACTGATGCCTAAAATCAGGTCACTGTTCCCAGGATACCACATTACCTAAATTTCTTTATTTGTTCCTTACAACAACCCTCTTCAGAAGATATGAGGCAATGTCTACCAAAACACTTTGTAAACTGCAACTCTCTGTGAATACGAGGTACTGATATTGTTAACTGAAGCTATGCCCTATATTTTTTTTCTGCCACCCGAATACCTTGCCTGGAATGTTCTTTAATTTCCCCATAAGTTCTCCTATCCATCTTCAAAGTTACATGAAGAAAATTACTGAAAGAACACTGCTGTCTTGAATTCCAAGTTAATATACTCATTTTATATTTAACCATAACGCTTTTCATGGTATCTTTTATTTCACTCTCTGGGGTTACTGTAACTACGGTGTAATCATTTAAACATTTCACACCTGTCTTCTTTCCAACTGATTTCTACCTCCTTCTGTCGTCTTGTCATAAATGTGTGTACTTATGTGGGGGCTCTGGAAGAGTGTCTGCCAGGGACACCATAACTTTAATCAGAAAATAAATGCATAGGAAAATTCCTGCCAGGGCAAAATGACATATTTTGATTCAATCCAAACCAGTATTTTGGGTCACTGCTTATTATTTGGAATAATGTTATTTACAAAGACTGAAGAAATAAACTCTACTCCTTCCCTTAAATAAATAAAAATTTATTTAAGGAGATAAAACTATAGTAGATTAAATTTAAGACCTGAAGCAGAAATTTGGCTCACCTAAGGGATCCTTTCACCATTTCCTGATGGTGTCTTTTCACAGGCCTGGGGGTTTATAAATGGTTTGTTAGTGGATTCTCACATTTTTGCATTTTGATGTTTTAATTTTCTTTTCTTTTCCTTTCTATTTATTTATTTATTATTTATTTATTATTTATTATTTATTTAAGACTCTGTTGCCAAGGTTGGAGTGCAGTGGTGGGATCTTGGCTCACTGCAACCTCCGCCTCCCAGGTTCAAGTGATTCTCCTGCCTCAGCCTCCTGAGTAGCTGGGATTACAGGCACACACCACCACGCCCAGCTAATTTTTGTATTTTTAGTAGAGACAGGATTTCCCCACGCTGGCCACGCTGGCCTCGAACTCCTGTCTTCAAGTGATCCACCCGCTTTGGCCTTCCAAAGTGCTGGGATTACAGGCATGAGCCACCACGCCTGACCTGAGGTTTTAATTTTCTTTATGTTTTTGTGAGAGTAGGGGACAAGGGGAGCTAGCATGAAAACTCACTGCCATAATTAAATTTTGCTTAAGTTATTATAAATGGAATTTCCCTTCTGACAGAGATAACAAAATATAGTAGAAAGAGATTGAACTTTATGGATGACCAGAAGTGGATCCAAATCCCAGCTGCCTTATATGGTTGATGTGAGAACTGAATAAAATATGGCAAAAGACTAGCACATGGCATATGCTCAGTTAATGTTAGTTTCTTTTCCTCTAAGATCTAATTAAAAGTGAAGGTTGGTTGATGTGACAAGGGAGAAAGCTAGATTTGGGCAAAATCTGATGTTGGATAATCAACAAAATGATTAATAATTCTTATGAGGAATATAATCGAGTTAAATTCTGTTAGATTTCCAAGCTCCAATTATATATTTAATATTCTGATAATTCCCTGTGATCTTAGAGCTGCTTTTCTTAAACACAATCTTAATCAGTCATTTATAGATTTCTATAGAAGTTGTAATTTAGAGTTAAAAGAACAAAGAAAATGTATTATTGGCAATTATGCAATATGTTAAAGCAAAGTAGCTGCACAATCCACAAAAATTGCTTCCAATTTGGATGTAAATAATCCAGTTTGGTTGTTTTAAATATTAAGAGGGAAAAATAGTAGTGCTGTTATGATTCACACCTGTGTGCTGGAAATCTTCATTTCAAATAACCAACCATCTGTTTAGCTTTTCAAAATTTCACTTATTCCAGGATGGCTGTCTTCACTGTCAAAATTCTCTGGAAAAATGAATATTTATCGCTGACCCTGAGCTGTGAGGATTTGTTCTGGGATAATCATAAGCCATAATTAGATAATGTGCCGGCTAACATACTAGCAGAAAATAAGGAGGAGATGTCCCTCAATTAACTAAGAGATACTGTAGGGACTACTTCATCTCATGGGTTTAGTTAGGATCCAAGTATGAACATGTACTAAGAATGGTTATAAAAATGCTTTGCTCACAACATGGCAACTATGACTTCTGTCAGCTCAGGTATCACCTTGGCTGTGTCCACACACACCTTGATTCATCAGGACTAGGCTTCCTGTGAGCAAAGCCATACAGTTGGTGGGCTGATGATTGTGCAGGTATTGAAATCCCCATCCTCTCCTGTATGAAGTTTCATACATATACTCTGAGGCATTGGCAATCACTTCAAGAAACTTCTCCTGTTGTGTCTTGCTCAGGTAGTTGTACAAGAAGTCATAAGCAGTGGCAAAACCAACCAGGGAGTGAGCAAGCGGGACCTCATCCCAAGGAGCATCTTTCACCAACCTGTAAAGGAAAATAAATCATGGAAATGAGTTCATCAGACTCACAGCTTTCATCACACTTCTAAAGTGTCTATTTCTCAGAACTAAAGGGCACAATTGAAGATATAATCCAAGGGCTTAATGACACACAACTGGCTTCCCTCCACATTAGAAACAAGCATTGTCTAAAATGTGAAAATTATACAGTAAACAGTTTTCTCTCTCAGGATTCTGGCAACATCAAGATGTGGAGAATTTTTACTTTTGATTTTTTATTCATGACAAGAAGTAGTAGAATACTACTTCTTGTAGTATTAGAAGAGATCTAAATAGAAGAGATCTAAAGCATAGAACATGAGTTGGCAGGGCAAAATTCTCTGGAGTACCCATTTAACCAGTGCTCACCCTACTCCTCCTTTTCACTTGAATAAGATGCTCTCAGTTCTATTCTTATGGCCACCTTGCTAAGACAGTTGAACATATGTATTTCCTCTTATTTCCCATAGCTGGTCAATGCGAAGGTATCGTGGTCCATAATCCATGACCTCTCAATCTGCACAGACCCACTTGGTCATCACCATGGCGGGAAGCGTGGCAAATGTGAGTGGGAGCTGATTCTAACTCAGAATTTTTACATCCCTCTTTCCCATAAACTGAACTGCACTGCCTTAAAGGTCCTTCAAATACCTTTCTAAGAAGTCTAAAAGTTGATCTTCTGTTAAGAATTACGTTGTCATTTTCCAGGAAGCCAAATTTCTGTTTGACTAGCTATATTATTCTGCAAATTAGTGTGTGGCTTGCATTAAGCAGGAAGCAAACAAAGGAACTTTCACAATCAGAATTCTAAGGAATTACCCAGAAAACCCTTCCCATCTGTTCAGGATGTATTTGAGTAATCTCTGAGTGAGGGAAACAAATCAAACGTGTGCCGTACCTGTGGGAGGTAGAAGAAAGCACTTAATTAGGGATGAAGCTAAAGCTTAACATTTCTATGCCATGAACCTCTTTTGGCAATCTAGCGAAGCCTTGACCTCTTTCTCAACATGTTTTAAAATTCATAAGACATAATATGTAAGGATACATGGAAATCTATTATTTTGAAATATAATTATCAATACACATATTTAAAAAATAATAATACAGGCTTTTTAAAATTAAGGCATGAAATAACAACATTTAATAGCGGGGATAATAACTACTATAATTTGTAAGTGGTAACAAGCATAAATTTTGAGATGTCTATAACAACTGTAATGTGGTATGAAAATATCTGTGATACCTATCTGTGACTTTGTTACAGATCCTCCCAATACCATCAAGATTGGTTATCTCTACTCATGATTGGAAGAAATGTTGGATTTCAGTTAAAGTTAGTAAAAGTTAAGATGTATTAGTTCTCTCAAACAAACCTTATAGACCTCAGTTTAAAAATACTTTAAAATGTTCTGAGAGACTACCTCTTCCAGATTATGTTTTTCCTTTAGAAGTTTACGCTAAAGAAATGGCCTAGGTGAGGCCTTCCCTGGTCACCCTATCAGAATTTCATCATCCTTCCAAAATAATATTCAACTCCCCTTTTCTTTTTTCCCTTTAGTAAATATATGTATGAATATGTCTATGTATATGTTTCCCCTCCTAGAATTTTAGTTCTACAAGGGCAGGACTTTTTTCTTCACTGTTGTATTCGCAATTGGATTCCCAATCATAGAACAGTGTGGCACACAGCAGATGTTCAATAAATATTTTCAGAAAGAAGGAAAAAGTGAAGAAACAAACCTATAACTCACTGTCAGCCACACTGCTGGCAGTGATTATGTGATCATTATGAAATCAGGAATTTGGAGAGATCCCTTTATATTTAGTAATAATTTCAGCGTTTGGTTACCATTCCGTGTTTGGTGCTAAAAAGATTGATGAGTTTCTTAGCAATTTAGTAACAGACAAAGCTCCCTTGCTCTAGCCAGTCAGCTTGCCAGTGTGTGTACTGTTTGTAAACAGGCTATAAGAGTGTGAATGAATTCTCTACTTCTAGGAGAAAAACAATTCATACTGCACACTCATTGCCAGGGAGTTGGGAATATCATCTTCACTGACTCATGGTGACTGGTGGGCCAGGCAGGGAAGCCAGGTCATTTGTTTCCCAACTTGTGTCATTGTACCATGTCATGATGCATCTATAAATGGCACTATATACACCGACCCATGATAAAGGTTATGCCAATGAATCGCTACCAGCCAGCAAACCCTCACATGTGTGATTAACCAATAAGCTTATTTTTATAGATAACCAGAACATTTGATATAATTCTCATCCTTCATGAAATGTTACGCAAATTTATGTGAAAATGTCCAAGCCCCAACATGCAGTTTGTTTATTTCAAACAGTTTCCAATTCAATGAAACATGGGCACCCCAAAAGAAAAAAGTTTATGGCACCTTTAGGTCTGTCCCTATATTAGAAAAGCTGACCTGTAATAGCTGTATTTCTAAAAAGTTATCTAAATCTTTTACCAAAACGCTCTTACCCAGCCTTAGATACAAAGTGAAATAATGGAAGAGACTATATTTTACAGTCATAAAAACCAATGGAAATTTGCTCTTAGTTCATGGATGGAAACTGAGAAACTATCTTATTCAATGTGATCCTGACCAGTAATATATCAGTTCACTGGGAATGGTGGTTAAGTGGGAAATTATTTTTTAAAAAACCAGACAGACATGAATTTATGAATTGTGCTTCAACTTAAAATATATCCATGTGTACACAGATTCACCAATCTTTTGAAGGTGAGCCAAACCTATTCTCCGAATATGGGTCTACAGATGGAGTTTCATTGTTATTTCCTGCAAAGAACACACATAACACATCACCACAATTTCCAGCTTTGTTTTCTTTATTATAAAGGAAGAAATTAAAGATACCTGTGAGGGAACGCAGAAGCCTTCTAGATTTTTATGAGTTTTTCCCTAATCTTCTACAAATCTCAATCACACTATATCATGACAGCAATTTTTTTACAGTAAGTTATTCCAAAGCTTTTAGGTTGGTTCTAGAAATATTAGCTTTTTCTTTTTGAACTCACACTTTATCTCTTTATATTCTTAAAACTGTCTCATTACAGGTATTAGGGAAACTGTATTACCTGATTTGAGAACAAATACAGCTGACACTTGCTCAGCCAGTAACTCTACTGGGGGGAACAGAAATAAACGTAAAGTAAAGGGCAACCTAGAAGTCCTGACATTCAGCTACCGTGTTACACAAGGAATGGAAGCTAGGTTCACTAGCAAGTTAGTTAAGAGGAGGTTAATTGAGGAAATATTTACGCTATTCCTCTTTTGTAAACTACACTTTCACCCCTTAGAGCAGCTGTTCTCAAAGTAAGGCCCAGGGAGGGGCTTCCGAGACTATCACATTTTAGAGAATTCACAGATAAGAATCATTTTCATAATAACGTAAAGATGTTATATGTTGATATTTGCACTGATGGTACAAAAGCAGTATTAAGTAAAACTGCTGTAACCTTAGCAAGAATCCAAGCAGGGGCACTAAACTGCCCTAGTAGTCCTTGTATGATTTTGCACTGCCATGCACTCAGGTTTTTGTTGTTGTTGTTGTTTAATTTTTAAAGCCAATTTTATTTAAAAATGTCCTTGATGAAGTGGTAAAAATGATTAATCTTTATAAAATCTCAACTCTTTGAGTATACATCTTTCTAATATCCTATGTGATTAAACGGAGTACCAAAGTACAAGAATGTCACAAACAAAAGAAGTCATGCACTGAGTTGAGAGCTGAGCTAGCTGGGTTTTTTCATGAAACATCATTTTTACGTGACAGAATGATCAACTGACAAATTATAGTTATTTTGATTTGGGTGTTAGCGTAGAAATTTTCTTGAAAATAAACAAGGAAGGCCTGCCAGTTCAAGGAAAGCTGAAAGCCTTTGTTGCCAATGACAAACTTGGAACTTTCGACCGGAAATAAGAATTTTGGAAAATTTGCATCCACTACCAAGAGCTTAAGAGCTTACCAATACTTAAAGATTTTTGTGATGAAATCAGTGAGAACATCAACAAACATGATTTTTATATTGTATAATTAAATGTGTCAACATTCGGTAGACTGAAATAACTCAGTGAACAAACATGCAAAATAACAAAGGCATGATGTTATAAAACCATGCAAGGATAAGACAGCCACTCCTAAGTGTAAAATATGCCAATGGATTTTAATGTAAAAGAGTATGAAGAGTTCATTTACATGGCTTCAGATTCTATACTGCAATTAATTTTTATGGAACCACTACCAGTCAAGTTTTAGTGTAGCGTCAAAGAAGAATATTCACAATTATTTGAAAAGATTATTAAAATACTCCTACCTTGTCAATCACATATTCCTGTGAGGCTGGATTTTCTTCATATACTTCAACCAAAAAAACACATAGCAACAAATCAAATGCAGAAGCAGACATATAAGATTTGCAAAAATGTAAAAGAACACCTTCCTTCTATTTTTTGTTTTAAAAAATATAGTTTGGCTGGGTACAGTGGCTTATGTCTGTAATCCTAGTGCTTTAGAAGGCTAAGGTAGGAGGATCGCTTGAGCCCAGGAGTTCCACATAGCAAAACTGTCTCTACACAAAATAATTTTTTAAAAATTAGCTGGGCCTGGTGGCATGCACCTGAAGTCCCAGCTTAGGAGGCTGAGGCAGGAAGATTGCTGGAGCCCAGGAGTTCAAAGCTGCAGTGAGCTATGACTGCACCACTGCACTCCAGCCTGGGTGACACAGTGAGACCCTGTCCCTAAAAAAAAAAAATAGATATATACATGTATATATAGTTATTTTTTCCTAAAAATATGTTTATGTTAATATGAAATGAGCTTTAAAAATATATAAATAGAGTAAATGAACAAATAAATGTTTCAAACTTCTCAGTTTTAATTTCTAATATGGTAAACTTTGATAGATACAGCCCAAATAAACAAAGCTGTTTGATGTCCTCATTAATTTTTAAGAGTACAAAGTGCTTCCAAGTCCAAAAAAGTTTAAAAACTGATGCTTTGAATATTTTCAAAGGTGAATTTATGTGAAATAAATTAATCTCAACACAGGAAAGAGCTATTGATTTTCTGAGTGTAAGGGTGGAATGTTGGTGGGGAAAGGCATAGAGTTTGGTCATGATGTGCTGTGTCTATTAATTAAGTTGTGATTCTGAAAGAAGAATGAGCCATAACTATTTTTCCAAAGTTGAGCAGTCTCATTAATTCAAATTTTTGTACCAATTTTAAATGGATAGACTGCTTGTATTATCATAAATGCTTTTTAAAATATTATGTATGGAGTATAATAGTAGTCAATCGAAGAAGTCTGTATCACTACAAATGTGACAGTTTATTTGATTAAATAACCATTAAAAGGAACCCTAAAAACAATGTTGCTATCTATTTTTATTGGTATAGATTTGAACTACAAGTGATTAAATGCTTCTATTTTTAAAATTTTCATATAGTTTTGATATAGACAGTCTATAGAAAATAATTGCCTGTGAAAAGATTAAAATTTAACATTGCAAGGTTCACAGAATATTATTTAAATTTGTATACTGTTGTCTTAGCCCAGGCTGCCATAACAAAATGCCGTAGACTGGGTAGCTTAAACAACAGAAATTTTTTTTTTTATAAGTTCTGGGAGCTGAAGGTCTGACAGGGTGCCAGCATGGTCAGGTTTTGGTGAGAGCTCTGTTCCTGGCTTTTAGAGGGCCACCATCTTACTGGGTGCTCACCTGGCCTTTCCTAGATGTGTGGTGTGGGGATAGGGCAAGCGTGAGAGAGAGTGCACAAGAGTACAAGCTCTCTGGCACCTCTTCTTATCAGGGCACTTATCCTATCACAAGAGCCCCACCTTTAGGACCTCCATCTAAATCTAATTCTCTCCTATAGGCCCTTTTCTCTAAATACTTCCACATAAGGGGTTAGGGCTTCAATATGAATTTTGAGGAGGGTCCCATTCAGTTCATAGCAACTGTCTATTTCATTTACACAAATACTGCTAAAATAAACACTTAGAATAAAAAGAAATTAGGTCTTTGAAACCAAAGATGTGCCAAGAGATCACTCATACTTATTTAAATTAATCAACAGTATACAAGACACAAATACTAGAAACAATAGGAGAACTCATAATTCCCCTTATAATTAATCCTATTTCCTAGTACTTTTCAGAACCTAACAATTTTATAGCAGGCTTTTCCATATGTAGGTGTGCTCCAAAGATCATGATTTGATCCACAGTGTGGGCAAATCTACATATTTTTTGAAAGTGTATTTAAATGAGACTTTATGATTTGTCAGACCTTTCCAACAAAGGAGGAGAACTCCATTAAAATGATCCATCTTCTTTTTCTCATTTTCAGAATTACTATAGTTTTACCAACCTATAAAATATTTACTTAGTAAATTCATAAAGTAGAAGATTTATGTTTAAAATCTGATTTTATACAGTAGATAGTTATGGAACTACAAATTTAAGTTAAAATGAAACAAGCTTTACAAAAATTATAAATTTACATTCAGAACACAACAGTGAACTCCTTAGAAACTGCAAACTCTAAAAGTACCAGGGTAGTGCACCACCAGCTTCCCATTTGCCAGCTTTGCTGCAGCTGTGTCTACTGTACATATGCCACACCTCTGTCCACGTGCACTTGGCCACACCATTAAAATAGGCCAGAATTAGGTCAACTCTATTTTAAAAATGTAAATTAGTCTATTCATTCTAAAAGTCTCCTGAACACAGTAACTTGATCGAAAACTATTTAACTTTCAACCAAACACCTTTGTGTATTTGGAAACAACCTCCAATAAGTTAAGACAGTCATGTATTACGACTCCTTTTAAAAACATGACTAATGCAGTAGTGATTCTTTTTTCCCTCTATTTTAAATGTGAAAACTAACCATGAATATTAAATGTTAGTAATATGTTAAATTTGGTATGGAATTCATATAAATGTAGCTAAAGGGAAGTGGATTTCTCACCTCTGAGGCCTCATCCGTAAAGCACATTGGGTCTTGGCAGACATTTGCCAAGAGGACCAGAGTAAGCCTGAAAGATAGAGACTTGATCTAGGAGGCTCTGAGTGGGTAGTCATCAATCCAAGGGGAATGTTCAGCTAATCTCTGGCCTGGCTTGGCGTCCATATTCCAAGTGTTTGATCAGGTGGCTAAAGGTTAGCACTGGCATTGTGAAGCAAAATGCACAGGGAGGGAAAGGAGAGGGGGGTGTACTTCCTATTAAGCACATGTTATGTGCCCAAGCCTCTACATACATTATGTCATTTCAACTTCTTGACTCAACATTAGGTATTCCATCCCCATTTTATAGATTGTGAAAAAGCAATTTGGATAGGAGATTACTTGTTCAAGGCCACAGAGTTAAACGGTGAAGCTGAGAATGGAATCCAGAATTATCTGAATTATCTGAATCTAGAATGGTTTTTACTTCTTAGTGAGGGGAAGAACAGTGCTTTCAAAGAAAGTCACCAAGTTTGCAATAAGAACTGAGTCAGAACATGCCAGAGTCAGTGGCTCTACCAAAAGCTAGGCAGAAGGTTCCAAGGGTTCTAAGCCTTGTCATTTTCATGACACCAAGACAGAGCAAGGCATGAGATCTGAGAAAAGGGGCGCACATTAGAAGAAGAGATACTGCCATTCTGTGCTCATGTGGTTGCTCAGGGCCCACCCAAGGAACAAGAGACACCAATCATGAAGAATTCCTGAACAACTCTTTCCCTCCCTGATGAGCCTGCGCACCTAATGTACTACTCTAAGGTAGAGTTGGTCCAGGGGATGGTGGTTCTGGTTTGCATATTCAGAACCTTGGGCCCCTTAAGGTAGTAACAAACACTGTCTTCTTGATCAAACTCTAGCCAGGCTCCTCTGTGCCTTCTTGGCTAGGCCTCAACCTCATTCTATGAAGAGTAAACACTAACATGTTTCTAATAGCTCAAGGTCATATCCCTGAGATGACCCTCTCCCCGTTGAAAGTGTCTGCCTAAGAAACTCAAGGCTTCCAAAAAAATTTGTTTGTTCCAGTCAACATTTGAGGATAGGGTCTCTGTCTCCCAGTCTCCGTGGGAGGATAGAATTCTATCTTCGATAATTGCCACTTAGCAGACATGTGATTAGCTGGCCTAATCACATGGGCATTGACTGCCCTTTGTAATTTTTCTCTTTCCTGGCTCTACTAAGCCCCTGCTTGCCCTCCTCCCTTTAAAATGCCTATTCACCTCTGTACAGATTGACGTTCAGTTCAGTTTATGCTGAACTCTTTTCCTTATTAAAATAGTTACTACTGATTAAAACTTATCTTTGCCACTTTAGTGTCCGGTATTGTTTACCTTTGACACTGGCCAGGGCTAGAGTACACAGAAATGGACAATGAGCTTTCCTTTTTCAATATCTACTTTGGGAACAAAACTACTTTCCCTTTCTGGAAACAATTGCTAGAAGGATGAACGGTATGACAGAAAGGGAACTCATTGTATATTAAGACATTTTCAGGGAAAATAACTTATGAGCTCTGAAATGTAAAAAACCATTTCCTCTCACAATCTATATTACTATATTAATTAAATCACTGGATTTAATATAGCAGCACATTACCACTTAATTTCATTTTAATGCCATGAATTCAATATCCCAAATATTAAATTCTAAAATATATAAAATTTAAGTCAACTTGGCCCCACTCAAACAGAATACTGAGGAGTCAATTATGCCAAAGCAGAAACTAGTATTCTAGATGATTTGTAAATAAAAAGAATTGAAGTGTCGGAATATAACAAGTTAATTAAAATAAAATGTAGAGTAGTACTGTTAAATTGGAAAAGGCTTCCATGTCATTATCTCAATGTTTACTTCGATGACATAAAGTATTATTACCCAAATATCCAAGCATGCCACCCAAACATAATCTATTTAAATGGAATCAAACAACATTTATAATTGTAACCTCTTGTAACTGAGTAAGTATACTTTGCCCTAATATTCAACCTACAAAAGGTGAGAGGAAGAAACATGATAAGTAAAAATTATTCAAATTTAGGAACAAGACCTCTATTTTGGTAGAATGGCATAGCTCAAAGGACTACAGTTAAAAATACACTTACATATCAAATTCTAATGACAAATTCTGAAAGAATATATTATAATGGAGAAATTTTAAAACCTGGAAAGGCAATAGGAGGGAATAACCAGGTCTGCCTATATTGTTCATGAAAAGTATAATTTAATGATATTTACCCATTTTAAAAAGGAGCTTGATATTTTAAATGTCTAACATGTTTTACAACTGTATGTGTAAAATATGTTTCAAAAAGTTCAGCTGGACAACTTGTTGATGTCATCACTCAGTCAATGTCTATGCAAGCATCCAGTGATCATGTGAGAAGCCATCAACTGCCAGTTAGCAATTGTCAGTAGTCAGTACGATTTTAAGAAAAAAAAATAAACATGCAAGAGCAGCCAGGATGATGGACAGTGGCCAGTCCTGTCAGAGAAGAAAATATAATATTTAAATGTTGGCTTGGGCAAGAACTGAGCAGTTATAATAATTGTATGTAGTTGACACATTTATTTATCTTATAAAATTTAATATAAATTTTATAACACACAACATCAAAAATATGCCATCTATTTTAAATATAACATGACTCCGGAGGGCAAGAAGTCTATAATGAAGAATAAAAATCTAAAGATTCTGAACACCAAGTATTTCCCAATGAAAAAGATTTAATCAAACTATCAACCTTATAGTGCAGTCAAAAAACTCCACACACACACACACACACACACAATGGCCAATTAGCTGTTTAGAACCTGTGACAGGCAAAATAACAGTCCCCCAAGAATCTATGCACACATTACCTTCCACTGGGGCAAACGGACTTTGTAGATATGATTAAAAGCCTTGTGATGAGAGATTATTCTAGATTACCCAGGTGGTCCCAATCTAGTCACATGGGTCCTTAAAAGCAAAGAACCTTTCTTGGCTGTGGTCGGAGAGAGATGTGACCAGGAGGAAGAATCAAAGAGATGCAAGGTTGCTAGCTTTGAAGGTGGAGGCAGGGAGCCACAAGCAAAGGAATATATGTGAACTCCAAAACCTAGAAAAAGGCAAAGAAAAGTATTCTGCCCTAGAGCTTCCAGAATAAAATGTAGCCCTGCTAACACTTTGATTTTAGCCCTGTGTTACACTTCTACAAAACCGTAAGATCAATCTGTGCTGTTTTAAGCCACTGAGTATGTGGTAATTTGTTACAGCATTTGTATGCATTTTTAGGCAGTCAAGGACTACCAGAGATTTGATGAAATCCCATAATAGGACAAAAGAGACCCAAATGAACAAAGTGATTAATGCAGCTTGGGAGAAATTAAATCATGCAGGTAGAAAGAAATTTCAAGACAAAAGAAGCTCTTGAAATGGAAAACAAAATAGCAGGAAAGTAAGTGCAATAAAAGGGCTGGGGGAAAAGTTGAAGAAACCTTGAAAATGCAAAAAAAAAGTAAGAAAATAAAATAGAAAACAGGAGAGGAAAAAAAAAAGAGGACTGGCCCAAGAGGTTAAACACGTGAAAAAGAAGAGAGGAAAAAAAAAAAAAAGAAAGAAAAAAGAAAAAAAAGGGAAACAAAAAGAGATCCAAATATATCAAGGAAAACTGCTAGAACTAAAGGGAATAAGTTTCCATATTGAAAGAATCCATGAAGTGCACAGTTCACAGACTCATCTCAAAACAAGATACATCATCCCGTAATTTCAAAACACTGGTAACATAAAAAAGATCCTAAATGCTTCAGAGTGGAATATCAGGTTTCATTCAAAGCATCAGGAAGAGTGGGGTCAGATATCTCAACAGCAACACTGGACACTAGTATACAATAAAACAATGACTCCAAAACTCAGAGAGACAATTTCCAGACTATAATTTCATATCCAGCCAAGCTACCCTTTAAACCTGAGGGAAGAAAAAACACAGGCAGACATCCAAGGTCTCAAAATTTACCTCTCATAAATGCTTTCTCTGGAAGCCAGTGGAAAATATCTCCACCTATATTAGGATGTATATCAAAAAGAAGACATGGCACAAGGAATCCAATTCAAGAGAAAAAAGAAAAAAGATGGCTGTACAGCAGACTTGGCTGCAAGCAATCCACATCCTAGCATGTCAAAAAGCTGCAGCATTACTTCTTCAAAAAGATGAATTATTTTTAAAAAATGTCTTATTAAGAATGTCTTGTTTGAATAGATAGAAAACTTACACAACTGGGTGAGAGTCTGGCTAGTCATTAGAGATAAGCATATAAAAAACTTACCAAATAAAACAAAAAGCTATTATGAATCTAAGAGAAAACAAAGAGTTGTACACACATTGAAAGGTCATTACAGTATACAATATAGTTCAGTTGTCAATAACTTTTGCCTTGTTAAAATATGCAAACAGGCTGGGTGTGGTGGCTCACACCTGTAATCCCAGCACTTTGGGAGGTTGAGGCAGGCGGATCACCTGAGGTCGGGAGTTCGAGACCAGCCTGACCAACATGCAGAAACCCCATCTCTGCTAAAAATACAACATTAGCTGGGCGTGGTGGCGCATGCCTGTAATCCCAGCTACTCGGGAGGCTGAGGCAGGAGAATCACTTGAACCCGGGAGGTGGAGGTTGTGGTGAGCCGAGATCACGCCATTGCACTCCATCCTGGGCAACAGGAGCGAAACTCCGCCTAAAAAAAAATGTGCAAACACTTGATATTCCCCTCATTAAAATTACACATATTTATAAAATAAAACAGATCTATATTGTAATGAAAATAACTTAACTGTGTCAGAGTGAGAGACAGATGATGCATCTGCAAGCCAAGGACACCAAAGATTGCCTACAACCACCAGAAGCTAGGAGAGCAGCTTGGGATAGTCTCTCCTTCAGAGAGCCTCCAGAAGGAATGAAGCCTATTGATATCTTGATTTCAGACTTCTGGCCTCCAGAACTGAGAGAGAATAAATTTCTGTTGGTTTAAGCCACCTAGTCTATGGTATTTTGTTACAGCAGCCCTAGCAACAAATACACCGACACTAAAAAACCTGATCAGCCATTGCTGCCATCTCGTACCCTCCCCATCATCTTCCCGTCGCTGCCTGAACACTCAGTTACTCCCATTTACTTGAAAGAGCGCTTGCCTAATATTCTGAGAACATGGCAGGCAAAAGAGCAAAGAATTACTTGAGGAATGAAGTTTCAAAATAATGAGGGACACTTTTTCACAATGGCAAAAATCATAGTCAAATCGCCAATTTTTGCTGCCCTCATGGTGAGAAAATGTCAAATCCAAAATGAGGTAGGCCTGGAGGAGCTAGCATATGTGAAATGATATTTTGCTGTCTCTTAGAGTAAGGTTAATATATTTACCCACTATTCCTGCTTTTAATGTTTTATCAAAAATTTTCTTTGATAATTTGCTTTTTAAAGGTTTTGCTGAAATTATGCAGAGCTTCATAAAATCCAGAGGCCTTTTTAAAACAGTGAATGAACTGTGGCTGATTTTACTCTGGGTGCAGTAGGAAATAATGCTCTGCACAGTTTATTCCATTCAGCCCTGGAAACCTGACATGTAATCATTAATCACAGGCCTGTACTGTTTCTTAATGAAATAAAGATGCTTCCCAATACATTTTGAGAATAAGCACTCTAAACACTAGAATTATAGAATAAAGAGGGCATCTTAAAGAGTGGAATGGTCTCCTCAGTGGAGATGTCCAAGAAAGGATATTGGGAAGGGATTCTCTGGAAAAATTTTGTATTTATCAGAATGTTAGGCAGGGCTTTCAAACTATAAATATGCTGTGAAATGAATATAATGGGTTGTAATCAGCATATTTTTAATGGAAGGAAATAGAAAATGAGGACAAGGCAAAATTTAAGTGCAAGGGCTATTTGATGAAACATTTATTTATATATTTATATATGTAAAGTTGAAGTTATGTGTGCATCAGCTTGTGTGTCCACTGCACTACTATTTACAACAGCAAAAACACAGAATCAACCTAGGTGCCCATCAATGGTGGATAAAGAAAATGTGGTACATATACATTATGGAATACTAGGCAGGCATAGAAAAGAATGAAATCACATCCGTTGCAGCAACATGGAGCTAGAGGCCATTATCCTAAGCAAAGTAATCCAGACGCAGAAAACCAAATACCACAATACCGCATGTTCTTACTAGTAAGTGGGAACTAAACATTGGGTACACATGGACATATAGGAACAAAAAGACAGTGGGGACTACTAGATGGGGGAGGGAGGGAGGGAAACAAGAGTTGAGAAACTTCCTATTGAGTATTATGCTTACTACCTGGGTGTCAGGATCAATCGAACCCCAAATCGCAGCATCACACAATATACATACTATGTAACTGCACATGTACCCCCTAAATCTAAAAGTTGAAATAAAAATAAATAATGTAATAAAATTAGAAACAAAAATAAAATTAAAAACTAGAAACAAATAAAAAAAGTTATGTCTGTATTCGGTTGTTGGTTACTGTAGGTCACAGTGAAAAAGTTTCAGACACTGTCTTAGAGGGTAAATGTGATCCAAAATAAGCCACCCATCAGAGGCATGCTGCTGGCATGGAGGGCTGCTTCAGTGGGAGGAGCTGTGTTGAAATCCAGGCTGCCCAGGCACTTCCCAGCAGAGGTTCTGGAGCCAGGACTAAGACAAAATTCTCACCGTGAGATCATCAGGAAGGAACCCAGGAGATCAGAGAAGTTCAGAATGTTCAAAGTAGAGGGCAGATGGTGCTGTATGAAGGGGGCAGGCATGAAGACACTAAATGGGCTCAGTCAATTCAGGAAGGAAAACATAATTTGTCATGGTGTGGAAAAAAAAAAAAACAAGAAAAACATCCCTTGACCTCCAAAACAATTTTGTTTGGCTTTGAAGCCATTTACATTCAAGAGAAATAATGAAATAATGCCTGTGACAACACCCTGAACCCATAATATTTATTTTTTGTCCTGGGAATACAGTTTCAAAGAATATGTCTTTTAAAAGTAATTTGGCGGCCGGGCGCGGTGGCTCATGCCTGTAATCCCAGCACTTTGGGACGCCGAGGCGGGTGGATCACGAGGTCAGGAGATCGAGACCATCCTGGCTAACACAGTGAAACCCCGTCTCTACTAAAAATACAAAAAATTAGCCGGGCGAGGTGGCGGGCGCCTGTAGTCCCAGCTACTCGGGAGGCTGAGGCAGGAGAATGGCCTGAACCCTGGGGGGCGGAGCCTGCAGTGAGCCGAGATTGCGCTACTGCACTCCAGCCTGGGCTACAGCGAGACTCTGTCTCAAAAAAAATAAAAATAAAAATAAAAAATGAAAAATAAAAAAATAAAAGTAATTTGGCAGTAGAGTGGACAAAAGTCAATTTAGAACTTTTCTTTGTGAATCGTAAAAGATGTTGTGGGGTATAGTTATCTCCTATGTTGCCAAAAAAAACAGAATAAATACATTTAAATTATGAGCCAAACTTGTGAGCTAATTTCAATATGCCCCAGGCACTAAACACATTCCCCAGTTTTAGATCTAGAGTTACTGTCATACTGAAAATAAAAGTTGATCCCAAATGCTGAATGTAATCATATTGTCCCAACTTCTCTGACCAAGTGACAGGTTATAGTAGAAAAGCAGAGGGAAAAAGATTCAAACTGGATTCAGTAATACTTTAAAATATTTCTCATATCAACAGGCTCTTGGAAAAAGGTAAAATAGTAAACTTCATGTGGTTTCTAGAAATTATGATTTAGAATGGGAAGATGCTGAAGTTAATATAAAATATTAGCAATACATACAGATTTTATTTATTATCTCTTCATTTCCTGATTTTTTCTTGTAATAGTGAATTCACTGTAAATGAATCACAGATATGAACTAAAAATTGCTCACTAAGTTGTTACAAGCCCTAATAGCTATCTACACTTCATCAGGAACCTTTTTTCTTTTTCGGCTTGAGAAGCAGCAGCACGACTCACTCAAGCTGAGGCCCTCCTCCCAGAGTGCAGCCTACACAATGTTTCTTTGGCTTCAGCTCCAGAAAGTGATTTGAGGACACCCACGTGGCTGCAGTGCTGTATCAGCACCTTGACTTCTCATTCTTCCAGCTATTCTTCATTTATTTATTGTAGTAGGATAACTTGAACTAAATATGATCTTCTTTGGACTTTCTTTCTACATTTTTCTATCATCAACAGAAAGGATATATATTGTACCTGAAAGCATATTTCATATTGAATACATTTTTTTCTTATGACTGAGACACACACACACACACACACACACACAACACACACACACACACACACATACACACACACATTCTTAAGTTACAATGTACCACTGGCAAACAGGAAGCAGCTAAAAATAAAGCTTGAGAGATATAAATTGGGTATCTCCTCTTGGGCCCACAGGCACTTCAATTCTGTATGTCCAAATCCAAACCTTTATTAGCATTCCTCAATAGCTCCAAGTGTTAGAAGCCCACTGAGAGATCCCACCATCCCATAAAGAAAATTCTTTGTCTCCTTTGGCCCTCAAATACAATTGTCAAGTCTTATGAATGCTAATTATTTATTACTGGAACTTATCAATTATTTCCTATTCTAGGTTTTCATTTAGATAAACACCAAAGGCCTACTTGACTTCCTGGTTTGACATCGGCAATCTACTCCCACAGTGAAATTCTTCTTCTTCTTTTTTTTGAGACAGAGTTTCACTCTTGTTGCCCAGGCTGGAGTGCAATGGCACAATCTCAGCTCACTAGAACCTCCATCTCCCGGGTTCAAGTGATTCTCCTGCCTCAGCCTCCCTAACGAGATTCTTCTTAAAAGACAAATTAGTCACATGAGAAACCAGCAGTCCATTTCATGTCTCCTGATGAGAGAACAGCCACCACCTATGCTTGCATATGAGTGATCAAAACTGAGTTGAATAAAGCCTTGGCATTTAGCTGTCAGTTTGCAGGAAAAACCAAGGACAGAGTTATTCATTGAACTTTACCACACAATCAATAACATCCAGACTGTGGGAAGTTATGCAGGTCAAAGTACTCAGGTTCTTCCACAGGTAAAGTATGAAGAAAATAAAGGAATGCAAGGGAAACTGCAGATTTTTTTTTTTTTTTTGAGATGGAGTCTCGCTCTGGCGCCCAGGCTGGAGTACAGCGGAGTGATCTCGGCTCACTGCAAGCTCTGCCTCCCGGGTTCACGCCATTCTCCTGCCTCAGCCTCCCCAGCAGCTGGGACTACAGGCACGTGTCACCATGCCCGGCTAATTTTTTTGTATTTTTAGTAGAGACGGGGTTTCACCGTGTTAGCCAGGATGGTCTCGATCTCCTGACCTTGTGATCCGCCTGCCTCTGCCTCCCAAAGTGCTGAGATTACAGGCGTGAGCCACCATGCTCGGCCTGTAGATTTTTTTTAAGGCCTTAAAAGACATTTTAAAAATGAGCAAGATTAAACGATAATGCCTAGAGATGCACATTTGGATGAACTATAAGGGAACACAAGAACATGACGACTATAGGCACCAGGGCATCAGGGTAGTCTTTGTGGGAAGGGAGGGAACTGGGACTGGGATGGGGCCCATGAAGGGGCTTCAGGGAGTGACTGGCAAAGTTCTATTTCTTGACCTGTGTTGTACTTACCAGGGTGTTTGCTTTAAAATACTTTATCAAGCTACACATTTATTCATTAATATTCTACTTTTATTTTTCAATGAAAAGGTTAACGTACATACATAAATCTGATCATGTCACTGCCCTGTTACACCTTTCAGTGGCTTCACGGTACTTGTAAAAAAAAAAAGTCCAAGCTCCTTTATATGGTAGAGAAGGCCTGGCAGCATCTGTATCTCTACCCAAAGCCTCAACACTTGCTAGTTTCCTCCCTACACTAAATTTTCAGTTCCTCAAAAGCACTCTGCTTTCTTTTATCTCCAGGCCTTTGTACAGCAGCTACTTGTGCTTGAACAGTCAAGCACAGCTCCTTTTTCCCCTTCACATGGCTGGTTCCTATCTGTCCTTCAAACCTCAGCAGAAAAGCCTTCCCTGACGCTCCAATGTTGGGCAAAGTATTCCTAGATCTTCCCATTACACACTGTAGTTTCCCAGTCACAGCATTTATCCCACTACTAGTATTAATATGCTAATAGTATTAGTATTTATATCTTCCATAGACCAACAACTCCAGGCAAAACAGATACATAACACGACTTGAAATTTTTGTATCTCCAATGCCTAACAAAATACCTAGAACAGAGCAAGTATACAATAAACTTATATTGGCCGGGTGCGGTGGCTCATGCCTGTAATCCCAGCACTTTAGGAGGCCGAGGTGGGTGGATCACCAGGTCAGGAGATCGAGACCATCCTGGCTAACATGGTGAAACCCCGTTTCTAATTAAAAAAATACAAAAAATTAGCCAGGCATGGTGGTGGGCGCCTGTAGTCCCAGCCGACTCGGGAGGCTGAGGCAGGAGAATGGCATGAACCCGGGAGGCGGAGCTTGCAGTGAGCCGAGATTGCACCACTGCACTCCAGCCTGGGCGACAGAGCGAGACTCCGTCTCCAAAAAACAAACAAACAAACAAACAAACAAAAAACCAAATACAATAAACTTATATAAAGTGAATATGTGCATACATTTATCGATAAATGAAAATCGCCTTTGGCATCAATTTATAAAAACACAAAATATAAGTGAAGTAATAAAGATAACAATAATAGTTAACACATTATGCTATGTACTGTTTCATTAACTAATCCTCCATAGTATGAAGTATATATCATACATATCCCCAAATTACAAATGAGGAAACTGAGTCACAGAGAAGCCAAGTAACATTCTCAAGGTCACACAGCTCATACATGTAATTGGAACACTGGCAGACTGGCTCCACAGTCCTTGCTCTTAACTCCAACAAACAATCGCTTCCCCTTGCTTAACAGCACCACCATTCATTTCAAAGACTGAAGCAAGTGGTTTAAAGTGAATAAAAACAAAACTCTGTTGTAGTTACCTGATAAGGAGCACATATGGACATTACATGCATGTAAGAAGATGAACACCAAAATTCGAGGGATCAGGGAGGAGAGAAGGCCAGGTGCAGGAGGAATACTTCAAAGACCAGGTAATCTGAGATTCTCTGCTGAGCTATGCACCAAGATGTCATATCCTGACATTCTTTCTACTAGCCTCCAAGTAGGTCAAAGGTACAATGTCTCTGTGATTATAGGCTGACAGACAAATGGCTGATGACAGGCAGGTCTTCAGAGTGAAAGTGAGACCAGATAAATATGAGCAGCCACAGTATGCAGGGCACCAAATCAGTTTCAAAGTTGTATACACATCCAGGACTTCTGCTCTCAGTAAGCTTAGACTCTCAATAAAAATAAGACAGGTCATTCATTCATTCATCCATCCATTCATTCATTCAATATAATTAATTAGTGTCTTTGTGGCAGGTATACCATATATGGCTCTTAGAACCCCCAAAAATGCTGGGGCTACCCTCAATAAGCTTATGTGCCAGTAGGGGAGACAAATAAACCAAGAATTGCAGTGCAGGCAAAACAACCTATAACAGTTTTGCATGGGTTCCTTGGAACATATGAATCACACTGGAGGGTGGGTATAGAAGATGGAGTCTGGAAGTTTTCTAGAAAGAAGTTTCTCTGGAGCCGAATCTAGAAGATGTACACTCCTGGTCAGAAAACCAGGCAACCCAGTTATGACTGCAAATCAATGAATTAAATAAAAAGTAACTATAAGAATTGGGATGGATGAGGGGCTAGAGAACATGTAATGGTGGAAGAAGTTAAGGTGGATCATACAGTCTGGATAGGGTTGGAGAGAAGGATGGAAGACAAGGTATAAATGAGTCTGTAGGCAGAAAGGCCAGCTCAGGGCTGGTCTGCAAACTCATTACTGCCCAAATTGAAGGCAGAGTTGAAAATACCAGTGCCACATGGTCCAACTGGACCACTGGGAAGACCACACACAAATACCTATCAGTGAAAAGCTTTAAAACAATAAAAATCACAAAATTCTAGAAAAAATGTAAAAAATCTCTAAGCTCTGGATGGGTGACAATAGATTGATCTTTTTTATTTATCAAAAGTACTTTTTCCTGAAGAGCTCACTTACATTCAAAAATGACAGAATCACCAACAGCAAAATGCATTCATAGAGTAGCAAGAGTGAAGAACAGAGCAAGGGGAGGGAAGAGAAAAATGACTATGGGTAAATAATTAGCATAGTAGCAGCAGTGCAGAAGCCACAGAACAAGTAGAAGTGGAAGATAGTGAATTTGTAAGAATAAGCAGATATGGCCAGGAGGTCGTAAAAGTTACAGTAATAACGATACACCAAGATACCTGCTAAGGGTATCTATGAGCCCTTGCAATGTAATAGGGACAGAACTTTGAAAGTCATCTGTCCATACAGTTGGCAATATCAACAAAGTGAGACAAATAAAGTAGATAGAAGAAATAGAGTGACACAAAAAGACATGTAAAAAAGTGAACCATCTTTTCTCTCCCACAAACCACTCTCTCCTCCCCATATTCTCCATCTCATTTGGGTATCAATATGCAACCAGTCACCCAGGGCCATCATTTATGCCTCCCTCTCCCTTACAATTTAAATTTTAGTACATCTAAGAATCATATAGAGGACTTGTTAAAAAATGCAGGTTCTGTGGCCTACTCCAAGAAGATATGATTCAGTGAGTCTGGGCAAAACCCAGGAATCTGTCTTTTTAAGGATACCCAATATGCTGAAAGACTCACACTTTAAGAAACAGTGTCCTATATCTGATCAATCTCTGTGTAGATTTTCAGTCTTACATGTCTCTTAAATTTATACTTTCTTCTCCCCACCCTCACTGTTTTAACTGTGGTCTTCATTTCCCTCCTACACTAATATTATAAGCTTCTAACCAGTTTTTTTTTTCCTGAGTCATCCCTTCCAAGCCATTCTAAACACAAAGCTTTCTAAACCACAGGCTTATGTGGGATAAGCAATGATCTGGCCCCCAACTATTGTATCTCCTCCTGTGCTGTCCAGAACTCGCATGTTGACACTGGAAAGGAAAAGGAAAGATAAATGAGAGAGACTGTGGTAAGTGTGGCTGAAATGTGTTCCCTTAATGGACATGGCAGAAGGAGACGAAGAAGTAAAAATGCCATTCTTAAGATACCTAAGGTAAAAGGAACTACCCGGCTTTATAAAGGACTCCATGAGCATACTCATGTCATTATTACTCTCAAGTTATCATTAGTATGAACTTAATGTCAGCAAGACCCTACATCTTAAGTGGTGTTAGGTGTGAATATTTTATCCAAAAGATAAAGCCAACTTTTAAAAAGTGATTATGAAGTATCAATGAAAGAGAATACAGACATACATGCGGCACTTGCCAACTAACATTTTCTCTTATGATAATGAGGCAAGACATCCACAAAATTCAAACATCATGCTTGCCAGATTTTTATATTAGAAAAATTTAAGACCCAGATTGTAAAGACTACATGAAACTCAATATATTCATGTTGCCTTTGTTCATATGGGGTGGGGGCACTGATTTATACCCCAATTAAAGAGGGATGAGAACTCCTCTGGCCTTGAGCACAGTTCCCTCTGACAACTCTGAAAGCCGGCCCATGTTGCATTTAAAAAGGTATCAAATGACACTGAAAGGGTGAGAGGTAGGCGAGCAAAAGTGAGTCATTCATCGCAGAGATGACTTGAGGGTCATACCAATACTGAATCTTAGAGTCAATAAACATATCTCACAAAGAAAATTAACTTCGGATTTCCGTTCAATCATGTATGATTTATAACTGTCATAACATTTTTAAAGTTATTGTTAGAAAGAAGCATTATTAGAATAACTTTATCTTCACCTGCATTTGAAATAGATAGGGAAGAGTTTCAATTAGTTGAGCGATAACAATTTAGTGAGCAGAACATCCTATTTAGGGTGTGACTGTGCATCACACAACTGTCCAGTGGCACTGTAACTGGGCTGCTCAGCTAATCTGTACACCTGCCTATGCCTCTCCCTCGGGTCCTCTTCATCTGCTTCCTCCCACCACAGGGCACCTGACCTTGATTCCTGCCCAATAATCCATTTGTAACACTGATGGCAACAACCTGCTTAATAAACGGCATTCAAGAAGTGAATTCCCAATAGCTGTGTGTTTCTGTAAATTTTAAAGAATCTGATCGTTGTAAAAAGCCTCATAAGTTGTTTTACCCTTCTATAAT
Source organism: Nomascus leucogenys (assembly GCF_006542625.1). Classification (NCBI taxonomy): domain Eukaryota; kingdom Metazoa; phylum Chordata; class Mammalia; order Primates; family Hylobatidae; genus Nomascus; species Nomascus leucogenys. The sequence continues at coordinate 102,802,475 of NC_044383.1, read as the reverse complement.
ATTTTTAAGTCTCTGCAGCAGGATAAAAGGGAATAGCTTCCCTTAGGTAACAGAATGAAAAGAACAGAGAAAAAGAGGCAGAAAGAGCAAGGGGGAAGGGTAAGAGAAAGGAAAAAACATGAATGAGAAAAAGCCAGGGGAATTAGGGGCTGGGTTTTCTGACAGCCCAGCATTTGTCTCCACGAGTCCACTTTAATGGATTCCAGGTGTATTCTGGGCTAAGCTGCCCAGCCTTCCTCACTGTAAGGTCATGAGAAGAAAACCTGATCTTTTTACTCACAGGGCTGTGGCTCCACATGTTGAGGCCCAGCTACATCCTCCTGGCTTTTGATTCTCAGTCTTAAGTTGCAATTTTGAGAAGTAAAAAACCCGAGAAACAGCTGCAGAGAACTGCACTTGAAGCCCAGCAGGCAATGCTGAGCAAGGCAGGCACACTCCTCATTTTCATGCGTACAGCAATGAAACTGGTTCATTTCAATATGCTGGAGATTTTTCTTTTTTCCTCTCTTTATATTTTATAATTATATTTTATTTTTGCAAATACACCCTCAGATGACACCATCCAGAAGTTTGCAATCACAGGCAAGAATTTAATACTCAGTCTGTTGCAAAAAAAAAAAAAAAATACAATTACTTCTCTGTCCAAAAGTTCAACTTTCTTTGTTTCCCTCACCAGTTCTCCTGATTTCCTGTAGTTAACTGGCTCCAATGCAAGAGTGAAGTAATTTCTTTCCTCTGTGATTTATTTTCTGTCTGATGATAAGTAAGGAAAAATACTATAAAGAAAGAGAGAACTAATGAGTCACAACAAATACTTTTCAAAAACACAACTCCAGAGTGACAACATAGGTAAAATGGAGTACTGTGTACCAAGAAGCTTAGCAAGAATAAAGTTATATATTCGTACCTATTTCTGTGTAATAATAACAAACTTTTTAGTAAAACTATGTGCCAGGCACATAATGCTAAGAGCTTTATATGCATTACTTCATTCAATCCTTGGGATGACCTTGTGCGGGAGGAATAATCCATATTTTACAGACGAAGAACCAAGTTTACAGAGTGTTAGGAACCTGTCAAAGGACATGTGGCTAACACAACGGCAGAGCCAAGATGCGAGGACAGATCCAAAGACCACTGGGGCAGACCTGTTCCTCAGGGTTTACAAATTAAGGCAAGGAGCTGCGAAAAGCCTGCTGCTTGGAAATGGATGCTGGATAATTCTATGTTATCAACCAGGGCTTGAACAATAAGTGCTCTTAGTTACAATCCTATCCTAAATCTCTTTTAAATGCATTCATCTTCCCATATTATTAAGTGAAATATGGTAAACTTAACTGCACCTTTCTTAAGTGATTCAGGATCTGTAATGTTTTCCAATAATTATTTGAGTACATTTTGTTTGTTTTGTTTTTAGCTCCGGAAAATCACTAAGAATTTGCTGAGGAGTGTAATGCTAAGCTCATAGCAATCCATCTACCAAGAGCTTGGCTAATATTCATAATGCATAGGGAGGCTACCTGGTGGACATGCAGTCTTTTCATTTTTCTACACATGTAAAATTCTACCAAAGGATTAAGCTAGATTAGGAAAAAAGTAGCCTGGGATACCCCATATATCCACCCTTTTCACCACCTCCACTCCCTCCCTGATCAAGGTTTTAGTAAACTTTGCTTTGGAGATCCTCCATCGAGGGATACACATATGAGCAAAAGAGGCATGGTCCTGCTCTCAGGTCAGTCTGGTGTAAAGAAATAACACTGTGCAATTCATCATACATGCACTGCAAGGATGAGAAGGCTGCGAGGGTTCTTCATAAAAGCCCTATGGGAAACTTCCTTCTGATCCTTGGGCCAAGAGTAGTCAGTTCTACAGAGTAACTGATCCTATGGTCACTGTAAACTTCAAAATTGACTAAGCCTACTTTCTTTGCTACTAAAACCAACCAACCAACCAACCAACCAATCAACCAACCAAACTCCTCAGTGTCCACTTGTGGCCCACTCATGGTGCGTTTTAGATGCCTTTTAGCAACTGTCGCATTCCTTGTCTAGTCAATGTCTCCAGTCTTTCCCCCCTCTTTTCTTTCTCAGCTACTTCTAATTTGAAGCACAATATTTTATGCTTCCTTAATCTTCTAGGGGAAAAGTTACAGTAGAAATAAGTCATGAAAATTTTAGAAAAGTAGAATAATATGTGCTGACCCCCCAAAATCCTGAAAACTGATTTTTTAAAAATCTCTTTAAAATCTCTACTAAGCACTGTTTTTATTATTTTCCTACCTTATCATTTAGGCTCTTGAGAAAAGAAAAACTGATGGATGATTTTCAGTTATTTAGAATTCTGCTTTTTTTTTTTTAACTATATAAGGATTGAATGCAGAAAGCAACCATTAATAATGAGGATAGCCCCCTATGCCAGTTGGCATATACAGAACTTGTATGTTTTATACCCAGGTGATACTATTTCAAAAAAAGTAAACTCACTTCAACTATGATAAAATATTTCCATTGTTACCAGCCCTAGATTTATGATCTTAGTTCATTAAAGCTTTCTAAAAGTAGTGCATTTTAAGCTCTAATAAAGCTTTTATATAACACAGAGCCAACTGCAACTTAAATCCTAGCTTTCATTTGGAAGGCAAGATTTATAAAGGGAAAAAGACTTAATTAAAAGGGCAAAAACAAAGACATTATTGGTGATATCTTTGCCATTGTAATTTTTAATGAAGAATATTTTGCCATTATATATTGGATTAAAATAATATCTTTTTATATTTTACTTTTAAAACTAAGTTCAGCACAAGCTTAAATTACTCTGTTACTTTTACTGTAATGAAGAATGTGTGTTCCTTAGCAAAAGGGAGAGAAACGGGGGAGAGCTTCTGAGATAGGGTGCGAGCACCTCTGAAAAAGTAGATAAAGCACATAGATTAGTCTCATCATTCTGCGGTGCCCAATTGTCTGGATACTCAGAGACACACACAATAAAAATGCATGCTGTTATTTTTCAATCACCATTATCACTATAAATCTATGAGATTCCCGTTCTACTTTGTAGGCTATTAGATGCACAGAGTACAATTGAATATTTTCCTTTTAACCTTTCTGCTTCAGGATTCTTAAGTGAATCTATAGAGGTGAACTTTAACCTCTTTATTTACTATTCAAATAAACCCCATTAATAAATTTGTATGCATGTATATCTCATAGGCACTTCTTTTTAATACCAGACAAATGACACATCATTGTTAATTTCCACTAAACTTTCTTCATTGATGTTAACATCAGATTCTTGTATACATTTTAAAAAGGGCCCAGGGGAGCATCAATGAATGTTTTAATGGAAAAAGCCAAGGGGAAAATTTTATGAGTTAAACAGATGTTCTAGTTTTGAGAGCAATTAAGATTAGTAAAATCTCAAATGGATACTATTTCCTTGGAGCCTACATATACCAAATTATAAACTAAACAGGGTCTAAGTACTAGGTAGGTAAAAGAACAGCATCAATAATTACCATTATTGTCATTCTCATTTACTGAGGGCTTACTACGTGACAAGAACTGTGCTAAGTACTTTACATTGATTATTGCGCTTAATCTTCCTAGCAACCCTATAAGGTAGATAGTGTTGTTACTGCCACATTATACATCAGGACACTAATGCTCACGCAAATAAAGAAAATTAATCTGGAAAGTTAATTAAGAAAACACAGCTGAAGAGTGAGGGAGCTGGGATTCAAAGGCAGTGTTGGTGTTTCTCCAGAGTTGGTGCTTTTTTACCATACTAGAGTGCAGCATGATACAAATGTTTAAGTCATGAATGAAAACTAAGGAAACTCCTTATGAAATGATCCACATACTCAATTCTGAGCAGAGAAAATATCCCTAGCTTAGGCTTTAAGAACCCAATGTTTGCACCCTTTGCCCTAGGTAAAAATTATAAAGTTACTGGGCTATTTCTTCATCCTTGAATCCCCAGCACCCTAGCATAGTGCATGATACACAGTAGATGCTCAATAAATGTTTGTTGATCAAATGAATCAGTGAATGAACATAACTTAGTAACTGGTTTTCAAAAGAGTAGAAATGCTCTTCAAAGAAAATGGCAAATGCATTCAGCCTGATTAAGCTATTGTAGAAAGTTTTTTTTTTACTTTCATAATATTAATTATGGATCTCTTTTGTAAATAACAGCTAGTTTTTTGTTTTTGTTTTTTCTGAAATCAAATATAGGTGAATTATATCCTAAGACAATGACAATACTCATTGTATACTTCTTGGTAGGTAGTGAGAACATGATTTAATGGAACAATTGAAACAGAGGTAGTTGAACTGTAAAATCACTGAACATTGTTTTAAATTATTACAACATATAATTGTATTGTAATTGTGTTCAACCATAAATCTAAATGAAAGTTTAAAAGTCTAGGGGTTGGGTGTGGTAGTTTTTAAGAAGTTAAAATTTCTGTGAAGTTATTAAACAACACAACTTAATAACAGTACCTGCCAAAACAAAATGTTCAAGTAGCTCAACTTTCTAAGCCAAGTTCACTTTTGGAACTAGAAACCAGATGTAAAGGTAAATTCTCAAGATTTTACCTTGAAGGTCAAGAGAAAGAAGTCAACTGTTCAGCTCTATTAAGTCAAAAATTGGCTTTTAGTTTACTAGATAATGGCCTAGAGTTATACCTATTTCTATCAATATTGCCATGAATAAAGTACTAGACCCCTAGTAAATTTCTATACACCTCCAGTGATCAATAAATCTGGACTTGTGGAAACTATGTAAAAATTATAATATTCTTTTAAGTTATTTATTTCTCTTATCATAGAAGGAGTCTCATCCTAATGGCAGCATTCATTCATTGGTATTTATATACCCGAATATTTTACATTATAATGAGAAAACTGTACTAGTCTTGTACAATTCTCATGTTACTGTATTGTGCTAAACAATCTCCATCAAAAATGGTATTTCACAGTCCATTACTTTCTTGTGAGATTAAATACACCGTTCTCTACAGGCACTATCTCTGGAACATTTACATCAATTTCTTAATTTGCCAAAATCTACTCATCTAAAACAAAAAGGACTTTAAAGATAAAGTACCCTTCTAGATGACAAAGGTTTCTTTCTAAATAATGTAAATATGGTTGCCATTTTAAACTAATTGAACAAATCAATTAGTAAGTTACTGTAGCATTTGATAATGTAGTCTGGTAATTCAAATATCAGATAAGTTTTCATACATCTTTTCTTTCTTGGTGTCAAGAATAAAATAAGATCAGTTAATGTCAGTCAAAGTCAGAAACAACTACATACATGGCTAAGCTTTAAAATAAATCAAATAAAAAATTGTTTTCAACCTACGATATTATAAACTTCAAAATGACTACATGTACTTAGCAACAGGCCTAAAATATCAGCTCTGATATGGATTTAATGCCAACTCTTGCATAATACTTTTCATTACAAAATTCCAGAAATTTATCGGAAAGCTTGCAAACCACCATCCTTCACCCCTATGATACATTAAGATGTAATTCATCATAGCATTAGGTGCATTCACTGATTTTTTCTAAGCATTTAAAATGAGCTCTCTCTAGCCCTATGACAAGAGGCAGCTTACATAATTTAAAAAAAAAAATTCATACAATCTGTAAATTCTTTTATTGCAACTGAACCATAAATGTGTATTTAAAAATTGCATGAGTAAAAACATCTGTAGAATCCCTTGTTTAATCAACTCATCCCATATCTGTTTGGAAGCATATGAAGCATTAATTATAAATTAATAAAATAAATTTAAGCTAATCAAAGACAGGAATTTGTTCTCAAATCTTAAACTTCTGAAACTAAATTATTATGTAATTAGAATTCCTCACACAATTACACAATAATGTTGGTTTTCCTACAGGTCTCAGAAATCTGCTGGTTATTGGAGGGGATGTATTTATAAATTGCCAGTCAGTCCCATCCCATTCACATTTAGTTCCTTACGATCATAAAATGCAAGTAAGTCTTAATTACTTGAAATGTCTTGCTGCAAAAAGTTTTAACCACTTGGGGTCAATCAAACCTAACACCAGATGATAGTAATATACGCATGTTGAATATGGAGGAAAGAATTCTCAGCAATCACGATGATACTCTTTACTCAATTCAGCAAATTATTTTTTCTTTAGATTAGGCTGCATCTAAATATTTTCCTTCTAACTTTAAACATGGAAGTTACTACATCTTTTGAAACTAAGGGCCATTCATAAGACTGGCAACACAAATAACAAATAACATCTCCCCACACACACATACACAAAGAGGTATATGAAGATCTGGCCGCTGAGATTTTATATGGATTTGTTTCTTTCTAATGCAGTTACTACAGTAAGAAGAACAAGACAAAAATCTACCAACTAGGCTGCGCTGCCATCCTCTCCATGTAGTCTTTGGCCATGTCTCGGGCTTCAATGTTCTCAGGATACAGCACACAGAACATTGCCAAGGCACCCAAGTTGTTTCCATAAATTTCATTCCAGCGGGCACTGTAGTCCTTGGGATCCCAGGGAGGGAGGTATTCCAAGGGGCTGGACAGCATCGTGTGCACAGCCTCCGTGAGGCGGGCTGCAATGTGCTCGTGCGAGCTGGCAGCCCTGCGCTGCAGCTCTGCCACTTCTGCCCTGGAGAAGTACAGCATGGGATGGCTGTCGTAGTTGGCATTGGTGAAGGGAATCATGACTTCTGGGTTCTCGTCGGTGATGTAGGCTGACACAAAGCAAAGCAAATATATGAAAAACACACTGGGAGCCCCCCGTGTGTGAGTCCTCATCGTGGCATCAGATCTCCAAATCTCCAAGGCAGCCAAACCATCTTCGAAAGATCCTACGTGAGATAAAAAGGAAAAAAAGCGTCTGTCAGCCAAGGGAACAAGGCACAGGTGTGGAAACATATGAGAGGTAGAAACCATATTTGAAAATAAAGCTTATGAATTCAGATTTTTAAAAATACAACAAAAAATTTTAATTAGGAAGAAAATTACTAAAACAAGTTCTGATTTTATAGAGTTAAACATACTACATCAGAATTGTATTCATGATGGAAAACAGAATTTTGGACTTAGGGAAAATGTATAATATTTGTTCAAGTAAGGAAAAAATTATTCTTGGTATTCTTCTCACATAGTATCATGCAAAAAACATTACATTGTATATTTTTTTAGACATTAATACATAAACCACAATAACCAAAAGCTGGTAATGAACAATCTTCTGGGAATCTGAGTAGACGTTACAAAAAAACAGAAAATCCTGTATTTCTTACTACAGCCTCTTTCACTGTAACTTATCTCCTTTTCCTAACATTTCTGAACCAGGGATTAGGATCAATACATCTGTAAGCAGACAAAATATTATGAATAAGGTTAAATATCCTCTTTACGTGAGCAGAAGGTGGAAAGAGAGAAGACAAAGGCCATGTAAACATCTGCCAAGCCCATGTATTTCCTGGGCTGACATCAGCAAGCATGTAGTGAAGACCAAACACAGTGCCACTGGGACCAGAAACTGACATGCTTTCATTCAGAGAATAAAATCCCAGAATTAAAAGGCTGAAATAACACGGGTGCATTTTCCCCTTATTATCTGAAAGTACTGTCTACTTTTTCATTTGGCATATGGGATTTTGGTGTCATTCCATAAGTGAGAAATGTAAACAAAGTTCACATATTTTCTTAACTACTTGATTTTTCTTCAAAGCCCCTTTTTTCAGTGGCAGATTTGTGCACTGGTTAAAAGAACGTCTTTCAAATGTAGAAACACTAAAAAAAAAAAAAAAAAAAATCCCCAAAACCTCAGCCTAGTCAATGTCCCACATCTGGGATAAAGCAGGCAGAAAATCCCCCAGAGGAAAGTCAGGGAATTCTTAAAATTCTTAAGAGGGGAAAGGTTATAGAAAGCAGACCAGAAAAAGACAGTTTTATGTAAATAATGAACAGTGGTTTTCAATTATTAAAGGGAGAAACTGATGGTGGAAAATCAACCTCCCAAGCTGAACACAAACTGTTTTTCCAAGGAAAAACTGCCTCATCATATTCAGAAGAAGAAAAACTAATAATTTAACAGATATGGAAGATCAATCCACATTTTCAACTTGCTGTGTGTGTTTCCAAGAAAAGGGCAATGAGACATCATTTGAGGGTGCTACCTTATTCTGGAGTTTTTTATATTTCTACCTATATATGAAACTCGATGGCAGTGGTTTTGTAAAACATTTTACATTTATTTCAAGAGCAGAACTTCTGATGAATAAAAAATTAATATAGCCATACTAAATAAAACATATGAAATAGAAATAACTCTTGGACTCTGCCAGTATTATGTCTAGCACCCAAAGTCTCAAGGCGGCTGGCAGGCTGGATCCTTCAAGGTCAGAGACCCAGCCAAAAGAAATAGTCTTCTGTGGTTATGCCTGAGGAGGGGTGTGGTCTCTGGCAGCACACAGAAATGGCTGGGTCTGAGGTAATGCTCAGTCCCCCCAGGGGCTTATTCCTTGCTCCATTTAGAGAACAATATACCGGCCAGGCACGGTGGCTCATGCCTGTAATCCCAGGACTTTGGGAGGCGGAGGCGGGCGGACCACTTGAGGTCAGGATTTGAAGACCATCGTGGCCAAAATGGTGAAACCCTGTCTCTACTAAAAATACAAAAATTAGCCGGGCGCAGTGGGGGGTGCCTGTAATCCCAGCTACTCGGGAGGTTGAGGCAGGAATCGCTTGGGGAGGTGGAGGTTGCAGTCAGCCGAGATCCGCCACTGCACTCCAGGCTGGGTGACAGAGAGAAACTCTATCTCAAAAAAAAAAAAAGAAAGAGAATAATATACCGCTAACGATTAAAAAAAAAAAATCCTGTATATATTAAGTCCCTAAAAGTCTAAGTCTGAATACCGTCATCAACGCAATCAGCATTGTGGGGGTTTTAGACACTTTCTCCTTTAATTGAAACCCCCACATACACCCAACGTACATGCAATGGAAGATCCCTCAACTACTGGCTTTTGAATGTGTGGGAGCTCAGGTGGATAGGGGAGTGGCTCCGGCTATGAGCATATGGGTAAGAAGGTATTAATACATGGAAACTAGAATTTTTCCATCTCACATTCTGTACAAACTTCCCCAAACGTGGGTAAGGTTAATTCATCATGTTCTTTGTCCTCCCCTATGCAACAACACTCCCACCCAGGCACAGAATCACTGTATATTCAGGACTGCTCCAAAGAGTCCCTCACACTGCGGGGCCAACATGCCTAACTCAGCAAAACTCACAATATGACCCCTGCCGCTTCTGCCACATTGCTTCCAGTTACGTAGGATATGCCTGAATATATTTAAACCAGAAAAGCTGATCCTGAAGCATAGAACCTCATTAAGATGTTGTTTTGGGAAGGATGCCATCTCAACATGCCAACTGTTATTGAAGGTTCTCTAGCTATTACTTCGAATTCGTGCAAGGGAGTCAGAGCAGCAAGGTTGTGCATTACTGTACATTTAAAATATTAATTTCTGTCAGAATACCACGTTAGCCAATGCAGAACCCACAGATATTCTGCAGAACAATCATCTGTGAAGACTGAGGAGAGAGAACCATGGCATTCTCAATACCACAAATGGTGTACTAACTTCCCCATGCCCCACTCGGTGTGCTCAGCCCCCAGTGCTCTCCCAGCTATTAAGGCTTTTGTTGATTCACCCAAAGAGTTGATCTCTCCTGTATCTGGCACATACCTATATCACACTGGACTGTTTCGGTTGTTTACATGCAATGCCTCACAGAAGGTGAGAACCTTCTTCCTCTATGTATCATGGAGCTTAGCACTGAATCTGGCATTTAAAAGGCAGCATGCTGGCTGCGCTGAACTAAACCCCTGGGCTTAGGAGTTGGTACAGCAGACCTCATCACTAAAATAAGCATGGAGAAACTTTGTTCCCCCTTATTTAAAGCCAAGGCAAGTTTGGAACTTTCCAGAAAAAAAGTCCCTCTAGGAAACTAATGGGAGAAAACACGTATGAAGCCTAGAAACTTATGTAGCCTAAAAACTATCCACTAGTTTAAAAAGAAAAGAAATTAAACCTAACTAAAATCTAACACAAACTTGTTTTAGGCTGGTAACCTAAAAGAGGAAGTAATACCCATCCATCGTTTTAAATCTGTCTAGAAAATTTCACTGAAAAATCTCTATTTCCAGTTATTCCGTTTTCTCTTTCACCTTCCACTCTAGACATTGTGTGTGCTCACTGTACAAAGAGAAGAGCCAAAATTAAATGAGTGTTTCAAGATAATTTTAGGTGGACCAAAAATGGACAGGCTTTACATTAATTTTACGTACTTATTTTAATGTGCATTATGAAAAACTATACCACATCAAACCTGAGATTTCAACAGATATGCAAAACTCCTGTTAAAATATATTTAAATTTAAAAGTAAAAAAAAGTAAATGGATGGTGGTATCTGAATAACTATAGTTTGAGAGATGCCAAAAATGCTTACTGAAACAAAGGGCATTAAAAGCTAATGAGTTTACAGGAATGGTCAGCCCCAACCCTCCCACTTTCTTTTTTTTTTCAGACGGAGTCTCGCTCTGTCGCCCAGGCTGGAGTGTAGTGGCCTGATTTCAGCTCACTGCAAGCTCTGCCTCCTGGGTTCACGCCATTCTCCTGCCTCAGCCTCCCAAGTAGCTGGGACTACAGGCACCCACCACCATGCCTGGCTAATATTTTGTATTTTTAGTAGAGACGGGGTTAGCCAGGATGGTCTCGATCTCCTGACCTCGTGATCCACCCGCCTCAGCCTCCCAAAGTGCTGGGATTACAGGCGTGAGCCACCGCGCCCGGCCAGCCCTCCCACTTTCAACACTATGAAACAAACACAAACACACACACTATCTAGAAATGTGCCTTCTGTCCTGGAGAAATGAGTCTGAACTTCGAAATGTTTGTGCATGATCTCTCAAGGGGGTGATCATGATCACCCCCTACTTCATTGTGTTTCAGAAACAGTAGAGCACTTCCAGCCCCTTTAAATCTTTAAGTTGCACTTGGCCCAGTTCAAGAGCATAGCATTTTCAACATGGCAAAATTACCATCGACTCTCAGCAGCTGATGCTACTAATAAGTAGTTTATCTGCAATTCAATCCTCAGGCTGTTTCTGAATGATTCTATTGAGCATCACGTCCCCTGAAATTCTCTTTTTCCTCTTCTAACTCTACAACTTTCATGATCCACTTGTTCTTCCCATTCATTTGTCTTATGTCACACAACTTGGATAGTAAAACATTCCTAAATCTATGAGGTAGGAGGATCAGTTGAGGTCAGGAGTTTGAGACCAGCCTGGTCAGCATAGTGAGACTCCATATCCACAAAAATAAAATAATAAAAAAATTAGCCAGATGTGGTGGCATGTGCTGGTAGTTCCAGCTACTCGGGAGGCTGAGGCAGGAGGATTGCTTGAGCCCAGGAGTTCGAGGGTGCAGTGAGCTATAATTGTGCCACTGCACTCTAGCCTGGGTGACACAGTGAGACCTTGTCTTTAAAAAAAAAAAAGTCACGCTGTTACTACTATAATTCAGATAGCAATTTGATCATCTCTCTGCCTATATATATTCAGCAGTCCAAGTTTAGCATTACGTGCAGGCCAAGCCACGTGAATTATGAATTATAATTACCTTAAGCAGATCTTCATAAAGCAACAATAGGCCCCAAATTATTTTGCTGTAATTCTGGTTCCAACAATCCACTGCAGCTGTTATGATTCAGCAGTCACACAGAAAAACTTTGTTTCTGTGATCCTAAATGCTTTTCACATATTTGATCTTTTACTCTTCAATAACTTAATATAGCAAAATAGTATTATTTGTTCCACAATAAATTTCAGAGAAAGACCTAGAACTTGCACCTCCTAAATCCTAAGCCAAGATTCTTTCCTTTAACCAAACTAATTTGTGAGAATGTTCAATAACATTAAAAGTTCCATTTTTTTTGCCATCCTTACACAAAGAAAGCACAGAAGAGTATGCTGAGAAGAAAAAACTGAACACTAAACTAGTACATCAAGTTTCAAAAAAGATTTGGGTTTCAAATGATCTGGGACTGTTTATAGAATGAAACAAATGGTAGTACAAAAGTTCTTTCAATTCTACAGGCTTCAGAAAACAGAGAAAGTATAAGGATGGAAGAAAGAAATCACCCTGTAGAAAGTAAAACATGCCCCAAATTAAGATGGATTTAAAAACCCTCTTATAATATGTGCCAAATTTGAGGAACACAACATAATGATTAACAGTATGGGGCATGGAGTTGGGCAGACAAGAGCATAAATCTCAGCTCTGCTGCCTCCTAGCTTTGATCAACTGACGTCCACTCTCAAAACCTCCCTTCTGTCATCCACAAAATGAAATATGCTTCATGGGGTGATTAGACACGTGTGATGCACTTAGCATAGAACCTGACATGAAGAGCTCAATAATATTTATAAAAAGATGTTTCAGACCTGCAAGATTATATTAACCTATTGATAAAATATTTTATTTGAAAGAAACTAAATCTTCATACTTTACAGGTAAAAATATAAGAACCACAGATGGTAACTGACTAGGGCCAGATCATACTGCTTATTAGAGACTTAGTTGAGATTGGAACACAATGCTTCTGACTCTTCAACACATCACTCATAGTAAGCTCATCACTCACTGGAAAGGAAAGTATACGACCCTTTAAATTTTTCAAGTATTTGTTAGAGGTTTTGCCCCAAAGAAAAGAATAATAGATTAAATGAGCTATTAACTAAATTTTCTTTCTAAGGTCAGTAATGTAATTCTTCATATACAAAAGGCAACCACTTCTTACTTTATTCTGTCAGGAGAAAGGCCTGCTGATCTAACAGCGGCTGGGAAACACAGTCTCTGGCTGGAAAGCTGTTTCTTAGTAACACATTTATATTATGGAAGGAGTACATTAAAATTTAGGGGACATCTGCTGCCACTGCAAGGCAGTTAGGTTAACCTCAGTCCAGGATCTGGTCCTGGCTCCATCACTGCCATCAGTATCTCAGTTGATCATCCTGGAGATGAGATGCTACTTAATGTTAGGCTTCCCTACCTCTCACATACGAAAAACCAGAATGTCAGCATATTCGTTTACCGTCAAGCAGATTGGGAAATATTTTCTGGCTTCACAGGAAACCAACACAGGAAGTGAATTATTAGATAATTGTCTGGTGAACAAGGAAAGAATCAGAACAAAGGCAATGGGAAAGGCCCTGAACTTGGGGCAACTCGACCAGTTAAGATCGCCACCATAACTTCATTTGAAGGAGGCTGCTGAACCATAACTTCATTTGAAGGAGACTGCTGAAATTGCCAGCAGCTGTCACAGATGTCCTTGGGGTATCGTTAAAGACAAAATTTTAAAAACTGAGTTGTAATCATATTTAGAAAACAAGAGTGAAATGTACATCCCCCATAGCTCCTGCCACCACACCTGCCAAGCTCAGCCTAAGAGCAGCTGCTCCAGTTTGCTCAATTTAATGGATGGGCCCCATAGTTAGTTACATGATTAGGAATAACCCCCACACTAGAACCAGTGTGCCCATATCCATGGCAAGATTGAACAGGCAGACCCGACCAATGTTCCTGACGTCGCACCCTTTCCCGTGGAAAACAGGCAGATGTTGCCAAGGTTAGGCACTGTGACTCGCTTGCTCATGCTTCCATTTAAGTCCAAGTTCCCTCCTCCTTCAGGCCTCCAGTGAAATTTTAGGAAAACCCTGATTGCCTGAGAGCATTAGGATATACTAGACAGGGCTGCATTGCCTTCTCTGATCCATTTTAGGATTTAACTCTCAGAGAAACCTTCCAAGTGCCTTGGGGAACACCTTGCTGTGGTCTCATGTACTATTTCACTGTTGCCACATATTTTAACTATAGTAATAAAATGCATATATTTTAAAAGGTCTCCTCACTTTTCGATTTCAGTTTTATTAAATGCATAATTAAAATAATTTTTTGAAGAATGTTTCCTCAATACCAAAATAAAACCTTACATGTCCTTGGTAAATTTTTGTAGTGAAATAAATCTAACCTTATTCTTAAATATGTCAAATTCTAAGAAAACCTATGGCTTCAGTACTGCAGAATCATTCCCTAAAATTACACTCCCTGATGTGTAAAGCCTGTGGAATCAGACAAAAAGGAAAATCTTAAAACTGAGAGCTCTTTTTTTTTTTTTTTGAGACAGAGTCTCGCTCTGTTGCCCAGGCTGGAGTGCAGTGGAGCAATCTCGTTTCACTGCAAGCTCCGCCTCCTGGGTTCATGCCATTCTCCTGCCTCAGCCTCCCGAGTAGCTGGGACTACAGGCGCCTGCCACCACGCCCGGCTAATTTTTTGTATTTTTAGTAGAGACGGGCTTTCACCATGTTAGCCAGGATGGTCTCGATCTCCTGACCTCGTGATCTGCCCACCTCAGCCTCTGAAAGTGCTGGGATTACAGGCATGAGCCACCGTGCCTGGCCAAAACCAAGAGCTCTTAATCAAAATCAAGAATACTTTTGCTCCCTAAAAGGCAATTTCCAAACAAAAATCCACAATATGAAATGATCGTATATGGAACCTCCAAAAATTTGCACATGCTGCTGAAGGAGTAATTAGAAACCTGAGGCCACACAGCAAAACCATACCATGTATAATAACAGTGTTCACCGCCTTAAAATACAACATTAAAAAAACACTTTAGGTCAGGCTTTTATTAACTGCTGCTCTGTACAGTCAAAGAACATTTCTATCATTGTCCCCTGAAAGGTTTTCACGAAGATACTACATTTTTTCATTATATAATGTGAAGCCCACTTTCTTTGTTATACCAGTGATGATAACTGTATAACTTCCTTATATTAGAATAATTCATGTAAAATATGTTTAAAATGCTCACAAACATTTTCTGATGTCAAGTCTGAAGGCTTACCCCCCCATAAACCAGAGACCACCTGAGTGAGAAATGTAGTGGCTATCAAACTAAATTCATAATTTAGTGGTAGAGGTTAGCCTGGTGCATGTTACTACTAAACTACAAACCATTAGTATCCAGCTTTTCAGAGATTGGTTATCATTTCATATGTAGAAAAAAAGGTAAAATCTGTATTATTTTCATGGAGGCAAAGGGAAACTAGGGTAGAGATACAAGTGTACAAAAGTCACTTATGAGAGTACTGGGGCATCTAATTTTGCTTACAGAAGGCCAAAAGAGAAAATGAAATGGTTATACTTTCTAAGATAAGCTATAAATAAATTCTAGCTTATCTAGCAGTCTAACAATTGAAGATCTTCTGGTTAGTATTTCTTTATTACAATTTTAGTTGATTTTCTTAATGATGGTTTTAGAATACACTATCCTAAATTATTTTCAGAATTTTTTATTGTGATATTATTTTCAGAAGAAGTTAATATTGAGCATAATTAAGTGTATTTTTTATGCTGAATTGCTTAAAGAGTAGTAATATTTGCCTGTTATGCTTTGCAGTGCATTGTGATCCAGTATTGGAATATCAATTCCTTACCCAAGCTGGGGATAAGAATTTCTTATAAATACCAATAAATTCTACTATGTATTGAAAAACTATTAAATCCAGGAATTATGGGCCAGGCACAGCGGCTCATGCCTGTTATCCCAGCAGTTGGGAGGCTGAGGCAGTTGCAGCGCTTGAGCCCAGGAGTCGGAGACCAGCCTGGGCAACATGGTGAAACCCTGTCTCTACAAAAAAATACAAAAATTATTTGGGTGTTGTGGCATGTACCTGGGGTCCCAGCTACTTGGGAGGCTGAGGTGGGAGGATCGCTTGAAGCTGGGAGGCGGAAGTTGCAGTGAGCCAAGATTGCCCAACTGCACTCCAGTCTGGGTGACAGTCTCAAAAATAAATAAATAAATAAATAAATAAATAAAATAAAATAAAATAAAATCCCGGAACTATGTTAGGCATTGAACATACAAAGTGAGCAAGAAAATCTATACCTTCCCTAAATAACTATAAATAAAAATATAAGAAAATGATGTCTCTGAGGCTTTTTTTTTAAACTGTAGTACTGTATTACTCTGCCTGAAAATAAAGATGAATAGTCAGTCTCCCTTAGTCTAAAGCAATTTATTTAACCTATTGAACTTGGCCACTAAAGAAAATTTGCAATATTTTTTTAAAAAGTTTCTCTAAAAAGATTTTCTGTAATGGTCTGAAGGGCAAGCTATGGCTCTCTCAGCAATAGCTTTAACCATGAAAACACTTTTGTGGCGTTACTGACTAAACAAAAGGATGAATAAAAATAATGAAGCCAACAGCTAAATCCCAACCCTATACAGTTTCAAATAACAGTTAAACCAAACCACAAAATGCTCCTGAAAACCAAAGTAAAATTTTTCTTCCTGCAATAGATTCCTGAAGGCAGACTGGTGAGATGGTTAAGAGGGCTGGCATGGGGTCACAGTTGTTTGTCACTGTATGACTTTGGACAAGCTATCTAAACCTATTTCTTCATTTAAAATAAAATGCTATTTGTCTCACTGACTGGTTGGGAGATTAAATGAGGTAGCACCTTTAAAGTCCTCACCACTTCACAGTAAGTGTTTAAAAAAAAAAAAAAGCTAGTTATCATTCACCTCAAAACACTATCAGTGGTTGAGGGTGTAAGCTGGAGCCAGACTTCCTGGGTTTGAATCCTAGCACATCACATCCTTACCTATATTCCTGTTTCCTCCTCTGTAAAATGGATAAAATAATAGTACCTCCCTCATAGGGTTTCTGTGAGGCTTAAACTAGCTGATATACTTAAAGCATTAAAATGGTGCCTAGGATTTAGAAAGTGCTCAATAAATACTAGCAGCCATCATCATCTTCTCAATGAGAACATCAAGGTCAGTCCAACTGAGGGGAAGTGCACCATGACCCCAGGAGGAAACGCTCACAAAACTATCACTCAGAGAATGCTATTTTAAAAATATGTACAATGCATTGTTTATTCTCAACCTTGCAGTCTCTTCAGGAGAAATTGAGAAATATAGAATATTTGATGCCAAAAGTTTTCTTCTTCTTCCTGCTCAACTGCACATTTATAACTTTCAGCTAAATATTCCAAGTAACCAAACAGATCTGAGGAAAAAAGCAATTACCAATCTATTTCTTCATCAACCAAAGTCTATATATAGATAAAGCTAACTGATTCACCATACTGATAAAAACTTGCTTACACAGTCACGAAAAATCCTAAATGCAGAAATATAGGTCCTGATGAAATGCAACAGATGAAAAAAATTACTTATAAAGTTAAATATAATTTTTTAAAATTTTGATGTTTAATCAAAATATATTTTCCACTTTCCACAAATGCCAATGTATATTATCTTTCAACTGGCAATGTAACTCCTTGAATCTGTAAATTAAATATCTTTAATTCTGTATCACCAATTCTCCCCCTTTGATGTTTACATATGTGACTTCTTTTCTTACCAGTTGTGATGGTTAATTTTATGTGTCAACTTGACAGAATCATAGGGTACACAAGTATTTGGTTAAACATCTTTTCTGGATATGTCTATGAGGGTGTTTCCAGAAGAGACTAAACTGAGTAAAGCAGACTGCCCTCCCAATGTGGGTGGGCCCAAATAGAACAAAAAGAGAGGGAAGATTTTCTCTCGGCCTAACTGCTTGGGCTGGAACACTGGTCTTCTCCTGTTCTTTGGCTGGGATTTACACCAACAGTGTTCCCAGTTCTCAGGCCTTTAGATTTGGGCTGGACCTATTCCACCTGTTTTCCTGGATCTCCAGAGTGCAGATGGCAGACTGTGGGACCTCTCAGCCTCCATAACTGCAAAAGCCAATTCCCATAATGGCCAATTCCCATAATCTAGCCAATTCTAGATATAGATAAACAGATGTAGGTGTAGACATGGATCTACTGGTTCTGTTTCTCTGGAGAACCCTAATATACTAATTAAAGCTGCTCAGGCCAAGCCCTTTTTCAAATTCCCATTAGAAAAACCCAGTATCCCTTTCCTAGTACTCACTCTCCAGAATCTCACCACCTAGGATAATACACCACACTCTTCCTCTTCCCTGACACTTTGGGAAGTTAGTTTCTGGGATACCGTATTCTCCTGCTTCTCTTAATACCTCTGTGGAAAATCCTTCTTACGCTTTTTTCCCAGAAAATTTTTACTGCTTTTACTGTGCAAAGAATGTGTATTTCACTATCATATTTAATCCCCAAAATTATTTTATGGGTAATTTTTTGGAAATAGACGAGGAAAGTGAGATTTAGAATGGTGAAATAACTTACCCAGCGTTGTTCAATGAGTGGTCAGGTTTATTTTTGACTTCAGGTGTGTCTGAGTCACAGTCAAGATTTTAGCCATTATGCCTCACTTCCTTTCTCCCTGCGAGCTGCCTGCAGTGTCTCAATCCTGGGACTTCCCACAAGAATATGACTGTATGGCCACACGTGGTCATTTGCTCACTCCCACGTTCTTCCTCATAACCTGCTGTCTAAGGTGCTCATTTACACACCTAAAACTAAATTCTTCCAATCAGAACTTTCTTAACTTCTTCTTCACTACATTTTCTCAAACCAATTATTTGGAAATCATCTTCATTTCTTCCCTATCCTTTTTCTTCCATTCCAATTTTCTCACCAAAGTCATGCTTTTTTTCATAAGTACTGTTTCATTACTCTGCAGTTTTTCAACAGACTCCTGAGACTGTTCCAGAATTCAACATCAACCTCCAGGGTAACTTTCCTCCTTTTGACCTCTTTCCTGAATCCAATAAATATCACATATACTTGTGGGTTAGTTTCTCCGTTCCTCTAGCTCTTTGTCTGCAAACTCCTATGGATGAGTCATGACACTGATTATACATTTTCAGGGGAAGTGCCCCACAGAAAAAGTACTACTAACCTCACTTATGCAATCTAATCTGGTTCACTCATTTATGAATTTAGCTAAACCGTTCTTGACATTATGTATATTTTTGGTATGCCCTTATATCATATCTTCTAGGATAAGATACTATAAGTTTACTCTCTAATAGTAATAATGCCTCTAAGAAGCACTAATACAATGTTCAAGGATCTACTATGTTATATGGGAAAGAGTTATATTAGCAGACCTGAGTTGCTCAAACCATACACATTCCCAAGAGAAGTCTTCAGGACTGGCCCTTTACCAGCTCATGAGAGACGAGCCCTTGGAATATTTTGCCTGATAAAGAGTTTTTTATACACTCGAGGCCTTGGGTTACATGGCAGTAACAGTTTAGTTAACTAGGTGATTTATGATAAACTCCTATCTTTGCTCTGGAGAGGCTGGAGTGTGAGTAGCTGAAGTCAGTCACATCTAACTACAATAAAAGCCCAGGACACCAAGGCTCAGGTGAGCTTCCCTGGCCAGCAACGCTTTGCATGTGTTGGCACACATTGTTGCTGTGAGTACAACTCCAGTAGGAGTGGACACCTAGAAGCTTATGCCTGTTTTTTTCTCCTGGGCTTTGCCCCATGTGCCTTTGCCCTTTGCTAAGTTTAATCTGTATCCTTTGGCTGTGTTAAAGCATAACCAGACGATAACAAATGTTATAAGTCCTTCTAGTGAATTGCCAAGGCTGATGGTGGTCTTGGGGACTGCTTCCCCATCCATATGCCCTTTATCTTCCTTTTAGTTAAATCATCTAAGTTCCTGTTAGAATTATGAGTGGCTTGCCATAAAACTTTGTTCCATTATAAGAGAAAATGTGGTAGTTTCACCACATCTTTCTCTTTAGTCAACTTTTGCTATTTTTCTCTGACTTACGCCCAGAAAAATGACAAAGAATGTTGCTGTTGAAGCAAAAGACAAAGCAGAATATACTGGACTGACATATATTTTTAAAGGCTTTGGGAATATTCCAAAAATGAAATATACAGATGGTAAGCAAAGGGCTAAAAGGAAGTTCATTGGAAAGTAAGTTATGGGCATTAAACCTGTAGCTGCAGTACATTTGATTGAAATAAAAATTGTATACATTGGATGAGTATATATGGAGTGGTGCTTTTATTACTACACATGAAGTTCTTCTACAGTCTTTACTTATATACAAGCATTCCTCATTTTTCCAGACTTCAAGTACTCATCAGTGGTAAAATTTACTTTTTTTTTTTTTTTGCTGTCTTTAACATTTCCAAACATTTTTATATGTACTTTTTTGATTCTCACTTTTGTCTCACAGATGAAAACCTGTGAGTTCTTTGGCATTAAAATCCCAGCATACTTTTCAAATGTCCTCCTATGAATCATAATCACCTCAGAATACCACAGACTTGGTTTGTAAAACAATGATACATAGATGTAGTTAACCCAAAGACGTAGGCACTGCCTTCTTAGACTTCCCCATCTCAGTTACTGGCAACTAATCCTGCCAGTAATTGGACTCGACCCCACCCCCTCCTTTTCTCCCTTCCCTATTTCACTCTCCATATCCAAACTATCAGCATATTCTGTTGGCTCTACTCTAAATCCCTACAGAATCCAGCCACTTTTAACCACCACCATACACCCACACCATGTCTTGCCTCCAACAGCCTCCAAATTTGTCTACCTGCCTTCACTCTTACCTCCCTAAGATCATTCTCCACATAGAAGCCAGAGTGATCCTGTTCAATCCTAATTCAGAGTATGTCACTGCTCTATTTAAAACACTCTAATGGCTTCCCACCTCATACAGATAAGCATCAAACTCCTAAGCATTGCTCTCAAGGCACTAAGCAACCTGGCCATACTGCCTCTCTGCCTTCATGTCTGACTGTCCAGTCTCTCTCTGCTCCAGCCACGCTGGTCTCTTTATTATTCCTGTACACATGAGGTGTGCTCCCTCCTCAGCGCCTGCACATTTGTTCCCTCTGCCTCGAATGCTTGCCCTAGGATATCCATGTGGCTTGCTCCCTCATCCCCTTTAAGGTTTTGCTCAAATGTCACTCTCTCAGTGAGGTCCGCAATGACTACCTTATTTAAATGACATCATTACCACGTCCAACCATCACCATTCTCTAATTCCCTCCTGGGTTTTATTTCTCTTCATGGCATTTATGACCTTCTAATCTACTATATAATTTACTTATTTATTTTGTGTGCTTGCCTCTCCCATCTAGAATGTAAGCTTCGGGAGGGCACTTTGCTTTCTGCTATATCTCCAGCACATAAAAGTGTACCTAGCACTTAGTAAACACTTAAAAAATATATATATTAATTGGATAAATTTAACTGTGTCAAGACGTAGACTTTTAAATCCTCAGAGATAACTAAACACATAGTTATACAGCTACATAAATACAATTACATGAAAAGAAACAATAAAAATTTTTGTAGGAAGACAAATCATATGCAGATAAAATGTACTACAATGTTTGAACTCTGAAGGTTACTCTGAGAGAGCCGTGATCACGGCCAGTGCCTTCCCAGCCTCCCCCAAGGCACAAAGCTCCCACTAAGTCCACCTCAGGCTGCTAGGTCTAGGTGACTTGTTTACCCCCAACTTTCGCCATCCCATTATTAGCATGCCTAACATGCATCTAATCGCAGACCACTGCCTGAATGTCTCTCATTATTTTCTGACATTCCAAGGATAGTTTTCATGAGTCCTCTATGGGTCTTTTTCTAAATGCCACCTCAAAATTTTCGGCCCATCTTACATGGGATTAGGCACCTCACACTCTCCCTAGTCTATGTCCAGACCAGCCAAGCCTTCCTTTCTGCTGAATGACTGTTTCTGTGCTGACTTTTATTTAGGTTGCTCTGTTTTGAAATTTAAAGTGATTCCCTCATGTCCCCATGTCTAATCACATTCCCAAGGATTGTAATTATTATTTAATGGTTCGGTATAAGGACTTGATTAGTGTTACTATTTGCAAATTTAAACAATCTTTCTGTACTATTAACTTTTATCTAGAGAATTCAAAAGAATACTCTCTAATTATTATTTCTTCTACATCTATACAATTGCTATTATTTTCTGCTAAAAAAACTTACTATGGTGTATATTTAAGTCTATGAAATGTTACTAGTCAGGAAATAATTTTTGAGGAAAAGTAAAGCTCTAGTAGACTGTTGGAGACTACATATACTATGTAGAACAAGAGAATAATTTCTGAATTGATGGCCATGGATACACAGGACAAATAACATGCTCCTGCAGAAATATTCCAACTCAGTTCCACATCTGTAAATTGGGGATAGAAATATCTATCTCCCAGGACTGTAAGGAAGATGAATGATAATATAAGCAAGCTGTCCAGAGCAATGACTGGCATATGAAAGGTGTTTAATACGTATGATTATTTTAAAAAATTTAAAACTCCAATTGAGGGCCTGACATATGGCCAGATATTTAATGCCCATGTCTGTGTGCATGCACAAGTTCATGAATGTTTAATGCGGAGTCTATATCCTTATCTAGGTGAATAAGTTGTCCTTATTTCATTTTGTCTTAGCATCCTGCTCTGATAGTGTTAGCCTCATTTTTGGCATCTCCTAATCTAGGCATATACTTCTCTCTCGCTTGCATATTTCTCCACCCAAACTTTCATATCCACCCTACCCATTTTTACCCCATGTCTATTCACAGCCAGATTCCCCCTAGCTACTTCTCTTCTGATCAAACCTAATGGAATTCCTCTTTGTCTATGCTGGAAAAAAATCTCCCATTTGTACTAAGCTTATTTTTCAAACTCTCTTCTTATGTCTAGCCCTAAATGAATGTAGAAACTAGATGATCACCTGTCAGGTGATTCGGAATTTAAATAAGGTGGGGTTGGGGAACACTTAAGATCCTTCCAAATTACAGATTTTATGAAACAACTGAGTCTTTCAATAACAGCTTGTCTCCAGTTGCGCTCTCCCATGCAGGCCAAATCTCACATCCTACCAATTCACAAGCAACATGGAGACAGCCTCTTCAATTCCTGAGACAGCCTAATTCTCTAAATGACTCTGGGTGTGACTTTCCTGGCACTTTTATCATTTGAAATCACCATTTGTCCATATACTCTTTTAAACCTTCACTGGTAATTTCTATCACTCTGGGGATATTTCTAACTTTCTCAGTGACTTAAGGAACCTTGATCCTATTTGTTCACTTACCTCAATTCCTACCATAAGCCTGGGGGTAGGGCGGGGAACAATTTCTCTCTTGCCACACAGCTGCATACCTACTCACTTATCATCTCCAACTAACTCCTCAGTAAAATCCTTACCATTGATACTTCAAGAGTTTTTGCCCCTTTCCACAAGCATTCAGTTCTTCCTTTGTCACCTATACATTTGGACAGTGACGTATCATCCAAATTTAGAGAAGACAGAAAGTATGTGGTATAAGTATAATGTCTCATTTATCTTAATGTCCTTATCTCTAATCCTAGACAGAAATAAGTCACAGGGAATGTCATGCTGGAAAGAAGGAAGAAAACAAAATATCTTTTCAGGAAACAGAGGGCACAGCAAAATCCCAAAGCCCTTATGGCAATGTCCATTAATGGGGCTACATAGGGGAATGGTGTAGGCCCAGGCAGAAAGAAGACAGAAGAGACAACAAGCTCATTAACTGATTATCATATAAACCTACAGATTCCTCCTCTTTTCTACAATCCTTTTGGCATATCATGGCCATGTTATGGTAGGCTCGAAATATTTGACTTACAGTCTGTTATAGGTTAAATTTTGTTCCACAAAAATTCATATGTTGAAGTCCTAACGCCCAAACCTCTAAATGAGACCTTATTTGGAAAGAGGGTCATGCAGATTTAATTAGTTAAGATGAGGTCATATTGGAATAGGGCAGACCCCTACTCCAATATGACCACTGTCTTTATAAAGAGTGGAAATTTGGAGACACACACACACACACACGCACACACACACACACACACACACACAGAATGCCATGTGAAGATGAAAATAGAGATTGGAGTGAAGCATCTACAAGATGAGCATGCCAAAGATTGGGAGAAGCCACCAGAAACTTGGTAAAAGGCTTGGTACAGGTTCTCCTTCACAGCCTCAAAAGGAAACAGTCTGCTGACAGATTTTTAGATTTTAAACTTCTAGCCTCCACCACTGTAAGACAATAAACTCCTATTGTTTAAGCCACCTTGTTTGCAGTACTTTGTTACAGCAGATAACTAATAGAGTCCTAGCTCTAGAATTTTCTCATTTGTAAAGTAAGCATTGTAATTCTTACAGTATCTACACCAATGAACAATAAAGTGCCTTTATTGTGCTTGCCAAGTGCCAAGAACTATGCTATATATTTCACGTAGATTGACTAATTTAATCCTTACCACAGCCCCATAATGCAGTTACTTGTATAATTTGTATCTTCACCTTTTGAGGTGATGGAACCTGAGGCACAGAATAATTAAGCTACCCAAGGTCCCATAGAATATGAAGAAGACATAAATTCAGGCAGTCTGAGCAAATTACCCAGGAAATAACTATCTTTACAAATCATAAAGCCACCATTTTCATATCATTTCTCTACTCAAGAGCCTGTATTTCCCTCAGCAAAATGAGCAACACTGTTGTCCAAGAGCTTTCATAATCTAGCTCTGGCCTGTCTTCTCAATCTCATCCCTCATTTCCTCTCTACATAAACTCCCCCTTCAGACTTACCTGCCCATCTTTGCTTCAGCATGACTCACATTTCGTTCCTTTATTCCCTATATTACTCTCTCTTATCTGCTCCACACCCAACGTGGTACTTTTCTCATTCAAAGAATACAACACTCTTTAACGAAGCCTTCTTGGCAACTCCGTCCATAAGCAATCTCCCCTGGGAACCCATGTATGCATTGCTCAATATTCTTTGAGAATTCAGGGACGGTGCCAGCCATGAAGGTGCTTATATCATCTTATAAAATGATAGAATAAATATTTATACAAACACTAAAATAAAATTAAATTTGCATAAGAATGACAAAGTACAATTGAAATTTACAGAAGAGCTGACACTTCTGGCTAAGGTGAAGAAGGAAGGATGCACTGAGGAGGTAGTATCTGAATTGGGCTTTAAAAAAGGGTCGGTAAGAATGTGTACAGATTTCACTGTCTCTGCTATACACTTAGTACTAACTATGTGCACACTGAGTTATGTGAATATACATGTTATCTTCCTGTCTCACATTTATTATTTCAATCCTCTCTGGATCCAAAAGGGATTTGATCACCAACTCAGGTATAAACTGGGAGGCAGGGTCTGAGACTTCTTTGTCTTTCTTGTAGTGTCAAACACCCTTGTGGAAAATAATAAAGAATATACAAAGAAAGGAAGGAGAAAAAGAGAATGTCATCAATGGAGATAAGTGAATTCCCAAGACTTTTCCCTGAAGTTCTCCTTGACCTGGCAGCTGCTCCATATCTGCTTGCTTCTCTTCTTGTGCCTTTGCTCTGCTGGCTGATCTGCTTGTAGCGCTTTCTCCTTTCCTCTTTTTTGTATAAAATCCTCTGAGACCCAGTTCATTCTCCCACTTCTGTTCTTGGAACCTCTTCCTTCCTGCAGTCCTACTGCATTTATGTCCATTCGGCACCTAATTGTTCTCACAAAGTTTCATATTCAGTTATTCTTCTCCAACCAGATTTTATAGCTCCTCAAGGCTGGAAACTATGTTATATTTATCTTGCATGCCTTCCCCTCTTCCCTCCACCTAGACATCCCCTCAAACACAGAAGTACCTGGCAAATACTTACTCAATGACTAAATCCTTTCAGTATGTCTATCACTAAAGTAAAATGTCCTTTCATCTGACTCTCCAAGTTCAAAAGTACATTGGGAAAAGTTATATATCAAAACATTCATTCCCAAGTAACACAGATTTATGTTTTCTAAAACTTGCAATCACTGAACCAAACATCAGTGGCTTCACCAACAAGAAAAAAAGGTGTAAGCACACAAAGAAGGATCTGTAATATAACCACTCTAATACCACTAACTCCACTTCCTTATGTGCAAGGTTTATCATTTTATGGCAATTTGTAGTCCAAATACTGCCATACATAACCTTTCTTAAGAGATACTGGAAGTGGTCCAACAATCTGAAATTTGCAAGATGAAATTTAACAAGTTGAGGTGAAATTCAACTTTTAAAGTTACCATAGCAGACACTCAAATGACATTTCTTAATTTAAATTTTATACAGAATAATTCTATGCAAGCCACATGAAGTCTAAAAATTTTAATGGTGAATATCTTGGGACTGTAACAAAGCACATAGATAATGGGATGAATCCACCCTGAACAATACTTGTTTCCTTAGAAAAAAAGGTGGATCTTAAATTTTCACACAATAGTTTAAGAAGGAATAAACTGAACTTGCATAACAGCAACAGATCAATTCCTATTTTGCTCCCTATTTCTCTTGGGTTCTCATTAAAACCAAAAGCTCTAACTTACGGAAGAATTAAAGTAAAGATAGAGGAGGAAGAGAACAAAGAGTAATCTGGAAACCAAAGGGGCCAGCAAAAGACATTCTTACTTAAGATAACTTTGGAGGTTTTCAATGTTCCCAAGAATCAGTTTCTTTTGAGAAAGGTAATGTTGAAAAGTATTTTGAAATTGCTTTAAAACTATAGTCTATAAGACTAACCTGAAGCAGAACTCGAAATGCCTAAGACATTAACTTTGCTGAGCTCCATTTCTTGGCATCCTTCAAGCCCACTGACCCATTATCAGCTCAGAGTGCATTTTCCAACACCTTATGCTGCATCAAAATGAACTTGCTTTTAAGGTACTTCTATCTTAATTTCAATAAGCCTAATCTTGATATTGAGAAAAAACAGAACCACAGGTCTAAAACCATGGGATTGATTCTGCTGGAGATTGCATCTTCCTAAAAAAATAAAATAAAGTTAGCATTCTATTTATAAAAACACCATTATTGTTTTTAACCATAAACACTACAATAAGAAGCATTTTAATCACATGACTGATGAATGCCCCCTACATTCATGCAACCACTGAGATCCTTTCCCTTTCACTACCAGTCTGGTTCTACCATAGAAAATGATGTAGAGAAAGGTAAAAGACAAGACTTAGAAAAAACAAGGTCATCTAGAATAAAAAAGAAATGTGGGTGGGGACTTAAGGTACAGTAAGGTGGTGATGGATGTGTTAATTAATTTGATTGTGACAATCACTACAGGATGCATATGAATATTAAATAATCAGGTTGTATACCTGGAATATAGATAATATTTATTGTTAATGAAGTGTTTCTTTAAAATTTTTAAAAACAAAAAAGAGAAATATGGAGGAAAAATGACCTGTTTGGGAGAAAACAGATTAAGCAGGGGATGGAGGAGTTTTGCAATGTTTACCTCAATGAAAGATTGATCTTATATATGATCGATATTTAACCAGTCAATAAATACTTTGTTCTTATAAAAATACCAAGTAGAAAATGTAAAGTCATCTTTTATGTAAAACATTAAAATATTTTCTTCTATATTCACATATTTAAATCATTTCTAATTTCTAAGATTTTCAACTTCAAATGAGTATAAGTCATAAATTAGAGTCCCAGAAGATAAATTTAACATCCCTTCAAGGCAACCCCATTTAAACCTTTCTAAACAGAAAATAATTCAAAGGTCTTTTTCAGAAATCCATCCTAAAGGATAAAAGCATTCAGAAAAACTTCCCTGTATTTACCATAAATCCTTCTTGATGCTTGCTTTAAGTTAATTTCCCCCTACTTTTCTTCAGGGAAGATGGAAAACAGCTGTTCAACGTTCCCTTTCAGGCTACTTTTTTCCTTCCTGACAGGTCCCTACCCTCCTTGGGAGAAATGTAAACACTGCAGGTGATTCCAAAATCCAGCTGGCCCAAGCCTGATTATCCATGGGGTTGGTGAGCCTGCCCCCATTCATACCACCTGGAATGATATCATCAAACTGCAAAGGCCCCAGGAAAAGATTTTTCCCCAGAATTTGTGAAATTCTAGAAATCCATTGGATATAGTCTGTCCTCACATATATTAAAATGACAAAAATAGCACAGCTTCAAGAATAAAAGTTTAGTCAGAACTGTGTAGAAGGTAAACAAGGTTGTATTACAGCCAGGTACCTTGGTCTTCACTACTGCTCTACACCATGTCGGATATTGAGTGCGCCTTGGCATAAGGTATTTTTAAATGACTTACTGATTTTTATCATGAAATCCTGAGTATTTATCACTGAGGCAATTTTCTCAGTGACAGAAACTGTGATTTCTCATTTCTAAAATTGAAAAATTCTAGAAATCCCTTTCAGTACCCCAGTCTAAAGGACTACTCTATAAACAAGTGTCCATTTCTAGTCAGTTATTTCCTTAAATGAGCAATGTATATGGATTCACGATGTCATCTGCAGATTACTGCGTTTTACAAAAAGAAACTTACAGAACACTAATGTTGCTACCTACTTCAGGAACTGCTAACAAACATCATCATTCTTGCAACAGCCATTTGACAGCAACAATAAGGCTGATACATTGCCTTCGTACTTCATCAATAAAAACATAACAGACCCACAAGCTTGGTGAGCCTATTTCCTTTACAAATTCCTTTTTAAGAGTTAGGAAATGCTGATTCAACTTTGTTGCGGTATAATGTTTGTATGCATTAAATGCCTATTATTTGGTAGCTAAGTTTGTTATTGTTATACATGATAAAAAAATGCAAAAGCCCTGACTTAAGCAACAAACACAACTTTAAAACTCTATGAATATTTCAAATGGAAAGATTTAAAGGACAGCTTCTTAAACTGACTGTATACCTATTCAATTTCTACTAAAAGAGCATGAATGCTAATTTAAACACAAACTGGGGATTTATGTATGATTATTCTGCTATCGTTTGCACTAACAGGAGAGAAACTATTAAGTCCAGAAATAAAACTCAAAAGGTGGGGGTTGCATGCAGACACATACATTCAGTTGAAAACTCTTTCTGACTCTGTCTTGGACAAAGCAGATGAACATAAATAATCTACAATGGATATGTCACATACATGACATTGAAAGCCAACTGCCTATATGTCTTTTGTTATATTTTCTCTAACAAGACTACACTTACCTAATAGGTATAACTATTCCCAAATATAAAATGCCAAAGCAAATTATGCTTATTTGTCAGTATTGTTCATAGCTTCTACATATTACTGAAAGGCAAATTCTGTTCTTTCAGGACTTATTTACTAAAATTTGATGACAACACTACCAAAATCGTGTTTGTGAAATATTCCAAGGGAGCTGAAGCAAACAGAAGGAAATCCAGCGGTAATCAGTACACATTAAATTTCATATGTTATTCTGAATTAAAGATTGAACAAACTACTCCATTGAAGAAATAAACAGATCGCCTCAATAATCTTTTCTTCTCTTTCCAAATTAAAATCATTCCCTTCTTCTTTGTGATCTCTAACAGGCTCTCTGAACACTTTTCCTCCAGCAGGTTTATACTCTTCTGGGCATCTGAAAGAGGATCTGGAATCCACACCCTCAACAGGCTGGAACTTGCCTACACATGGCAGAAGTAAGCAATACAATCGGTAAAGGTAAAAATCCTGAAGCCAGCTAATGAGAACTGAGCAATCAGCCCAGGGCTTTGCAGGAGTTAGAAGTGGCCCCACAATGGAATCCTCAGAAGGCATGAGAAGAGATAGACAGAAGTGGAAGAGGAGGGGGCTGCAGAAAGGGGGTCTGTAAATAGCCAGTTACATTAGTCTAGGAAACACATAAGCATTTTAGGGAGCTGACAGTTCATGGGGAGTAGTGAGTAGTAAAATGGATAATAAAGTAGACAATAGGAGAATAAAATGTTAGAGTCTTTAATAATATGAATTTGGAGTCACAAAGGATAAAAGTAGAATTAAATCTGTAATTTAAGTTAATCTTCTATTTAAGGTATACCACTAATGACTTGAAAATGAAAGACAAGTCTTTTACCTTTAGTATTTCCATTTCCATACCCCTAAAATGAGGGTAAGACACTAGCTCTATATCACTGTCCATTTCTACTAGGCTAAAGTATTAAAATATTTGAATTCTTTGAAAAAAAAGTTAAAAGTACTGGGCAATTTCAAAATGCAAGTATTTATGTAGCTGTATGTTCAGGGATTTTCCTTTACTGCACTTATCTAAATGCATATGAATTCATAAGCGAGAGTTTATTAATAGTAATGGTCCCTCTATCCTATGCATAATACCTTCTATTTCTCTTTTGATCTTTTCTGCAAGACTTCAGCATCAGCTAATCAAGCCACTCTTCTACACATAACTAGAAGTTGTGAAACACTAAAGTGAGATGATAGAAATTTGGGATACATTTATTTACCATACACATAAAAAAGACTTTGAGGCAGGATCTTGCTCTGTCACCCAGGCTGGAGTGCAGTGGTGTGACCATAGCTCACTGCAGCCTCGAACTCCTGGGCTCAAGTGATCCTCCCATCTCAGCCTCCCAAGTAGCTAGGAAGAAAGATTTTTCTTTAAAGAAAAATTACTTCAATTAAACATACTATCCACTTAATGAACAGTTAAATTTTTAAAAGCATATTTCCTATTAGAATGGGGCATTAGAGTTGAGAAGACTTTGTGAAACATACATTCTTAATTATTGTTGTCATCAAATGGTAGCATCGATCAGTACACCTCAAGAGTTTGGGATTTTAATCTCTACTTCCCATTCTAATTCACCATATGAATTTCATAGGAAAATAATTTTCCTTTTCAGTACTCTGGGCTTATATATAACTTGCCTCATTGCCATGTTGGACACCAGCTTGCAGTATAAAGAATTTTGCTGTGTCACCCAAACATTTGCTGGTAATTTGGTGCTCCCAGAGAGTTTTATTCTGGCAATCACTATAGGGGAAGATAACATAATCCCACGAGAAAACCTTAACATATTTGCTATGGTTTGGATAATTGTCACCTCTAAAACTCATGTTGAAACTTTACCTCCAATGTGGATGTGGCAGTATTGAAAGGTAGGACCTAGAGGCGATTGGGTCATGAGCCTCTACCCTCATGAATGATTAATCCATTCATGGATTAATAGGTTAATGGATTCATGGGTAATCACAGGAATGAGACTGATAGTTTCATAGGAAGAGAAACCTGAGCTAGCATGAACAACTCCCTCACCATGTGAGGCCCTGGATCACCTCGGAACTCTGTAGAGTCCCCACTAGCAAGAAAGCCCTCCCCAGATGCAGCCCCTCAACCTCGGACTTAGGCTCCATAACTGTAAGAAATAAATTCCTTTTCTTCATAAGCTATCCAGATTCAAGTATTCTGTTATAAACAATAGGAAATGGAGTAAGCACTTAAGAACTGTCCTATCCTCTTCTCAGGCACATTCTTTTAGTAGGGTTATGTCACTGAATCTCTTCAGGTGCCCTACCCACTCCTTCAGAATAGTAAAGATCCAGCCCCCTCAGAAAACAGAATAATAGTATCCACTATAATGAAGTTCCCTCTACCACAGATTCTGGCTCTCCTCAAAGGCCTGCCACAAACACATCCTAAGTCAATAACAGTATTTCTCTTTTTTTATTTGGGGAAGGGGCAGTGGGGTGGTGAAAAAGGATAATATTTACTGTATTTATGATTCAAGTATGCTAATGGTTATGTAATATTTAATATATGCTACAACCACAAAATGCTAGTCTTTTGGGAGTTTCTTCTGAAAGAGGATCTGGAATCCACACCCTCAACAGGCTGGAGCTTGCCTACACATGGCAGAAGTATGCAACACAATCGGTAAAGGTAAAAATCCTTTGAAAGTTTCAGGTTATGTAATATTTAATATATGCTACAATCACAAAATGCCAGTCTTTTGGGAGTTCCTTTTTGAAAACAAAGATTACCAATATACTAAAACCCAAATTTAAATATTTTTTCCTTTTTTCTCTACAATTATTTATTGAAATAATACTATTGAGTGAAAATCATGCAATTTCTTTTTTTTTTAAATCATGCAATTTATTTCATGCAACACAGTGTGATCCAAGGCAAGTATAAATAAATACCAAAATATTGTATCACAAATAACATTAAGAAATGTATAAACATTTTATTAATTGCAAAATGCACTTTCATCAGTGATCTTAAAGCACTTTTTCAGAAATTAAAAAGAGACTATAACGAGGCACTGGGAAGCATCTGCGAAGTTAAGAGCTTCATCTCATGGATGACCACCGGCTCCTCTCAGGGCAGCACTGTCAGATATTGAACCGGAGAGCCCATAAAATCTCATCAAAAGGAACTGTATTAGCCTGTTTCTGAACTAATTTCGTAAATACTAAAGCAGATGTACACACAAACATTAGTCACTAAGATGGTCCTGATCTCACATAGCAAACCTAGCTGATGTCTCACCCAGTGCTTTTTCAACAGGTCCCCAAGATCAGGAGGGACAGCCTCTATCTAGCAGGATCGAGAATGGAACCTAATAACCCCATCATGGCAACTGCCTATACTGTTATCAAAGTATCTCTTGGTCAAAGTTTCTTTTCAGACGGAGTCTTCTTCTGTCGCTCAGGCTGGAGTGCAGTGGCACGATCTCGGCTCACTGCAACCTCCACTTCCCGAGTTCAAAAGATTCTTCTGCCGTAGCCTCCCAAGCAGCTGGGACTACCGGCGCGCGACACCACGCCCAGCCAATTTTTTTTGTTTTTTTTTTGTATTTTTAGTAGAGACAGGGTTTCACCATATTGGCCAAGCTGGTCTCGAACTCTTGACCTCGTGATCCACCTGCCTCTGCCTACCAAAGTGCTGGGATTACAGGCGTGAGCCACCGCACCCGGCGCCCCCTTTTTTTTTTTTTTTTAATTCTCCTTCACTTGGTGACTGTACTTTCAGTAGTTTTTAAACTGTCAAAATGTACTTTGTAGGCCAGTGTTTTTATTTAACTAAAACTTCATAAAAACTGATACTGACGTCATATATTAGTCAATGAAAAATAACTCTTCACAAGCTCAAACTTGGGAAGTGCTGCTTATTGATGTTTCTCAGGTTCTGCATTAGCAGCTCCAAGAGAGCTAAGGCTGATCTCATATACCTCTGTATGCAACCTAGGTAACCAGCACTATCCTGCACTTTTTGCTGAACCCACACAGAGGGGTCACTAGGTGATGGGGACATCAAATTCAATCTGTTACCTTCTCCATTTTTACTAGAACAGACTTTACCTACATACTTCAAAAAAGAACTTATATCTGTATCGTGACCGTCAAAGGAAGAGGTCACAATACAGAAATCTAAGTATTTGCATGAAACAAATACTCAGATAATCCTATATTTTATTTTCTTCCATGCACATTAGGTTTTTTGTGATCCCATTTAGTAATATGGTTAGAAGACTCTATACAACATTGTGTATCACTATTTCACATAGAGATTATCATTGAGAATTTTTTTTTTTTTTTTTTGAGATGGAGTCTCGCTCTGTCGCCCAGGCTGGAGTGCAGTGGTGCAATCTCGGCTCACTGCAAGCTCCGCCTCCCGAGTTCACGCCATTCTCCTGCCTCAGCCTCCCAAGTAGCTGGGACCACAGGCGCCCGCCACCACGCCCGGCTAATTTTTTGTATTTTTAGTAGAGACGGGGTTTCACTGTGTTAGCCAGGATGGTCTCGATCTCCTGACCTCGTGATCCGCCTGCCTCGGCCTCCCAAAGTGCTGGGATTACAGGCGTGAGCCACTGCATCCGGCCGAGAAATTTTAAAAAAACTTGAAGGAATTACTGAAAGTATAAATTCTATAATGTGAAAAATACTGAAAATATGTGTAAGTGAGAAGATCTTTCACGCATTTAATTAACAATGCTAAACCATGACTTTCTAAACCATGACCAACGAAAAAATTTTTTAAAAGAACTTTATTACACGAAGATTCCTAGAACTAAAAGCGTCATTGCCTGACCTAAAGAATTTCAGGTAAGTGAGGTTCACCTCCTGATTTTAACCAAAGGCTTCGGTTTCCATCTGAATGCCAGCCGGCTTAAGAGGAGGCTGCTGCCTTAAAGGAGCGATATAAACGAAAAAGTTCTCAGGTCACAAACTTAGCTCAGATTCCAGCCCCGACAGATCTTGAGCCCATGTGGCATCGCTTTCAGAGCTTCCCAGTCTGTGAGTCAAGCTCCCGCCCCCTCCCCTCCCCGGGAGTGCCTCGGGGATGAGGTTTACTAACAATTTCTCCGAGTGCCGGCGGAGCCCAGGAGTGCTGGAATCCAGCGTCTGGGAGAGGCTTGGGGAGCTCTTCCTCGGCTTCCGCAGCTGCAAAGTAGGGTTGCCAGCGCCAGGATCGGCACACACGCCGCCGCCACCTTCCCAGCCCCCAAATGGCTGGTGTGCGGAGGGAAAGAAGGACGCGAGGGTGTGCCACCCAACCCCGCAGAGTGAAGCCGAGGCCCCAAGGACCGTCGAGGAAATCGCAGCTGGGCCGGCCAGATCCGACGCACGGAATGCGATCTCCAGGTTCTCACCGTGTTCCCGGCTCGGTGCTCAGCGTTCAAGGGGGTGGGGAGGGGCGAAAAGCTGCCCCTCGAGGCTGCTCTGCCGCCGGGAAGCCCGTGGCTCAGGCTTCACGCGTCAGGCGCTCTCTCGGAGCCTAGCCGAGCCGGGCCCGGGCGCGCAGCCCGCGGGGTTCCGCTCTCAGCCGGGGACGTGGCTCTCCGTCTCCCGCCCGCGCCGGGACAGCCCCGAAGGCTACCCGCCCGAAACTCCAGAAGAAAGTTGCGCCGCGCGCCCCAGCTCGTCCCTTGCGCGCCCCTCCACTTACCGCTCCCAGCCGAGGCTTCGTTCTCTCCGGCGTCGCCTCCGCAGCCTCCAGAGCCAGCTCCCGGTCCTCCTCACTCCAGGGCGCCCGGGCTCCCGGCCCCCTCCGAACCGAGCCCTCTGCGCCCTCGCCGCGCCATGGGTGCTGGTGGGCGCCGCGCCCCGGGATGCGCTGCTGCAGCCTCGGGCGGCGCTACTAAGAACCGGGCCGGCGCGGGCGGGTAGGTGTGGGCGAAAGGGGCGGAGGGAGGGACGCGGCGGGCGCTGAGGCTCCGCTGGAGGGGGGAGGAAACCGCAACGTCACCAGAGCCCGAGGAGGCGAGGATGAGGAGAGGGAAACGGGGACCCCCTCCCCCGGCCGAACCCCGACCGCAGGCCCGCCCCGCTTTCTCCCGCTCCTCCTCTCCCTGGACTCGCTGCTCGCAGCTGTGCTCGGCCTTCCACGCCACCCGGCCCGGACTCCACCCGCACCCCCGCCCGCCAGGCCTCTTTGGCTCTAACTTGTTGTAGTTTCTTAGGACTCAGACGCTTCGGGTTCGAGAATCACACCCAAAGGAAAGGTAACTTTTGGAGGCCCAGGGGGAGGAGCTGATGCTTCCACACTACTCTGGGAGAGGAAAGCGTGGAAGACGTTAAGACTCTTACTACCAGGGCTGGTGCCCACTCCAGTCTGCCTCCTCCCGAATAGTTACTGCTTCTTTTCTCTCGAATTCGGTTTTACTCTCTTCTCAAAGAGTAGTGGGAGGGAAGCCTTTGCCGGGGGGGGGGCGGGGGGGGTCACCTATAGAGAAGCAGTTCTCTTTTTTACTGTACCAACAAAATACACTAAATCCAAGCGCACCGAACCCTGCAAACGGAACAGATTTTAATCATAGAAGGTCAGCAAAGCATTTAATGTAGGCAGCTCACAAACGGAAATTTATCTTACGCGGTGGGGTGTGTGTGTGTGTGTGTGTGTGTGTGAGAGAGAGAGAGAGATCCCTCATGCACCCAAGTTCAGGTGGAGCATTTGCAACCTTGGTAGCCACAGCCTCTTGAAGAAGAGTCCTCCTGTTTTCCAAAAATCAGCCACTGTGCTCAAACACGCTCAGCCAGGTCCAACCAGGCCCCAAGGAGATGTCAGGTAGGATCAGGGCCATCACCTCAGGACTACTTTGCCCCCTCCACCTCCACCCAGTGTGTGCATGTAACCTACCAGACCTAGATTGTACAGAAGTGAAAGATTTGTAGGATACTTACCCATTCATTAGAATGGGAGATATTTTACTGGGAGCAGTGCTTTTCTCCATGAGTTCTGAAGGGCACCTCCATCCAATTCCCCTGTCCTCAGAGGTTCTCACTTCTGTTTGGCCAATAAGGAAAAAAATATGGATGTCTTAGCTTATGCTTCTCTTTTTCAGAAATTGCATTTAAGAGGAACTCCTTACAAACAGGTCAAGAGGAAGTGGTACTATTAAATTTTTTAGATGTTCGCTCAGGTAAATCACTAATTTGCATAAACCTCTTGATGCTTTAGGGAAGGCCTGTCGAGGACAGAATAGGGCTCTGGAAACTGGAACTAATTTTTGGTTCAAATCCAAACTTTGCTTTTACTACTGTGGGCCTTGGAAAACTAACATCAGAGCCTCAGTTTCCTCATCTATAGTGTAACAATATAATACCTTGTTTGAACAGTTATGGAGAGGATACAATAAAAATAGCTAATGTTTATTGAGAGTTAACTACACCATATCAGACAGTCGCTGTGCTAAGAGATTTACATATACTAATTCAATTATTAGAATAAATTGTGAAAGTGTCTAGCTGTATTATGTAATCCATAAGTGTTAATTTCCATTTATCTTCTCAAATTTG
Source organism: Nomascus leucogenys (assembly GCF_006542625.1). Taxonomy (NCBI): domain Eukaryota; kingdom Metazoa; phylum Chordata; class Mammalia; order Primates; family Hylobatidae; genus Nomascus; species Nomascus leucogenys. The sequence continues at coordinate 102,765,761 of NC_044383.1, read as the reverse complement.
AAAGAGACTTTAGAAAAAACATCTGGTTTAATTTACGTAACCTCTCAGCAAGTAGTAGTCTAGTTCAGTGATTCTCCAACCTAGAACTTTAGAATCAGCAGGGGAGCTATAATAAATTCTTTCCAATGGGGACCTCCACACAAGAACAACAAATCCGAATCTCTGAGGTTAGGGTCTGAGCATCAGCATCCGCATTTTAAAATCTCTTCCCAGATGATCACAATGTATAACCAGGATTGAGAATTCTTCAAAGGAGGTAGTACTGACTGTCATTTGCTCCTTTACCCTCACACCCCACACAATTTTGCTTTTGAGTGACCTGCAAATTGGCCTCTAGATGACATTCACTTTGTGCAAAGCCCCCCCGCCCCTCCGCCCCCGCCCACCCCATTACAGTAAGTCTCAACAGATCTGCTATTCTGCTCTCTGGAATCTACAGGATACACCTAGCCTTGATTCCACAGGAGAATACTTCAATTTACCTGGGTACATATTAACTCCATCAGCTTTTCTTCATCCATTAGGAAAGCTCTCAGGAGATTTACTTTGCCACCATCTCTCTCAAACCCTGATGCCAAGAATTGAATTCAAGGTTTCACCCAAGTGACAAGGTAGACAGATGTTTAATGGCTTTGTTGTAATTACGGTATTTCCCTAAGTATATCCTTGGAGCTTCTATGGCAGCAGTATTACCCAGATGACTCCACATTACAATCTACCAAATAAAACCTTAAAGTGTTAAAAGTTTAGTTGGAGAACACTGAACTAGACAACTACACTCAATGCAGTGTTCAGCACTTTACCTGTGATTCTACTGAATTTTATTGTGTTAAATTAGACCTCTTAGCTTGTTGACATGTTGGGTATCATTGATATAACTGAGTAATTCTACCTCTCAATTTCATGACCTCTGTAAATCCGGTCCATATGCCATGCCATCATTTAAGTTCTCATTCTCAGGTACCTTCCTCTGCCAACCGACACTGGATTTGAATGCTACTGATGAACATTCTTATCAGTTGAGGACCCACATGTTATCTTGTCCTATTTTTATCTGTTGTCCCAGGGTAGCAGCCTGTGTACATGGGTACATGGCACTTTTGTAGGAATTAGAAAAAGGTACCTCCACTCTCACCTTAGCTGAAGGATTAGGAAAAAGTGACCCCTTACTTCTAGATGCAGCTCCAAACAGACAGCAGATGAGCTTTATCTATTGGATGTCTTTGCTCTACTGTAATATTGTCAAAAAACAAAGGAAATGACTACTTAGTGAATTGTGGTTCATGTCTACAAAATTGTGTCTTCCTTTTCTAAGTACCCAGATGTGATTTTAATAATAGGTTTATTCATTTTGTTCAGTATCTGTGAAAAGTTTCTTGCCTTGGTTTCAGACTAAGGCAAAAACTGGAACTCCATCTGTCCACCTCCAGTTTTTTAGTGTTCGTCTCCCTCTATGCTGATTCTAGCTGAGAGTCCTTACTGGTAAACTCTCCTTGCTGAGACAGAAATTTACTAGGCAAGAAGAAGTTAAGCTTTAGACAGCTAGGACATATTTTCTTACAAGCTTCTTCACCTATCTTTTCAGTTAACTCTTTGAAAGTTTATTTTATCCCTTACATTTAATGGCTTATTTTTACCTAATAGAGAAGACCAAAAAAAAGGGAATTAGTTTTGTTTAGTCATCCATTTTATCTCAAGCAGAGGCATCCCTTCCATGTTTTTCCTGTCTGAACAAAACAAAATGTTATTTTTTGTTGTTGTCATCCTTAGTTTATTCTTGGCTTTAACCTAAAATAACAGAGTAACAATATTACAGGGCTGTTACAGGTATGCAGCTTCTGTTCTCCTCTTGAGTTTAATTCATTAAACTAAATTTTAATCTGCCTTTTATGTTTTACTAATCAGTCTGGTCCATGACTATACATCTGCTTCCATTCTTGAAATGCTTTTTCTTTTTCTTCCTCAGGCCAAAATTATTCTATTTGTAAAACTGCCTTACCCTGCACCTATAGATTCTCTCATCTTCAGATCACAGAAGAAGTAAGATCATTTTGGTTTGCTCAAGCCATACTGCCCTGTATACTTGTACTTACTGATTCAGTGATAATCTCCTGAGCTTTCCCTTCCATTTCTGAGCATTCAGCCCTGGCCGGGCATCCTCCAGAGGCTTCTCCAAGCTTCCTTGCTCAGGCCTCCCTCCCTGCTTTTCTCAGCGCTGACATGATCTTCTCCATTACCAAGACTGCTTTGCTGCGACTGGTTCATCTCCAGATGACTCAAGCTTCCGGGGCTTAGTTTTCATCTTTAAAAAAAAAATGAAACATTTACCTATATTCTTAATCATAATTGAATTCCACCTCCACTGCGAGTCACAATTTGAGATTTCTGCAGGTACATACTTCCTGGGCTCACAATCTTCTAATAGGTCATGAAATGTACCAGGCACGTTCATATGTGTATCCTTTTATCCTCACAGGCACTGACTGATGAGGAAACAGAGGCTCTGAAAGTTAAAGTGAATTTCCCAAGCCATAAATGGTTCAGACCACATACGATTATGTTTTCTGATATAAAATCTAGGATCCTTCCACTAAACCACTTGGCCTAGACTAACTTTTTGTGTCTAAAGCCTCATTTACAGTTTGCGTATCCTGGCCTCAGTTGAAAGCTATTCTCCATTCATTGACAATTGACTTTTGAAATGGATGATTTTATATCACCTCTTATTATAAACTACCCAAGGTGTCCTAAACATCTTCCAAATTATAATATTGTTCTCTGAAATTACAAAAATTACTGATATTTGTTACATGAAGGAATGAAATTAGATGTTTATTCTTTCCCTCAGACTTACTGAATAGACCAAAAGGAGTGTAACATTTAATATTATAAGCTCCTTCATGGTAGAGACTCTTCTTCATTTCTATAGCCATTCTTCATATTTCCTGGCCGAGGGCACGTTTATTAAATTAGAATTCAATTTTCAGATTGTGGCCATGTCCCAGTCTAGATACAATGGTGGATAATTTAATGTGTCCATCAAATAAGAGCATGGACTTTGAAGTTGAACAAAACTAGGCTGAGATCTAGACTCTCTGTCACTAACTGTGTGACCTTAGGCAGGCAAGTCATTTAACATTGTTGAGTTCCACTTTCTCATCAGTAGGATTTTGATATGGAAACTTTTCTCATACAGTTTCTGGAAGGAGCAAACCAAACGTTGTATATAAAATACCTGCCAAGGAATGAGAACTCAATAAATAGCTGTTTATTGTCATAACTTAGAATGGTTCTAGGGGCTGTCAGTGAGAGATACACCCTTTGGAATCAGTCTTGTGTGGACTGGAACATACCTGGGCATTTTTCAGGCAGGATCTGAACCAATTAAGGTGAGTGATACCCTACCTCTCACAACCCTGCTAAAAGTAGTTGAGGTCATGCCAGTTTTTGCAATAGTTTGGAAATCAAGCCTTCTGTGCTCTTCAGGAGGAGATAAGGATTGTCGTGGCAGTGTTCTATAATAGTAATTCTAACCCCTGGGTGCATATTAGCATCACTTGGGAGAACCAAAAACACACCAATGCCTAGTTGTACTCTTAGAAATTCTGATTTAATGAATCAGAATCTGGACTTCTAGGATGAAGTCTAGATATCCCATATGCTTTTAAAGGTACCAGATAGTTCCAATGTGCAGCCAGAGTTAGAACCAATGCTACGTAGTGGTGCTTCCCAAACTGCTGCACATTAGAACCATTTGGAGAGCTTTAAGAACTTCTGGCTGTGCGCGGTGGCTCACGGCTGTGATCCCAGCACTTTGGGAGGCTGAGATGGGCAGATCACGAGGTCAGGAGATCGAGACCATCCTGGCTAACATAGTGAAACCCCATCTCTACTAAAAATACAAAAAATTAGCCGGGCGTGGTGGCGGGTGCCTGTAGTCCTAGCTACTCGGGAGGCTGAGGCAGGAGAATGGCGTGAACCCAGGAGGCGGAGCTTGCAGTGAGCCCATTGCACCACTGCACTCCAGCCTGGGCGATAGATCAAGACTCCATCCCCCCCCAAAAAAAGAACTTCCGATGCCCCAGTTATAGTCTGTACCAACCAAATTAGAAAGTTTGAGGTGTTTAAAACCCTGTGATTCCAATGTACCAAAAGTTTGGAACCACTATTTTATAGAGTGTTACTAAATAGGCTGGGTGAGGTGGCTCACACCTGTAATCCCAGCACTTTGGGAGGCCAACGCAGGCAAATTGCTTGAGCCAAAGAGTTTGAGATCAGCCTGGGCAACATGGCAAAACCCCATCTCTACTAAAAACACACACACAAAATTAGCCAGGCATGGTGGCGCACACTGTAATCCCAGTTACTCGGGAGGCTGAGGCATGAGAATTGCTTGAACCCAAGAGGCAGAGGTTGCAGTCAGCCGAGATCACACCACTGTACTCCAGCCTGGGCAACAAGAGTGAAACTCGGTATCAAAAAAAAAAAAAAAAAAAAGTGTTACTAAACAGGTACTTAAACCAAATGAAGTATTAATTAGATAATATGTTTATTTGCCACATTTCTTCTGGTTTATTAATTATATAAAATATTGTGAAGATTAGTTTTTATTAACTCAAGCTCACTAATGTATTTCTTTCTAAATACTTTTGTTGGATATGCAGTTTGGGAAAAATAATATTTGATGTCGATACTGGCTGAACTAGTGAAGTTGACTTCATATTGCAGTTAATGTTTCACTTCAAGTTTCTGCTGCCTGAGTATTACACATAGTGAATTCCAGTAAAACATTTAACAGCCAGGCCATTCAGACTTCTCCTGCTCAGGCTTTTTCTTCTGCTGATGAGATTACCTGTGTCAGGCAAAGAAAATCTTGGCCATTTTGCATTTATAGTATCTTTTAGATGGGAAATAGTCAACAGTTTGCTGATATCAAACTTAAGTATGTAGTCTAGTGACATGTTTCTATATCCTTTCTCACCAAACTCCAAAGAATACACACTGGTTCTTTTTCCGTGTTTTCTTTCATTTTTGATTTTTTAATAGTGCCATTTTGATTTTGCCATTTTTACTCATCTTGGCCAAATGGAAAACACTGCCATTTTTAAAAAATGTTAAAATAACAAAATTTAAAAACCCAACAACAGTTTAACAAACAAACAAACAAAAAACACAGCATTCCTTAGAAGTATTTGTCATCTAAGTGAGAAAAGTAGAAGGAAACTTGGAAGAATTATATTCTAACCATTTCGTTTTACAAAGAAACCAAGGTTAACATAGATGGGGACTGTTACCAGTTTTTGCTGCTAATTAGTTAGAAGTGAAAGGAGAAGTCAAGCCTCCTGATTCCTAGCCAGATTTTCTTTTTCTCACTTCTCCTTGCTGAATCATTGGCCAAAAATGTACAACTAACTTCTCCTTTTGGGAAGCACATATTTCATATTAACTCTGGCAATTTATGAAAAAATGTAGATTCATTTGCTCCATTAACAGAATGTCAGTGCCTAAGAAGAAATAAGGTTTATTTTTTGGAAGAAATCAAGTGCTTACTCAGAATGTGCAGGGGATGGCACCTTTCATTTAGCAACGTTAAGCTTAATGTGTTGTTTTACTTATGATGTAATTTCTCCCCTGATATATGAACAATGTAAGTTCACATCACTACATATGTAAAATCACTATCTAACTAAATGCCTGTCCTTGAGGTGAAATCTTTAATAAACTTTCACCCATCTCGAGTTATTTTTCCTCTCATTATACCTGGGAATTAAGGTATTTAAAAGTTCTAATAAATTTCCATTTTTTATTGCATGAATCAATTTTTCTGAATTTCCCGTTATTATACAAGAAGGCTGATGCTTGATAGCAGTGCTTCTGTTCATGGTGGGCAGATTAATGTTGTGGTGTGAAGATCAGCTAAGTATCTATCATGTATATATACACACACACACAAACCACACACATATATATGTGTATATATATTTTAAAATCTCACTTTCTGATCAGTCATTAAACATGTGGCAAGTATCTATCATATATACACACACACAAGCACACACATATATGCATATATGTGTGTGTATATATATATTTAAATATCTCACTTTCTGATCAGTCATTAAACATGTGGCAAAAAGCAACTGTTACAAAGCAGAAATAGATAAAGGATACAACAATCTTGGACTGTAGTATAATGGAAAAGTTACTTTAAATGAATCTGCCTGAAATTGACAAATTTTAATGTTGTCTAGGGGGAAATTAATGGGTTAATTCTGGAAACTGAAAGTTCTAGGTTCTAGGACTAAATTGACCCTAGAAGAAATTCTGTTTTTACTTCCCCTGTACATTTGGAAAAATCAGCAGTAGCATAAACCATGATAACTTGGGAAAACCACTTAACTTCTTTTGAGTCTTAGTGTCCTTAGCTATAAATAGAAGAAACCATTCTACTTCATTTGTTCTCAAGTATGGTTATACTTTAGGACCACCCAGGAAACTTTGGGAAAATAAATGATGCCCTGTACTACCTCCAGACAAATTAAAACGAAATTTCTGGGGGATGTGGCCTAGGCTAGAGGTGCTCAAAAATATGGTCCATGGACCACTGCTATTAGCATCACTGATTCATTAGTCAGCCTGGGATGCCATGACAAAATACCATAGACTGGATGGCTAAAATAATAGAAATTTATTTCTCACAGTTCTGGAGGCTAGGAAGTTTAAGATCAAGGTGCTAACCAATTCTGTTTCTGATGAAGTTTCTCTTCCTTGCTTGCAGACAGTAGCCTATGTTCTCACGTGGCCTGCACGTGGAGACAGAGTGATCTCTCTTTCTCCCTCTTCTTATAAGGCATCACCCTTATGACCTCATTTTACCTTTCTTTAATCCTAAAAGCTCTATTTCCAAATATGGTCACATTGGGGGTTGGGGCTTACATATGAATTTTGGGGAACAAAATTCAGTCCACAGCAGTTGAGATCTTGAAAATTTTCAGACCAATCCCAGATCTACTTAATTAGATTCTCTAGGGGTGAGGGCCAGGAATCCATGTTTTAACAAACTCTGCAGGTGATTCTTATGTACATTTGAGTTTGAAGACCACTGGCCTAAGCCAATAGTTCTTAACACTTAGACTGTACATTGGAATCACTTAGAGAATTTATAAACCTTTGATACCTGGGGCCCTATCACAGAGATTCCATTTTACCTGTTGCAGGATGCATAGTCTAAACAAGTTTTACAGCTTCTGAAAGTGAATCCCATCTGAGAACCACTGGTGTAGAATATCTCTCAGGGTCTTTGCAGTCTAAAACAGTATATATTTTAATATAATGACATACACAAAATATGTATATAATATAATACATAGTCTAAATAATTTTCATCAGAAGGAGGATGATAGAATAGCTCTATTTTGTAGCTTCAGATACAACTCACATTTGTTGTCAGTCCCTTTTCATTAATCACTTGATGACATAATGCATTAAATGGGAACTTTTTGAGAAGTACTGTTGTGATAGTACATTTGCTAAATATAAGTTTCTTTATTTTTCAGTAAAAATCAAGGATTTATTTGATGGTTAATGTGTTTCTACTGGATAAGACTAAATAAGAGTTTGGAGAGCAGCCAGAGGCTTATGAGATACACACACACACACACACACACACACGCACAATTTTTTTTTTCCAGAGATGGGGTCTTTCTCTGTTGCCCAGGCTTGAGTACAGTGGCAGGATCATAGCTCACTACAACCTCAAACTCCTGGGCTCAAGTGATACTCCCACCTCAGCCTCCTGAGTAGCTGGGACTGTAGATGTGCACCATCACACCCAGCTCTCTGGAGATATTTTAAAAGAATCTTACAAATTGTGAGTCCAGGAATAATTCTGGAAAACAATCTAATTATTTTGTAAATCTCAAAAAAAGCTCATTAAGCCATATAAACTAAGAAGCTATGGGTATTTCTTGATGTTAAAACTTATATTCGGCTGGGTGCAGTGGCTCACACCTGTAATCCCAGCACTTTGGGAGGCTGAGGCAGGCAGATCACGAGGTCAGGAGTTTGACACCAGCCTGCCCAACATGGTGAAACCCCACCTCTACTAAAAGTAGAAAAAGTTAGCCAGGCATGGTGGCATACACCTGTAATCCCAGCTACTGGGGAGGCTAAGGCAGAAGAATCGATTGAACCCAGGAAGCGGAGGTTGTGGTAAGCCGAGATCACACCACTGCCCTCCAGGCTGGGTGACAAAGCGAGACTCCATCTCAAAAAAAACAAAAACAAAACAAAAAAACTTCAGTTATATAATTTTAAAATCTCTTTTGATATCAGAATATAAATGGCTCTATGATAAAAATTATAGATGTCATTTTCCTCAAATTTTACAATAATAGCTGTAAAAAATGGCATCTTAAAAAATGTATCCCAAATCATCAGAACTCTGACCAGTGAACTTAATTGTGATGCAGTCAGCACAAATATTAGCACATAAAAGCAGAAAACTCAACTCATAGTTTTTCTTTTCTCCCCAAGGCACGCAAGCCATTAAAAAAAAATTAAAAACGTCAAATTCATCACAGAGGAATAAGTAACTGAAGAATCAAAATTAACTACCATCTTTAAAGTGCTGGGGCTTAATAGGAAAGTTATTAAAAGTGGTATTTGAGCATTTGACTTCATTAGAATTCTCTTATGATGCAGCCAAGGTGGCGACCTTTTCCAAATTTATGTACATACTAAGTATCCATACTAATGTTACAAAGGGACTGAGAGAGTTAACACTAAATTGGTAAATCTTTCAAATATTCATGCTGTATTTAAAGAGGGATAATGGTGTCACCTTTATTTTCAAGTCTTAAAAACTAGCTTTTGAATATTTTCCCCATGTTTCAATAAGTAAAATTACCAGGAAATTACAAATGAAATATTAAAATACATGTCAAGATACGACTCTTTTTTCCAGATGCAGATGCAGAGAAATATTCCTTCCCTTTTTAAAAATTTTTTTGAATTTTAAGTTCCAGGGTACATGTGCAGGATGTGTCCTGTGACACAGGTAAATGTGTGCCATGGTGGTTTGCTGCACCTGTCAACCCATCACCTAGGTATTAAGCCCAGCATCCATTAGCTGTGTTTCCTGATGCTCTCCCTCCCCTGTCACCCACAGGCCCCAGTGTGTGTTGTTCTCCTCCCTGTGTTCTTATCATTCAGCTCCTACTTACAAGTGAGAACATGCGGTGTTTGGTTTTCTGTTCCTGCGTTAGTTTGCTGAGGATAATGACTTCCATCCATGTCTCTGCAAAGGACATGATCTTGTTCCTTTTTATGGCTGCACAGTATTCCATGGTGTAATATTCCTTCTCTTTAAGCAAGTTTTTAAGTAAAACATAATTTTGTGGGGAATCATTTGAAAATAATGTTGCCATATGAACTGTGCTTTCTTTGGATGCTACTAAGAATGATGACTATGGCTTAACAAGCTAACCTAAGAGATCTTGCCTCACAAGTCAACAGATGCCATTTTGTGAGTAAAATGAGCTACATCAACACTTGGAACAACAGATGAGCTAACATATGCTTGAAAAGTAATGGAAGTACTATAAATTCCTAATTTGTAATAATATTGCAAAGCCTATGTGCTTCCACTTAACCATATCACCTGTCCTATACACTGTACTGAAATCTGTATTACAGTTTTTATTCTGAGTGTGAAAGAATAATACTAACTTTGTTTGTCCCTGATCTATTAGCTGTTGTTCTCTGAAATTTAAACCTAGACAAGAAGCTTCTAAATTTTACTAATATTAAAACAGTATTTGCTATATATAGGAAACAGAAGCTATATAACTACAGTAGCTGAACTAAAATTATAAATAGGAAGAAAAGTATATTTAAATTTGATCATAGATGGTTGACAATAATTACTAAAATCCTTAAGACTTACGATTATCCCCTTTTCTAATCTCTCTGCAGTTAAAAAATAATATGGAGGTTTAGAAGGAGGAAGTTGTGAAAGAGATAGATGCAAACCTACAAATGCTTGTATAGTAAGTGTTCCCTATTTAGTCTAGCATGAAATCATAAGAATTGTTATGTACTCTAGTAATCTATTTCTGAGAGTTCTCTTAAGGCAGATTTTCTTCAAACCTTCTCTTTAAACTAAAACTAATATGGATAGGCAGATGATAAATAGGAAGATAGACAATAATGTTATAGAAACATATAAAGTTTCAGAAATCAATGTTTCTATTTTTATTTTAGTCTATTTCATTAAAAAAGAAAGAGAATTTGATCAACCAAATAGATTTCAAGATCCAATAGATTGCAACTTGAAGCTTAAAAACATTGCACTGAGGTTACTGTGTATGTGTAGAGAGATACTGTTCATGTTTACTTTCAAAGTTTAAGGGTATAGACCTCTAAGAACTATGAAACTGAAATAATGACTTCTGAATGCTTTCTAACCTACATAAATCTGACTGATAAACACAATAAAGCATGAAGAAGATGGCTTGATGCTGTAGCCAAACAAAAGTCAAAAGTAGAGCCAACTTTGATTAAATTCAAACACCTTGTGGCATTTAGAGGCATGCTCATATTGGCAGGAGAAGCAAATAGATAAGGTTTAAAGCAATACACTATCTTTGTTTGTCCAAGGACCACATAGCTCTTCCAATAGGAAGATCATTTGTTCATGAAGCACAACAAGAAATTTTGCAGTAGTTAGAGTTGTAAGGCACCAGAGGTTCCCCACAGCCTAGAAGCTATCAGCTCATCCATGAAAAGATCCACGTGGTTGATCCAGTCTTCAGTTCCTGCCACTGGGAAGGATACTTCTAACAACTGCATTTTCTACCCTACACCTGGCATATTCCATCACCACCTTGTCTTAGATTTTTATTAATTAAATAATAACTCTTCCCCTCGACAAAGCTCCATTTATAAATAATTGTATGGCACTAGTATTTATGCCAATGTAGGCTGCAGTCTGCTATTACAGATGGTACTGATATTATATCTCCAAACATGATATTTTCATTTATTACTATTCACAAAGTGAATGTCATTGCCCTAGATCTTTATGATCAGAAACAGTCAGTAGCAGAAAAAACAAACAAACAAAAATCACCTACAAGTCATGTAGGAAAGAGAGTCATGATCAGGAATTTTTGCTGCATTGGATACCAGGATTTGAAGAAAGGCAAAGAAGACTTGCTTGCCTTCTTCCAGCAGCAAGGATTCAACTAGACAGTAAAGGACTGAAATTGAAAGTATTTTTGTGACCTGTTCTAAGAAATCATTAAAAAATCAGATTTATTCACATACTCTTATTTGCCTGGAGACATTTTAATTTATCAGTGACTTGGGTTAATTACTCCCTATAAATTCTACACTTTACAGCTCAGCTTAAACCTGAGGCATTCAGAAGGAAACACATCAAAATGCAACAGACATGGGCCGGGCATTTCTATGCATCTGCACTGACTTTGAAAAATACACACACACACGCACACGCGGATTTTAATACATTTTGGGACATATGTGCATGAATCTCAACTGGCTTGGAATCATTGGGGAAAGTAGATCCTTTGCACCCTTCAGAGCAGCAAATATTTCTGTGTCAGGGGAAGTAGTTTCTAAATATTTTGGATGCTTACCAATAACACCATTAAAGTTCTTCCGTATTTTATTAAAAGATGAGAAAGAAGAAAAACTATTTTTTGGCTTAAAATAACTGTTATATAAGCAAGGCTCTGCTGATGCCATGCAAAAGGATAACTTTTGTTTGTTTGTTTGTTTGGTTTTTTTTGAGATGGAGTCTCGCTCTGTCACCCAGGCTGGAGTGCAGTGGCATGGTCTTGGCTCACTGCAAGCTCTGCCTCCCGGGTTCACGCCATTCTCCTGCCTCAGCCTCCCAAGTAGCTGGGACCACAGGTGCCCACCACCACGCCCGGCTAATTTTTTGTATTTTTAGTAGAGACGGGGTTTCTTCACCATATTAGCCAGGATGGTCTTAATCTCCTGACCTCATGATCCGCCCGCCTTGGCCTCCCAAAATGCTGGGATTACAGGCTTGAGCCACCGCGCCCGGCCGATAACTTGCTTTTGTGGCTAAAGGGCAGGAGCCAGGGAGGGGCTCACCACCCATCAGCACTTGATCCTTCTAACTAGTACTGGAGAAGAAGAAACAATGTTCTCTGGATGCCAGAGAAAACCAGAATGTTAGTAAACATGGGGGTGGGAGAAATATTATTAGTGAATGTCACATCACTCAAATAAGTAGAATTTGTTTTTTGGAACCATGTTTTGGAAAGATACTAAGGCCTCACTTAAACCATAGCTCCGTGTGGAGGCAAAACTAATAATGTGAGATGGTGAAAAGAGGAGGCATCTGCTTAAGGGCGTGACTATGGTTCTGTAGTAATGAATTTGGAAGCATTAGTTATGCAGAAGAGTTATGCAGAAGAATCTGGTGAGCAGAGACTACAGCAGGGGTGTGGTGAGGATTTCTATGCCTCAGAATTGCAGGAATCCTAAAACACTTGGTGTGGGCTACTGTCGCCAAAGACAAGCAGCATGGGAGGGAGAAGCTAGCATTGGATGGAAATCCAGAGTTGTGGGATTTGGGAACATCCTGGCTCTACCAACAACTCAGGTTACCAGAATAAGTCACTTTACCAATGGGGTACCAGTTTCCTCATTCGCAAAGTGAGATAATTGTTTCATCTACAGGATTCCTTTAACTTAAAAATTTTATGACTCAAAGTTCCTGAGCTATGGAACCTATGCCTTCTAGATCAAAATTGTCCAGTAGAAATGTAATGTAAGCCACTTATGTAACTTTAAATGCTTTATTGCCACATTAAAATATGTTTTTAAAAAGATGAAATTAGGTCTTATAATACTTTTATGTAAGCCTCTATGTCTAAAACATTATCATTTTAGTGTAAGTCTTTGAAATCTTGACTAGCTATGCATACTTCAAGTGGCCAATAGCCACATGTGCCTAGTGGCTACTGTCCACCATATTAGATATCATAGCTCTAGGCAGTTGTGTAAAGTTCACAGGATGGGAGCAGGAGCTACATTTCTCTTTGATGCTCTGAGCCATAGTTCCAAAAACTAGAATTGTTTACCAAAATTACTGGAGGAACTTAAAAATGTATGAGCCCACCCCATTACCTTGGCCATGGATCATGTCTTATATCTCTCTAGATAAATCTGAAGTGCAGCCTGCCCATACCAGTCTACAGGACAGCGTTTAAAAGCCTCTTCGCTCTGAGCTAACAGCCTTCATGCCATTCAGGGGTGGGTTGAATAAGGGAAGCAATAGTCATGTGGTTAGCATCCTCTTTAGGGATCCTCCAGATAGTTATTGGATGAACTATGTTTTGTCTAGTATGTGAGCTGGAAGATTTCAACACTAATTCTATGACAGCGTAATTGTCTTGTTATTGAAGGCTATTTAACTTTTTCAAGTTAAAATGTATTAAAGAACAATGAGCTAATGTAAAACAAAGGAGGTCAGATTGTACTTTGCCAGGATGTGTCCACTTGTTGCCTTGATGGAGCTGCAGCTGTAGTTACAGATCTACTTTTGAGCCTGCTTAATATTTGCATTGTAGACTGGTTGCTCACAATCTTCCTAGGACTGATTCTTACCTTTGAGTGTCTGCAATTTAGTATTAACAGACTAGTTGAGATAACATATCAAATTGAGCAGTCCCATAATGCTTTTATTTTACTGACATGAAAGAAGCGGGTATATGTATTGGAAAATTCCCTTTTAGACTTATGAAATCATTTAAGCATGGACAAAGGAAGCTACTTTACTAGGGCAGAAAACAGAAATTAGGCTAAATGAGCCCTAGCCAGCATTATCCGAAAAGGAAAAGAAATAGGAGTCTGTGGCCTAACTGGAGCAGAAGACTTAAAAGTATCAGCTGAAAAACAATTGGTAAATAAGAAGTAACCTGAGGCTCTACAGTCTGGTCATACCTAAAGTGCTCAAATTAGAAAAATGTGAAGGTTTGAGGAAGGTACACAGAAATTGTGAGTCTCATACAATGCTGGTGGAAGTATAAATTAGTATAATACTTTGAGAGAGGATTCGGAGGACAAATACGTAACAAATCTTTAAAAGGTATGTAAATTTGCATCCAGCAATTCCACTCCTTAGAATATATGCATGTTTATGTGTGAAACTGTATGTATGCAAAGTTGTTCAACATGGTGTTGTTTAAATTAGCAAAATACTGAAAACAACTCAAGTGTCCAATAATAAAAATGCTTAAATGAATTATGCATATAGGTATGTGTGCCTTTATATATGTGTCTATGTAAAAATGTGTAGTGTGTATTATATATGTGAATGAGTACAATGAAATTGACACCAATGTCAAGTTTGGAGTATTTCCATGGAAAGCACATTTCATTAAAAAGCCAATTACAGATTGGCTTTTTATAAAACCTGTCACTATTTTATTATAGAAAGTAATATAAAATCTGTCACTATTTTATTATAAAAAGTAGTGTAACCAAAAAATATAATTACAGGAAAAACTGTGGGAAAATAAACAGAAAATTATAATTTTTATATAGATGTTATAAGAATGCAAGTAATTTTCATTTCATTTACGTAATTATGAACATGGATTTCATGTTTCTGCCCAGTGGGGGTCTGTTTTCAGATTAGACCCATTCTGAAGACAAATCACCTCACCAAAAGCCGGAAAATATCATCCTTTCCTTAGATGGGAAAAGCAAGTTTCTTGAGCCCATTCCCATTTTGACAGAGTTGTAACTGAAGTGCTTGTAAGGCCAGATTGTATGACGATTCCATTAGCTTCCTTGTTCCCTTACTGTACAAACCCTCCACCCACTCTCCCTTAAAATAACTCATGCCTTCTGAGACAGCATGAGGGGGTGACTCTGTTTCTTATACCAGAAAAAAGAGCCTGACTCAAGAAAAATGACTGACCTCCAGAGCAGTTGTAAGGTCCACATGAGGTTATGTTGTCTAAGCTCCTAGTAGCACATAACACACAACAGGCTCTCAATAAATATTACTTACTGTTATCCCATCTCCTTAAAAATTTTTAAAGGGATTTTGCTCATTAGATTTATATAGTCTGGGTCAACATTTACTTAACAAATCTCTAATCCTTGCCTCATATCTCAAGGACCTGAACTAATATTATTCTTTTTTCTTTAAGAGAAAGACTATATTTCAGGAAATATTATATCCAAGTATTGCTATAGATATAGGTGTACATTTGGACGCCATCTGAAGTCTAGATTCTTGAAAGTAGATAGGCATTATAATTCAGTATCTGAAGGCTGCTTGCCTCTACTCTAAAATATTTTCTAAGAGTCTCAGTATATGACATAGGAGTATGTTTAGATTGAGTACAAGATTCTTTTTAATTTAAAATAATTACCAAATTGTTTTACATCAGCCGTTAAAGCTCACAAAAACCAAACATCTTTATAGACAATCTCTCACCAAATGAGAACAGTTATAAAATAAGCTAGATATCTGTCTGAATCCCCTTATGTGACAACAGTTAAGTGTCCAGTGGTTGGAGCCAGTCAGATCTATGATCAAGTAACAGCTGTGCAATGTATTTGTTCCATAACCTTAGGCCAATTTACTTAGCCTCCCCAAATCTCAGTTTTCTGGGAATATCAATGCCTCATCTTTTGAGAGTATAAGGATGAGAGATAAAGAATGTAAAGTGCTGGACACAATGCTAGGAAGTGTAAATGCTCAATGGTAGCTAGTATTATTATGATTGAAACAAAGTTTATTTAAAGAACCTTACTGAGAAACCTTTATAAGATTTTTCTGGAAATTAAGAGGGCACTCATGAAGAAAGATATTTATTCCAAGTAACTATCTATGACATAAACAGATTTATTTGGAATATTACAAAGGAAAATATCCCTTAATTTTCCACCCAATATTACCTAACACACACATGCACAATTCCATCATGACTACTCCCCTTTAGCAGTCTTTTCATTTTTCCAGAGCAAAAGTAGGACATAAAGTTCCTTCTCCTGAACCAGAAGTTAGAGGTCACCATCAGTTCATTTGGAAAAATATCCATCAGTGTTTACACACACAGACCCACAGTGTTTACACACACACAGACCCACACACACAAACACACATTTACTTGTATGTATATTTTAACTATAAATTAGTAAAGACCTAGATTTTAATAGTTAGCTAACATAAATGAATAAGGTAGTGGGGAAGCCCAACCACTTATGACCACAAGACTCATATCTCTCTCTTACCCTGTTAAGGGACTGTTAAGTCCCTGATGGACTTTTCTGACAAACACATTCCACAGTCATACAAATCATTCATTCTGGAAGAGAGAAAGAGAGAGAGGAAGGAGGAGGGGTGAAGGAGAAAGAAAGGAGGAAAGAAAGGAAGACTTCATGTGTGGGGCATGTATGTGGGGTGGGCTGGAAAGCTAGGTGGGTTTTAGAAAGCCTACTTTTTGCCCACCCAGAGCTTGCCCAGACTTGCCCTAAGGCTGTGTTGCAAAATGGGTAATGATTTCTCTGCCAGGTCTGTTATTGGAATGAGTAAACTCTCAGACCTAACATTTTTTTTTTCTTGGCCATCTTACTCCTTCAACACAAACATCTGAGGCTGTGGTGGTTTTAAATATGCTCCTCAAAGCATCCCAAAGTTCCTGTTTCTTATTTCTCAATTTCTTGATGTTTACTATCCAGTTCAAGAGCTACCGACCTCTGCCTCACCCAGCACTAACCCTGTGGATTTTAAGTCCTTATGCATTTCAGAACCACTATTCCAAGAACAATTAACCTCCATTCAGAGTCTAGAAATTAGGATCAATAACCTATGCAAATTCAGCACCATATTGAGAGATTCTTCTGGAGCAGGTATTTTATCACGTGAGGGAGCTTTGTGTTTGTGATCAAGAGAAAAAATGGTTCTGACCAGCCATTTCAGTTGAACTGATTCTTGGACACAGGAACAGGATAAGTTAAGGTCTGAAAGGATTGTTTGTACCAAGGAGGCCATGAATAGAGAGATAATAGTTGACTAGCTCACACAAATATATGGAGAGTAGTGATTCTAAAAAAGTATAAACACTTAAAATCAAGAAATGTTATATCTAGACATCTAATTGGTTCCTTTCATTTTACATATTTACAGGCAGAATTGAGGTTCAGAGATATTAACTAACTTTTCCAAGGGTTTGAGCAGAGACTGAAATGAGCTTTGTTTACAGGCCAGTGTAACCAAGGAGGTTACACAAATTAATAAAGATTTAATATCAGGATTTAAATTTCCCATAAACTAAAGAGTACCACTGTGGGATAGAACTGCAGTTACTAGAAAGGTGCATGATAAAATGTAAAAGGCAACTCTCCAGTTTCTACCAAAGTTGGGATAAATACTCCTTAAGGCCTTTGTCACTATTCATAGTTCACCAGGGAGCTTTCTGATTATAAACTGAAATTCCTAAATTCTCTGAGTTTAGAATTGGAATACTCTGATGACAGAAAAGACTATTTTAATCGGCAAAGACTGCTTATGTGAACTAAGTTGATAAAGTTGAGTTTCTAAAATCACTTACTGAGGACTTTGAATTCATGAAAAACTATCCAAGATGGTCAATATCCCTTATTCTTTTTTTTCCTCTTTGCAGAACATTATTAAACATTTCGTTATTATGTAGCTATTTCATAATGAGGTAAAAATAATAAAGTTATTAATAAATAATAAACATCACTATAATAGAGTGGAATAGAATGTAGTTGTGATATATTTAGCCAATAAAAATATATTATAATCAACTATAAAGATGGTTTCCAGGGATTTAAATGTTAATGTTACAACTTATTAGCATATTTCTTAAATTAAAAAAAAGTTTTAAGATGTGAAGAAGTATCAGGTTCATTTTTTACCTTCTACTGTACTCAAAACAGACCCTTTGTTTTCTCTCACAGGTACCAGCAAGGGTTACTCTGTTGCTGCCAAGAGATCTCGGTATGAGACAGCCAAACCAAGTCAGGTGACTGTTCTGTTAAAATAAGGGTTTCAAGACTGTAGATTCATGAGATGGGGATTTAGTGAAGGAAAACATTCCCATCTCTGTTACAGGAAAGTTATAATGGCGTTGAACTATTTGGAAGAAAAGAGAAAAGGAGACAAAGAAGCAATCTTGCTTAATCACAACAAATGTTCTATTAAATACTATGTAAAAACAAACTATAATAGCAATAATATTAGTCAATTTGGGAGCTTTTTAACAAATGAACATTCTTTTTTAAGAATGTAAGTTCTATGTAAAATAATATAATGCAGAACAGAGACTAGAATATTTCATAAAACAGAAGGACTTTCAGGACTTTTTTTTTTTTTCCAAAAGGAGGATTGCCAGGAAAATCTTTATACAATTAAATAGTCTATGTTCGTCATGTCTAAAGGCATGGAAAAGACCCAAAAGCTATTTTTTTTTATTACTTGGAGTCAGAGTATTTGGTACTGTACACGTTTAGTGAATATACTTGCATGGAACATAACTCATCTTTGAGAATATCATCATAGCAGTACGGACTTGCCTGACCTTTAGAGAGCCATATACTTTTCTGTCTAAGGAACAGTCTTGAATATCAAAATTACCAAATGAGTACAAAACAATGCCTGCCTGACTGGGTTTTTTGCTCCCTCAAAGAATAGACAATTGGGTCAGTTGGCCTTTTTTATGATTAATGGGGTAATGATGGTCCTGTTTAATACCTTTTCCTGAGATAATCTGGGTAGAAGCTCATGACCCTGCAAATTCTAAATTTAATTTTCAGTTTGGGTTACCCAGAATTCACTAGAGTAAGCTTTTGTGATATGAAAAGAAGAGATACGAGTTCTTTTCTCTGCAGAGTTCTCATGTAATCATGGTTTTGAAAAAAAGAATTTATTGCCACAGAAGTTAGAAGTAGAAGATTTCCACTCTATGGGGAAATAAGTCAGTCCTAGAATAATGTAGGCCCATACCCATTGATCTTCATACTCTTCCTCAACCATATCATCTTGGGCAGTTTTTATTAAGGCATACGAAATGGCCTGATCACTTTTCAGTTTTCTTACTGTCCTTTTCTCTTATGAGATAAATCATTTTGACATAGAAAAAAAGCAAGATATAAAATTTAAAAATGAAACTAGATTTGAGCTAATTAGCCTCTTAAAATTATAAGGTCAGATTCCTAAACACTGTAAAAGGGAGTAGTATATTTAGGTATTTTTTAAAAAAGACTATGCATGTAAACGTGAAATAATTAATATATAAGTGATTCTTTTAAAGGTAATAAGTGGTGAGCTTCTGGTTATGGCCAAGTGAGGAGACAAATTCTCTCTGTAAAAAGCAACTATAAAGCTGGATAAAATTGACAAAAACGATCACTTTAGCACTCTGAAAATCAACCAAAGGCATACAACCTGAGAAGCGTTTAGGCTTGAAAAACTGCTGAATATAAGAATAACGAGAATCTGTGGCATTCTAGCCCGAAGCTACTCACATATCCTCCCTCCCTTCCTCCTCACTTCAGTAAGGACAGAGGTTTTGTAGAAGAAGGCCAGGCCATGAGGACAGGCAGCTTCTCTGTCATGATCAATGAGAGCTCACTCAATCTGGACTGATGAGAAACAACCACTCCCAGCAGCATATTTGGTAAAAGTGCTGATCTCTGAGGTGGGTAAACAGGGAAAGCCAATGGCTGTACCAGTCTGAGGCTGTAGTCACAGTTGGAGAATATTTCTCTGGCTGTGTATATTTCCTGGAGAAGGCCCGAGCTAGTCACTCAATCCTGGCTACCCCTGAATTTGTTTGCATAAAAGAGATAAGAAAAGGTCCAGTGGTAAGTAAAAGCTGGAGCTTGAGTCAGCTTGAAAGCACCTGAACTCTGAGTGAGCTCCCCTACCACACAGAGATCCTTTGGCAAAAGACAGAAACTTCATTGGCTCAAGTGTTTCAGCACAACCTCTATCCAATCACTAAGCCATACTGGCATGGGAAAACCTTTAGGAATCCAGGTTTAGAGGTATGTATGTATGTATGTATATGGGTGTGTGTGTGTAGATATATATGTATACATATCCATTATATATTAGTGTAGGTCAAGGAGGCCTGCCTGCCTCTGTAGACTCCACCTCTGGGGGAAGGGCATAGCTGATCAAAAGGCAGCAGAAACTTCTGCAGACTTAAACGTCCCTGTCCAAAAGCTTTGAAGAGAGTAGTGGTTCTCCCAGCATGGAGTTTGTGATCTGAGAACGGACAGACTGCCTCCTCAAGTGGGTCCCTGACCCCTGAGTAGCCTAAATGGGTGACACCTCACAGTAGGGGCCGACTGACACCTCATACAGCCAGGTGCCCCTCTGTGACAAAGCTTCCGGAGGAAGCATCAGGCAGCAACATTTGCCATTCTGCAATATTTGCTGTTCTGCAGCATCCACTGGTGATACCCAGGCCAACAGATCTGGAGTAGACCTCTAGCAAACTCCAACAGACCTGCAGCTGAGGGTCCTGACTGTTCAAAGGAAAACTAACAAACAGAAAGGACATCCACACCATCACCATCATCAAAGACCAAGGGTAGATAAAACCACAAAGATGGGGAGAAACCAGAGCAGAAAAGCTGAAAATTCTAAAAATCAGAGTGCCTCTTCTCGTCCAAAGGAACGCAGCTAGCTCCTCACCAGCAAGAGAACAAAGCTGGATGGAGAATGACTTTGACAAGTTGAGAAAAGAAGGCTTCAGATGATCGATAATAACAAACTTCTCCGAGCTAAAGGAGGATGTTCAAACCCATCGCAAAGAAGCTAAAAACCTTGAAAAAAGATTAGATGAATGGCTAACTAGAATAAACAGTGTAGAGAAGACCTTAAATGACCTGATGGAGCTGAAAGCCATGGCATGAGAACTATGTGACGCATGCACAAGCTTCAGTAGCCGATTTGATCAAGTGAAAGAAAGAGTATCAGTGATTGAAGATCAAATGAATTAAATGAAGCAAGAAAAGTTTAGAGAAAAAAGAGTAAAAAGAAACGAACAAAGCCTCCAAGAAATATGGGACTATGTGGAAAGACCAAATCTACATCTGAATGGGGTACCTGAAACTGACAGGGAGAATGGAACCAAGTTAGAAAACACTCTTCAGGATATTATCCAGGAGAACTTCCCCAACCTAGCAAGGCAGGCCAACATTCAAATTCAGGAAATACAGAGAATGCCACAAAGATACTCCTTGTGAAGAGCAACTCCAAGACACATAATTATCAGATTCACCAAAGTTGAAATGAAGGAAAAAATGTTAAGGGCAGCCAGAGAGAAAGGTCGGGTTACCTACAAAGAGAAGCCCATCAGACTAACAGCGGATCTCTGAGCAGAAACTCTACAAGCCAGAAGACAGTGAGGGACAATATTCAACATTCTTAAAGAAAAGAATTTTCAACCCAGAATTTCATATCCAGCCAAACTAAGCTTCATAAGTGAAGGAGAAATAAAATCCTTTTCAGACAAGCAAATGCTGAGAGATTTTGTCACCACCAGGCCTGCCCTAAAAGAGCTCCTGAAGGAAGCACTAAACATGGAAAGGAACAACCGATACCAGCCACATGCCAAATTGTAAAGACCATTGATGCTAGGAAGAAACTGCATCAACTAATGAGCAAAATAACCGGCTAACATCATAATGACAGGATCAAATTCACACATAACAACATTGACCTTAAATGTAAATGGGCTAAATGCTCCAATTAAAAGACACAGACTGGCAAATTGGATAAAGAGTCAAGATGCATCAGTGTGCTATATTCAGGAAACCCATCTCACATGCAGAGATACACATAGGTTCAAAATAAAGGGATGGAGGAAGATCTACCAAGCAAATGGAAAACAAAAAAAGCAAGGTTTGCAATCCTAGTCTCTGATAAAACAGACTTTAAACCAACAAAGATCAAAAGAGACAAAGAAAGCCATTACATAATGGCAAATGATTCAATTCAACAAGAAGAGCTAACTATCCTAAATATATATGCACCCAATACAGGAGCACCCAGATCCATAAAGCAAGCCCTTAGAGACCCACAAAGAGACTTAGACTCTGACACAATAATAATGGGAGACTTTAACACCCCACTGTCAACATTAGACAGATCAACGAGACAGAAAGTTAACAAGGATATCCAGGAATTGAACTCAGCTCTGCACCAAGTGGACCTAATAGACATCTACAGAGCCCTCCACCCCAAATCAACAGAATATACATTCTTCTCAGCACCATATCGCACTTATTCCAAAATTGACCACATAGTTGGAAGTAAAGCACTCCTCAGCAAATGTAAAGGAACAGAAATTATAACAAGCTGTCTCTCAGACCACAGTGCAATCAAACTATAACTCAGGATTAAGAAACTCACTTAAAACTGCTCAACTACGCTGGGCGTGGTGGCTCACGCTTGTAATCCCAGCACTTTGGGAGGCCGAGGCGGGCGGATCACGAGGTCAGGAGATCGAGATCATGGTGAAACCCTGTCTCTACTAAAAATACAAAAAATTAGCCGGGCGTGGTGGGGGGCGCCTGTAGTCCCAGCTACTCGGAGAGGCTGAGGCAGGAGAATGGCATGAACCCGGGAGGCGGAGCTTGCAGTGAGCCAAGATCGCACCACTGCACTCCAGCCCGGGCGACAGAGCGAGACTCCGTCTCAAAAAAAAAAAACAAAAAAAAAAACTGCTCAACTACATGGAAACTGAATAACCTGCTCCTGAATGACTACTGGGTACATAATGAAATGAAGGCAGAAATAAAGATGTTCTTTGAAACCAATGAGAACAAAGACACAACATACCAGAATCTCTGGGATGAATAACCTGCTCCTGAATGACTACTGGGTACATAACGAAATGAAGGCAGAAATAAAGATGTTCTTTGAAACCAATGAGAACAAAGACACAACATACCAGAATCTCTGGGACACATTTAAAGCAGTGTGTAGAGGGAAATTTATAGCACTAAATGCCCACAAGAGAAAGCAGGAAAGATCTAAAATTGACACCCGAACATCACAATTAAAAGAACTAGAGAAGCAAGAGCAAACACATTCAAAAGCTAGCAGAAGGCAGGAAATAACTAAGATCAGAGCACAACTGAAGGAGATAGAGACACAAAAAACCCTTCAAAAAATCAATGAATCCAGGAGCTGGTTTTTCAAAAAGATCAACAAAATTGATAGACCACTAACAAGACTAATAAAGAAGAAAAGAGAGAAGAATCAAATAGACTCAATAAAAAATGATAAAGGGGATATCACCACTGATCCCACAGAAATACAAACTACCATCAGAGAATACTATAAACACCTCTACACAAATAAACTAGAAAATCTAGAAGAAATGGATAAATTCCTCGACACATACACCCTCCCAAGACTAAACCAGGAAGAAGTTGAATCCCTGAATAGATCAATAATAGGCTCTGAAATTGAGGCAATAATTAATAGCCTACCAACCAAAAAAAGTCCAGGACCAGACAGATTCACAGCCAAATTCTACCAGAGGTACAAGGAGGAGCTGGTACCATTCCTTCTGAAACTATTCCAATCAATAGAAAAAGTGGGAGTCCTCCCTAACTCATTTTACGAGGCCAGCATCATCCTGATACCAAGGCCCGTTATAGACACAACAAAAAAAGAGAATTTTAGACCAATATCCCTGATGAACATCGATGCAAAAATCCTCAATAAAATACTGGCAAACTGAATCCAGCAGCACATCAAAAGGCTTATCCACCACAATCAAGTTGGCTTCATCCCTGGGATGCAAGGCTGGTTCAACATACACAAATCAATAAACGTAATCCAGCATATAAACAGAACCAAAGACAAAAACCACATGATTATCTCAATAGATGCAGAAAAGGCCTTTGACAAAATTCACAGCCCTTCATGCTAAAAACTCTCAATAAACTAGGTATTGATGGTACATATCTCAAAATAATAAGAGCTATTTATGACAAACCTACAGCCAATATCATACTGAATGGGCAAAAACTGGAAGCATTCCATTTGAAAACTGGCACAAGGCAGGGATGCCCTCTCTCATCACTCCTATTCAAAATAGTGTTGGAAGTTCTGGCCAGGGCAATCAGGCAGGAGAAAGAAATAAAGGGTATTCAATTAGGAAAAGAGGACGTCAAATTGTCCCTTTTTGCAGATGACATGATTGTATATCTAGAAAACCCCATCATCTCAGCCCAAAATCTCCTTAAGCTGATAAGCAACTTCAGCAAAGTCTCAGGATACAAAGTCAATATGCAAAAATCACAAGCATTCCTATACACCAATAACAGACAAACAGAGAGCAAAATCATGAGTGAACTCCCATTCACAATTGCTTCAAAGAGAATAAAATACCTAGGAATCCAAGTTAGAAGGGACATGAAGGACCTCTTCAAGGAGAACTACAAACCACTGCTGAATGAAATAAAAGAGGACCCAAACAAATGGAAGAACATTCCATGTTCATGGATAGGAAGAATCAATATTGTGAAAATGGCCATCCCGTCCAAGGTAATTTATAGATTCAGTGCCATCCCCACCAAGCTACCAACGACTTTCTTCACAGAATTGGAGAAAACTCCTCTAAAGTTCATGTGAAACCAAAAAAAGAGCCCACATTGCCAAGAAAATCTTAAGCAAAAAGAACAAAGCTGAAGGCATCATGCTACCTGACTTCAAACTATACTACAAGGCTATAGTAACCAAAACAGCATGGTACTGGTACCAAAACAGAGATATATACCAATGGAACAGAACAGAGCCCTCAGAAATAATACCACACATCTACAACCATCTGATTTTTGACAAACCTGACAAAAACAAGAAATGGAGAAAAGATTCACTGTTTAATAAATGGTTCTGGGAAAACTGGCTAGCCATATGTAAAAAGCTGAAACTGGATCCCTTCCCCACACCCTATAAAAAAATTAATTCAAGATGGATTAAAGACTTACATGTTAGACCTGAAACCATAAAAACCCTAGAAGAAAACCTAGGCAATACCATTCAGGACATAGGCATGGGCAAGGACTTCATGACTAAAACACCAAAAGCAATGGCAACAAAAGCCAAAATTGACAAATGGGATCTAATTAAACTAAAGAGCTTCTGCACAGCAAAAGAAACTACCATCAGAATGAACAGGCAAGCTACAGAATGGAAGAAAATTTTCACAATCTACCCATGTGATGAAGAGCTAATATCCAGAATGTACAAAGCACTTAAACAAATTTACAAGAAATAAACAACGCCATCAAAAAGTGGGCAAAGGATGTGAACAGACACTTCTCAAAAGAAGACATTTTTGCAGCCAACAGACACATTAAAAAATGCTCATCATCACTGGCCATCAAAGAAATGCAAATCAAAACCACAATGAGATACCATCTCATGTCAGTTAGAATGGCAATCATTAAAAAGTCAGGAAGCAGACCAGGCATGGTGGCTCATGCCTGTAATCCCAGCACTTTGGGAGGCCAAAGCAGGTGGATCATGAGGTCAGGAGATTGAGACCATCCTGGCTAACACGGTGAAACACGGTCTCTATTAAAAATACAAAAAATTAGCTTGGCATGGTGGCCAGCGCCTGTAGTCCCAGCTACTCGGGAGGCTGAGGAAAGAGAATGGCATGAACCCGGGAGGCAGAGCTTGAAGTGAGCCGAGATTGCGCCACTGCACTCCAGCCTGGGTGACAGAGCAAGACTCCGTCTCAAAAAAAAAAAAAAGTCAGGAAACAACAGGTGCTGGAGAGGATGTGGAGAAATAGGAACACTTTTACACTGTTAGTGGGACTGTAAAGTAGTTCAACCATTGTGGAAGACAGTGTGGCGATTCCTCAAGCATCTAGAACTAGAAATACCATTTGACCCAGCCATCCCATTACTGGGTATATACCCAAAGGATTATAAATCATGCTGCTATAAAGACACATGCACACGTATGTTTATTGCGGCATTATTCACAATAGCAAAGACTTGGAACCAACCCAAATGTCCATCAATGATAGACTGGATTAAGAAAATGTGGCACATATACACCATGGAATACTATGCAGCCATAAAAAAGGATGAGTTCATGTCCTTTGTAGGGACATGGATGAAGCTGGAAACCATCATTCTGAGCAAACTATGGCAAGGACAGAAAACCAAACACCGCATGTTCTCACTCATAGGTGAGAATTGAACAATGAGGACACTTGGACACAGGGTGGGGAACATCACACACCAGGGCCTGTCATGGGGTGGGGGAAGCGGGGAGGGACAGCATTAGGAGATATACCTAATGTAAATGATGAGTTAGCAGGTGCAGCACACCAACATGGCACATGTATACATATGTAACAAACCTGCACGTTGTGCTCATGTACCCTAGAACATAAAGTGTAACAAAATATATATATATACACACATACATATACATATATATTGAGCTTCCTGGTGGCTTTGTTTACCTACTCAAGACTCAGCAATGGCAGACGCCTCTCCCCCAGCCTCGCTGCCACCTTGCAGTTCAATCTCAGACTGCTGTGCTAGCAGTGAGCGAGGCTCCGTGAGTGCTGGACCCTCAGAGCCAGGTGCAGAATATAATCTCCTGGTGTGCCATTTGCTAAGACCATTGGAAAAGCACAGTATTAGGGTGGGAGTGTCCCGATTTTCCAGGTACTGTCTGTCATGGCTTTCCTTGGCTAGGAAAGGGAATTCCCTGACCCCTTGTGCTTCCCAGGTAAGGCGATGCCCTGCCCTGCTCCGTGGGCTGCATCCACTGTCCAACAAGCCCCAGTGAGATGAACCCGGCACCTCAGCTGGAAATGCAGAAATCACCCGTCTTCTGCATCACTCATGCTGGGAGCTGTAGACTGGAGCTGTTCCTATTTGGCCATCTTGGAACCTCTCCTGTATGTGTAAATTTTAACTGAGCAGAAATATCGGCATGTGCAAATGGCAGAGGAAAAACTTTTTACAAATTTTGCCCAGGCAAGTTACTTAAAGAAACAAAAAATAAGCCAGGTGTGGTGGCTCATGCCTGTAATCCCAGCACTTTGGGAGACTGAGGCGGGTAGATTACGAGGTCAGGAGTTTAAGACCAGCCTGGCCAACATGGTGAAACTCCATCTCTACTAAAAATACAAAAATTAGCCAGGCATGGTGGCATGTGCCTGTAATCCCAGCTACTCAGGAGACTGAGGCAGGAGAATTGCCTGAACCTGGGAGGCAGAGGTTGCAGTGAGCTGAGACCATGCCATTGCACTCCAGCTCTGGGCAACAGAGCAAGACTCCATCTCGAAAAAAAAAAAAATAGCAACAATAATGGCCTTCATAAAGTTAAAAAAAATTAGAATCTAAACTTACTACAATATATTATCTAATACATCCACTTTCCAACAAAATAATTATAATATGTGCAAAAACCAAGATTATGTGACCCATATTCAGGAAAAAAAAAATTGAACAGAAATAGTCTCTGGTTGTCCCCAAATGCTGAACTTGCAGACAAAAAAATATTAAGCAGCTATTTTTAAAAGCAGCTATTTCATTCAAATAACTAAAATAAACCATTTTTTTTTTTTTTTTTGAGACAGAGTCTCGCTCTGTCGCCCAGGTTGGAGTGCAGTGGCGCAATCTTGGCTCACTGCAAGCTCCGCCTCCTGGGTTCACGCCATTCTCCTGCCTCAGCCTCCCAAGTAGCTGGGACTACAGGCACCCGCCACTACGCCCAGCTAATTTTTCTGTATTTTTAGTAGAGACGGGGTTTCACAAATAAACCATGTTTTAAAAAATTAACATATTAGAACCAAAAAAGAGCCTGCATTGCCAAGACAATACTAAGCAAAAAGAACAAAGCTGGAGGCATCACGCTACCTGACTTCAAACTATACTACTAGGCTACAGTAACCAAAACAGCATGGTACTGGTACCAAAACAGAGATATAGACCAATGGTACAGGCAGAAGCCTCAGAAATAATACTACACATCTACAACCATCTGATCTTTGACAAACATGACAAAAAGAAATGGGGAAAAGATTCCCTGTTTAATAAATGGTTCTGGGAAAACTGGCTAGCCAAATGTAGAATGCTGAAACTGGATCCCTTCCTTACACCTTATACAAAAATTAATTCAAGATGGATTAAAGACTTAAATGTTAGACCTGAAACCATAAAAACCCTAGAAGAAAACCTAGGCAATACCATTCAGGACATAGGCATGGGCAAGGACTTTATGACTAAAACACCAAAAGCAATGGCAACAAAAGCCAAAATTGACAAATGGGATCTAATTACACTAAAGAGCTTCTGCACAGCAAAAGAAACTACCATCAGAATGAACAGGCAACCTACAGAATGGGAGGAAATTTTTACAATCTACCCATCTGACAAAGGGCTAATATCCAGAATGTACAAAGAACTTCAACAAATTTACAAGAAATAAATCAAAACAACCCCATCAAAAAGTGGGTGAAGGATGTGAACAGACACTTCTCAAAAGAAGACATTTTTGCAGCCAACAGACACATTAAAAAATGCTCATCATCACTGGCCATCAGAGAAATGCAAATCAAATCCACCATGAGATACCATCTCATGTCAGTTAGAATGGCAATCATTAAAAAGTCAGGAAACAACAGATGCTGGAGAGGATGTGGAGAAATAGGAACACTTTTACACTGTTGGGGGTGTAAATTAGTTCAACCATTGTGGAAGACAGTGTGGTGATTCCTCAAGGATCTAGAACTAGAAATACCATTTGACCCAGCAATCCCATTACTGGGTATATATGCAAAGGATTATAAATCATGCTACTATAAAGACATGTGCACACATATGTTTATTGCAGCACTATTCACAGTAGCAAAGCCTTGGAACCAACCCAAATATCCATCACTGGTAGACTGGATGAAGAAAATATGGCACATATACACCATGGAATACTATGCAGCCATAAAAAGGATGAGTTCATGTCCTTTGAAGGACATGGATGAAGCTGGAAACCATCATTCTGAGCAAACTATCGCAAGGACAGAAAACCAAACACCACATGTCCTCACTCAAAGGTGGGAATTGAACAATGAGAACCCCTGGACACAGGGCGGGGAACATCACACACCAGGGCCTGTCGGGGGGTGGGGGGCTGGGGGAGCGATAGCATTAGGAGAAATGCCTAATGTAAATGATGAGTTGATGGGTGCAGCAAACCAACATGACACATTTATACCTATGTATCAAACCTGCACGTTGTGCTCATATACCCTAGAACTTAAAGTATAATAATAATAATTTAAAAAAAATGACAGCAATGAATCAACAAATGGAAACTCTCAGGTGATAGAAATTAGAAAAAGGAACCAAATGCATATTCCGGATTTGAAAAGTGAAGTGAAGAATTCACTAGAAGCACTCAATAGCATATTCAAAATGGCAGAAGAAAGAATCAATGAACTTGACAGATAAGCAGAAATTATCCCAGCTGAAGAAAAGAGACCTGTGGGACATCAAGTATACCAATATACATATAATGAGAGCTCCAGCAGGAAACAAGAGAGAGAAGGGGACAGAAAAATATTTTTAAAAAGAATGACTGAAAACATACTAAATTTGACTAAAAACATTAATCTGCAGGTTCAAGAAGCTCAACAAACCACAAGCAGATAAACCTTCTGCCTGAAACTCTTCTCCCTGGCTTTCTGTGATTCTGTACTCTCATGAGTCCCTTCACACTACTTGACTGTTTCTTTATTTTGTTCCTTCCTCGATCCTTTTTCTCTCAGTGACTTTTAAAATCCCATGCAATTCATATCTTTGTATACTAGACACTCACATACAGAAATTCCATCTATTTTTATAGTCCATCAGTAAAGAGACATTCAAAACTTATAATAGGGTTTCTATATTTCTATTGCCTGGTTAATAACCTCTTTGTGGATGTTTCACTAGCAGCCTAAATGAAGAATGGAGATTCTTCTTCTGTTCCATATTTCTATAATTTTATTAGCACCAGGAATGGGCAACAGATGTCTCAAAACCTGTTACCTTTGACATTTCCTTCTTCCTCAACTGTATACTCAATTGCCAAGTCATATGAATTCCACTGACCATTGTCTCCCTCCTCTTCATTCCCACTGCTCCTTCACTAGTTCAGGATTTCATTACTTGCTCACCCAGATTGATCCTACAGCAGTAACTGGATTTCATGACTCTGTTTTCTCTTTTTAATTCATTCAAAACATAGTAGTCAGATTAATATTCCTAAAGCACAGCTCTGATCATTTCACATTAAAACAACAACAAAAAGATATGATCGTTTTCCTTGGCTCATAAAATCTGAATTTCTTAGCAGAACATTCCTTTCCAAACTGTATTTACCAGTTCCCTTCACCAAACCCAAATTCCAGTTGTGAAAAAAATTGGCTACTTTTTTCAATTCCATTGAAATAAACCATAAGATTTTTAAAAAAAAAAAAGAAAAAGAAAGGAAGAAAAGTGGGGGGAATGTTATTACTTTTGGGCGGGTGCATGTTCCCTGACAACTTGTAAATGTTCTAAGATTTAACATTATGTAAATTTTTGGAAGCATGGAGTAGCCACATCAGCTATGGGAGATGAAAAGATCAGGACACATGGTCATGGAATATGATGAACAGATGGACAGGACTGGGGTGGAGGAGATCTCACCCTGCACTTTTTCAGCCAGTTACAGACAAGAAGACAAACTCATTTATCTGCTGAACAGGAGCATGTTACCAGTAAATGGATACAGATGAACAGAGATTCTAGCACAGGGTGCATGAGACAAATAAGAGAAAGATTGGAGCAAACATTTCTGGGACACTGTTTGGCTATTTGGAGGCATAGAGGAACTTGTAGTTCCACATGGACCTGGGCAAAAATGTCTGGGCAAGCCCTCAGAGGTCCAGAGACTCTTGACAATGGAAAGCTGGAGAATTTTGATTAACTGTCATGAAGTTGCTTTGTTTTAATAAATATGCTGCTGACACCCTGTACAACACTTGGCTGGAAAATGGAAAAAGCTTTCTATCACTTTACAACTTTGTAAATAGAATAAGCTGTTTGGATTTTGCACATTAGGTAAGAAAAACTGCAGTTGCTGGTTGGGTGTGAGTCAAATTGCTTAGCTGAGCCTGCCACTCTCTCTGCACCTAAGCCAAAGGTAATCTTTGGTTCTGTCTGTGAATTACAATGAATTCTAAATTCATGAGATCCACATTTAAAAAATTTCACTGTGAAAGGATGCATAGTAGGCTGGGCACGGTGGCTCACACCTGTAATACCAGCACTTTGGGAGGCTGAGGCAGGTGGATCGCCTGATGTCAGGAGTTTGAGACCAGCCTACCCAACATAGTGAAACCCCGTCTCTACTAAAAATACAAAAAATTAGCTGGGCTTGGTGGCAGGCACCTGTATTCCCAGCTACTAGGGAGGCTGAGGCAGGATAATTGCTTGAACCCGGGAGGCAGAGGTTGCAATGAACCGAGATTGCTCCACTGCACTCCAGCCTAGGCAACAAGAGCAAAACTCTGTCAAAAAAAAAAAAAAAAAGGAAAGAAGAAAGAAAGAGAAAGAAAGAAAGAAAGAAAGCAAGCAAGCAAGAAAGCAAAATTAAGGTTATTCAGAACATCAAACAGAGACATGAAGAATAACAAAGCTCCTGTTAGAGCAAAGAACTGATGAAGTTTATTCTGTGCGGTTGTTGTTCTTTCTCTTACCTGACAAAATCAAGGTAACTGCAAATTTCTTCTAGTTTCTGAAGTTATAGTCTTCATAATCATACCAAATTTCATAATGTCCCTCAAAATTGCTAAGGGTGTTACTGAATGCAGGAATAAAAAGTCTAAATAAATTAGAATAGACTGAACTTACAGTCAATGTCATCAGTGCCATTTTTTAAAAACAAAATTATACATTTTTGCTTACTAATAATGGTCATAAGAAGTATGTAAAACCATTTTACTGTAACATATCTGAACTCTGTCTTCATCAAAACATAATTTTTCTAAATCTTTTATTTGACCTCAAGACTCTTTGTAATCAGTAATATCAATGCTTTTCAATTTATCTGGATTAATTCTGCAATTAGAGTGTTTCTAGTTTTATTTTATTTATTCATTTATTTGTTTTTTGAGATGGAGTCTTGCTCTGTCACCCAGGCTGGAGTGCAATGGTGCGATCTCGGTTCACTGCAAACTCTGCCTCCTGGATTAAAGCAACTCTCCTGCCACAGCCTCCTGAGTAGTTGGGATTACAGGCATCCACCACCATGCCCGGCTAATTTTTGTAGTTTTAGTAAAGATGGTGTTTCACCATGTTGGTCAGGCTGGTCTCGAAATCCTGATCCACCCGCCTCGGCCTCCCAAAGTGCTGGGATTATAGGCGTGAGCCACCATGCCCAGCTATTTCTAATTTTAAATGACAAATAATGATACTGTAGTAAAAGTTAGCTAAAGCAAATCTCACACAAAGCAACTTTTCTTATATATATTTTCCTCATATATATGAGGCACTGTAGTATGGCAGTGAGGAGCCAGGGTTCTGGAGTCAGCTCTATATACGAGCTCTACCACTTATCAGCTATGTGATATTCAGCTAATATTCAATACTCTCTGCTTCAGGTTTCTTATGTGTAAAACAGGGATAATGACAGTACAATGTACTTACAGCTCATGGGATTATTGCATTAAAAGAGATAAAATGTAAACACTGGCATTATTAATAAATCACTATGATTAGCTATTCTCATTACAGTCATGCTGTTTTGTTGCTTTGAATCTATAGTCATGAAATGTAGCCTTATACAGTGTTGACGATAAAATTATTATTTAATGATTCTTGAAAGCTGAATTTAGTAAGATTAATATTTTTTGCTACAAAGACTATGAACCTAGCCTAAAATACATAGTCAGATATTTTGAGCACAATATAATTGTACTAACAGAATTTGATGTTACTTTTTTTTTTTTTTGAGATGGAGTTTTGCTCTTGTTGCCCAGGCTGGAGTGCAATGGCGTGATTTCAGCCCATTGCAACCTCTGCCTCCCAGGTTCAAGCAATTCTCCTGCCTCGGCCTCTCGAGTAGCTGGGACTACAAGCATGTGCTACCACGCCCAGCTAATTTTGTATTTTTAGTAGAGATGGGTTTTCTGCATGTTGGTCAGGCTAGTCTTGAACTCCCAACCTTGGCTGATCCGCCTGCCTCGGCCTCCCAAAGCGCTGGGATTACAGGCATGAGCCACTGTGCCTGGCCTACTTTTTTCTTTAAAACATGCAAGCAAATACATTAGACCATGTATCACTCAGGTAGGTGGCATTATAGTACCAATTTTTAAATAATACTGCCTTATTTTTAACATGACTCTTAGAAATTATAACTGTTACATTCAGATGAGCAAGACTTTGGCTAAAATTAACTATATCACATTATCTAGCATTCTGTAGGCTTGCAGACTAAATGCTAGATAACCATTTAGATTCTGTCTAGGTCATCAAGAACTTTTTCAATAGGAGTGTATTTTCCGTTCATATACTGCAAGATATATATTTTTAAATTCTTCTTTAAAACATTATTTACATTAAATATAGTCAAAATAAAATTCTTCCTGGATTCCAAAGGGGTTGATATCTGATTACAAATGGACATCAGGGACATTCACATGCTGAACATAATTCTGAAAGAGATGTTTATGACTAAGTGCTGTTACAGTTTATGGGAATCCATTGTTTTGGACCAGCCTTCTGCACCAGACTCCCACAGACCAGACCAGACCAAAATAGTGTCACTTATGCAAAGTGCCTCATAATCAAACTGAACTTTAAGGAAGCTGGTAGAGCCCCAAACAGAGCAGTTTTTCCTGAAAACAGGAGATTCACAGCAACTAGTCAAAGAGCTCAATCTTCCTAAGTCAGCATAATAAAGAGGTCTTCTCTGTTTTAACTCTTACAAGAAAAGTGACTTGTAGTAACTTATGCTAACAATGCACTTTTATTTATTGTTCTGTTGTCTTATTCCCACCTTACAAACAAAATTTGTTGTATTTTGTCTTTAACAGTACAATCAAACAAAGGAGAAGATATCTTTTTTTAAAATTTAACTTTTAAGTTTAGGGGTACATGTACAGTTTTGTTACATAGGTAAACGTGTCATGGGGGTTTGTTGTACAGATTTGTCACCTAGGTATTAAGCCTAGTACTCATGAGTTATTTTTCCTAACGCTCTCTCTCTTCCCACCCTCCACCCTTGCATAGACTCTAGTGTGTGTTTTTCCCCTCTTTGTGTCTATGTGGTTTCATCATTTAGCTCCCACTTACAAGTGAGAACATGTGGTATTTAGTTTTCTCTTTCTGTGTTAGTTTGATAAGGATAATGGCCTCTAGCTCCATCCATGTCCCTGCAAAGGACATGATCTTGTCCCTTTTTATGGCTGCATAGTATTCCATGTTGTGTATGTACATTTTCTTTATCAAGTCTATCACTGATGGGCATTTAGGTTGATTCCATGTCTTTGCTATAGTGAATAGT
This sequence comes from Nomascus leucogenys, assembly GCF_006542625.1. Taxonomy (NCBI): domain Eukaryota; kingdom Metazoa; phylum Chordata; class Mammalia; order Primates; family Hylobatidae; genus Nomascus; species Nomascus leucogenys. Next base: position 102,731,131 of record NC_044383.1, on the reverse strand, counting down.
GCTACAATGAACATACATGTGCATGTGTCTTTATAACACAGTGATTTATATTCCTTTGAGTATATATATAGTAATGAGATTGTTGGGTCAAATGGTATTTCTGTCTTTAGTCTTTGAGGAATTGCCATACTGTCTTCCATAATGGTTGAACTAATTTACACTTCCACCAACAGTGGGAGGGTCCTTCTCTGCAACTTTGTCAGCATCTGTTATATTTTGAATTTTTGATAGCCATTCTGACTGGTGTGAGATGGTATTTCCTGTGGTTTTGATTTGCATTTCTGTAATGATCATTGATGTTGAGCTTTTTTTCATCATTGTTGGCTGCACTCATGTCTTTTGAAAAGTCTGTTCATATCCTTTGCCAACTTTTTAATGGTTTCTTTTTTCTTGTAAATTTGTTTAAGTTCCTTAAGATGGAGTAAAGACTTAAATGGAAAACTCAAAGCTATAAAAACTCTGGAAGATAACCTAGGCAATACCATTCTGGACATAGGAATGGGCAAAGATTTCATGACGAAGATGCCAAAAGCAATTGCAACAAAGGCACAAAAAAAAAATAACAAATGGGATCTAGCAAGGAAACTATTAAGAGTGAGCAGACAACCTACAGAATGGGAGAAAATTTTCGAATACAGTATTTTTGGCAAAGAGAGCCTAATTCTCTGGATATAGTTTGTGAAATGTGGGCTTTGCGTGAATTAAGAGACCAACAGGGAGTAGAATTATTTGTGAATCACTTCAAATGGAAAAATAAGGTAGAATCCTTTATCTTTCAGAATATGATTTGACCTTAACTATGCTAGAAGGTAGCAGAGTGATTTCAAGCTTTCTTTAAAAGGGTTGAAATGGGGACTTGCCTACTCTGAGTCAAAGCCTTGAGAATAAAATCTCATCTAGTCATTCAACAGACAATTGTGTGATATGCTGCAGATACAGAGACACAAAGATAAGAACTTGTCCTCAAGAATATTATAATCTAATGGTGGGAAACAAATGTGTAAATAGATTAGTACAACAATGTTCACTAAGTACAATACATTAAAATAAAGCAGCTTGGAGAGAGATCAGTATAGCAAAGAGTCAAACTTCTTTCACATATTGCAATATTTTGGAGGGTTGTTTTTGAGAGGGGTTCTTGCTCTGTCACCCAGGCTGGAGTGGAATGGTGCAATCATGGCTCACTGCAGCCTTGATCTCCTGGACTCAAGAATTGCAATATTTTGTAAACTGCATTGTCTTACCTCTGAGTAGGGAGCAAAAGGCATCAAGTAAGGTAATTAAAGTAATATTTTTAAATTTAAAGAGAAATTTAAAAACGTATAAGGAAAAACAGGATATATTTTTAAAGGACGCTTTTATAAACATGGTGAAAGAATATGTGGTTGAGAATGAGAAAGAGCTTGTTTAGATGGTGGCTCTTCCACCTAGTAGATTCATGGACTTATTAAAAATCTTTCTTTTTCTGAAGCCTCACTTTTCTCATCTGTAAACTAGATATATACATACCATAAAGATCAGTTGGGACATGCTATGGCTTGAAAATCCCCTCTAAAACTCATGTTGAAATTAATTGCCAACGTAACAGTATTGGGAGATGGGGACTTTACAAAGTGATTAAGTCATGGGGGCACTTTCTTCATGGATTGTCATTATCACAGAAGTGAGTTATCTCAGGAGTTAGGCCCTCTTTTTCTCTGTCTCATGCTCTCACTCTCTCTCACACTGTCTCACTATGTGATGCCTTCCATCATGTTATGATACAACAAGAATGCCCTCAGCAAATATGGTCCCTCAAGCTTGGACTTCCCAGCCTCCAGAACCATAAGCCAAATAAATCTCTTTTCTTTACAAATCACCAAGTCTATGGTACTCTGTTATGCAGCAGAAAATGGACTAAGACAAGACACAGAATAGGTCAGTGCTTTCCACTGGGATGCATGAATTTATGTGAATATATGTAAATTCTATTCCCTTTTCATTGAAAATTTTATCCTGAGGAAGGGCATTTACCAATTTTCACGTTAGCAGTGAATGAGAATTCCTAGTGCTCTATATTTTCTCCCACAGTTGAGATTATCAGGATTCTTAATTTTAGCTATTCTAAAGGAAGTCTGGTGGTATATAACTGTGGTTTTAATTTGCATTTCCCTGATTACTAAAGAAATCAAAGATCTTTTCTTATCCTTATTGGCAATTGGGGTATCTTTTTTTGTGAAATGTCTGAAGTCTTTTTGTCCATTGTTCATTGGATTTTCTTATATATTGATTTAATTTGTAGATGTACTTTATACCGGGCACAAGACTTGCATATGTAATATATTCTACCATGTAGCTTGATGTTTTACCAATTAAAGGTGTCTTTTCATAAACTGAGGCTCTTAATTTTAACTCTAAGTATCAGTCTTTTCCTTTACTGTAAGTACTTTGTGTGTGTCCTGCTTAATATATAAACACTTAATTTATTTCAAATATGTGTCTTTTTCTAAACTCCAATTTGTTCCACTGATTTTTGTCTATTCTTACCCCAATACTATACTATCCTAATTATCACAGACATAAGTATTAATATCCAGTAGAGCAACTCCTCTTACCTTTTCCCTCCTATTCAAGAGTGTCTTGTCTACACCTGTTTCTCTTTTTTTTCATATTTTAAAGAATTGAGTTTCAAACTCCTTTTCTCCCTGTGTCTCTCTCTTACATATATACATACACACACACACACACAAATACACACACACCAACTGGGATTTTGATTTGAATTTCTTTGGATCTAAAGCTCAGTTTCAGAAAATTAACATTTTTAAAATGCTGAGTCTTCCAATATATAAATGTAGTATAAGTATTCATTGATTTGTGTTTTTTAATGTCTCTTGGGAATGTTTTATGTTTCTTTTACAACTGCTAAAATATTTATTTTTAGGTTTTAAATATTTTTGATCCTATTATGATTATTTTCAGTTTTATTTTCTGTTGTTGCTGATCATAGAAATGAAATTTTTAAAATCTACAAGTTGAGGTTAGAATTGAGTTTAACAAGGTTGCTGGGATACAATCTTATTAAACTCAATTCTAAGAACTACCTGTAGAGTCTTTGAGTTTTTTTATATATACAGTCTTAGCAAATAATGGCAGTTTTACTTGTTCTTTTTCTTTTAGATGGAGTCTCACTCTGTCGCCAGGCTGAAGTGCAGTGATACCATCTTGTCTCACTGCAACCTCCGCCTCCCAGGTCCAAGCAATTCTACTGCCTCAGCCTCCCAAGTAGCTGGGACTACAGGAACGTGCCACCACGCCCAGCTAATTTTTGTATTTTTAGTAGAGACGGGGTTTCACCATGTTGGCCAGGATGGTCTGGATTCCCTGACTTCGTGATCCACCTGCCTCTGCCTCCCAAAGTGCTGGGACTACAGGCATGAGCCACCATGCCCGGCCTACTTGTTCTTTTCAATTCTTCTTCCTTACCACACTAATTAGGACTTTCAGTGGCAGGTAGCCTAGAAATGTTGATAACTATTGATATGGTTTGGCTGTGCCCCACCCAGAACCTCATCTTGAATTGTAATCCGAATTGTAATCCCCATATATTGGGGGGTTACCTCGTGGGAGATGATTAGATCATAGGGGCATTTCCCCCATGCTGTTCTCATGATAGTGAGTGACTTCTCATGAGATCTGATAGTTTTATAAGGGGCTTTTCCCCACTTCGCGGTGCACTTCTCCTTGCTGTCATCATGTGAAGAAGGATGTGTTTGCTTTCTCTTCCACCATGATTGTAAGTTTCATGAGGCCTCCCCAGCCCTGCAGAACTGTGAGTCAATTAAATCTCTTTCCTTTATAAATTACCCAGTCTTGGGTATTTCATCATAGCAGCAAGAGAATGAACTACTACAACTATTATCTTATTCCTGATCACAGAAAGAAAGCTTTCAGTATTTCTATGGTGTTTATTATTGGTGTTTTGTAGATACCCTGTATTTGATTAAAGAAGCTCTCTTCTATTCTTCGTTTGCCCAAATATGTATTTTAATCATAAATAGACGCTTACTTTAACTAACTGCTTTTCTGCATCTAGTACAATTATCATATAATTTTTTCCTTTATTCTGTTAATGTCATAAATTCTCAGTTTTCTAATATTAAACTAACATTGCATAATTGCAACAAACTCAACTTGTGACATTTCATATATACATGTTGTATGGTTACCTAATATTAAGAATTTAAGCATATCTGTTCATGATTGAGGTTGCTTGCAATTTTTTCCTCATCATTTAATGTTCATGTTCTTATATCAAAGTTGTGTTGACTTTATAAGCTAGGTTGGAGGACATCTTTGTTTTCCTGTTTTCTGAAAAGGCATAAAATCAGGGTATTTGCTAAACTGGAAGGTTTAAAATGAGTGATTCAGCTTTTTTGAGTCATAAGGAGATATTCATAATTTCTATTTCATCACGTTGAGATTTATGCAGTTGTATTTGTTGTATTTTTCTTATCCTACTAAGCTTATAATAAAATAATCTAAACATCAAATATATTGACTAGAAATAGTTATTACCAAAATCAGTGGTAGTTGAGAGTTGTATTTAAGGGTAGCTCTTTCTATTTCTTGATTATTAAGAGTTTCCCTTATTAAAATAAATTGCTTTTTGGCATAATTGTCAAAAACATATGTAATACCAAAAAGATTAAAAATGCATTTTGTTTTGAGTTAAAATGAATAGATGCATGCAGTGGCATAGCTAGTGTACTTGATGCCTGAAAGGGACCATTTTTCATACCCATTCCTCTGTATGATAAAAGTATTTTCAGTAATAATTTTGAAATGAAACAAATAATAATTATGTCCAGAAAAGAAATGCAGGCGGTGAAAGTTTTCATTTATTCAATTTTGAATATGTAATCATGCTAATAATAAATTAATAAAGTATATATTTTAGTTGAAAATGCAAAAAGTTAAGGTTTAATACTTTTTAAGTACATTAGTATGGGCCGGGCGCAGTGGCTCACGCCTGTAATCCCAGCACTTTGGGAGGCCGAGGTGGGTGGGTCACCTGAGGTAGGGAGTTCGAGGACAGCCTGGCCAATATGATGAAACCCCATCTCTACTAAAAATATAAAAAATTAGCTGGGCGTGGTGGTGGGCACCTGTAATCCCAGCTACTTGGGAGGCTGAGGCAGGACAATTGCTTGAATCTGGAAGGCGGAAGTTGCAGTGAGCTGAGATCGCGTCATTGCACTCCAGCCTGGGGGACAGAGCAAGACTCCATCTCAAAGAAAAGAAAATAAAAATATTTATACCTATATACTGGTTTGCCTCAGTGAAGAACAATCACTTTATGTTTTCTGACTTTGAGCATTAACTTTTGCAAATTTGTCAATGCTTTGTCAAATTAATCTTTATATAGTCATGGTCAGTAAAATCAGTATGGTCAGATGTGTTGACATCACTCATAGTTGATTGAAGAACATTTTTTATTTTAATTTCAAAAAGTTTCTTTCAGGTGAAATAACAGATATGGGAATAGTGATGAAATCTTTAAAATAAGAATACATTTATCAGATTCATACAAATCCCATTTCACAATCAATTCCAGAAATTATAGTACTACTCATATCCTTTTTTCTTTGGGATCAGTTCCAGCAGTTTTCAAATATTTCTGCTGTTGAAAAATTTCCACTAAAATAACTTCACCAGAAAATTCATCATAAATTTCTATCATATTTGGTAAAATTCTCCAAAGCTTGTAATGATTGTGAATTATTTGAGCTTGCTTCAGGCTCAGGTCACATCTCTAGTCCCTGTGGTACTATGTGAGCCTGTATTTAAACATAGACTAAAAATAAACAATTATAGCAGAGTGATTATAAAAATGAAACAGAACTTGACTGCTTATTCTTGAAATAAACAAGTATAGCTGAGTCCATGTGCATCTGAGAGTTAGAATTACTTCCACATAGAATGCAATGTTTATTAAATAATAATAATAAAAACGTAATATTCAGCTTACATTGGTTTTGTTAAATTTCAGCAACTGCAGCAGTTGTTTAGAACTTAGACCAACAAAAGGTTTTTTATTTTTCAAAGAGGAGTAGTATTGTTGATATTGCTTGGAACTGCCAGGCATAGTAAGCAGAACTGGCTTTTATTATTATTTTATTTTATTTCTTTTCAATTTTCTACACACAAAGCAGCCCTTATTGCTTGTACTAGGGATGAACTACTCTCCCTATCCCATCCTTGGTATCCCATACCACTGACTGGATGAGAAAAATAGTGAACCGAGCTGAAAGGGAACACTCACTTCCTTTTAAACAGCCGGCCAAATAGTCTTCTGGAATTAAGAGATTCCAAGTAATTATACGAAGAATAAAATGGTTTGTTGATTTATTTCTGGAAACTGTCACAAAAATAGATATTACATTCCTTCTTGCTCCTTTACTGGGCTTGCTTGAATCATTACAATGTGCGTCATTTTTTATTATCTGCTGATACTGGCAGTGGAGTACTAGAACTTACTTTGATGTAATGGAATGGATATACCAAGATTTTAAATTTTGGTCCGTCTTACAGACCTCTGCAGTGCCATTTGAGATATTTCCTGGCTGTATCTGAAACTCTTCGCACCCTATCACAAACTGAAGGGAGGCAAAATTGTTCTGCTCAATATGTGCACAGTCTCCTCGGTCCAGAAAGGAAATGTATGAGAAATTTGATTAAAATCTAAGTGATTCATAATGTGAATCTCAAAAGAGTGTAGCAAATGCTAATTAGTTTTAAATTCCAACACCCTAAGAACTTATTGTATAAATTGTAGTAAGTGAAATAACTGGAAAAAACAGCACTGAATCCTTTCACAATCAGACTTTCCCCTAACCAAAATGACTGTACCTTGTATGTTTTCTATGTTTCATTGACAAATTTGGTTGAAGGAACTAAACTACGTCTTTCTTAATAATCACAAAATCAACAGAAGAAATGCCCATTTGGTGCTTCCTGTTTGCTTCTGTTGATGGACTAATGTTCCCTCCTGCTGTAGCAATTGAGGATGTTTATATTCTTGACCCCTCTGCAGGGAAGCAGGAAAGAATCTGAACTCCGATGACTTGCTGTGCTTTTGGCTTTGATGTGCTCCTCTGGCCTCTGTGGCGGAAGCTCCATGTTAAGTAACAGACCTGAATTTACACTAAAAGTAGTGAAAATACCACAACAGCTAAAAGAAACACTTTTAGCTGTTGTGTCTCTAAATTTACTTGTGTAAGAACACAGTTTCTGTAGTAATACACATAATAGTTTCAACTGCCCTCAAAATTAGGCAGGTAAAATACATCATAGAACATTTTCTAGAAAATATGTAGAATGGCCAATGAGGTAGAAAGCATAAACAAATAATGGGCCCACCGATAATAAACAGAAATATTTACCAAGAGCAGTTTGGATTCAAGAATTATGGATAATACTTTAAAGTTTTGACCTCCAAATGTCCTGTAATACCAGTGACTTCTATCTAACCCCTGGACTCCAGCTGTGGTTCTTTCAGTGTATCATTTGCCCAAGATCTTGACAAGAAAATCCATCCTCCTCCAATTCCACCTTTTCTGAAATCCCAACATCATAGGTGGTGGAAAGGCAGTTGAGGGTTAAAGTTATGATTATCCAGGTCACATGTAGGAGCTCAGAAGTTTTTCCTAACCCTGTCCCTTAAACTCTCTGCTTCCTTTACTTACTGTTCACCTTATGATGGAAGAGATGGAGAAATCAATGAGATTTTATTTTAAATTTCTGCTAGGAAATAATCTCGTAAAGTCTTTGGCTCACTTCTTTTCTGTAACTCAAGGGTCAATAGCTTAGTCTCTCTGATGTGCTGTGTAACTAAGTAACTGAATAAAACAGAGTTTGTTCTGGAGCAGAATGGAGCTCTATAAGCTGGAGATTCCAATCCTCGACTTTTTCCTGTTTTTTCTCTCTTTACTGTATGCACTGTAAGTAGCTTTAGACCCCTTAATTTCCCTCTAGGAGAAAGCCATCCATTTCCCCTTGAGTTAGAAGGCTTCTACAGAAGGCTTGAATATTTGAAGATCATACAAATGACCCCAACAACAGCCTAATGAGTGAAGGTTAATAAATGTGAAGTACCATGAAAATCTAACTGCCTGCCTAATCATTTTGAAGAGTCTACTTACAGTTATATTTTTAACTTAGGCATTCCCTCTTTATAGATTGTTCTACTAGAATGAATTAAGAAAAATATTTTACATCCTCATCTCTAGTAATTTTTCTGCTTCATTTAGCCCTTACACACTATTTCACCCATTTAGAGATTTTGATACATTTTGCTGTTCTTTCCATTAAGTCTTCACCTAAATTCATGCTTTGTACCTCAGCAGTTAAGTTTCAGGGAGTGCCTAATATCCTTACATTTGACAGATGAAGAGAGAACCTAACAGTTTTCTTGGCCAAGAAAAGAGACATGGTGTAGGACTGCAGTGAGTCAGGATTTGGCTGCCTCAGTATCCATTCGGAAGACGCCGGTGGTGCCGCAGCATGGGATAAATGCACAAAACAGTGAAAAGGGACAGATGGTCCAACAGCGTTATGTTGGCATCATTTAAATCTTATCAGCAAGATACCCTAAGGAGGTGAACTGGTACAAAGATCACAGTAACTGCCAAAAAATTTCATCACTCTTGGCATAAGCAGCTCCTAAGATATTTCAAAGTTTTTTTGTGGGGGGTGGGGGAGTTAAAGAAAAAGCTGAAAAGAACCCTTGCCTCAGATTTTCCTTTCGTCTCTAGAGGCCATGACTCCTTAGGACTCCCGCCCTCCTCCCCTCTGAGCTCCTCTAGGATTAGGCCTGTCTTCTGGTTACTATAGTTCAGGGGGGAGACCACCCCTCATATTGTCTTATGCCCAATTTCTGCCTCCAAAGAAAGAAAAAGATAAAACTAAAAGGAAGAAATGAAATCCACAAGCAGACAGCCCGGTGCCACACCCTGGGCCTGGTAGTTAAAGATCGACCCCCGACCTAATCGGTTATGTTATCTATAGATTACAGACATTGTATAGAAAAGCACCGTGAAAATCCCTATCCTGTTTTGTTCCGATCTAATTACTAGTGCATGCAGCCCCCAGTCATGTACCCCCTGCTTGCTCACTTGATCACGATCCTCTCATGTGCACCCACTTAGAGTTGTGAGCCCTTAAAAGGGAGGGGAATTGCTCACTCAGGGAGCTCAGCTCGAGACAGGAGTCTTGCCGATGCCCCTGGCCGAACAAACCCCTTCCTTCTTTAACTTGGTGTCTGAGGAGTTTTGTCTGCGGCTCGTCCTGCTACATAGTGATAGGCCAGGAAAATATCTGAATGCTTGCTATAAGTCAGATAGCAAACTATACATGGGTTATGTATTTGAGAAGGCAGAATTGGTCCTTACGTGGAAGGCAGAAGACAATTCCACAGCATGCATTAGTGTGGCAAACAGACGTTGTATAAACATCTTAACTTGGCAGGAGAACACCTACCTACTACTCCAGTTGCAACACAGGACATTAGGTTTTATTTAAAAAATGATGAAAGTTACAAGAAATCTGGGGATGAAGGCAAGTTAGAAGATAAAAACAAATCATTTTGTACAATTTCTCTAATCCAAAAGGGAAGGAGCACATATGTTTATGATGATACCTACCTCAAGAACTAAAGAGCTGATGGGACTTTGGAGATTATGTATTATGCAGTACTCATGCTGGAGTGCACATCACCACTTGTGGTGGACATTTTTCAAAAATCATGCATGGTTTCACCCCAGACATGGGGAAGAAACATCTGAAAGTGAGGTCTTGGGACTTACAAAGTTTAGGCAACCATGAGTCTCACTCGCCGGGGTTTTTCTTTTGCAGAAAATCCACCTTTTCCCAATGACTTGTGGGTTTGGAGACTTTGGTGTCTGAAAGACTCCTATGATGCCACCAGACATGATTCAGGGTTAGCAGCCACCTGGTTCCAGCCTTTCCAAGGAGGATTGTTTCCACACTGGGTGAACCAGTTAAACTCTGCTGCTTCCCAAAACACACATAACCCCAGAGTGGGTGGTATGTGTCCCTAGCTAATCTCCAACTGTTATGCAAAGGAGTCATTAGCACTCCTTATTAGTGCCTTATAGTACAAATATAAAATGGGATAAATTGAGAGAAAACTTAAAAGCACAGACGTAGGAGAGTGCACACAGGCAGAAATGGACTGCATGCATCCCCAAAAGGGTGAAACTCTCCCCCTATAATATCCTACTCATTATAAGGAACAGAGAAGTGCAATGAACATCAATGCAATGGAAAGAAGTAGTTGAAATGGAAGCCTGTTCTTTCCTTAAGCTAACTCAGGCTCGTCGAGCTACCAATGAGAGGGGATAATGAACTTCCGGGTCACCTGAGTTGTTCTACCGTTGCTGTTTAACAAAGCCAGCTCTCTTTGTATTTTACATATACCCCTGCACACAACCCTCAGAATCTCATGTAGGTTCCAAAGCTACGTATGCTGCAACTACCGTATTCTAAAGCAATTGTGCTTTCCCTGTCCTTTGTGTTGATGAAGATCTAAAACTCATGGAGTCAATTCAAACAGCTCAGGGGGGGGGGGGGGGGTGGAGCCAGGATTTTACCTGTGACTATTTGACTTCCAAACTCACATTCTTGTCAATAATCTAAACTGCTGCCTCCCAGCAGGTTACTTGTCCTAAGCTATTAAAGCAAACTGGGAAAAATAGTCAAAATACCTTTGCTTCCCTGGATCTTGCCTGCTGTTGTATATATCTTGGAGTTAGGCCAAAAATTGAGGAAAATCTGCCCACCTGCCAATGGCAAGCTGAGGAAGTAAGATATAAGTGAAGTCTAATAAAATGATGGTGAAATTGGCAGGAAAGCCTACTTAGCAGACATTGCTTTGGGACTTGTGTTTCCCATGTTAATATGAAGAAAACCCCTTTGGAGCCTGGGGTGAGGGGTAAGAGGGGGACCTATTAACTGCTGAATTCAGATCCCACAGGTGGGCACTTCCTTTTCTCCTTTGTCATCTTGCCTTGCCTCTGGGGGTTGTTAATGAGTTGTGGTTAGACTATGTGGGGCAGGTTTGACTAGGGCACCCAGAAAAAAAGAGAAGAGCTGGATAAATCAGCCATTAAAAACATATCCTGGCTGAAGAAGGATGGTAGAGGTGGAGAGAAGATAAAGGAAGAGGGAATGAGAAGAAAGGTATCAGGAAAGATGCATGTGATCAGGCTAAGGACCTGTTTTCCCCTTATAGAAACCATATACAAAATTAACTATAACTTATTGCCAACTTAATTTTTTCTCTTGGTATATATTTTATACCTGAAATGCTGTGCTATTAAACATGTTTCTTACTTTTCTGTTAGATTTAAATTTTCAAAACTTTCTTCAGAATATTTAAAAATCTTTGTGGTGTTCATTACAAATCAAATGACATGAAATTCCATTACCCTTAGAACTAAAATGAGTAAAATAGATCATAATAATATAAAGGTTTTTCCTGGACACACTTTTGGATAAGAACATTTAAAAGCACATTTGTAGACAAAGCACACTATAGCACCTGGCTGCTAAATGAATGTCCAAGAAATAATTATTATCTGCATTGATGCCATTGAAAAGTTTTTTATTTTTCTGGCAAGTCAAATGTGAATCTCACTACTCAATAAAAAAATAGAAATCTAAATTAATTATTAGCTTAACAGTAGAAGAATCTAATAAGATTGAGTACAGTCCTGAAGAAACACAGTGAAAGATGTTCAGCTCTTATATTTCTCAGTATAGGATTTCTTACAAGGTAAATGACATGACATTGCTACAACTGAAAAAAATATATATTTTAAAGAAATCTGTTTAAAAGCTGGCTTACAACTGATGTGTAATTTTCCCAAGGGAACTGGGAGGGAAATGTTTCCACTGACATCTTGAAGAACAACATTAACAAAACCAGACTTCGATTGTTGCGAATCTGGGATTCTATAATCACAGACCAGTAAAGTGCAAAATACGGTGAACCACTATCAGCTCTCTTTTCTGGAAGACCCTTCTGCTCCCTGCATAGATAAATTATTTTCTGCAGGTGGTTAAGGGAGGACTTCCCACAGCCAGGAAGCAAAAAAATGCCCTCTACACTAACACTCCAACTTGTTCTACATGGAGTGCAGTGTCAAATCTGGGAAGTTACCCTTCTGAAACATCTTTCTGCAGTCTCTTCTCCCCTGCCACTTCTCTCTCTTCTCTCCATATTTAAACAGGAAATCTTGGTTGAGAGTCATTTACACGTGCACATGGGCTGATTACATTTCAACAAATTGAAATCTCAGCTTCAATCACAGGTTTGCATTTAAATCTTATCACTGGTTGAGGAATGAAATACTTTTTCTTGTATTTACTTCAAGCATCAACGAAATGATGTATTTTAGGAAGAAGGCAATCAGAAACCTAAAAAATCACTCCAGGTTTATTCAACAGGTCCCAAAGGTAAATCTTATTTAATTGGGGTGGTGGGGGGCAGAAGTAATTTTGGGGATGGTGGGGAAGGAAAGGTTTGTCTAAAGACTCTGTGGCAGAGGCTCTGCTCCCTCTGGGAGGCTGGCTGAGGCCTATAGACCTTTGGGAACATCCAGGACTTCATCTCTTTTATTTAACATCATACTCCACCTATTCTATTAAGGGAGGAGACCACCCCTCATATTATCTTATGCCCAATTTCTGCCTCCAAAGAAAGAAAAAGTAAAAACTAAAAGGCAGAAATGAAATCCACAAGCAGACAGCCCAGTGCCACACCCTGGGCCTGGTAGTTAAAGATCGACCCCCGACCTAATCGGTTATGTTATCTATAGATTACAGACATTGTATAGAAATGCACTGTGAAAATCCCTATCCTGTTTTGTTCTGATCTAATTATTGGTGCATGTAGCCCCCAGTCACGTACCCCCTGCTTGCTCAATCAATCACGACCCTCTCGCACGTACCCCCTTAGAGTTGTGAGCCTTTAAAAGGGACAGGAATTGCTCACTTGGGGAGCTCGGCTCTTGAGACAGGAGTCTTGCCGATGCCCCCGGCTGAATAAACCCCTTCCTTCTTTAACTCGGTGTCTGAGGAGTTTTGTCTGTGGCTCGTCCTGCTGTGCTATCATGTGAAAAAATTGTGGCACACTGATTGTCAGGTACTAGACGTACAGTAGTGAACAAAAAAGACAAAGTTCCTGCCCTTATGACACAGTATAGGGGAGAAGGCAGACACTACTTAAAGAACTGTAAATATTTGTTTGTTTATTTATTTTGAGATGGAGTCTCACACCGTCACCCGGGCTGGAGTGCAGTGGCGCGCTCTCGGCTCACTGCAACCTCCACCTCCCAGGTTCAATCGATTCTCCTGCCTCAGCCTCCCGAGTAGCTGGGATTACAGGCGCCAGCTAATTTTTCGTATTTTTAGTAGAGACGGGGTTTCACTATGTTTGCGCGGGCTGGTCTCCAATGCCTGAACTCGTGATCCACCTGCCTCGGCCTCCCAAAGTGCTGGGATTATAGGCATGAGCCACTGCGCCTGGCCAGGAACTGTAAATATAAGAAGAGTTTTTGTGGGCTGGGTGCAGTAGCTCATGCTTGTCAAATCTCAGTGCTTTGGGAGGCTGAGGCAAGAGGTTTGCATGAGGCCAGGAGTTTTAGAACAGCCTGGCCAAGATAGCAAGACCCCCATCCCTACAAAAAAAAAAAAAACGAAACATTAGCTACACATGGTGGCACACACCTTTAGTCCCAGCTACTCACAAGGAGGATCACACCCAGGTAGCACACACCTTTAGTCCCAGCTACTCAAGAGGAGGATCACTTGAGCACAGGCATTCAAGACTGCAGTGAGCTATGCTTGCACGACTGCACTCCAGCCTGGGCAACAGGGTGAGACCTTGTCTCTAAAATAAATAAATAAACAAATAAGTAAATAAATAAGTAGATTTTTTTTAAATGAGTATTTGAAAGTGTGACCTGGGAAGCAATACCAGGAAGATGGAGCAGAGACAGGAGAGCTGCAGAACTGCTTTTCTAAGGAAGTCATGTTTCAGTGACCCATTCAACAATCTCACATAGCACAAGCCAGCCTGCTGACATGTGCAGCATGTCAGCTCTATCTCCACCTCTCCATTGCCTTAGTACACTCCTTCTTTGCCTTCTGTTATAAGCTCAGTTGTGTATTCCTTAAAATACATATATTGAAATGCTAAGCCCTAGTACCTTAGAATGTTTAAGTGTAGTTGGATATAGGGCCTTTAAAGAGGTAATTAAGTCAAAATTAGGTCATTATGGTAGACCCTAATCTAGTATCACTGGTGTCCTTATAAGAACAGAAAATTGGAACACAGGAAAGAGACACCAGGGATGCGCATGCACAGAGAAAAGTCCATGTGAAGAGGCAGCAATAGAGTGGCCATCTCAAGCAAAGGAGAGGAAACCAATGCTGCTGGTACCTTGATCTTGAATTCCAGCCTCCAGATGTGAGAAAATAAATTTTTGTTGTTTAATTCACTCAGTCTATGGTATTTTGTTATGGCAGTGCAAGCAAACTAATACACATCCTTCCCCGAAGAAGGACTCCTTCACCTGCCCCAACCTGCACTGTTCTCTCCTTTGTTTGTTTTGTTCTCCCCAAAGCATAGTTTATATTTTCTGATGTATCTAGTATCTAATAAGTTCTTTATCTAGAAATACATCCTAGACTCTTGAAGGAGGATAAAAAAAAATTGACATATTCTTGCTAGAAAATCTCATTTTTACCAAAGGAGAAAACAAGATTCAGAAAGTCCCACAAGTAGAACAAAGCAGGAACACATTCTGATGTTGACAGTAACCTTTGCAATAAAATATATACCTAAGAGGCATCTGGCTATGCATCCTCTTATATAAGCAATCCTGGTATTGGTCCCTTTCCTAACAGCTCTGCTGGTAAAGCTGTCTATTCCTTCTGTGAAATCTGGTAATGCAATCTTTGGGCACTAATCTAAAACCCATATTTGGCCAACAAACATTTCAGTGTTTGATTATGTGCCGGGTATTGTGCTGTGGTTGGTGAGTTAAACAGACACAGCTTATATCCTGAGAAAATGCATCAGGTGCTATGAGAACACATAACAGGGGATCTTTTTCTAGAAAGTCAGGGACAGTTACCAAGAGTTAGTCCTGTTTAAACTGAGTTGTGAAGGTGGGGTAGGATTCAGCTTATAGAATAGTGGGTAGACTGAACAGAAGTGCAAAGATGTGTAAACAGGAGGGAGAAGAACATATTTATGAAAACAACATGTTGGATGAGTTGACCAACATGACTGCAGTGAAGAAAGCGAAAAGGGAAGAATCAAAAGATGAAGTTTTGAAGGTGAGTGTCAGGATCAACAGATCCTCAAGGGCCATGTCAAAGATACATATTTACCCCAAAGGCCACAGGCACTATAGTATAGGATTTTAAGTAAGACCAGGATATGACCAGATTCTCATTTCACATTGTATTAGTTTTATGACATCCATTAGGGTTTTTCAACACATACGTTCACTTCAGACTTCTTCTAAGTTGTACTTCCCTGCCTCTTCTTTCCATGTCAGATGTGACCATGTGATTTGCTTTGGTCAATGGAATGTAAGCAGAGGCTTTAAGAGCCAGTGTTAGATTCACCATATTTCCTCATTCCCTATAGCACAATAATTGGTAAACTTGAATAGCTTGGCTGCTTGTTAGCATGTGTCCCTGAATAACTACAAAACCAGAGTTCCCCTGCTTACAATAAAGATATATAATTAGCTAAAAATAAGCTTTGGTTGTCTTATATCATTGAGCATTAAGGGTTGGTTTGTTACTACAGCATGACCTATCTACTCTGACTAATACAAGGGTATATGTTAACTAATCTGTGAGAAATCCTCTAAGTAATTAGCCATGTTTATTCATCTATTCCCTATAATATGTATTTTTCAATGAACATCTTGAGAATAAATGGATAGTACTATGTCAAAGTGCTTAGAAAAAGTAAAGAATAAAGAATCTTAGAACTGAAGAGAGTTTAGAGATGACCTAGCCTATTCCCCTTAATTTCTAGAAGAGACTACTAAAGCATTTTTTTCAATGGTTTCATCCTAAACAGAAAAAGAGCATTTTGGCATTCTGTCCTCTAGTTTAGTCATCTTTAAATCATATGTAAATATGTTAATACATATTTACTAGGTACACAGTTTTCTTAGACATTTCTGCATGTGCTTTGTAGGATATGTTAGCATTATTATTGTTATTAATAAGCAAGTAGAGAAGCTGATTTAATTCATTTTACTCTTTGGGTATTTCCCTCCAAAAAATATTTTTAAATTTCTCATTTTCTATTTACTTTTAACGCTCCATTTCTAAATTAGCCAGGTAATTTGATGCTGAAATTTAATTTCCTTCATTTTCAAAAAGACACGTATAGCTGAGAAACACAAACTGGAGCTTTGATATCAGTCAGATAGTTGTAAAGTTGCTAGTTTTGCCACTTACTAGTTGAGAGCCATGGGGCAAGTTAGTTTTAGTTTTGCTTTTTCAGTCTCCTTCTCCACCTTTCTTTTTTTTTATTCTTTTGAGATGGAATCTCACTCTGTTGCCCAGCCTGGAGTGCAGTGGCGCAATCTTGGCTCACTGCAAGCTTGGCCCAGGTTCATGCCATTCTCCTGCCTCAGCCTCCCGAGTAACTGGGACTACAGGCACCCACCACCATGCCCAGTTAATTTTTTGTATTTTTAGTAGAGACAGGGTTTCACTGTGTTAGCCAGGATGGTCTCGATCTCCTGACCTCATGATCTGCCCGCCTCGGCTTCCCAAAGTGTTGGGATTACAGGGGTGAGCCACCACGACCGGCCCCAACCTTTCAAATGTGCATAATGACACCTAGCCCACTGGCTTGTTGTGAAGCATAATAATTATAATGCTACAAAAAATGAAATCATGAATGTCAAATGCCTCAGCATGTCATACAGCAAGTGCTCAATAAATATTTGTCCATTCCTTGTTTGATCATAGAAAAACAGTGAATAAAACTTGCTTTGATTAGGATAAAATGCTATTTTTATACTATTTGAGGTTTAAAAAACCCTCAAGTAGTTGTTCTGATTGTGTATAATTTCCAAGGAAATAATAAAGAATCAAACTGACCAATAATAGTAAATGACAATTATTCTTGTTTTCCTGATATCTGCTACCAGTTTCTACCACCTCTGAGCTTTGAGTGAACAACTATTATTTCAAGAGGTAGAAATAAAAAAGGGACTGTTCTGAGGTGAAAGCCCAAGTGACAAATTCACAACACTCATAAGCACAGAGTACATAAACCCAAACAATTGCACACTTTGTTTAGATATGGCAATACAATTCCTTTCATGGTCTATAACAACCAGTTGAATCAATTTATGCTTCTCAATACTATGTGTGTGTGTGTATGTGTATGTACATATACATGATACAAACACACATACACACCCCTTTTGTTTAGCATTAAACTTTTCATAGAAGATTTAGAGACTAGCAGCGTGGATTGTATGTTTTTAAATTACTAAGCATCCCTACTAAAAATTATCCACATGGGTTACAGAGTTCTGCACAAGACTGATAATAATCAGGTTAAAGAATGTGTAAAGAGAAATTATTCTGGAAAGGACACATCTTGGACACATATCCAAGAGTAACTTCCTGGAATCTCTAGAACATCATGTCTAAATATGAGAATATTGGCCATAACAATATGCCTCCTAGATTTTGACTGCAGGGGGCAGAATTGGCTGAAAGCCCCAGCTGCTCTGCTCTGAAATCCAATGAGGTCCACATTTTCCCACAGGCTGTTCCCGGCCAATGACTGTGTACAACAGAAATACAAAGGCAGGCCCAATCTCATGAGATGAGGGACTCCTCTAATAGTTGGCTTTGGCTTGAGGATTCCCCAACAGCCTTGCTAAGTTTTCATGGAACTGAACAGCAGTCTGAAATGCTTACACCATTCTTCCCTTTCTCTTTCTATCTTTTCCTCAGGGTCAGACTTGCATTAAGGGCTCTTTCAGCCCCTCTGGGATCCCTTCACATTTTTTTCTCACAGGAATTTACCCTAATAAATTTCTTGCACATTTAATGCTGAATCAGCATCTGCTTCTTGGATAATCCAGGCTAACATAAGCTCACAGAATTTCTAGTAGTAAATGAGTTAAGGTACCTGCACAGCACATTAAAAGTAGTAGTAGTAGTAGTAGTAGTAGTAGTAGTAGTAGTAGAAATAAGGAAAAAGAAGAAGCTTAATCAATTTCCAAGGCATTTGTTAAGTATCTTCCTTTCTGCAATTAGTTTCAGGATAAGGAAGTCATCTACAGCACAACCAAATACCAATCTTTCTGGACTAGCTGTCATTTCAGGTCATCTGCACCAAGGCACCAAGTCCCATTATTGCCCTAGTAAAGATTATTTCATGACTTGAGGGGATAATGCTTTGACAAAATTATTTAAATCTTATTCATCTAGTATAATGTGGTTCATTAATTGAAAACTGGAACTAGTTCCCAAGGTCCAGTCCTAGGGTAGGTTTAGACTATCCGCTTGTTAAACACCAAATGTCTGAAAGGTAAGTATAGTCTTGAAATTATACTGTGGTTAAACAACTGATTTTAAATCATATAGATTATTATGAGTTTACCACCAGTCTACAGTAAGGTCTCTAGGTATCAGTCACAGGCCAATCCTACTTAACATTTAGAATCAGCTGGAAAATCACTATAGAAAGATCCATGAACTCAACCATAAACCCAACCATGAATCAATGTCAGAAGGAAGCTCTGCTCCTACTATCTTCCATCTGTCCCTTTAAACAAAAGGTTCAATCTGAACTCCTTTTAGAATACATTTTAAAGATTTATAAAATTAAGGGTGTTATTGAGATAAACTTAAGCTATGTTTTTGAAGTTTATCTCAGTTTAGATGCAAACTAAGTTCACTTGGGAATTTTAGGACAAAATATTGTGACTCCAAACTCACTAAATTCCTTCAGAGTATGTAATGGGGAAGAGTAGGGAGCAGCAGGCATTTGTAGTTTTTTTTTTAGACGGAATCTCGTTCTGTCACCCAGGCTGGAGTGCAGTGGTGCGATCTTTGCTGACTGCAACCTCTGCCTCCAAGGTGCAAGCAAGTCTACTGCCTCAGTTTCCTGAGTAGCTGGGATTACAGGCATGCACCACCATGCCCGGCTAATTTTTGTATTTTTAGTACAGATGGGGTTTCACCATGTTGGTCAGGCTGGTCTCGAACTCCTGACCTCATCATCTGCCTGCCTCATCCTCCCAAAGTGCTGGGATTACAGGTGTGAGCCACCGTGCCCAGCCTGCATTTGTAGCTTTTAAAATACCACATACAATTCTGATGTGAAACCAGCATGATGAACCATGGCTTGGAAGCCATTGGTTGCCTAATTTTAGTCAGTATAACACGGTGCTTTAGAGTATGGGATCTGGAGATAAACAACCTGGGGCCAATTCCCAACTCTGCCCCATTACTGTCTTGTTGAACATTAATAAATTACTTCATCTATGTACTTCATTCATTCAACATCGATTTTGTAATTATTGCTTGCCAGGCTCTGTTTTAGAGGTATACCCTAGTAAACGAAACAAACGGAAATTCCTGCCCTTATGACATTTACATTCTAGAGCAAGGAGACTGACAAAATAACAAAAATATAATGCATACAAAAGAATATATATATATCTCAGAAGGTGATGAGACAATAGGAGGGAAAAGCAGGACAGAGAGAATCGAGAGAGTATGTGTGTGTTGATTTTTCACCCTCACAGAGTTCTGAAGATTTAACAAATTTTACATGCAAAGTACCTGGAGCAGTGCCTGGCACATAATGTTCAGTAAGTGTTAGTGGCTATTCCTTCATTGTACTGATGAAGAAACTGATTTCTAGAGAGATGGAGGAAGCTGCCCAGGCAATCCTAAGAGTTAGGAGGTGAATCAGGCCCAGGACTTCCCCCATCTCTCCCCACTCAACTTCCTCCTACAAGAATTTCACTCTGGGGCTGGAAGACAGATGGTAAAACAATGGGTCCAGAGCCTACGTCTGGACAGATTCCTGTATCTGAATGTAGCTCTTGCTGGTGCCACACATCAGAAGCAAATATTGCTAAATGGAGCTTTTATTTAGCATCCCTGAGAGCATGGGTAAGTTAAAAGGCTAAAGAAACTCACTTTGCTTGTAGCTCCAGCCAACTCCTTAAACACTTTCTAGAATGTTCACATAATGGGTTATCCACTGGTCTCCACTTATATCATGAATAAGTAAGCAATGGCTAAGGAAAAATGTAAAAGAAACTATAAAATAAATGTTTGACATAATTTAATATGTAATAATTTCCCTCAAAATAACACTATCTGATGAATAAAGCAAATCTGACCATTTCCCCAAATATATTTAGTCCAGAGCATTATTTTAAAGCATTTTAGAGTCAGATGAAACTTAGAAAACTTACAGGAGACCAGAAGTCAGGAAAGCAAAAATGAATACATTTTCTTGAGAAAATATATTAATGGAATAATTTATCTGAGCCAAAGTCCTATGAGATGTCCAAACTATTCTTCTAACCCTTTATCAGAATGACTAATGTTTGTTTGGGTTACAAGATAACTATAAAGGTTAAAACCCATATGATGTGACTAACCTCAAACTTGTTCCCATGACCCTCAAGTAGAAGAAAAAAGAAAAACTGAGTTAATTAAGAATTAAGTTTGAGGTTGAGTAAAGGAAGGGGGAGCAATCAATTTAAACATGTTGCAAACCATACTAGAAATGATTTTTAAAAATATGATTTTCTCTATTTATAGTCCTGCCATATGATAACAAAGCAAAATCTCTTATCCTTATTGTGAAAGCACATGGACCAGAAAAGAGAAAGATAAAACATTAGATATTGGTTTAATATAAGAGAAAGCACTGACAGAAAAAAAAAATGGGGGAAAGGAAGCCATCAAGGCAGTGGCTGAGAGCTTTGAAAACAAAGACAAGTAAAATGTAAACCTGATGTAAGCTGATTTTCTCTCTGTAAACAACAGAAAACAGCTATCTGCCTAGGTGGTTTAAGTTTACATATAATTCATTTCTCTATGAATTTTCTTTCTGATTCAGGATATAAGTTAGCAAGATTATTGGCACAGTGAGTCCTAAATCTCTTGTTACACTGAAATAGGCATAATAAATAACAACATGATAGGCATGTTCATGAACTTAAAACCAAAAAAGTTAAAATCTGTTCTTTATTCTTATATGAACAGATTCACCCAATGATTGTTAATCATGTGATTAAATATACATAGGAATTAATGCTTTAACTAAAATAAGAGAAAAATAATGCCTGTTGAAGACTGAGCTTTTAAGATACAAAAATGAAAACAAAAGATCTATGTGTGACTCTACTGGTGATTCACTTAGTTTGTGGCTGGAGTTACTCCAGCTATGCTTGCAATTAATTTATAAAATACTTATATACAAAGAATTTAATGAGGCTTGCATTTATAGGTATTATGTAACCAATCATTATTACTAAATCAACAAAAACATATACAAAGTTCTAATCAAATTTACCAAATGTTCCATAAACCCAGTTACAAAGCAAGTGCTGGTTTTCTTCTGTTTGGCTTCATTTCAAAATTGTGTTGTAAAAGCAGAGTTTCTGTATTAGTTTCCCAAGGCTGCCGTAATAAAATACCATAAACTGCATGGCTTAAAATAACAGGAATTTATTGTCTCACAGTTCTGGAAGCTAAAAGTTAGAATTCAAGGTATTGGCAGGGCCACGCTCCCTCTGAAGCCTACAGGGGAGGTTCCTTCCTTGCCTCTTTCAGCTTCTGACAGACCTAGGCATTCCTTGGCTTAAGGAGCATAACTCCAATAGCAGCCTGAATCTTCACATGGCGTTCTTCCTGTTTAGTTCTGTCTTTACATGGGATCTTCTTATAAGGATACCAGTCATATTGGATTAGGGGCCTATCTCTCCAGTGTGACTTCATCTTAAGTAATTATATCTGCAATGACTGTACCACTAACTAAGATCACATTCTGAGGTACTAGAGAAGACTTCTATATATAGATATATTTATATCCCTCACTCATTAATCTCTTGCCTTGCTCTATTTTTCTGCATGGTAGTTATCACCATCCCAAATTACATTTACTCATATGTAAATGTAAGGCAGGGACTTGGCAGTCTTATCTCCTACTGCATTCCCAGGGTCTACATATTTATATATAGAAATAAA
Source organism: Nomascus leucogenys (assembly GCF_006542625.1). Classification (NCBI taxonomy): domain Eukaryota; kingdom Metazoa; phylum Chordata; class Mammalia; order Primates; family Hylobatidae; genus Nomascus; species Nomascus leucogenys. The sequence goes on along the minus strand of NC_044383.1, from coordinate 102,708,790 downwards.
AATATAAATATATAAATATATTTTATGCAACTCAATCCATAACAATGCGTAACTACTGTTTCACTTATATTATCTGTCTATAGAGAAAATAATAATATCTTTAAAACAATACTTTTTAAGAAAATAAGTCTTTCCATTACAGGCCCTAAGGATTTATAGACTGATGTTCCAGTTCCTATTTCCAGAGCTAACTATATTATGGGTAACAATTAATTTCCTGTTAAGCCCTTATAGGTTTCTCCTTCAAGGTCTCCCTCCTATGCCTAGAACTCTTCCACCAACTGCTCACTGCTGCAATGCTTTCCTGAAATGCTCCTTATGCTTCCTCACCACTAAATCCCTTCTATTCTTCAAGGGCCAGCTGATGTCCTCCTTCAGGAAGCCTGCTCTGATCAATGACTGTGTCCACAGTGACTTAAAAGTAACTTATCTTCCTCTAAACCCTTGAGTGCTTGTGCCTGAATTATTTAACTGGCTACCATCTCACTGATATTTTTCAAAATATATTTATGGAGGTTATTTTTAAATTAAGTAGCACATTCCATAACTCAAAGCTCAAAAAGCGTAAAAAGTCATCCTGTCACCACTGACTTCCATATTCACTGGACCTCCACACATCACCTTAACACCCTTCTCAATCCACTCTTTTGCATAATCATAGCTTGGACTAGATTACCTCTAAGGTCCCTATCTGCCTAAAAACACAAAGGCCCTAACACTGAGTTTTTAAAGATGAGGGGTAGCATATGGTGGTACTTTCACTCTCTTATACAAAAGAACCTAATTGGAAAACCAGATATATCTCTCTCTTTATTTCTCATTGTTTTTTTTCAATCTTACTCCAGGCACTGCTGGAGGCCCTGGGAATGCAGCGGCAAATAAGACTGTCAAGTCCCTGCCTTACATTTACATATGAGTAAATGTAATTTTGGATGGTGATAACAATCATGCAGAAGAACAGAGCAAGCCAAGAGATTAGTGAATGAAAAGGGTAAAAGATACTTTAAACATTTGGAACATTCTCTGGGAGGTGCTATTTGAGAGAGACCTGAAAGATCTGGAGAAGAGCATTCCATACACAAGGAATAGCAAGTGCAAAGGCCCAGAGCAGGAAAGCAGATGGTTGGAGCACAATGTTCTGCAACAGGCCTTTTCACTTTATTTCAGAGCTGGTACATCTTGATCCTCTTCATTCTTTTTTATTGGTGCATTTTATTCTATTATATGTAGGCTTCATGATTTATTAATAGTCCTCTGTTGAAGACACATAGGTTGCTGCCAATTTTTTGTTGTTACAAGCAAAACGTTACACACAATGAAGAGTCAGCACAGCCTGGTGGAATCAAACAGAATCAGAACTGGAAACAACTCATTTTCTTTCTTTCCTTGTGTTATTCTTTATTTCTACTATATTTCACTGATTGTTTTGGGCATTAGAGATACAGAAGTGAACTAGGTGGTTCATTTTCCTGTCCTCCGGATGCTTATATTCTGGTGGGAGAGACAGGCGATATGAAAACACACATGTATATAAAGAGGATATAGTTTTGGATTGTGACAAATGCTGTAAAAAAGACTAAAGAAGGACAAGGTCTTCCTAGGACCTTGGGCAAAGCTGTGGGTGCTGTTTTAGATATGTTGGTCAAAGACAGCCTTTGAAGAGGTGGTATTTGAGCAAAATATGAATGATGTGAGAGCAAGCCATACAAAAGTCTGAGGAAGTGCATTTCAGACAGAAGTGCAGCATGTGTGAAGAGCTGAGATGAGGAGCAGCATGGCACACTGGAAGCGCAGCAAGAAGTCAGAATGGTCATAGCACACCTAGCCAGATATTAGGAAACGAGTTGAGGCTGGACACACAGGCAAGGCAGGGCCCAGAGACCTTGTGGCCACACAGGACATTCTGAATCATTTTAAGTGTAATGGGAAACCATTAGGAAGGGCCTTTGAGAAAGAAAATTACATGTTCTGATTTTATGTTTAGAAAGCTTGCTCTGTCTGTATGCAGAGAGGAGACTATGAGGAGGATCAGTGGAACCAGGGATATGAGTCTTGCTGTAGTCCAGGTGAGATTTGATGGTGGCATATACTAGGGTGGACATGATAAATATGCTGAAAAGTGTGCAGATTCGGGATATATTTTGAAGACAGAGCCAAAAGGAGTTGTTGGTAGACTGAACATAGAAAAAAAAAAGGAAAAAGAGGGAAATGAAGGATGACTCCTAGGTTTTTTTCCTGAACTGAATGAATGGTGAAGCCATGGACCAAGATGAGGAAAACTGGAGTAGGAGTACAGTGAGTGGTTACAGGGGAAGATGTCAAGAAGCACATAGTAAGAGTTGAAAACCTGTTAGGCATCTGGATGGAGATCATCGTGAATGGCTGGATAAGCAGAAGATATCACCAGCAATTGAAAAAAAAAAAGAATTATTTTGCCTACCCATGATTTATCAGTATATTTAAAAACCAATTGATTAGGTTTAACAACCTAAGGAGGGAGCATACACAGAGAAAAGGAGAGGACCACGGCCACACCCTTCCACGTGTAGAGACTGAGAAAAAAAGGACTAAGTAAAAGAGATGAGAAATAGGGGGAACAAATAAAGAATGTAGGGTTCCAAAGTTATCTACAAGTCATAGGATCCAGACTTTGAGCTCTGGCTTCCTCAACTGTAAAATAGTACTTTCCTGTAAGAATTTGTAGGGATTAAATAAGATTATATATGTAAGGTGCCTAGCAGAAAACCTGGCCACGATAAATATTCAATAAACTCTAATAGTTGGCAAAATTTGGAATGTTCCTTATGTGCATGACTGCTATGGTTTAAATGCTTCTTTTTTTTTTCTTTCCAAAATTTATATGGAAACTTAATTCTCAATACAACAGTACTGGAAGATGAGGGCTTTGAGAAGTGATTGAGTCATGAGAACTTTGCCCTCATGAATTGGATTAGGTGCCCTTATAAAAGGGCTTGATAGAGGGAGTTTGCTCCCTTTTTGTCCTTCTGCCTTCTGCCATATGAAGACACAGCATTCCTCCCTTCAGGAGAACATGGTGTTCAAGGCACCATCTTGAACCATCTTGCGGTTCAAGGCCACATCTTCACTGGACAATCAACCTGCTAGTGCCTTGATCTTGGACTTCCCAGCCTTCAGAACTGTGAGGAAATAAGTATCTTCTCTTTATAATTTACCTAGTCTCAGATATTTTGTTATAGCGCACAGACAATAACTATTGTGTTATTTTTATATTTGGGTTAATATAAGCAAAGATGAATAATTCATGTATATCTAAAAACAGATATATCTACTAATATATAAATACTATCCTCATCCATATATGAACAAAAGTTAATACCATCATAGTTAAACATATAAAGGAGCAATAATAGAACCCATGCTAGACAATAGATAATAGGCAATTGACCTTCTTCATTTTAGAGTGGTGTGTGTGTATGTATGTATGTATGTGTATTCCAAATATATAATAAGTTTTAAAAAATTATTTTCTAGACCATCTTGGAAGAAATCCACCTAAAAAGTAGAGTTGTGTTCATACAGGATGAGGGGGGAATAAAATGAGCACACTGAGTGCTTACTATGTGTCATCTAGTACAACAGATGATTCTAATTTTATTTAATTTACTCTTCATAAAAACATCATGAGATAATATTAATAAGTTCAATTTACTAATGGCTGTTCTAAACAAAATAAAAACTTTTAGTAAAAGTAATAATTAGAAATTTTAATTGATCTTATTTGTCCTCTTGATTTAAAAAACATTAACCATAAGAGCCACTATTTATTAGAATATCTATTATGAGTATCTATTATGCTCAAGGCAGTGTAACTTATAATTTATATACCTTTTTTATTCATTTTCAAAAGAATGCAACAAGGCTAGGCGCTGTGGCTCATGCCTGTAATCCCAGCACTTTTGGAGGCCGAGGCGGGTGAACCATGAGGTCAGGAGATCGAGACCATCCTGGCTAAATCGGTGAAACCCCGTCTCCAGTAAAAATACAAAAAATTAGCTGGGCATGGTGGTGGGCGCCTGTAGTCCCAGCTACTTGGGAGGCTGAGGCAGGAGAATGGCATGAACCTGGGAGGCGGAGCTTGCAGTGAGCCGAGATCATGCCACTGCACTCCAGACTGGGTGATAGAGTGAGACTCCATCTCAAAAAAAAATGCAACAAAAGATGGGTGTTATTATCACCATTTTATAGAAGGTATGCTTGAGGCTCAAGAGTTTATGTAAATTGCTTTAAAAATATAGCTAGTAAGTCACAAAACAAGAATGTGGGCCCTGATCTTTCTCATCAAAAAGCCCTCATTCCACCTACTATGCCAGGCCATCGTCATAATACTTTGACATTTAGCCTCCATGTTCAATATTCCTTATGTTTTCATTCATATTTATCAACAAATATTTTCTGTCTAAACAGCTCATATCAAAATATGTAAGAGTAAACAAGGTCACATCAAGTTCTATGTTACCTTATGCATTTATGAAATTTACGAATCTCTTACAAAATTGAAGCCAAGCTTAAAAACAAAACAAAAACACTCCCAGAATTTCTGAGTCTAATTCTTACCAGGAAACAACTTGCCTCCAACTCTTACAACATACAATATAACAAGAAGTGTTAGTTGAATAAATAGTAAGTGGAAGCAGCCAGGTTGTTTAATAGTCAACAGGAGAAATAAATCCACTCCGTGACATAGTTAACACAGAGCTATCGTAATATGTGGTTCAGGACATTCAAAATTAGGCCAGCTGGTTATCCAAAGAACACAGGACGGTGATGGTATACTCTGCAGTTACCATAAATTGTCACTGAATGTTCAAGGCCCTGTACAGAATGAAATAAAAAACAAAGAAAACAAGCAAAAGCAATCTCTGAGTTGATAGAGATTGCTATTGAAAGAATTAGAACTAAGGAATATATTCACTGTTGACGCTTTTCCAGTAAGTCCTAATTTTACCTGAACTTGACTAAACAGTTCATATTTACATAACCCTCCATTTTTTAACTAGAAACATGTATTACCCTTTGGAATTATCTTGTACACACTTCTTTCATTGTGCAGCATGGGCCGCACAGTGTTTTGTTTTGTTTTCAATAAAATATCTGCTGAAATGCCTTTGTGTAAGAGGGTAGAGAGGGGACTGTATAAAAAAATTATTTGTAATGAAAGATGAGCTGGAGTAAGGATAACAGAGACCAAGATTCCTACCATTGTTTAACTTTGTACTACCTCTAGAGAAATAATTAATCATAATTTATTAGTAACAGCATCTCATTTTTAAAAACTTCTCAATTATTATAAGCATACATTATTGTCTAGTTCATATCCATATAAAATGTATGAAAAAGTTTCTTTTCAGAATGTTTTCAACCAAATGCATTCAAAATTCTTTATTAAGATATTCTCTTGAGGTCACTGAATCCATCACTGAAGACATAGGAACAGGCAAGTAGGAGCATATACAATGCTTCTGCTTGACTAGAAACTAGCTGTCTGTCAACTGCTGAAATTATCTTGTCACAAATTCAAGCAAAGTAATGATCAATCCACACCCAAACAGTAAGGTTAATGAATGATTGGAGTGGTCAGGTTCAGATTATGCCATATTCATTTAGCAAGCCTGGACTTAAAGTCTCCATGGGTCAGGCAGTATGTTAGGGACAGAAAGATGAAACACATAGCTGCTGTCCTCAGGACTCACATGCCTGTGTGAGAGAAAGATTCATCAACAACCCAATATAAGATAGAGTTCTAACTGCTGTATTTTACCTCTGTGTAAAGTTGTATGAATACACAGAGGAGGTACATTAGTCTGCTTGTGCTGCCCTAACAAAATAACATAGACTGAATAGATTAAAAAACAGAAATGTTTTTTGTATTTTCTCATAGTTCTGGATCCTGGGAAGTCCAAGATCAAGGTGCTAGTCAACTTGGCTTCTGGGGAGGGCTCCCTTTCTGGCTTGTAGATGGCAGCCTTCTTGCTGTATCTTCCCAAGGCAAAGAGAGCTCTTAGGGCACAAATTCTATCATTAGGGTCCTGCCCCCACAACTTCATCTAACCCTAATTCCTAACAAAGCCCCAACTCTAAAGAGTATCACATTGAGGGTTATGGCTTCAACATGTAAATTTTGGGGGAACACAACATTCAGTTCACAAAAAGAGGGAAGAGTTGTATCTGCCTAGTGCTGTAGAGAAGGGTATTATAGAAGCAACATTTGAACTTGGTCTCAAAGTAGGCATAGGAGGTCACCAGTGGAAGAGCTGGGAGGGCTTACCTTGTAGAGCAAACAGCAGGAACAAAAACACAGAAGGAGAAACAAACATAATCATTTCAGCATATATAGAGTAAGGAGTGCCTTAGAGAAAGCAAAAAGTGAGGCAGGAAAATTAGGATGAGACCTGATTGTAGAAACTCCCTGAGCATAATGTTTATGAGCTTAAAATTTCTTTATATGGGCAGTGGGAAGTTTATGAAATTGTATGTGTATGTACCTGTGTGTGTATGTATGTTATAATAAAGTCTGTTGTTTGGATAACGGTTATGTAAGTTCAATATCTAAAAATTGAGTTTTTAAAAGTTTCTATGTTGAAATAATTTTGAACTTATAGAAAGGTTGCAAGAATAGTACAAAGAACTTCTGTGTAGTTTTTATCCAGATTTACCAATTATTACTCTCTTGCCATATTTATTGTTCTCTTTTTACATATATATGCATATATCATTTATATACAGATATGGATGTGTATGTGTATCTATACACACATACACATACTTGCATGTACATACATACATTTTTTTCTGAACTAGTTGAGAATGGGTTCACACATTAATCCCTTTATCTCTTAATAATTCAGTGTATATGTTACAGAAATAAAGATACTCTATGCCAGGCATGGTGGCTCATACTTGTAATCCCAGCACTTTGGGAGGCTGAAGTGGGTGGATCACCTGAGGTCAGGAGTTCAAGACCAGCCTGATCAACATAGTGAAATGCTGTCTCTACTAAAAATACAAAAATTAGCTGGGTGTGGTGGCACATGCTACACTGTAATCCCAGCTACTCAGGGGGCTAAGGCAGGAGAATTGCTTGAACCTGGGAGGCAGAGATTGCAGTGAGCTGAGATTGCGCCATTGCACTCCAGCCTGGGCAACGAGAGAAACTCCATCTCAAAAAAACAAAAACAAAAAAAAAGGATACTCTATAGCTATGGTATAATTATCAAACTCAGGACATTTAACACTGATATAATAATTTTATTTATTCCAATTTTGTCAATTGCCTTAATAGTGATCTGTATACAATGTCAATTGTTTTTCTTGTATAGGACCTAATCCAGGACCATGTATCGCATTTCACTTTCTTGCTTCTTTTGTCTCCTTCAATCTGGAACAGTTCCTCAGCCTTTTTTTTTTTTTTTTCAGGAAACTAACCTTTTGTTTTTTAATAGTGAGAACTTTCAAAGCAACAATATGTTTTAAAATATTTATTACTGAAAAATAACTAAGGTCTTCAAGAAAGAAATGGATAGATAAGAGAGAGTATTAAATAAGGGGCAGGGAGGAGCCTCGGGAGATCAAACCAGCTAAGATGCTATTGGGATGGGAGAGGATGGGAGAGGAGGAAGGACACTTATGTGGGAGACCCAACAGGATTTAGTGCAGGTTATGTGCAAAAAGAAAAAAAAAAAAAGGAAAGTTTGATTCTAATTTGGACCATTTAGTGGATAGTGACAAGGATTATAGGATAAGCAGCAGATTTTGTTTTTGTTTGATTCTAGGTTGAAGGAGATGACCAGTTTTGATTTTGAATGCTAAGTGGATCTGTGTATTAGGCAGCTGGAAATAAGACATGGAGCTCAAGTGAGATATCTAGGATAGAGATGGATTACCTAAAGGAGGATAAACCTAAACAGCTCAGCTTCTACTTATCTTTCTATTTCCCAACTGAACACAGCAAATATTTAATAAAGATAGTAGAATGACAACCATCTCACAGTAGCCTAAGGAAAAGGCAAGGGGTGGCAGAGTTTCATTCTAGGCAGATGAGGGCTGGGGGGACTCTGGGGATTTCCCTGAAGAATTGAGGAACCCCTGAGTCAGTCAACCAGGGCAGCTCCTCCCCTGTGCTGGGAATCAGTCAAGCAAGAATTTACAGGGCACCAGAAGCACACAATGCTTTGTACCAGTGCCACAATCCCCCAACCAGAATTTCTAAACCCCAAAAGCTTTTCTAAGCAAAAAGCATTTTGGTATCTCATTTGGCAGCAAAACCTGACCTGAAATGATGTGTGATGTGAGGCTATTGATAGTTTACGTATCCCACACACTGTAAATATTCACATGTTTCACTGCATGGCTACTAATATGTTTGATAATAAATGCTGCCTCAGAACCCACTGCAGATGGTAGTTTATTCACAGTAAATACATTCTGGGATGGCACTCTATATCCTATCTAAAATCCAAAAAAATGTGAATTTCAAACTAATGTGACTAAAAATTTCAGATATGGAAAGTTATTTGAAAAGTGGGCTAAATACTTTGCAACCTAGACCGGTCCCTTGAAATGAATATTTTGCTCATGAAAATGTGAGTGGCGCTCAAAGAAGCTTCCCCAGTCTTTGACACTTCGTATCTGGAACTACTAAGGAGACCTTTGTTTCCCCTCCTCTGACCCACTGTTTCTTTTTTTTTCTTTTTTTTGAGACGGAGTCTTGCTCTGTCGCCCAGGCTGGAGTGCAGTGGTGCAACCTCGGTTCACTGCAAGCTCCACCTCATTCTCCTGCCTTAGCCTCCTGAGTAGCTGGGACTACAGGCGCCTGCCACCATGCCTGGCTAATTTTTTGTATTTTTAGTAGAGATGGGGTTTCACCATATTAGCCAGGATGGTCTCGATCTCCTGACCTCGTGATCCGCCTGCCTCAGCCTCCCAAAGTGCTGGGATTACAGGTGTGAGACACCGCACCGGGCCCCCACTGTTTCTTATTGCAGGATATTTGGCTCTTTGTTTCTGTCCCTAGGCAATCATTATAGGACTGGCTCACCATTCTGATCCAAAGTCTTCATTCTTCAGGATATGGTTTTTGCTATTTTATCTATGGCCCTTCTGAATTGTAGCTGCTTTTAAGAATAGGGCCTACCAGTCCCCTTCCCCAACCAGCCCTCCCCTACCCCTATCGTCACCTGTCTCTTGCTTTCCTGCCCTGAGTTGTTGGGGGAAGGGGAAGTGGAAAAAGAAATCATGTTATCGGCCATTCAGCCATCCAGTTGGTCATCTGTTTGCTTCATTTATTCATTGAAGAAATATATATATCAATAATCTACAACATGCCAGATGTTGTAGATGCCTTTTCCTCAACAACACTAGGTACTTGAGATACAGTAATTAACAGACATATTTAGTGTCATCATTGAGCTTACAATCTAACCAGGGGGAAGGGTATTAAATATCTACAATTGTATTAAGTGCTGCAAATGGGGATTGCAGAGTGCAACAAAAGTGTGTAAGGGGGCAGAAGGGGCCTAACTTTGTGTAAAGATTCAAGAAGTCTTCCTGAAGGAAGTGACTTCTGAGTTGAAAAGAGAATGACGAGAAAGAGGTAGCCAGATAAAGAGGATAAAGTTGAGGGGATGGGTGGAGGTAAAGAGAAATTCAAGCAAAGCAAATAGCATAAAAAGAAGCCAAGGCAGGAGGGAATTTGTACTAAAGGCAGAAAAGAAAGATGTCTCTGTGGCTAGAGAAGAGAAAGAGAGAGCACACTGGATGAACTGGATAAAAGAATATAAAGATAAAAGAATGCTGATTTTGCATGGTACAGGAACCAAAACAGATATATAGACCAGTGGAACAGAACAGAGGCCTCAGAAGTAATGCCACACATCTACAATCATCTGATCTTTGACAAACCTGACAAAAACAAGAAATGGGGAAAGGATTCCCTATTTAATAAACAGTGTTGGGAAAACTGGCTAGCCATATGCAGAAAACTGCAACTGGACCCCTTCCTTACACCTTATACAAAAATTAATTCAAGATGGATTAAAGACTTAAACTTAAGACCTAAAACCATAAAAACCCTAGAAGAAAACCTAGGCAATACCATTCAGGACATAGGCATGGGCAAAGACTTCATGACTAAAACACCAAAAGCAATTGCAACAAAAGCTAAAATAGACAAACAGGATCTAATTAAACTAAAGAGCTATGCACAGCCAAAGAAGCTATCATCAGAGTGAACAGGCAACCTACAGAATGAGAGAAAATGTTTGCAATCTGTCCATCTGACAAAAGGCTTATATCCAGAATCTACAAGGAACTTAAACAAATTTACAAGAAAAAAACAAACAACCCCATCAAAAAGTGTGCAAAGGATATGAACAGACACTTCTCAAAAGAAGACATTTATGCAGCCAACAAGCATATGAAAAAAAGCTCATCATCACTGATCATTACAGAAATGCAAATCAAAACCACAATGAGATACTATCTCATGCCAGCTAGAATGGCGATCATTAAAAAGTCAGGAAACAACAGATGCTGGAGAGGATGTGGAGAAATAGGAATACTTTTATACTGTCGGTGGGAGTGTAAATTAGTTCTACCATTGTGGAAGACAATGTGGTGATTCCTCAAGGATCGAGAACCAGAAATACCCTTTGACCCAGCAATCCCATTATTGGGTATATACCCAAAGGATTATAAATCATTCTACTATAAAGACACATGGACACGTATGTTTATTGCAGCACTATTCTCAATAGCAAAGACTTGGAACCAACTCAAATGCCCATCAATGATAGACTGGATTAAGAAAATGTGGCACATATACATCATGGAATACTATGCAGCCATAAAAAAGGATGGCTTCATGTCCTTTGCAGGGACATGGATGAAGCTGGAAACCACCATTCTCTGCAAACTAACACAGGAATAGAAAACCAAGTACCGCATGTTCTCACTCATAAGTGGGAGTTGAACAGTGATAACACATGGACACAGGGAGGGGAACATCACAAACTGGGGCCTGCCAGAGGGTGGGGAGCTAGCGGAGGGAGAGCAATAGGAGAAATACCTAAAGTAGATGACGGGTTGATGGGTGTAGCAAATCACCATGGCATGTGTATACCTATGTAACAAACCTGCACGTTCTGCACATGTACCCCAGAACTTAAAGTATTAAAAAAATGCTGATTTTTATCCCAAGTGTACTGCTCAGCCATTGAGGCAGTTTAAGTAAGGATGTGACATAATCAGACACTATTCAGCAGATCACTCTGGCTGTAGTGTGGAGAAGGCATTGGAAGATGAAGAGTGAGTGTAGGAAGAATCAATAAAAGATAAAATGGTTCTTCCCTTCTTAAGACACATACACATCTAATAGAAGAGATAATACAGAAACATACCCAAGGAGCATGACTCTGAGCAGACAGAATCTCCCTGCTCTAGGGAGGATCATACAGCCTAGTTGCACATGGGTAAGGCCAAGGCTTCCAGGAAGTCCCCATCATCTCCAAGGAGGAAGAGAAACAAAACTGTCTCTCCAGATGGGTCCTCAGCACTGCCCTTCACCTCAGGGAGAAGCCCCAAGGGAGGTTGTACTCTTGCATGTGCATGAATGCCTATGTTTGTGTGCTCTCTGGCTCTCTCTCTCTCTCCCTCACTGCTGTGCCCATATAACCACTCTAAAATCTTTCAGCCTGACCACCTCAGAAGTCCAACCACTGTACTACAACCAAAGAACTCTCTATCTCTTAGGACCTTCTTCCATGTTTTGTATATGAATAATATCTTATTGGGATAAAAAACACAGTAAGATGATTTCACCCCTAAGTTTGCTGTCTATAAATACTGATCATTTAAGCTCTTAAGATGGCCATGAAGTTTGCATTAAGAATCATAATCATATGTTATCATATATAAATTACTTCACTCAAATTGAGAAGAATTTATTCTGGCTTACTTCCACACTCTGAGACCTTTATGCTGCCTGCTGGCATTAGGAACACTGCTGGAATTCATTCTTGAACAGAACTTTCCCTGAACTGAAACTTTACACTAAAAAGCAGTGAAGAGAACTTGTTACCATTCATTAATTTTGGACTCAGATTCAAAGGGTGAAAGAAAGGGGGGAAGGACAATAGTTCTTTGATACTAGCACTGGTAACTTAACAAAAGGCCAAAAATGTCCCCATTAGACTTGATTGCCTGAGGCAGAAATCAGGAAAATAATTATGCCCAGTAGATCTTGAGCAGAAGGAGAAAGATAATATATGTCATGAAGCACATCAAGCCATTACCAAATATTATGCATGGTCCCTGTGAATTCTAAAAATTCCCAGCTCTTCAATACTGTGGAATTTTATCAACAAGCAGGATAAAATGATATATTCAAAAATTTAAGGAACTTGTACATTTGAAGCGAGGCTTTTCTTCTTTCATTTTTGCATTTGTATGAAAATAATACTCAAATATGGAAGGAAATGAGTATGTACTCATCAGAACTATTTAGTATTCCAAGAAATAGTAACAATCACCTAAAATGTTCTATTTGAAACTTACTATTTGGACATGACTCTGTTAGTTCCTATTATTCCTCTAAGTATAACTTTGTGTCCTAAAGTACTATGGCAAACTCTGGAAGTATAAATTCAGTAGGTTGGGGCAAAAATAAAATTTCTTTCTGGAAGATGTGAAGGTCTGTCTTTTCTTTATTCTCTTACTACTATATACATCTTCCTAAGAAAAGTTGACACTTTTTTCTGGACTGAGATTTATGAATAACTGCCAAATTTAAAAATGGTTTGAATAAAAGCAAATTATTGGCAGATCAACAGTTTATTAAAATTACACAACTATATTTCCATCTAATGTTGCATGTTATCCTTGCCCACAGCCAGTCACTGCCAAAACACCAGCAATCTCAGAAAACAGTAAAATGTGTTAGGTAACATTCTTTTGGACCATACTGATTTTACTTTCTCAGTTTCAATTCACAGTACACTGTAGAATTAACCACTTCAACATTAATAACTGTTAAAGATGTGCCCTAAAAAGTTTTCTTGGCCTCTTAGGTGACAAAATAAAAAGTTGTGAATAGTATTGTTCAAACTTTAGAGATTCTATGTGGTACAAGTTGAGTGCAGAGGAATGTCCATCATCTATCTCTATCTCTTTATCTACACCTATACCTATACCTACCTACATACATACATATACACACACATATACATACATATATATGTGTGTGTGTGTGCATATATGTTTCAAGAAGTCTTTCAGGATGAGAATTTACTTACATTTCTAGTTCACCATACCTTTGGGGCACTTTCTTCCCTTATAGCTTTCTAAACTCTTAATTATAGATAACTTCTAATTGGCTCAAATTATTCTTAAAACCATCAGACACAGAAAGTGCTCATTGTTCTTCAACATTCAGTCCTCCCTTTTTTCCCAGAATTTTAGGTAACCACAAAACTACATTAACTAGAGGGAGCCAAGATGGCCGAATAGGAACAGCTCCGGTCTACAGCTCCCAGCATGAGCGACGCAGAAGAGGGGTGATTTTTGCATTTCCATCTGAGGTACTGGGTTCATCTCACTAGGGAGTGCCAGACAGTGGGCGCAGGACAGTGGGTGCAGCGCACTGTGCGCGAGCCGAAGCAGGGCGAGGCATTGCTTCACTCGGGAAGCGCAAGGGGTCAGGGAGTTCCCTTTCCTAGTCAAAGAAAGGGGTGACAGACAGCACCTGGAAAATCAGTTCACTCCCATCCTAATACTGCGCTTTTCCGACGGGCTAAAAAAATGGCACACCAGGAGATTATATCCTGCACCTGGCTTGGAGGGTCCTACGCCCATGGAGTCTCGCTGATTGCTAGCATAGCAGTCTGAGATCAAACTGCAAGGCGGCAGCAAGTCTGGGGGAGGGGCGCCTGCCATTGCCCAGGCTTGCTTAGGTAAACAAAGCAGCCAGGAAGCTCGAACTGGGTGGAGCCCACCACAGCTCAAAGAGGCCTGCCTGCCTCTGTAGGCTCCACCTCTGGGGGCAGGGCACAGAGAAACAAAAAGACAGCAGTGACCTCTGCAGACTTAAAAGTCCCTGTCTGACAGCTTTGAAGAGAGTAGTGGTTCTCCCAGCACGCAGCTGGAGATCTGAGAACGGGCAGACTGCGTCCTCAAGTGGGTCCCTGACCCCTGACCCCCAAGCAGCCTAACTGGGAGGCACCCCCAAGTAGGGGCAGACTGACACCTCACACGGCCGGGTACTCCTCTGAGACAAAACTTCCAGAGGAATGATCAGGCAGCAGCACTCACGGTTCATGAAAATCTGCTGTTCTGCAGCCTCTGCTGCTGAGACCCAGGCAAACAGGGTCTGGAGTGGACCTCTAGCAAACTCTAACAGACCTGCAGCTGAGGGTCCTCTCTGTTAGAAGGAAAACTAACAAACAGAAAGGACATCCACACCAAAAACCCATCTGTACATCACCATCATCAAAGACCAAAAGTAGATAAAACCACAAAGATGGGAAAAAAACAGAGCAGAAAAACTGGAAATTCTAAAAAGCAGAGCGCCCCTCCTCCTCCAAAGGAATGCAGTTCCTCACCAGCAATGGAACAAAGCTGGACAGAGAATGACTTTGACGAGTTGAGAGAAGAAGGCTTCAGAGGATCAAACTACTCCGAGCTACAGGAGGAAATTCAAACCAAAGGCAAAGAAGTTAAAAACTTTGAAAAAAATTTAGACGAATGTATAACTAGAATAACCAATACACAGAAGTGCTTAAAGGAGCTGATGGAGCTGAAAGCCAAGGCTCGAGAACTATGTGAAGAATGCAGAAGCCTCAGGAGCTGATGTGATCAACTGGAAGAAAGGGTATCAGTGATGGAAGATTAAATGAATGAAATGAAGCGAGAAGGGAAATTTAGAGAAAAAAGAATAAAAAGAAAGGAACAAAGCCTCCAAGAAATATGAGACCATGTGAAAAGACCAAATCTACGTCTGATTGGTGTACCTGAAAGTGATGGGAAGAATGTAATCAAGTTGGAAAACACTCTGCAGGATATTATCCAGGAGAACTTCCCCAATCTAGCAAGGCAGGCCAACATTCAGATTCAGGAAATACAGAGAATGCCACAAAGATACTCCTCAAGAAGAGCAACTCCAAGACACATAATTGTCAGATTCACCAAAGTTGAAATGAAGGAAAAAATGTTAAGGGCAGCCAGAGAGAAAGGTCGGGTTACCCACAAAGGGAAGCCCATCAGACTAACAGCGGATCTCTCAGCAGAAACTCTACAAGCCAGAAGAGAGTGGGGGCCAATATTCAACATTCTTAAAGAAAAGAATTTTCAACCCAGAATTTCATATCCAGCCAAACTAAGCTTCATAAGTGAAGGAGAAATAAAATACTTTACAGACAAGCAAATGCTGAGAGATTTTGTCACCACCAGGCCTGCCCTAAAAGAGCTCCTGAAGGAAGCACTAAACATGGAAAGGAACAACTGGTACCAGCCACTGCAAAAATATGCCAAATTGTAAAGATCATCAAGGCTAGGAAGAAACTGCATCAACTAATGAGCAAAATAACCAGCTAACATCATAACGACAGGATCAAATTCACACATAACAATATTAACTTTAAATGTAAATGGACTAAGTGCTCCAATTAAAAGACACAGACTGGCAAATTGGATAAAGAGTCAAGACCCATCAGTGTGCTGTATTCAGGAAACCCATCTCACGTGCAGAGACACACATAGGCTCAAAATAAAAGGATGGAGGAAGATGTACCAAGCAAATGGAAAACAAAAAAAGGCAGGAGTTGCAATCCTAGTCTCTGATAAAACAGACTTTAAACTGACAAAGATCAAAAGAGACAAAGAAGGCCATTACATAATGGTAAAGGGATCAATTCAACAAGAAGAGTTAACTATCCTAAATATATATGCACCCAATACAGGAGCACCCAGATTCATAAAGCAAGTACTGAGTGACCTACAAAGAGACTTAGACTCCCACACAATAATAATGGGAGACTTTAACACACCACTGTCAACATTAGACAGATCAACGAGACAGAAAGTTAACAAGGATACCCAGGAATTGAACTCAGCTCTGCACCAAGCGGACCTAATAGACATCTACAGAACTCTCCACCCCAAATCAACAGAATATACATTTTTTTCAGCACCACACCACGCCTATTCCAAAATTGACCACATAGTTGGAAGTAAAGCTGTTCTCAGCAAATGTAAAAGAACAGAAATTATAACAAACTATCTCTGAGACCACAGTGCAATCGAACTAGAACTCAGGATTCAGAAACTCACTCAAAACCGCTCAACTACATGGAAAATGAACAACCTGCTCCTGAATGACTACTGGGTACATAATGAAATGAAGGCAGAAATAAAGATGTTCTTTGAAACCAGCGAGAACAAAGACACAATATATCAGAATCTCTGGGACACATTCAAAGCAGTGTGTAGAGGATAATTTATAGCACTAAATGCCCACAAGAGAAAGCAGGAAAGGTCCAAAATTGGCACCCTAACATCACAATTAAAAGAATTAGAAAAGCAAGAGCAAACACATTCAAAAGCTAGCAGAAGGCAAGAAATAACTAAAATCAGAGCAGAACTGAAGGAAATAGAGACACAAAAAACCCTTAAAAAAATTAATGAATTCAGGAGCTAGTTTTTTGAAAAGATCGACAAAATTGATAAACCACTAGCAAGACTAATAAAGAAGAAAAGAAAGAAGAATCAAATAGACTCAATAAAAAATGATAAAGGGGATATCACCACCGATCCCACAGAAATACAAACTACCATCAGAGAATACTACAAACACCTCCACACAAATAAACTAGAAAATCTAGAAGAAATGGATAAATTCCTCGACACATACACCCTCCCAAGACTAAACCAGGAAGAAGTTGAATCTCTGAATAGACCAATAACAGGCTCTGAAATTGTGGCAACAATCAATGGCTTACCAATCAAAAAGAGTCCAGGACCAGAAGGATTCACAGCCGAATTCTACCAGAGCTATAAGGAGGAACTGGTACCATTCCTTCTGAAACTATTCCAATCAATAGAAAAAGAGGGAATCCTCCCTAACACATTTTATGAGGCCAGCATCATCCTGATACCAAAGCCTGACAGAGACACAACCAAAAAAGAGAATTTTAGACCAATATCCTTGATGAACATTGATGCAAAAATCCTCAATAAAATACTGGCAAACCGAATCCAGCAGCACATCAAAAAGCTTACCCACCATGATCAAGTGGGCTTCATCCCTGGGATGCAAGGCTGGCTCAACATACGCAAATCAATAAATGTAATCCAGCATATAAACAGAACCAAAGACAAAAACCACATGACTATCTCAATAGATGCAGAAAAGGCCTTTGACAAAATTCAACAACACTTCATGCTAAAAACTCTCAATAAATTAGGTATTGATGGGACGTATCTCAAAATCATAAGAGCTATTTATGACAAACCCACAGACAATATCATACTGAATGGGCAAAAACTGGAAGCATTCCCTTTGAAAACTGGCACAAGACAGGGATGCCCTCTCTCACCACTCCTATTCAACATAGTGTTGGAAGTTCTGGCCAGGGCAATCAGGCAGGAGAAGGAAATAAAGGGTATTCAATTAGGAAAAGAGGAAGTCAAATTGTCCCTGTTTGCAGATGACATGATTGTATATCTAGAAATCCCCATTGTCTCAGCCCAAAATCTCCTTAAGCTGATAAGCAACTTCAGCAAAGTCTCAGGATACAAAATCAATGTACAAAAATCACAAGCATTCTTATACACCAATTAACAGACAAACAGAGAGCCAAGTCATGAGTGAACTCCCATTCACAATTGCTTCAAAGAGAATAAAATACCTAGGAATCCAATTTACCAGGGACGTGAAGGACCTCTTCAAGGAGAACTACAAACCAGTTCTCAATGAAATAAAAGAGGATACAAACAAATGGAAGAACATTCCATGCTCATGGGATGGAAGAATCAATACCATGAAAACAGCCATAGTGCCCAAGGTAATTTATAGATTCAATGCCATCCCCATCAAGCTACCAATGACTTTCTTCACAGAATTGGAAAAAACTACTTTAAAGTTCATATGGAACCAAAAAAGAGCCCACATCGCCAAGTCAATCCTATCCCAAAAGAACAAAGCTGGAGGCATCACGCTACCTGACTTCAAACTATACTACAAGGCTACAGTAACCAAAACAGCATGGTACTGTTACCAAAACAGAGATATAGATCAATGGAACAGAACAGAGCCCTCAGAAATAATGCCGCATATCTACAACTATCTGATCTTTGACAAACCTGACAAAAACAAGCAATGGGGAAAGGATTCCCTATTTAATAAATGGTGCTGGGAAAACTGGCTAGCCATATGTAGAATGCTGAAACTGGATCCCTTCCTTACACCTTAAAGAAAAATTAATTCAAGATGGATTAAAGACTTAAATGTTAGACCTGACACCATAAAAACCCTAGAAGAAAACCTAGGCATTACCATTCAGGACATAGGCATGGGCAAGGACTTCATGTCTAAAACACCAAAAGCAATGGCAACAAAAGCCAAAATTGACAAATGGGATCTAATTAAACTAAAGAGCTTCTGCACAGCAAAAGAAACTACCATCAGAGTGAACAGGCAACCTACAAAACGGAAGAAAATTTTCACAACCTACTCATCTGACAAAGGCATAATATCCAGAATCTACAATGAACTCAAACAAATTTACAAGAAAAAAACAAACCACCCCATCAAAAAGTGGGTGAAGGACATGAACAGACACTTCTCAAACGAAGACATTTATGCAGCCAAAAAACACATGAAAAAATGCTCATCATCACTGGCCATCAGAGAAATGCAAATCAAAACCACAATGAGATACCATCTCACACCAGTTAGAATGGTGATCATTAAAAAGTCAGGAAACAACAGGTGCTGGAGAGGATGTGGAGAAATAGGAACACTTTTACACTGTTGGTGGGACTGTAAACTAGTTCAACCATTGTGGAAGTCAGTGTGGTGATTCCTCAGGGATCTAGAACTAGAAATACCATTTGACCCAGCCATCCCATTACTGGGTATATACCCAAAGGATTATAAATCATGCTGCTATAAAGACACATGCACACGTATGTTTATTGCGGCACTATTCACAATAGCAAAGACTTGGAACCAACCCAAATGTCCAACGACGATGGACTGGATTAAGAAAATATGGCACATATACACCATGGAATACTATGCAGCCATAAAAAATGATGAGTTCATGTCCTTTGTAGGGACATGGATGAAACTGGAAATCATCATTCTCAGCAAACTATCACAAGGACAAAAAACCAAAAACCGCATGTTCTCACTCATAGGTGGGAATTGAACAATGAGAACACATGGACACAGAAAGGGGAACATCACACTCTGGGGACTGTTGTGGGGTGGGGGGATGGGGGAGGGATAGCATTGGGAGATATACCTAATGCTAAATGACGAGTTGATGGGTGCAGCACACCAGCATGGCACATGTATACATATGTAATAAACCTGCACATTGTGCACATGTACCCTAAAACTTAAAGTATAACAATAAAAAAAAAAACTACATTAACTAGAGACAAATTTCCCTCTGTTTTTCTTGCAAACCAAGTTTTGCCAGTGGTATGAGAGTGGACACAACTGTGCAATTTCTAGGTCACATCAGAAAACTGCTTGCTTTCACCTCCTCTTTTCCCATACTTATTACTTAATAATAAATAATGTACATTGGCTACTTTATGCAAATTGATAACATCCTGAGAATAGAAAAGTTAGTAAAAATTGTTTTCATGTTCACCTTGTTTCTAAACTAAAAGAGTTAGGTAAAATCACAAATAGCTAGAGACGAGCTAAAACAAGTATCATAATAGATATGCACACAATACCTACGGGTTCAAAAGAACAAGATAATATATCTAGCCTGAGGTATCCGAAACAATTTTTTATTTAGGAGCTAATTATTAAGAATTGTGTTAATGAATGGCTAGTGTAGGAGAGGATGGCTCCTTTTTCCATGTCCCACCTATCAGAACGCAGAAAAGTCAAAGGCTTCGTGTGAGTTTCAACACTGGAGCTGAGTTAGCTAACAGTATTACATGAACATTATATGTCAGATAATGTGTTTAATGCTTTATATGTTGAGTTTTCTATAGCTGCTGTAAAACATTATCACACACTTAGTGACTTTAAAGGGCACAAATTTATTATCTTACAGTTCTGGAAATGAGAAGTCTAAAATGTGTTTCATGGGGTTAAACTGAAGGTATCAGAAGGGCTACATTCCTTTCTGGAATCCCTAGGGGATAATCCATGTCCTTGACCTTTCCAGCTTCTAGATGCTGCCCACATTCCTTGGCTAGTGGCCCCGTCCTCTGTCTTCAAAACTAACAATGGCTGGTTGAGTTCTTCACACATTGTGTCACTCTGATCTCTTCTGCCTCCCTTTTTTACTTTAAAGAACACTTGTGATTACATTGGGCTCACTTGACTAATCTAGGACAATATCCCTATCTCAAGGTCAGCTGATGAGAAACCTTAATTCCACCTGCAACCTTAATTCCCCCTTGCTATGTAACAGCATATTCACAGGTTATGAAGACTAGAACATGGACATCTCTCCTGGGGGGAGGGCATTATTCTGCCTACCACATATGGATAGCCTCATTTAATCTTCACAACAGATTTATAGATTTGGTACTAGCATTAACTCTGCAGATAAGCAATGAGGACATAGAAATGTTAATCAATTTGACTATAATCACCAAGTCAATAAATGACCATTCAGGAATTAGAACTCAAATATTTCTTACCCCAGGGCCTAAACTCCGACAGGGTGACCAACAATCCTGGTTTGCTTGAGACCAGCCAGTTTTAACACTGAATTTCCAAGCCAGGAAAACACTAGTCCCAGGGAAACCATGATGGTTAGTCATTATGTCTGAACCTTTAACCCAAATCCTGGTAACAATAGTTTAACAAGATATTATTAAGAGCCTAGTGATCATAGATCACAACTAAATTCCAGAGAGCTCTACTGCCGTGGCAGATATTGCCTAGCATGGCAAAGAGATGCTAGAGAAATGCCACCTCTTTCTAGAAATCACTTTTTCCTCGTTTGACAAAAGTGAATTTGCTGAAAATGGTCAAGATAATTTATCCCAAGAAGATTCATAAGCAGAACCTTGGAAGTAGATAAACAAATGAATTTGAAGTGGAAATGCAGTTTTGTCTTCTTGTAGTATGTCTAACAAATCAAATAATCCCAAACCACTACCTATTATAGGTCCTCATTTTAGCCCCTGCTAATTAATTACTTGGAATTCACTAAAATTAGTGCCTCAGATTGCATTTCCCTAGAAGCTGATGTTGGGTCAGGAATTGGAGTGTAAGTTTCTTCTTTAGGAGGTGATCCTAGGAGGCACTCGTGTGGAGGTAGGAAAAGGAGAAAGGAAGGAATGAAACCAAATACAAAGTGTCAGGATGAGCAGGTTACTGATGGGGGCCCGCTGGGACCTTTGAGAGACGGTGTAGAACATGAATTGGAGTTGTTCTCCACCCAAGAGGAGAGGAAGCTGGAATGTTCCTCCTCCAACTCCCATCTGACTTTAGCTAAGGACGGCTCCTAGGGTTGATTTTGGCTAAGGACGGCTCCTAGGGTGTCAATTCTCTAGCATTCTGGCCTGGCAGTAGGAAGCCTTCAGCACACACTGAAACAGTGCATGCAAAGGGATATGGACAGAGCACCAACAGCTCCGCTATACTTTGCCTACCCAAATCATACTGAGTCTTACCACTTCTCATAGTGTCTACAGCTACAACCCTAGTTTAAGCCACTTTCCCTGGACCACTGCAGCAACTACTTCAGCAGCTTTCCTGCCTCAACTCTTCCTCCCCACCCAATCCTCACAAAATAGCACGAATGATTTTTCCAAAGCATGAATTCAATTACGTCGAATCCACCCTACCAAAAACTCAAACAGATTCTCACTCTACCAACTATTCACCCTACCCTCACCCTACCAAAAATCCAAACAGATTCTCATTGTAACTAGAATAAAATCCAGCTTCCTTATAGCCTTTAAAGCCTCACATGATCTGACCACCTTCATCTTTCTGACCTCATTTCCAAAATAAGGATGTTCACTACTCAGCCACACTACTCTTCTTTTTTGTTAACTAAACCTGTCTCAGAGTCTTTGCTCCTTTGTTCATTCTATTTATAATGCAATTCCTAGTGGATCTTTACATCTGACACCTTCTCACCACTCAGGTCTAACTTAAATATCACCTCCACACAAAACCTTAGCCCCAGTCACACTTTTAAATTACTTTATTTAGAGCATTTCTTGGGTCCTTCAAATTATCTTTTTATATGTTTTCATATTTATTATCTTTCTCCTCACATCAAAATATAAACTCCTAATAGGCAGGGATTTAGCATGTCTTGTTCAACCCTACAGTCCACCCTTCATATCCAAGGGTTCTACATCTGCAGATTTAACCAACCATGAATTAAAAATATTTCAAGAAAATATGTAACAGTAAACAACAATACAAATTAAAAAATAATACAGTATAACATTGTTTACATATCATTTACATTGTATTAGATATGATAAATAATATAGAGATGATTTGAAGTATAGGGGAGGATGTGTGTAGGTTATACACAAATACTACATTATTTTCTATCAAGCACTTCAGCATCCATGGATTTTGGTATCTAAGGGGGTACTGGAACCAATTCCCCTGGATACCAAGGGACGGCTATGTATCCCCAGTATGTAGAATGTTGCCAAGCACATTTTAGGAATTTCAGAAATATTTATTTAATGAAAAAATAGGTTTCCAAGATTGATGAGGTTGAATGAAAAGTGCTGCCTTTCATACTGTAAATATAATTCCAATATGCCTAGTTTATTACTGGTTTATGATAATCATAAAATGATATTTTGCTAAGCAAAGGCAAAACTGATGAGATTATGGGAAAATTTTCCTCAGTGGAGTCCCAATTAATGAAGTTCTACTTTCAAAGAGGCTTCTATGATAATGTTATGCCTATTTTTGGAATGGAAATAAAATGACATCTTGCAGTTTTCTTTTTTCCCTTAAATAAACCTACTTAAACTACAAATTAAGACTGTTCTCTTCCAGGGTTTAGTGATGCCTTGAAAAATAACTGAAACTAACAGTGTCAAAAAACATGTCAGTCAATTTCCAGGAGATACATTATTGCTTTCTGAAAATCTAGACAACTCTACTTTAAATATTTAAATTAAGGCTGTTTTATTTTATTTTCTGTATTGTGGTTTCTGCCTTGTCATTTCACATGTGGGCTAGTATAGTTGTTGGATCACATCTCATCTTACATAAAGACCTTGAAATTGAAAAATGTTTGGAAGGAAATATTTTAAATAGGAAATTTTAAATAGAAAAAAAATCAATGGATATAGTCAGGGTTTAATAGGATGATCACAGCGGAACATAATACTCCACAGTGAGTCTCAAAGTCCTTCAAATATAAGCCAAGCCACATTCAAGCCTTCTTTCCTCATCCACTCTCCCCCCTCTCTCCCCACAACCCTCCACACCTTTGCCTAGGCTGTACCCTGAACCTATCTCCTCCCATCCTCTCCTCTCCCACCTTTCTTCTGCCTTCAAGTCCTAGCTCAAGTGTCCCTTCTTCTAGGAAGCTCCTCCAACCACCACAGCAATCAGTAGGTCTTTTTTTCTGTGTTCAGCTTGTACTTGGTAGAATATACCTAATATTCCTGTTTTCACACTGCAGTATGATTTATTTCCAAATCACCTTCCACCCCACCATGGGCAGTCTCTCAAGGGCATGAACAGTGTCTTTTATCATTAGATCCTCATCACTTATCATACTTACTATAGGAAGTACTCAGTAAGGAGTTGGTGAGTAGTCTACTCATTTAACCACCTTTAGGGCTTTGAGATGGGGTATTCTGCATATATCATTTTGCTTTCCACTGGTGATTGGTAATAAAGATGGGGTGAGAGGAAACTGGAGGAGAGACTTGTTATTCACATCTCTTTTTCCTTATGTTCTTTCTGGCTTTGGGATGTGACCAGAGACTAGATGGTGAAACGCTAGGCTGAGGTT
This sequence comes from Nomascus leucogenys, assembly GCF_006542625.1. Classification (NCBI taxonomy): domain Eukaryota; kingdom Metazoa; phylum Chordata; class Mammalia; order Primates; family Hylobatidae; genus Nomascus; species Nomascus leucogenys. The sequence continues at coordinate 102,684,551 of NC_044383.1, read as the reverse complement.
CTGATATGCTAAACCACTGGTAATGCCATGATTCAGGTACTCACTTGCAGGACTTTCCTGACATCTTCTCACTTCCCTTTACAAATACTTCCCCTATCTACCCTTCATGCCAAGAGTTCTTGTGCCCACAAGCTTTAAGAACCCTATTTATGGCTTTCCTATCTTCCCTGACCCTTCTGTTAACCTGGCTTGACCTCAGAATTCAATCTAAGAAAGTTGGTTTACAGATTATTTAACTTACTTAAACTAATGTAAGAATATAGGAGCATTTCTATTTTACAATGAATCTGCTACCGTCAACACAATTCTGATTACTAAACTACGTTTAACTTGAAAACTGTTTTTTGCTAATTCCAGCACCCTGCTTCTAAGTGTTCCATACAAAATCATTTTTGGCCAGGCACAGTGGCTCACTCCTGTAATCCCAACACTTTGGGAGGCTGAGCCAAAAGGATCCCTTGAGCCCAGGAGTTCAAGACCAGCCTGGGCAGCATAGCAAAACCTCATCTCTACAAAAAATTAAAAAATTAACCGGCATGGTGGCACATGCCTGTAGTCCTAGCTACTTGGGAAGCTGAGGTGGAAGGACTGCTTGAGCCCAGGAGGTCGAGGCTGCAGTGAACTGTGATCATGCCACTGCACTCCAGCCTGGGTGACAGAGTGAGACCTTGTCTCAAAAACAGACAATAAAATAATAAATTTTTCTAAAAATAGACATATTTATTAACTATTAGCTAGTTACTAACTTGTATATATTTTTTAAAAACATACTTTAGACAAAAGAAATATTAACAAATAGATCACCAAGGTCACTTCTAGCTCTTTTTATTTCTTTTTGAGGCAAGGTCTCATTCTGTTACCCAGGCTGGAGTGAAGTGGCATGATCATAGCTCACTGCAGCCTTATCTCCCTGGCTCAGGTGATCTTCCCAGCTCAGCCTCCAGACACCACCATGCCTGACTGATTTTTCTATTGTTAGTACAGCCAAAGTCTTGCTATGTTTCCTAGGCTGATCTTGAACTCCTGAGCTCAAGCAATCTTGTTGCCTTGGTCTCCGAAAGTGTTAAGATTACAGATGTGAGCTACCATGTCTGGCCTCTAGCTCATTTTAAAAGCAACCCATACTTCGTAATAAAGAGGAACTGAGAGGTGACAGTGTGCTGGCAGTCCTCGCAGCCCTCGCTTGCTCTCGGCGCCTCCTCTGCCTGGGCTCCCACTTTGGTGGCACTTGAGGAGCCCTTCAGCCCACCGCTGCACTGTGAGAGCCCCCTTCTGGGCTGGCCAAGGCGGGAGCCGGCTCCCTCAGCTTGCAGGGAGGTGTGGAGGGAGAGGCGCAAGCGGGAACTGGGGCTGCGCGTGGTGCTTGCAGGCCGGCTGGAGTTCCGTGTGGGCGTGGGCTTGGCGGGCCCCCCCCAATCGGAGCAGCCGGCCAGCCCTGCCGGCCCCGGGCAATGAGGGGCTTAGCACCCAGGCCAGCGGCTGCGGAGGGTGTACTGGGTCCCCCAGCAGTGCCAGCCCACCGGCACTGCGCTCGATTTCTCACCGGGCCTTAGCTGCCTTCCCATGGGGCAGGGCTTGGGACCTGCAGCCCGCCATGCCTGAGCCTCCCACCCCCTCCATGGGCTCCTGTGCCGCCTGAGCCTCCCCGACGAGCACCACCCCCTGCTCCAGGGTGCCCAGTCCCAACGACCACCCAACGGCTGAGGAGTGCGAGTGCACGGCGCGGGACTGGCGGGCAGCTCCACCTGCAGCCCCGGTGCAGGATCCACTGGGTGAAGCCAGCTGGGCTCCTGAGTCTGGTGGAGATGTGGAGAACCTTTATGTCTAGCTCAGGGATTGTAAATACACCAATCAGCACCCTGTGTCTAGCTCAGGGTCTGTGAATGCACCAATCGACACTCTGTATCTAGCTGCCCTGGTGGGGCCTTGGAGAACCTTTATGTCTAGCTCAAGGATTGTAAATACACCAATCTGCACTCTGTATCTAGCTCAAGGTTTGCAGACACACCAATCAGCACCCTGTGTCTAGCTCAGGGTCTGTGAATGCACCAATCGACACTCTGTATCTAGCTGCTCTGGTTGGGCCTTGGAGAATCTTTGTGTCGATACTCTGTATCTAACTGATCTGATGGGGACGTGGAGAACTTTTATGTCCAGCTCAGGGATGCTAAATGCACCAAACAGCGCCCTGTCAGAACAGACCACTTGGTTCTACCAATCAGCAGGACGTGGGTGTGGCCAGATAAGAGAATAAAAGCAGGCTGCCCAAGCCAGCAGTGGCAACCCACTCAGGTCCCCTTCCACACTGTGGAAGCTTTGTTCTTTCGCTCTTTGCAATAAATCTTGCTACTGTTCACTCTTTGGGTCCATGCTGCTTTTATGAGCTGTAACACTCACCGCGAAGGTCTGCAGCTTCACTCCTGAAGCCAGAGAGACCACGAGCCCACCGAGAGGAACGAACAACTCCAGACAGGCCGCCTTAAGAGCTGTAACACTCACTGCAAAGGTCTGCAGCTTCACTCCTGAGCCAGCGAGACCACGAACCCACCAGAAGGAAGAAACTCCGAACACATCCAAACATCAGAAGGAACAAACTCCGGACATGCCGTCTTTAGAACTGTAACACTCACCGTGAGGGTCCGCAGCTTCATTCTTGAAGTCAGTGAGACCAAGAACCCACCAATTCCAGACACAGTACAACCCAGTAAATTAAGTTTTTGACTGAATTTCAGCTATTTTAAATCACTCTTCAAACAAATATTGGCCCCATCTTCCAGAATTAAGAAAAACAAACCTTCATGGTGAAACCCTGTCTCTCCCAAAAGTACAAAAATTAGCTGGGCGTGGTGGCACACACCTGTAGTCCCAATTACTTGGGAGTCTGAGGCAGGAGAATAGCTTGAACCCGGGAGGCAGAGGTTGTAGTGAGCTGAGATCACGCCACTGCACTCCAGTCTGGTGACAGAGCGAGGCTCCGTCTCAAAAAAAAGAAAGAAAAGGAAAAACCTTTAATTCACCTTGAACTCAATATCACATCTGAGCAAATGTTTTTGCTTCAGCCTTTAAATACAAGCCCAATAAGTTATTAAAGCAAATGTGTTCGTTTATGTTATTTTCTTCTTTGAACTCTGTAGTTAATTATATAAAGTTAAATTATCTCATCATTGTACGAGAGGGTTTTCTTTAATGTTTGTCTGAAAAATATTTTAAATCCGTTGTGTAAAAGTCATTCCTAATGTCACCACCTCTCTTTAAAATTGTAAGAAGCAATAAGCTAAGTCCCCTTCCCATCCTCATCCCCCGGAGATCATCACTGTTGGCAACTGGGTACACATCCTTTCTTAATATTTCTTCCATTTATATAGATATATGGGTGTCAGCTAATATTTATTAAAATATAATTAGCATATACTTATTGGTCTGCAATGTTCTTTTACATTTTTCTAATTAACATGGATGCTTTTCCAGGTCACTACTTTGGATCCAATTTATTCCTTTTAAAGGTTATGTAATATTCAGTTGTATAAACATGCCATAATCTATCCAACCTTTCTTCTACTTACTGACATTCAGTTTGTTTTCTTTTTTTGTTTGTTTGCTTCCTCAGCACTCCCAGTGTAATAATCAGATCCTTACTCTGCTCCCAGCAATGCTGCTCCCTACAAACATTCTTCCCTCAACCCTGCATCTCCCTGAACTTGTCATCTAGTCTTTCCCCTTTTCTATACTGACAATTATGAAAGAACTGGCCTCACATACTGTATGTTCATTTATCATTCATTTTTTCAACTCTGCAATTTTTCTGTCTTGCTACTCTTCTGGAATTGCTCTCACTAAAGACACCCATGCTGTATAGCTGCCGCCCAATTCAGAAACTTTTCTTCCCAGTCTTCATCTCACTCAATATGGCTGCATCCCTTGAACCTTAGCTTCCTGAAGTCCATTCTTCCCTTGCAAAATGAAACAACACTCTTCTGGTTATTTCCCTACCTCTAATGGCTATTTCTCAGTTTCCTCTACTTGTGCCACCTCACCTGTTTCTTTCATGTCAGTGTTCCTCAGAGCTCTACTTTTGGCCTTCCTTTCTTCTTCCTCTACATGTCTTCCTGGTGTTCTCGTCCACTCTGATTATGTCAACTATCACCTAAACACTCAAGATTTCCAAGTCTAACTGTAAACCCCACTCTTCTCCTGCTCTACAAATACCCAAATCTATCTGATCTACAAATACCCAACATCTCCCTAGAGTCACATGAAACTCTCCTTGTCTGTAGCTGAACTGTTGACCTCTCCCCTCCCACTATAACCCGATCTTCTTCCTGTATTCCATAACTCAATCACATTTCCACCCATCCTTGTTACCCAACTAAACAAATCAGTCTTCCTTAACTTCTTGTCTACTTTCATATCTAGTTTTTCAATTAGTTCTACAATTTATCTGAAATATTCTGTTGTCACTTACTACATTCCTAAAGATATCCTCATCTACCCTTGCCTGCATTTTTATAATACTTCACAACTGATATCCCAGCCTTTAATCATGTAACCTTCACATCATTTTCCATACCGCAATTAATATTATTTTCTGACACCGTCCATGTCAATCCCCTGTTTAAAAGCCTCCAATATCCTCTAATACCCATAGGATTAACAAATATGTATATATATAATTATATTTAATATATCATAAACATATAATAATGTATAATAAAAAGCCTTTAACTATCAGATTCCATTTTACCTAACCATCACCCCCAACTAATCTCCCTATCTTTCAGTCATTTCCCCAAGCTGGCTGAACTTCTACTTGTATTTGAGTCTTTGTTCAGGGTATTTTCGTCAACCTGGAATTTTCACCCACTCTCTCTTATTATAATTTTATTTTTCTTATTAGGACTCATCTCAAAATTATCACCCTTTAATTCTTACCCAGCTCTCTTATCAATTATAGGAACACAAATTTCCTATTCTGTGCATCCAAAGCCCTTTGTCCACATCTCTCTTGCTGGAACAACACTCTCCTAGTATTATAATTATTGGTATCATCTGATATTATAATTGTTTGTTTCATCTGGTATTATAATTATGTGTTTCTGTGTCTATCTTCTCCACAACACTGTGGTCCCTAATGAACAAAGTCCATGACTTTCAGATTTTTGTATGTCATCACACAACTCTTGTGTCCTGCATAAACCTCAACAAATGTTTTGAATTTAGAGAGTTTGGAAAGAACAGACGAAGTGGTCTGGTCTCAAGTCTATGCCTCCAATCTTCTGTGCTACAGATGATGTTGCAGAGCACAGTAGTGGCCAGAAAATTGAGCAAACTTAGAATGAATGCTTTGTTTACTTTTTTGCATAATGAAGTTCTAGGATCAGCATTCAATCAACAATTTCACTGAGGTTGGCTGGAAAAATTTTCTCCCTTTGGGAGAGAAATTAGCAGTTAAGAGGATTCCTTTCTGCTTTTGGAATTAGGGAAATATTTCTAATTATGAGAGACCACAAATGGGTAGATGATATACTAAGTGGGAAGGATGCAGATTGTCTCTTCTCAGGATGAGTTTTAAGGAATTATTTCCAAATAAGACTTCATGTATTTCCTGATAACAAACCTTAATTTTCAATAATTGCTCCAGAGTGTAGAACAGTACAAATTAATAAAATATTTATTTGCTAGAGCTCTTATATCCTTGAATAAATTAATCAGCAAGTGAAATCTCTGAACCCCAAGTCTGAGAATCTAGAAATACTGTTAATTTAGAAATATCAGTGGTAGCAGGAGATACTACTTTTAAAATCTGCCCCACATTTAGTAAACGCTTCCCCTGAAGGCACTTATCTCCTAAAAACGATATGTCCTGTTTAGATTAATATATTATAATTAGAAGTTTCCATGGCTGTTTAAGCTAGCCATCAGTGTGGAATCATTCAATCAGTGCAGCCAACACTGCCTAAGAATCTTCTAGGTGCTAGGCACTAATGACACAGATCCAAGAAAATGAAGTTGTTAGAAAACAGGTGGCAGTAACCCTTGAGTTCCCCAGTTACTGTCAAAGATTTCAAGAAATCAGAAAAGCAACATGGCATAGTAGAAAGAGCTTTGAAGCCAATAAACTGGGTTTATATCCATACTCCATTACTTATTAGTCATGTAACTTTAGGCAAGTCACCTGATATCTCTGGGATTTCTTAATCTTCACAATAGGGTGAATACTACTTATGTAATGGAGGGGTGAGGCAATTAAATAATATATGAAAAGCATTTAACACAGTATCTATTATGTAGTAAATATTCAATAAATATAAATATTTCTATTTATGATGATGAATGAAATATGGTATTTTTCAAATCAGCCTGTCACATTTTTAAAACAGATGTGCATAGAATGGCTTGCTTACAAACCCAGTAAAGTTATAATATAGTCTTAGAGCCAAAGAATTCACAAGGCAGAGTTCTCAGCTAACGGATGAAGTGTCATGAAAACCAAAATATTAAGCTGGATACCATAATATGAACTTTTCATATTGAATCAATTTGTATGTGGAAAGTAGTAAATGACCTTGATGAATTTTGTTTTAAAACAAGAGGGCTGGTTTTATTTTTTATTATTTTTATTTTTTTTGTCATGAAGGTCTAGTTGTTCTAAAAAGGTTCTTTGACCCTAGGACTATATTTCCATTTAAAAAAGAAATTTCTGGTATTTTTGTATGATACATGAGCTCTGGAGTTTTAAATGAATGGCAACTAACAAAATGTTTAAAGGGTTTTAGCTGCAGATCTAAATACTACCTAAAAAATACACAGAAATATTTCCTTTGTATGAAATTGCTTAATCTTAGGATATTGAGATGCTTTCACATATAACAGTCATGTTTATTACACGACTTGACTGTCAATTTTTGGTACAGTAACAAACAAATCACTATGATTCATAGTGACTTTTAAAAATCTATGCAAGTATTTTCATTGTTTCATGTACACTATTTTTAAATTTTCTTTTAAATTATTATACCTTACCATTTTGCCTTACTAAAAATACAGTAAGGGTTTGTCCCACCAAGCACACATTTTATTGGTTATTTAAATAACTAATTTAATTACACATATTTTTCAACTAACACTTCCTGAATTTGACCCATTTAGCTTCATTCCTCTCTCTGAAGGGTAATGGCTCAGATACTTTTGTAACTTATTTTAAATATGTAAGTTTTATAGTGAAGGAACATAATATGTGGATTATCGTTTTTATGTTCTGTGAGCCAGTGGATAAGTACTTCTACTTATATACTCCCAATTATAAACACATAAAATTTTTGCTCAAAAAATGCTGCTAGTATGAATTTCAAAAGGTATTTTTTTCCCTTAAGACTCTTATAAAGTGTGTGCCTGCTACCTCTGTGGTATGGCATTTTAGTTCCAGCAACTACACCTTTTTCCACCACTTGAAGATGCTATATGTATAGAATAATGTTGTCCGACAAACTTTTTGCCATGACGAAATGTTGTATGAGATCCAATACAGCAGCCACTAGTCAGATGTTGCTAATAAGTACTTGAAATGTAATTAGTGTGACTGATGAACTGAATTTTTTACTTTACTTAATTTTAATTAATTTAAATCAAAATAGACACATATGGCTAGTGGCTATAGTATTGTACAGTGCAGGTCTTGAATGCATGTTGAAATAGCTGGAGCAGTGGACAAGTATGGTTACTATGTCCTCACGCCCCACTTCTTTCTCAAGCTATTCAATGCTCACCCATAGCAGAATATAAGTCAAGGCTGATTTCTTCCACTGACCACTCTAATCCATAGGGATTATATTCTTCTCTGAAATTCCATATAGTTAGCTGTGTACAGGAAATTGAAAATTTAGTGCCAGATTATACCTTGCACAATAGTCTAACTTTAATATGCCTAAGTTTTAGCATAATACAAATAACATTACCATCTTCTATTCACTGAAAGCTTATAGTACACTTCATATATATCTTATTTCATTTTCATAATAGGCTTGTGAAATATGTATTATAATCTCCATTTTACCTATGAGGAAATTGTGGATCAGAAAGATGACTAGCTCCAGTCAAATAGCTAGTGAGTAGGAAAGCTGGAACTTGAAATCAGATTCATGACTGGGTAGGGACCTTGTAGGCACGCACCTATGAGATACTTAAACACAATTTGAGTATTGGAGCCATCATAATAAACCTAAACCTGTCTGAGAAAAATACATTGTAACAATTACAGCTTAGTGGGAATAAAAGTTTGTGATTCAATTTAAATAAAAAAGTATTTAATTTATATTGAAAGACCATCCCATAGTTCTTCCATCATAGACTAGATACATCACTTTCTTAAAGACCAGTTGCTCCCTCTAGTGAGCATCACTAGGAATGACATGCCTAGCAAGTATTTAAAAGCGACAATCTCAGCAGGAGCTGCACCTTCCTTAAGGATCTCTTGGAAGTTCGTAGATGCGAATTTTAGTAATTGCAAAAAATGAGAGTTGCTACTTTTATTAGGTGGTGTCATGGATGCTAGATATCATACTATCCAAGGGAAGTCTCCCTCAACAAAAAATGCTCTCCTTCCCAGAGGGAAAACCTATTTATATTTATCTGAGCCTAGAATTTAACATTTTACAGATAAACACTAAACATGTTTACACTGATTTAATGTGCAATAAACTTTCCAGGAAGGAAATTATGGCATTTCATCTAATTTGAGGCATCAATTGTAAAACATAGTATTATTTAAGTATCATCAAGAAAGGAAGACAAGGAGAAAAAACACTGCCAATTAAACTATGACATGATGCATTCTTATACATAATTATTTTATGTTTTTAAAAAGAACTCTTTTAGGCTTTAGACAGAAATAAAATATCATACTTGGAAATATATGAAAGGAAAGGGAAAAGCAAAATAAATTGTTAAGGTATTCATAAAACTTCATATTCACAAAATTTACTGAAAGTTTGGCTCAGAGTTGTCAATATCCATATTTTTTTCAAACAATACTATCCTCTCTGCTATCAAGTGTTTTGATGATGCAACATTTCCTAAAACAGTGCTCAACTCTTCTGTCTAGAAGAGTTTTAATTCAAGCCAGACACAAATTATGTAAGTTTTGATGTTGGTACTTTTTTGAATCTTCCAAAGAGATTAATGGAAAGTTTTAAGACAACAAACAGCACATATTCTTTCTTCAGATGATCTTTAGTTTGTCCAGAAATGAAATTGGTAACAATAACCTGGTACACACATGCTCAGGCAGTGATGATGGCAATGATGTAATGACTGACACATGGCTGACAGTGCTTGTAAGACACATCCTGGTTAAGAAATGTGAAATGTATTTCCTATAATGGAAGAAATATAGTAATATGTACCAAGGGGAGCTTTTCCTTTTTCTTTTATAGAACTAAACAAAGATTGGGTCACCATTTCAGAAAACCTCATCACCAAGGTATTTGAATCACAAGTAAAACACATCCATATCAGTCTCCATCCATGGTGATTATATCAACGAGTATAACTTTCTAATAACTTTGCTATTTCTTACAGTGTAAACAATGTTAACGTCCTTACATATCAAAATAGACACTATTATAAATTACTTTTATTTCTCTTTTATGATGTCATTATATTGATGTTTTTCTATTTACATGTATAGGCAGGTTATATTATCTATAAATTTCCTTTAAGGAAAGTAAAGACTCTTTTAGAAGATATCTGTTATAAAAGATGGCATTCAGTCTGATAGAGTTGAGAAAATACTGAATTTGGGGATCATCAATAACTGCTTCTCCTCTGAAAAGAAAGAAAATAATCGAGTACTTTCCTTACAAATATTATATTAATATGCTTGTGGATAGGAGAAAGAGGGAAGACAGAAGAAAATTGTGTATCAAGTTAACATCAATGATGGTTACTCATTTTAAGAAAGTGCGTTCACCTCCCATTCACAATTGCTTCAAAGAGAATAAAATACCTAGGAATCCAACTTACAAGGGACGTGAAGGACCTCTTCAAGGAGAACTACAAACCACTGCTGAATGAAATAAAAGAGGACACAAACAAATGGAAGAACATTCCATGCTCATGGATAGGAAGAATCAATATCGTGAAAATGGCCATACTGCCCAAGGTAATTTATAGATTCAATGCCATCCCCATCAAGCTACCAATGACTTTCTTCACAGAATTGGAAAAAACTAAAGTTCATATGGAACCAAAAAAGAGCCCGCATTGCCAGGACAATCCTAAGCAAAAAGAACAAAGCTGGAGGCATCACATTACCTGACTTCAAACTATACTACAAGGCTACAGTAACCAAAACAGCATGGTACTGGTACCAAAACAGAGATATAGACCAATGGAACAGAACAGAGCCCTCAGAAATAATCTACACATCTACAACCATCTGATCTTTGACATACCTGACAAAAACAAGAAATGGGGAAAGGATTCCCTATTGAATAACTGGTGTTGGGAAAACTGGCTAGCCATATGTAGAAAGCTGAAACTGGATCCCTTCCCTACACCTGAATTCAAGATGGATTAAAGACTTAAATGTTAGACCTGACACCATAAAAACCCTAGAAGAAAACCTAGGCAATACCATTCAGGACACAGGCATGGGCAAGGACTTCATGACTAAAACACCAAAAGCAATGGCAACAAAAGCAAAAATTGACAAATGGGATCTAATTAAACTAAAGAGCTTCTGCACAGCAGAAGAAACTAGCCTCAGAGTGAACAGGCAACCTACAGAATGGGAGAAAATTTTTACAATCTACCCATCTGACAAAGGGCTAGTATCCAGAATCTACAAAGAACTTAAACAAATTTACAAGAAAAAATCAAACAACCCCATCAAAAAGTGGGCAAGGGATACGAACAGACACTTCTCAAAAGAAGACATTTGTGCAGCCAAAAAACACATGAAAAAATGCTCATCATCACTGGCCATCAGAGAAATGCAAATCAAAACCATAATGAGATACCATCTCATACCAGTTAGAATGGTGATCACTAAAAAGTCAGGAAACAACAGGTGCTGGAGAGGATGTGGAGAAATAGGAACACTTTTACACTGTTGGTGGGACTGTAAAGTAGCTCAACCATTGTGGAAGACAGTGTGGCGATTCTTCAAGGATCTAGAACTAGAAATACCATTTCACCCAGCCATCCCATTACTAGGTATATACCCAAAGGATTATAAATCATGCTGCTATAAAGACACATGCACACGTATGTTTATTGCGGCATTATTCACAATAGCAAAGACCTGGAACCAACCCGAATGTCCATCAATGATAGACTGGATTAAGAAAATGTGGCACATATACAACATGGAATACTATGCAGCCATAAAAAAGGATGAGTTCATGTCCTTTGTAGTGACATGGATGAAGCTGGAAATCATCATTCTGAGCAAACTATTGGAAGGACAGAAAACCAAACACCGCATATTATCACTCATAGGTGGGAACTGAACAATGAGAACACTTGGACACAGGAAGGGGAACATCACACACCGGGGCCTGTCGTGAGGTGGGGGGAGGGGGGAGGTATAGCATTAGAAGATATACCTAATGTAAATGACGAGGCAACGGGTGCAGCACACCAACATGGCACATGTATACATATGTAACAAACCTGCACATTGTGCACATGTACCCTAGAACTTAAAGTATAATAATAATTAAAAAAAAAAAGAAAGTGAGTTCACACTTGTTCAGAGAGTACAGGCTTTTGAGACAAACTTTCTGGGTTCGAATCATGGGTCTATTACTTTCTGTATCATTTTGGCCAAGTGACAGTCTCTCTTAACCTCAGTTTCCTATTGAGTAAAATGAAGGTCATAAATGCATTACCTCATGGGGTTCTTATGACAACTAAAAGATGTGACACACTGGATGTTGTTTATAAAAGTGGCTGGTACATCAGGAGCAGTAAATAAGTGAAAGCTATCATTAATTATAATGATAAAACCTACCTTTCTGCAAAACAAAAATGTCTGAACTTCTGCTAAACTCCTTGCTACCTGAGAAATCATTCCCAAAGAATCTACGATTCCTTGATATTATGGAGAAAAACCTCAGGGTTTTTTGCAGATGTTTTCCCATAGAACCGTATTAGAAAAGATTCAACTATCTTTGGGGGTAGTGAAGTTTATTGTCATTTGCCACAGAAATGCTCTGTCATGGACCAATTTATCCTATATTTTAAAGTGCAAAAAGGTGATATATGAAGCATAGCCAAAATGTATTTCCTCTGCAAATAAAATATGCCAGTACAGATATACTGTTGTTTTTGTAAGATAATTTGGTTTATTTTATTCAAATCAACAAATATTGTTAAGAATCTACCCAAATCTAGCCGGGCACAGTGGCTCATGCCTGTAATCCCAGCACTTTGGGAGGCTGAGTCAGGCGGATCACCTGAGGTCAGGAGTTCGAGACCAGCCTGACCAACGTGGGGAAACCCCTTCTCTACTAAAAATACAAAAATCAGCCATGCGTGGTGGCCAGTGCGTGTAGTCCCAGCTACATGGGAGGCTGAGGCAGGAGAATTGCTTGAACCTGGGAGGCGGAGGTTGCAGTGAGCCAAGACTGCGCCACTGCACTCCAGCCTGGGCAACAGAGTGAGACTCCATCTCAACAACAACAGCAAAAAAAAAAAAAAAAAAAAAAAGAATCTACCCCAATCTGAGCCCCATGCTATGATGAATAAATGCAAAAGAAGCTGCAACTATGCTCCCATCCCATGAGATGATGCTGGAATGCTGGGATGATGAGACTGACACATGTAAATCAACTAGTCACTAAGAGGAAAAGCATAATTAAGTGCTAAATTGCATGGCGCAGCTCATAAAAGAGTTGCAGGAATTCAGGTGAGGAAGATTAAGGAGCCATAGGGTACTTAGGAGAGATGCACCCAGGAGAAGGGAGAAAGAATTTACCAGTTACTTTATGTATGACTTTGGTAAAGTTAGTTAGCCTCTCAGTGTTACTGTTTCCTCTTTTATGAAATTTGACACTTCAGTGCACGTAAAATGCCTAGCACATTCTAAAGCAAGACAGGTTTTTGGTAAGTCTTAGAGAATGTGTAATATCTACCTAGAAAGAGAATTCTCAGATAGCAGGATAACCTGTGTCATGTAAAAGAAACAGGTATCCTTTTTAAGCCTTTTAGATACAAAAAGGTGAACAAAAAATCCACAAGTAACAGTCCTACTATAGTAAGTACAATATTCTGTGTTGAATAGCAACCACAGCTTTGCCTGTATGGCAAAATAACTCCCTGAGCACGTGAGCCTTGGTGCATGTTGACATTCCTAGAGAGTTCCTTCTTCCAAGCAAAGATTCTTTCTTTAAAAAAATATAGGACATAAAGTATGCATATTTGCTTTTCCCTCTAAAATCCTTGCCCTTTACTGACCCCTCTCCTGAGCACTTGTCCAAAAGCAATCATAACCTGAGCTTTCCATCACCTACAAGGAATAGTTATAATCACAATCACTTCTCTAATGTAATTTTCTTCTAATATATAGAAAACATGAGATACATTACTTCTAATTTTAAATCACGTTCTCTATATATTCAAATCTTCCTTATCACAGCTTTACACGTTCGACAAGAAGAGAAGGAAGAGTTCCTTTAAAGAGTCTCAACGTTATTTGGGGGAAATTACATTCAGCAGAGTCCTGATTATACTTACATGATCCTAATTAGTTTTCTAGCATTACTGGTAAGAGTGTTAATTACATTAATTACATAATGGCTTCTTTGACAAATAAAGCCATATATTCTAAGATTGGTCCAAGCCTGACACTCTTTTCTGCTTAAAAAAATAGAAGACATATTGGAATAATAAAAGTTTCCACTTGAGGCCTAATGACATTATGCCAGTTCAAGATAGAAGATGATTTCACGGCAATTAGAAACAGGCTTTGTGGAAAGTTCCATTATTCCTTTTTGTTTATACCAAAAGTAATTCCAGCCATGCATCACAGGCTCCATCACTTGTAGAGAGGAATGCATTATATATTTCTGTAGACAGAAAGGAAGTAAGGCCTGAAATGATTACCTTGACGTTTTCAGAAAGGAGAGAAGAATTGGAAATACAGTGCTGGTAGTCCGAGGCTTTGATATGTAAACTCACCTAAATATGCTGGTCTTTTCAGAGTTCATTTGTCATACAGTGTAACCACACAAACTTATTTGTAAAATAAAATTGTTTTCTCTGTGTTTTTCCTGTCCTTTTAGAGCCTTTGAAGCATATATAGAAATTCATTCTCCTGAGTAGGAATCTGTTACTATATAGAATAGAGCAGCCCTCTGGTTTGCCAGTGGCAGATAGGAAGGAGAGCAGGGGGACAACCCATATGCCCCTTACTTCTCTTTTGCAAGCAGCAAGTTGCAAGCAAGAGAAACTGTTTTCTGCTCATTTGCTCCTTTGTTTAACATTTTAATAATCTATGGGATAGTGTGTAAGGTAATGTGCTAGGCACTCGATAAACAGAGGGAAACAAAACCACATGTCCTCTTGCAGTTTACAGTCTCCTCAGATAACGTTTGTGGTATGTTTTGGCTTTAATTTTGTCTTTCTGTGTATTGCCTAAGTATATTTCTGGTCTTGATATTGAAAGACAGATTCAAGCTGTAATACATCACAGCTGTTGGGCAGGAAGTTATGGGAAGCAATGAGCAAGGTAGAAGGGGCTGCTATTAGAAACAACTCGAGCCACCCATAGATGCAACCAAACCTTAATCCAAGGTGTATTCATTTCATATTGCTTCTGTAACAAATTACCACAAATTTAATAGCTTAAAATGCACAAATTTATTATCTTATAGTGCTGGAGTTTAGAGGTAATAACCTCAAGGTGTTGTCATTCCTTTGGAGGCTCTAGGATTGAATCTATTTCCTTACCTTCCAAGCTTCTAGAGGCTTCCTTTATTCCTACGATCCTGGCTCCTTCCTCCATCTTCAAAGCCAGCAACATGGTGATTTCCCTTTCCTCCCTCCCACGCCTATTCTCCACCATTCCTTCCCTCTCTCTGTGCTTTCGTCCTTTTATCTTTTCTGACTGACCCTCCTGCCTCCTTCTTATCAGAAATGTTGTAATTCCATAGGGCCCACCTGTATAATCCAGAATCATCTTCTCATCTCCAAATCTTTAACCTAATCATATCTGCGAAGTCCCTTTGGCCACATAACTAAGACAGGTACATCTCTGAGGGCCATCAGCCTACTACCACACAAAGCAAATTAAGTAGAAAATAACGTTTGCCTCTTTTATACCTTGAGTTCACCAGCTGCATGTTGCCCTTTGCAAGTTTGTTTTCTACTTCAAGGCCATCTTAGTTGTCCATTTTAACTAGCCTTTCCTCACAAAATGGTGGTATGTGGTTCCCCCCACTGATATTTCTCTGAGGCCTTGTAACTCTCTAAGATAGCACCAGTTTAACTCACAAGTCAACAAACTGGAACACTTCAACCAGAGACATTGACATCTCCCTCTAATGAACTCAGCTGATTGCCAAAGACAGATGCTTCGTTAGAGCCAAACATTCCTATCTTACATAACTAAATATGATAATAAATTAAGTTCTTGGGGCTGGAAATAGTTATCATTTCCTCTTTCTTGCAGTGAGGAGGCATGGAACATTTAGCAAACTGATCCTGGCTTAATTCCTACCGATACTATGCAGCACAAACTCTTATTTGATGCAGATTATAAATTGAAAATTAGCAATGAATACTATGCATCGCTTTAGTGGTAAGAGGCTGCTGAGTAGCTTTTTTTTCCCAGTAATCGTAGAGGCAAGACTTTATATTTTTATGACACTTTTACTAAGAAGGGGGGAAACATTTTGCTATTAATCTTAAAGAGAAGTCTTTTGCTCCTAGTTACGTGGAGTAACAGGGAATAGATTTACCTTCCTGCCTCAAAAAAGTGAAGACCAGAAAAACATTTGTTTTCAGACACTGGAGAGCAGGCACTGTTACGGCTGTGATTTTACAACTGCTCCTACATGCTGGGGGCAGTCTCTAGATGCGTCTCAAGGTGGGTCGTCAGTGCTTCCAGACTCAGCACAATCTACATTTATTTACGTAGGTAAAATTACTGTTGCTATGGGTAAATTCACAGAAATAAAGCCCGGAGAATCCGGTTGGCTGGCAGGGAGCGGCGGAACCAATCCCGGACTCAGCAAGTTCTCGCGATACCGTGAGATCTGCAGTCCTGACGACACCGCCGCGGAGATGTTAGTGAGACTGTAGGGTGGGCGGTGCCAGCGGCGGTTACCTCAGAGCTCGGCTTCTCTGAGGAAAACGGGCGTTCGCCGGCGGTTGTTCCGACTGTTAGGAACATGAGCGGCCTGGATGGGGTCAAGAGGACCCCTCCCTTCCAAACCCACAGCATCATTATTTCCGACCAAGTCCCGAGCGACCAGGACGCACACCAGTACCTGAGGCTCCGCGAACAAAGCGAGGCGACACAGGTGATGGCGGAGCCGGGTGAGGGAGGCTCGGAGACCGTCGCGCTCCCGCCTCCACCGCCTTCAGAGGAGGGGGGCGTACACCAGGATCCCGCGGGCCGTGGCGGTACTCCCCAGATCCGAGTTGTTGGGGGTCGCGGTCATGTAGCGATCAAAGCCGGGCAGGAAGAGGGCCAGCCTCCCGCCGAGGGCCTGGTAGCCGCCTCTGTGGTGATGGCAGCCGACCGCAGCCTGAGAAAGGGCGTTCAGGGTGGAGAGAAGGCCCTAGAAATCTGTGGCGCCGAGAGTTCCGCATCTGAGCTGACGGCGGGGGCGGAGACCGAGGCCGAGGGGGTGAAGACAGGAAAGTGCGCCACCGTCTCAGCAGCCGTGGCTGAGGGGGAGAGCGCTGAGGTGGTGGTGAAGGAAGGCCTGGCGGAGAAGGAGGTAGTGGAGGAGCAGATGGAGGTAGAGGAGCAGCCGCCAGAAGGTGAAGAAATAGAAGTGGCGGAGGAAGACAGATTGGAGGAGGAGGCGAGGGAGGAGGAAGGGCCTTGGCCTCTGCATGAGGCTCTCCGCATGGACCCTCTGGAGGCCATCCAGCTGGAACTGGACACTGTGAATGCTCAGGCCGACAGGGCCTTCCAACAGCTGGAGCACAAGTTTGGGCGGATGCGTCGGCACTACCTGGAGCGGAGGAACTACATCATTCAGAATATCCCGGGCTTCTGGATGACTGCTTTTCGAAACCACCCCCAGTTGTCCGCCATGATTAGGGGCCAAGATGCAGAGATGTTAAGGTACATAACCAATTTAGAGGTGAAGGAACTCAGACACCCTAGAACCGGCTGCAAGTTCAAGTTCTTCTTTAGGAGAAACCCCTACTTCAGAAACAAGCTGATTGTCAAGGAATATGAGGTGAGATCCTCCGGCCGAGTGGTGTCTCTTTCTACTCCAATTATATGGCGCAGGGGGCATGAACCCCAGTCCTTCATTCGCAGAAACCAAGACCTCATCTGCAGCTTCTTCACCTGGTTTTCAGACCACAGCCTTCCAGAGTCCGACAAAATTGCTGAGATTATTAAAGAGGATCTGTGGCCAAATCCACTGCAATACTACCTGTTGCGTGAAGGAGTCCGTAGAGCCAGACGTCGCCCGCTAAGGGAGCCTGTAGAGATCCCCAGGCCCTTTGGGTTCCAGTCTGGTTAACATTTGCCCTTGGGAATACTCCTGCACAAGGTCTCCTTCCACCTTCTGCTGGACCTGTGCTTGGGCATCAGCAATGGGTATGCCTTCTATTGTGCTTTGTTTTTGCTGACTTTTTTGCACCCTCTTTCCTTCGGATATTCAGTTCTCTCAACCTCAAGATTGAGACGGTGGTGGGTATGCTTCTCCACTCCATATGACCTTCATGCTGTTCTGGAATATCACATGCTACGAGGCCATCCTTCACACTACTTGTAAGCCAAGCAAATGATACTGTAGATTGTACTGCCTTTATCTGCACTGCTTGGACCCTGTTTATTCCCAGGGCCTCTGAACTGGTTGCTGTCACCTGGATTTCTAGCTTTGGGAGCCTGTTCCACCTACTCAGCTCTGCATCGAGCAGAATGGGCACATGCCCTGTGGACAGTTACTGGACGTTAATGAACTCAGAGGAGAAAAGCAGTGAGCCATTTGTTATGTGTGATTTATGCTACTTCATTGCTCTTCCTTCACCTCTAGTCACTTTCTATTGCTACCTGCCCTACATTGGCTCCTGTCAAGGTCCCTCTCTCCCTCTTTTCCCTTTTTTTTTTTTTTTTTTTTTTGAGACGGAGTCTTGCTCTGTCGCCCAGGTTGGAGTGCAGTGGCGCAATCTTGGCTCACTGCAACCTCCACCTCCCGGGTTCAAGCGATTCTCCTGCCTCAGCCTCCCGAGTGGCTGGGACTAGAGGCGCGCGCCGCCATGCCCTGCTAATTTTTGTATTTTTAGTAGAGACGGGGTTTCACCATGCTGGCCAGGCTGGTCTCCAACCCCGACCTCGTGATCCGCCCACCTTAGCCTCCCAATCCTCTCTCTTAAAAAAGTGATAGCTCAGAAACATTTGTAAAAGCAAGGTTTTTTTTTCATTTTGGCTCTGTCATTTTCCGAGGCAGAGAAGTTGTCCTGTAAAATAGAGTGCTAGAGCTCTTATGCCCCTCCCTTTCTTCCCAACTTCCTACTTCCTAGCCATTTTATCAACTCCTAGAATATTTAAAGAGAGACACATCTAGATGGGATGAAAGGTGAGATCTAGTTTATAACGGATGGAAGAAGTAAAGAGATTGTGATGGGTGCCCTAAGTTGGGGAAACTGAACACAAAAGGCTAGAGGCATGGGCCAGGTAAAAATTGGGCCTAGAGTGAAGACTGGGCTGATGTTAAGAGCCTTCGAGAAAGGAGTACTTACTCCCCAATGATGATGAATGGAGAAATACTTTTCAGGATTGCTAAAGGAGAATTGAAGGGGTTAAAGCGTTAAATATGTTGCTTAGACAAGGGTTCTTTAAAGAAAAACAGCGCAACTTTGAATGCTTTCTTGTTTTGTGACCTAATTTATGTGAAAGATTGTTATTTCATTAGGATTTAGTAAAATCTTTTTTTTTTTTCTGTTTCTAAACCTATTGTGAAAATTGAGCTGTACAGATATTCTTTTAATTTCAATTGGGAACATTTGGAAGAACAACAGTCTTACTTTCCTATACAATATAGAGACGTGAATATTCATAACAGTTTTCAACTTGTTCTTGTTTCTGTTAAACTATATTCCTAGAAACGTAGTTTGAACAACTTGATCTTTGTTAGGCTTGTCAAATTGCCTTCGTGGAAAAATAATCTACAAAAGTGTGGTTTAATTGATTGTCTTACATGATAATTTTCCCTGGTAACAACTTAGTAAGTGATGTATCTTTTTTCCTAAATTGCATAAATACTGTGAAATTGCTCTGACAAATTGGAAGTGTACCATTGGCATATTTGTCTTCCTTTTTATGCATGATGGTAAAATAAAAGCATGTTGTTCTGCTAGATTTCTTATTTTTCACCTTACCCATAAATGTAATGCTTGAATGAAATTGTTCATATTAATTAAAAATTATGGAATCATTAAAATCCTTTAATCCATTAAAGTTCTTAATGGATTAAAATCATTAAAGTCCTTAATGGATTAAAATCATTAAAGTCCTTAATGGATTAAAATCATTAAAGTCCTTAAATTCATGTTAACAAAAATTGCAGAATCATTAAAGTCCTTAAGTGGACACAATAGACATTATCCCAAAGAGAAGAAAATAGGGCACGGTATGTTTGGTACCTTCCAAGGTAGTTTGCCTTAAAACGTTAGCAGTTGCAACTGCTTACTCAATCACTTTTTTCCATGTAGTTTATGCAGCACCACCTCCCCTTCAGTTGCTCAGATCCTCCATTTCTATCTCCATAAATTATATTCTCAGGTTATTCAGGCTCTTCTTTTTATTAACTTGTATGCAGGGAGTACCTATCATATGTGATGTACTCCTCTATTTTCATACTTTCTCATCTGTAAAAATTTCCTTTTTTTCTTCAGACTTCCTCACCACTCTCTTCTGTCAAATCCTTCAAGGCCTGCCCTTGGTAATTCCTCTGCCAAAGTCTTTCTGTTTCCCATAGAGGAGATAAGTGTTTCTTTATGCACTTAGTGTACTTTGGAGGGACCTCTGTTCTAGAAAATAACATAATTATTCATTACAGTGAATTCTACAAATAGAGAAAAAGAGTAAGAAGATAAAGTCCATTCCCTTCTTTGGGGAACTGGGGAAGGACTGATAAGCAAACAAAGAATTGACAGTGATACAGTAAAATAAAACACAGGATTATATTTTCATGTTTTTCACATGTTCACTCTTTTCCTCTCAGTAGTTTGGAAACTTTGTGAAAGTGGAGATGCAGTGCATTTTACATGGTTCATTGCATCTAGCATAATTTTTTTTTTTTTTTTATTGAGGTGGAGTCTCACTCTTGCCCAGGCTGGAGTGCAGTGGCGCGATCTAGGCTCACTGCGACTTCTGTCTCCCGGTTTCAAGCAATTCTCTAGCCTCAGCCTCCCAAGTAGCTGGGACTACAGGCACGTGCTACCACGCCTGGCTAATTTTTTGTATTTTTAGTAGAGATGGGGTTTCACCATGTTAGCCAGGATGGTCTCCATCTCCTGACCTGGTGATCAGCCCACCTCAGCCTCCCAAAGTGCTGGGATTACAGGCGTGAGCCACTGCGCCCAGCCCATCTAGCATAATGTTTTGCACATAGTTGTCAGCAGATAAATATTGAATGACAAAATAACTCAGATGGGGGAAAAAGACCAAAATAACCTAGTTCTCAGAAAGATTTAATGAGCAAATGGAAAAATGTCAAAAAGATTTGCAAAGCCATTCCTAAATAACAATATTTCCCCTTTTAGTCATTAGAAAACGTCCAAACACTTTTAACATTCAATCTTTCACTTGCATTTTAACAGAGCACTACTTAATTTTGGGTCACCTTTTATATACTTTGTACATTTTAAGGTGATTATACTGGAGATAGAAGGGGGTTAGACTCTAGATGTGTGTTGTCCAATACAGTAACTTTTAGCCCCCAGTGGCTATTGAGCACTTGAAATGTGGCTAGTCTGAATTGAGATCTATAAATATAAAATTCACACTGGATTTTGAAGACTTAGTATGGAAATAAAAATGTTAAAATATCTCAATTTTTTTCATATTGATTGCATGTTGAAATATTTTTGACATTGTGTTAAAATATATTGAAAAATTAATTATCCTCATTTTGCCATTGTTTAATGTGGCTACTAGTAAATCTAAAATTACATAGGACAGCATGTCTCTTGACTTCCTGAGGAATATCTGAAAGCATATAAAATATCTGTAAAAATTAAACATGTTAATACTTTCTCCTCCTGAAGCTTCTTGTGACTAAGATAAGGGTTATCTTGCTAAAATTCAAGGCCAATGGGTAAAAAGAAGGTGAGTAAAATTTCTTTAATGAACTGTTCTTGAGTACTTAAGATACACTGAATATTTTGCAAAATGTACTGTGCAACACTTTCTTGATATAGGTAGGGTAGATTTGGATGCCGAATTGACACTGACAGTTATATTGGTTTAATTTTTAGTAACTTTTAAGACCAATATCTGCATATTTTCTAAAGTAAAATGCTCTTTTTTTTTTTTTTGAGATGGAGTTTTGCTCTTGTTGCCCAGGCTGGAGTGCAATGGCACCATCTCGGCTCACGGCAACCTTCTGCTCACCGCAACCTCCGCCTCCTGGGTTCAAGCGATTCTCCTGCCTCAGCCTCCCCAGTAGCTGGGATTATAGGCATGTGCCACCACGCCCGGCTAATTTTGTGTTTTTGATAGAGAGATGGGGTTTCTCCATGTTGGTCATGCTGGTCTCGAACTCCCGACCTCAGGTGATGTGCCTGCCTCGGCCTCCCAAAGTGCTGGGATTATAAGCATGAGCCACTGTGCCTGGCCAAATGCTCTATTTTTAGTTTATAAATGTACATGATGTTCAGAAAATATTTTCAGTCGTATTTTAACAGTTGGCTAGCAACAGAAAAGGAAAATATCTGAGTCTAGCTCTGCATTAAGTCAGCTCAATGAACGCGTACTACTTGAAAAAGCAGCCGGGTGGGGTGGCTCATGCCCGTAATTCCAGCACTTTGGGAGGCCAAGGCGGGTGGATCACCTGAGGTCAGGAGTTTGAGACCAGCCTGGCCAACATGGTGAAACCCTGTCTCTACTAAAATTACAAAAATTAGCTGGGTGTGGTGGCAGGTGCCTGTAATCCCAGCTACTCAGGAGGCTGAGGCAGGAGAATCACTTGAACCCGAGAGGTGGAGACTGCAGTGAGCTGAGATTGAGCCATTGCACTCCAGCCTGGGGACAAGAGACTTCGTCTCGTGCGCGCACACACACACACAGACACACACAAACACACAAAACATACTTTTTGAAAATTAGTGGTCTGTAATTGTAATCTTGCAGTAGTTGTTTATTGAATACTAGCATAAGTAAGGATTGAATGGGATAGTAAAGGTTGTCTTTGCCCTTGAAGAACTCAGGCTCATTGAGTCGGGTACCATTCCTTGAATGTTTCCTTTTTTTCTGCAGCAAATACACACATTCAAAACATCTACTGCACACAAGCAAACTTCAGAGAGGACCAGCCTGGCTGAGAGGAGTTGACCATTCCCCTCGGGACTGACTTCCTTTCCTTCAACATTATTATATAATTAAAGTCCTAGACTATATAGAAGTGACAGGTATGCTCTCTATGCATTTGTTATTATGGGAGGTGTTTTCGTTGGAAGCAGTACTTTCTCCATGTTAAGTGCTTTGAGCTCTGGAGGGCCATCTTAATCCATTCTCTCTGACCTCAGAGGTTGTCAAGACCTGTAGAAGAGTTTCTATCAAGCCACATTAGGAAAAATGTGGATGTCTACTTTTTGGCTTCACTTTTTTTAGGATTTGTATTTAAGGTAATTTCTTTGAGAACAGGTAAAAGGAAATGGTTCAATTAAAAAGGAAAGGGTCATTTAAGTAAGTTACTAATTTTTGTGAACACCTATATGTCTTAGATATGACCTGATGGGCAGAGAAGGCATACTAGCTTTAAATTAGGATTAAATCCCGGTTTTACAATTACCATGTATTGCGTTTGCCAAAATAAACTACTCTGAATCTTGATTTCCTTATCCATAATGTAGGGATGATAAAACTTGCAGTATAAGCTAATGTTTTAGGATGCATTTGGAGACTGCATTATAAGGTTACAGAGAAGATAACAACAGAAACATTTGAGAGCTTACTTTGTGCCTGACACTGCTAAGAGATTTCAAGTATTAATATAGTTATAATAAAGAGGTTAGACAAACAGCAAGGATCATGTCTAGCATATAATATGCAATCAATTAAAATCTCCATTTGTCTTCCTCTCAATTTTAATTTCTCATTTAATTTACATTCAGACAAATAGTCATCTAGCTTCATGGTTCTCAAACCTGGCTGATCATTATATATAGCTTTGAGCTTTTAAAAAATATTGATACCCAGACTCTACTCCGAACCAATTAAATTACAGCCTAAGGTGCAGCTGAGTTTGAGAATCATGGCTTACCTTTTCCTGAACTCCTTAAGTTAGGGAATACATACTCTCTTCCCAGTTTTGTCAAATTGATTCAAATTTGCCACCTTATAAACATCCAGCTATTGCAAAGAGCCTGGTATATCACAGAGTTTCAGTATATCTAGTTCATAGTTTCCCCCTTGTGGTCCTGCAGAATGAAATTAACCTGAATTCAACAAAATAGCTCTTTAAAATTCATAACAGCAGGTGTCGTCAAAAAAGGAAATGATTTCTTAGTGATATGCTTTACTTCTGTTGATCACTATTTGCTCTTTTAAAGTGTCCAAAGATGTTTTAATAGATAATTGGTATTTGTTGTTTTCTTTATTAAAGTATAATTTACATGTAGCACAAGAATGGTCATAGCAGTTTTATTTATAACAGCCCCAAACTAGAAACAGCCCAAATGTTCACCAACAAGTGAGTGAATGAACAAATTATGGTACATTCATACAATGGAGCACCACTCAACAATAAAGAGGAACAACCTATTGATCATCAACATGGATGAATCCCAGAGACGTGTTAAGTGAAAGATGTCAAAGGAGTATATATTATATGATTCCATGTATATGAAATTGACTAGCATAGAAAACTTTTTTATGGTGATAGAAATCCCAGGAATGGTAGCCTCAAGGTTGAAGGGAGTAACGGTAAAGCTTGAGCACATTTGCAGGGGTAATAGTGCTCCATATCTTGAGTTGGGTGATAACACAGGTGTATCCACTTTTCAAAACTTGTCCAAGTATATATTTAAGATTTATGCATTTTAGTGTAAGTAAATTATACCTCAATAAATAGATTTTAAAATATTGTTGATAATTCAAAAAATAGAACTTCATTTGCCCATCTCCAGTCTTTCGGCTTCTCTTCCTCTGTGGTAAAAATTGCTGACTCTACTTACAAGATCTTATTTGTGAGTTCTTACTGTTGCATGATTTTATTTATAATTCTAATAATGAAATTACTTTTTAAAAACTTATTTCTCTTTCAATTCCAGGCCAAAATTGACCTTTCTCAAGATTCTCTTAGTTTACAAACTGAGGTCTGTCATCCTCTGGTCACTGAAGTGAAGTCTGCTTAGGACATATTGTCCTGTAAATAGGATTGACATTCCCTGGGGCCCTCTCAATCTCTCTGAGCTTCCCTTTCCATTTCTGACCATTGAGATGCTTACGAGATGCTTTTCTCTGACTTCTTCAGTTCCAGCTGCTCCTTTCCATTACCCTAAAGCTGTGGATCACAAAGAGTGTTCTCCAGACCAGCAGTATCTGCACCACCTGGATCTTGTTAGAAATGCAGATTTTCGAACCCCACCCATGAGCTACTGAAACAGAACTCTGAAGGTGAGGCCTAGAAACCGGTTTTAACCAATGTGCCAAGTGATTCTAATGCCTGCTATCAATCATTTGGGAACCATTGTCCTAAACTCAGTTGCTGCTTCTGCTTCATCTCCAGTTGATTCAGTTTCCTTAATTATTACCATTATAAAAACAAAATAAAGCAAAACAATACATTTACCTATATTATTAATCACAAATAAGTTCCCTACCCTGCAGGGTCACAATGTGGGCTTTGGATATCTAATTCTGCATCAAGTACATATCTCTGTCTTCATAATCTTAACAAATTATTAGATATATCAGTAACTTCCATATATGCTCTCATTTTGTAGTTGCAGTGTCACTATCTCCATTTAATGGATAGGGAAATAGGGGCTCAGGAAAGAGAAGTGTATTATCCAAGACGAAAGTAACATGGGCTGCATTCAATTAGGGTTTCTCATTTCCAGCTAAGACACCTTGCATCATATTGAAGCAGCTTGTAACTAAATTTGCCATAAAAATATATCTAAAATCCTAATTCAGTTTGAATAGCTTGGTCTTAGTTGAAAGTTATTCTAATTCATTCACAAGTAGCTTTTAAAAGGGATATGTTTATGTTAAACAATAGAAGGTCTCCAAATTCTATCAGATAACTGTATCCTGTCTTTAAAAATATAATTTTTTATATCTACTGCCTGAATTAAATTGCTTAGTTGTACTTTCCAGAGAAATAGAATGGACCAAAGCAGTTCAAATATTTTAATATTCCTCTGGAGTTTGGCTGCTGAGATGTAAAGAACTATTGATATCACTAATAAATAAATAATGTATATTTATTGAGGTTTAGTCAATAGAGTGATTACTTATAAGAGGCATGTGGTACTTAATTATCATCCTCTTCACCAAACTCCAACTTAACCTTGGACAATACAATTAAGAGTTGTGTTCAGATGGCTTTAAAAACAAGTGCATGGTACAACATGCTCTTGTTGTTAACCATTTTGCTTAATGGCCAAACTTCTCTTGGGTCAGTTTTGATAACTCCTCTTCAATTTCATCAACAATGAGGGAAATGTAATTTCAAGGTGAGCATTGAGCACTGAGTATATTAGGCAAGAGTGGGGCTTGCTTATTTTTGGCCTTGCAGCTCCCAGAAATAGAATGTTTACAAGGCGTAATCATCTTATATTTCAGTACCTTGTTTTTCCAGAATTGTTTTCTTTTCCCAGAAATTTTTTACTCTCTATTTATTTGTATTTAGCTCTTCTTTACTAAAGTATAGCTCTATCAGAGCAGAAGATTGTGTCTTCTTCATCTTTGTATCTTACATTTCTTAGCATGGTAGATGTTTAATTGGAATGTGATTTCAGAGAGTGGCTGTGTTCCAGTCTTGATCCAATATTGATGAACTGAATGTGTTAATCTATTATAAACAAAGATTTTCAGGTCAAACTTGGTGTGAAATATGGACTGTATGTTCCTCACAGAGAATGTGACTTTGAGCAACCAAGTCTGCTTAAAGTCAGCTATTAAAAGTATGTATTTCATGCATCTAGTTTTTTCTTAATATATTTTATAAAGTCTTTAAAGTGATATGTGGAAGAATGTGGTAAAGCACTTTAGTTAGAGCAAAAAGGGTTGTTTTCCCTATCAGCCCAAAATACCATATGTCTAGAATCATTAGGAATTAACTGTAACATAGTGGACAAGCATTATTACTATGTGCCAGTGTTTCATGACTTCCTCAGATTATTCAAATGGTATCCAATCTACTTGGTCCAATTCAACTCTTCTTTTCTTCCACAAACCTTTCACTTATTTTACATGGATGACTTTTGTTTCTGAACTTTTATACAATTACAGTTTCATAATAGAATTTGACATTGATTTTATACTGCCTACAATATTGTTTATTTAATGTAATTCTTAGCATAAGAATAATAAAAATGAGCAAGTCAGCTTCTATTTATTGAAAGCATATTGTGAAAAACACTTCATAGGTATCTCATTTCACCTTCGTGATAATTCTGTAAGTTGTTTTATTATATTCATTTTGTATATGAGTAAATTGTGGCTTAGAGAGGTGAAGTGACTTGCCCAAATTAAACAGCTAGTAAGTAACAGAACTGGGACTTGACTTCAGATCTGTTTGATTTCAAAGGGTGCATCTTTAACCAGCATACAAAGGTGTGGGGTCATTCAGGTCAGGGCCTTTGTCTCTGGTTTCTCAAGACTGGTGAAAGCAGGAGCATATGAGGTTTTTGTTGTTTTTTTTCCTTTTTTTTTTTTAAAGTATTATCCCAGGCAGTGATCATAACTCGATAATTAGCCTGAGAAAATATTACTTTTGTAACAGTGATAGCCTAAATAAAATAGCAATGTGATTCCATTGTAATAATAAACAGAGTACCAAACATATGTGAGAAACTATGCCACAGTTATTTTACTGAAATATGATCTATTTTTGCCAAGCTGATCTATATCAGCTTAAACTTGAACTTTGAAGGCAGACAAAACAGAATCGTACTATCATCCTAAAGACTACTTCCTCTAGTGACCAGGAATGGGAATATCACAGCTACAGGCATTTAGAAAACTTGATTCTCAATGTATATGCATATCTCCCTCTAGGGGATATTTCAGAAATTTTCAGTAGTAATTTTGGTTATTACAATGAATAGAGCTGCAGCTGGTATTCATTAAGGGCATTAGGGATGCTAGACATTGTGAATGTGAGGGATAGTGCTCTATATAAAATAATTTTCCAGCTCAAAACATTCATGTAGATGAAAAATTCATTATTTTTTAAGTCTAGAACATTTTTTAAGTCTAGAACATAGCAGTTCAGTCACGTTTCACTTAACAATGAGGAGACATTCTGAGAAATGTGTTGTTAGGCAATTTCATCATTGTGCAAACATCATACAGTATACTTACACAAACCTAAATGCTATAGCCTACTACACATGTAGGCTCTATGGTATAGCCTATTGCTCCTAGGCTGCAAGCCTGTGCAGCATATTACTGTACTGAATTCTATAAGCAATAGGAACACAATGGCAAGTATTTGTGTAACTAAACATATCTAAACATAGAAAAACTACTGTAAAAAGATGGCATAAAATATTTTAAAATGTTATACCTGTATAGGACACTTACCATGAATGGAGCCTGCAGGACTGGAAGTAGATCTGGGTGAGTCAGTGAGTGAGTGGTAAGCGCATGTGAAGGTCTAGGACATTACTGTACACTACTTGATACGGTTTGGCTCTGTGTCCCCACCCAAATCTCATCTCAAATTGTAGTCCTTACGTGTCAGAGGGTCCTGGTGGGAGGTAACTGAATCATGGGTGCAGACTTCCTCCTTACTGTTCTTTTGCTAGTGAGTTCTCATGAGATCTGGGGGTTTAAAAGTATGTGGCTTGTTCTCTCTCTCTCTCAAGCTTTGCCATGGTAAGATGTGCCTTGCTTCCCCTTCACCTTCTGTCATGATTGTAAGTTTCCTGAGGGCTCCTCAGGCATACGGAACTGTCAGTCAATTAAACCTCTTTTCTTTATAAATTACCCAGTCTCAGGTAGTTCTTTATAGCAGTGTGAAAATGGACTAATACGCTATTGTACATTTTATAAACATTGTACACTTTGGGACACTGTTTATAAAAAAAATTTTGTTTCTCCAATAATAAATTAACCTTAGCTTACTGTAACTTTTTTACTTTATGTTTTAACTTTTTAAAACTTTTTGACTCGTTTGTAATGCCACTTAGCTTAGAACACAAATATTGTACAGCTGTACAAAAATATTTATATCTTTAATTTATGAGCTTTTTTCTAATATTTTTTCTTTTTTTTAACTTTTTAAACTTTTTTGTTAAAAATGAAGACACACACACACACATTAGCCTAGGCATACCCATGCTCAGGATTATCAATATCACTGTCTTCTACCTCAACATCTTGTCCCTGTAGAAGGTCTTCAGAGGCAGTAACACACACTGAGTTGTCATCTTCTGTGATAAAAATGCCTTCTTCTGGAATACCACCTGAAGGATCTGCCTGAGGCCATTTTACAGTTAAGTTTTCTTTTTAATAAGTAGAAAAAGTGTACTCTAAAATAACATATAGTAAATACATAAGCCAGTAACATAGTCATTTATGTTTTATCAAGTATTATGTACTGTACCTAATTGTATGTGCTATACTTTTATATGATTAGCAGTGTAATAGGTTTGTTTATACCAGCATTACCACCAATACATGAGTAATGAGTTATACTATGACCTTATGAGGGCTACAACATTACTCAGGCTGTGATGACACTAAGCCACAGGAAATTTTCAGCTCTATCATAATTTTACTGTTGGATATGTGGTCCATCATTTGCTGAAACACCATTATGTGGCACATGAGTATTTCACATATGAAAACAAAAAATTTGCACTTTTTAGATATGTGCTATATTTTTACAAGTGATTTATTTCATCTGCTCTAAAAGTATTGATTGTAAAATAAGCCATTAGTTAACACTAAGAAAGTAAGCAAAAGAAAGAAAATAACTTTCAATTAAACTCTGACACAAAGCTTTCTAATTCTTAGGATCTTTATTGTATACATATTGAAAGACCTTTTGATTTTAAAAATGTAGTTTTATCATATATCACTCACAGGTATATATACAAAGTAAATTATGAGTGAAATAAACTAGTTTCACTATTCTAATTATTTTCCCATTTATAACAATAATCTTAATTACTATTCAAAATTCTTGAATAATTTTGATGATGATAACATATCTTAGTAGAATGTTCTACTACTAATAACAGTATGCGTCTGGGATTTTTTCCCCTAAGCCTCCAGTACTCATTCTGCAAGTTTTGGTGCTGGCACTTTCTTGATCTTACCAGAAGATATCAACAGAATATTTTCAGGGAACAAATAAGACTTATTTTCCTTCCTCAAATGGCTCTTAAAGAGTTTACTGATTGAAACGTCAAGAGGTTGCAGTTGTCCAATTATGTCGGCAAGACTAACAGCCAAGTTCACACCTCCTGGATGACTAGTATACCATGACTGCTGTTCTGCTGGTAGCAGTTGTAAGATGCCATTGATTATATCATGGATAGTCATTTCAGAGATGTTAAAATGTGGAAAAAACTGGGTTAAAAGGGGAGAAAGCTGGGAACCCTGCATGGGGCTACTGCACACCAGGACTCATTCCTGGCTTCCACTGGCTCCAAGGGAATGGGTGAGTTGAACTGGCAAGGTGCAACCTACTCTCACGCAGCCTCTGGAACTCTGGCAGAAGGGAACCCCTTGACCACCATGGACACTCAAGTTGGCAGAGAGAGCTATTTAGAGAAGGGGTAGGGGCAGCAAGCCGGCTGATGCAGAACCCAGAGGGTTTGATGTGGGAGCATCTGTAGCAGAGCACAACCAGGGATGGCTGTCCCCTCTAGGCTTGACTTGCTCACATAGGAGATGTTAACCCTAGGGGAACTGTCGGATCTGAACTCTGCAAAGTGGTCTTGCCCATCAGACAGGGCAGGTCTGACTTGAGCACCCCTTGATTGGCCGGCCTCTCCTGGGGCCCCAGCCTGGCCATTCCTGCTTGCAGGGTGGTCTCGTGTTCCCTGGGGGCCCACACCATACCTTCTGTGCTGTTGGACCATGCTTAACCAGCAGGGAGCGCCAGTGGGGTGGCCACTACAGCCATGTGCCAGCCTGCATGCTCTCTCCTCATAATGCAGCTTCCCCTGGGCTCACACCAACTCCCCACATCACTTTGCTAGCACGTATGGGCAGATTTTGCTTTCATTGCCCCACCAGCATGTGGGAGTGCTGTCTACTCCACTCCCCTTGCTGACTGCCATTGTAGACAGAGCCTTGGTGGGCACAGAGCCAGCCAGCCCAGTCCCTGCCAGCACCCCACCCTTGCACTAACACCACACAGAGAACAGCGGATCCTTCCCTGCCCTGAGCAATCACTCCTGCTTGCAGGGCACAGAAAAGGCACCCAGACCTGTGCCCATCAGTTACCCATCCCCAAGTCAACACCACCTCCAGCATGACTGTGCACACAGTCACCATCTGGGGCCACTCCTTCCACTCCCCACCCCTGCAGCTGCATTTCCTCTGCCACTGTGGCGAATGCCTGCTAGCATGGCACCTGCTAGCACTCTGCTGCAGCTGCTATTACCACTGCTGCAGCTGCTATTACCACTGCTGCTGGCACATGTGAATGAAGACAGATCCCCCTGTTGCTGCAATATGAAACACTTTGGCTGATACCACCCATCAAAGTGTAGTGACCAATGGTCCGAGCACCTCAGTTCCCCCAACACAGTGAATGCCTAACTTTGAGGAGCCAGAAAACAAAGTCAGGGCCTAATGTAAGTTCCCCTAGAACTAGAGCTTGAAGTGTAGGACTTGGGAGCTGAGTGCTGGCCCCATAAAAATCTTCCAAAAACAAAGCCAGTTGGCTGAGTCCACCTTACACCACAAATGCTCAAGGTCATCAAATATAATAGGATAAAAGAAAAACCATCCAAAGGTCAGCAACCTCAAAGATTGAAGGAACACAAGCCCACAAAGATGAGAAAAAAATCAGCACAAGAACCCTGACAAATCAAAAA
Organism: Nomascus leucogenys; assembly: GCF_006542625.1. Taxonomy (NCBI): domain Eukaryota; kingdom Metazoa; phylum Chordata; class Mammalia; order Primates; family Hylobatidae; genus Nomascus; species Nomascus leucogenys. The sequence goes on along the minus strand of NC_044383.1, from coordinate 102,652,910 downwards.
ACCAAAGTGCTTTATTTCCTCCAAAGGATGGGATCACATCTCCAGTAAGGATTCTGAACTGGGCTAAGATGGCTTAAATGACATTCAGAATATGGATAGGAATGAAGACCATTCAGCTACCAGAGTACATTGAAACCCAATCCAAGGAAGCTTAAAATAATGATAAAACAATGCAAGAGCTGACAGACAAAATAGCCAGTATAGAAAAGAATGTAGCCAACCTGACAGAGCTGAAAAACACACTACAAGAATTTCATAATGCAATCATGGGTATTAATAGCAGAATAGACCAAGCAGAGGAAACACTCTCAGAGATTGAAGACTGGCCAGTCAGACAAGAATAGAGAAAAAAGAATGAAAAGGAATGAGCAAAACCTCTGAGAAATATGGGATTATGTAAAGAGACCAAATATACAACTCATTGGTGTCCCTTAAAGAGATGAGAATGGAACCAACTTGGGAAACATATTTCAGGATATTATCCATGAGAACTTCCCCAACCCAGTGAGAGAGGCCAACATTCAAATACAGGAAATAAAGGGAACCCCAGTAAGATACTTCACAGGATCATCCCCAAGATACATAATCATCAGATTCTCCAAGGCTGAAATGAAAGAAAAAATGTCAAAGGTGGATAGAGAGAAAGGGCAGATTGCCTACAAAGGGAAGCCCCTCAGACTTATGGTGGACTTCTTAGTGGAAATCCTACAAGCCGGAAGAGATTGAGGGCCAATGTTCAACATTCTTAAAAGAATTTCCCACCCAGAATTTCATATCCAGCCAAACTAAGTATCATAAGCAAAGGATAAATAAGATCCTTTTCAGACAAGCAAATGCCAAATTTGTTACCACCTGACCTGCTTTACAAGAGCCCCTGAAGGAAGCACTAAATGTGGGAAGGAAAGATCATTACTGACCACTACAAAAACACACTGAAGTACACAGATTAGGGACATTATAAAGCATCCACATAAACAAGTCTGCAAAATGACCAGCCAGCTTCATGATGACAGGATCAAATCCACACACATCAATACTAACCTTGAATGTAAATGGCCTAAATGCCCCAATTAAAAGACACAGAATGGCAAACTGGATAAAGAATGAAGACCTATTGGTATGTTGTCTTCAAGAGACCCATCTCACATGCAATAACATATATAGGCTCAAAATAAAGGGATGGAGAAAATTCACCAAGCAAATGAAAAACAGATAAAAAGCAGGGGTTGCAATCCTAGCTTCTGACAAAATAGGCTTTAAACCAACAAAGGTTAAAAAAAAAAAGACAAAGAAGGGCATTACATAATGGTAAAACAGTATTCAATTCAATAAGAAGATCTAACTATGCACCCAACACAGGAGCACCCAGATTCATAAAGCAAATTCTTAGATACCTTCAAAGAGACATAGACTCCTACATATTAATAGTGGGAGACTTTTAACACACCACTGACAATATTAGACAGATTGTTGAGGCAGAAAATTAACAAAGATATTTAGGACCTGAACTCAGCACTGAATCAAATGAACCTGATAGACGTCTACAGAACTCTCCACCCCAAAACAGCAGAATATACATTCTTCTCATTCCCACATGGCATATACTCTAAAATTGATCACATAATTGGAAGTAAAACACTTATCAGCAAATGCAAAAGAACTGAAATCATAACAAAAAATCTCTTGAACCACAGAAAAATCAAATTAGAAATCAAGACAAAGAAATTCACTCAAAACCATACAATTACATGGAAATTGAATAACTTGCTCCTGAATGACTTTTGAGTAAATAATGAAATTAAGGCAAAAATCAAGAAGTTCTTTGAAACTAATCAGAATAAAGAGACAACATACCAGAATCTCTGGGACACAGCTAAGGCAGTGCTAAGAAGGAAATTTATAGCACTAAATTCCCACATCAAAAAGTTAGAAAGATCTTAAGTTAAAAACCTAATATCACAACTAAAAGAAATAGAGAACCAGGAGCAAACAAGTCCTAAAGCATGCAAAAGACAAGAAATAACCAAAATCAGGGCTGAACTGAAGGAGATTTAGACACAAAAAAAATTTCAAAGACCAACAAATCCAGGAGCTGGTTTTCTGAAAACATTAATAAAACAGACCATTAGCTAGACTAATAAAGATAAAAAGAGAGAAGATTCAAATAAACACAATCAGAAGTGACAAGGAGGATATTACCACTGATCCTACAGAAATACAAACAACCATCAGAGAATATTATGAACACCTCTATGCTCATAAAGTAGAAAATCTGGAAGAAATGGATAAATTCCTGGATACATACAACCTCCTAAGACTTAACTAGGAAGAAACTGAATCCAGGAACAGACCAATATTGAGTTCTGAAATGTAATCAGTAATAAAAAGCCTACCAACCAAAACAACAACAACAACAACAGAAACCCCAGGACCAGATAGATTTACAGCTGAATTCTACCAGATGTACAAAGAAGAACTAGTATCATTCCTACTGAAATTATTGCAAAAAAAATGAAAAGGAGGGAATCCTCCCTAACTTATTCTATGAGGCCAACATCATCCTGATGCCAAAACCTGGCAGAGATACAACAGAAAGAGAAAATTTCAGGCCAATATCTTTGCTGAACATCAATGCAAAAGTCCTCCACAAACTACTAGCAAACCAAATCCAGCTGCACATCAAAAAGCTTATCCACCATGATCAAGCAGGCTTTATCCTTGGGTTGTAAGGTTGGTTCAACAAGCACAAATTAATGATGTGATTCATCACATAAACAGAACTAAAGACAACAACCGTATGATTATATCAATAGATGCAGAAAAGGCCTTCAATAAAATTCAACACTCCTTCATGTTAAAAACTCTCAGTAAAGTAGGTATTGAAAGAACATACCTCAAAATAACAAGAGCCATCTATGACAAACCCACAGCCAACATCATAATGAATAGGCAAAAGCTGGATACATTCTTCTGGAAAAGCAGCACAACACAAGGATGCCTGCTCTTTCCACGCCTATTCAACACAGTATGGGAAGTCCTGGCCAGGGCAATCAGGCAAGAGAAAGAAATAAAGTGCATCCAAAGAGAGGAAGTCAAACTATCCTGCTTTGCAGACTACATGATCTTGTATCTAGAAAACCTCATAGTCTCAGCCCAAAAGCTCCTTAAGCTGATAACATCAGCAAAGTCTCAGGATACAAAATCAATGTGCAGATATCACTAGCATTCCTACACATCAAAAACAGTCAAGCTGAGGGCTAAATCGGAAAGACGATCCCATTCAAAATAGCCACACAAAAAAATAAAGTACCTCGGGAGGCTGAGGCAGGAGAATGGCATGAACCCGGGAGGCAGAGCTTGCAGTGAACCGATATCGCACCACTGCACTCCAGCCTAGGCGACAGAGTGAGACTCTGTCTCAATAAAGAAAGAAAGAAAGAAAGAAAGAAGAAAGAAAGAAGAAAGAAAGAAAGAAAGAAAGAAAGAAAGAAAGAAAGAAAGAAAGAAAGAAAGAAAGAAAGAAAGAAAGAAACGAACCTAGGTATACACCTAACCACAGAGATTAAAGTTCTCTACAAGGAGAATGACAAAACACTGCTCAAAGAAATCAGAGATGAAACAAAGGAAAAACATTACACACTCATGAATAGGAAGAATCAATATTGTTATAATGGCCCTACTGCCCAAAGCAATTTATAGATTCAGTGTTATTCCTATTAAACTACCATTGACATTCTTCACAGAACTAGAAAAACTATTTTAAAACTCAAATGGAAGCCAAAAAGAGCCCAAATACCCAAGGCAATCCTAAACAAAAAGAACAAATCTTGAGGCATCACACTACCCAACTTCAAACAATAATACAGGGCTACAGTAACCAAAACAGCATCGTACTGATACAAATGCAGACACGTAGACCAATGGAACAGAATACAGAACCCAGAAATAAGACTGCACACCTACAGGTATCTGATCTTCAACAAACCTGACAAAAACAAACAATGAGGAAAGGATTCCCTATTCAATAGACGGTACTGGGATAATTGGCTAATCATATGCAAAAGACTGAAACTTGACCCCTTCCTTATACCATACACAAAAATTAAATCAAGATGAATTAACGACTTAAATGTAAAACCCAAAACTATAAAAACCCTGGAAGACAACCTAAGCAATACCATTCTGGACATAGAAATGGACAAAGATTTCATGACAGAGACACCAAAAACAATTGCAACAAAAGCAAAAATTGACAAATGGTATCTAATTAAACTAAAGAGCTTCTGCACAGCAAAGAAAACCATCAACAGAGTGAAAAGACAATCTACAGAATGGGAGAAAATTTTTTCAAACTATGCATGTGACAAAAGTCTAATATCCAGCATCTATAAGGAACTTAAATTCACAAGAAAAAACAACTCTATTAAAAAGTGGGCAAAGGACATGGACAGACACTTTTCTAAAAAGACATACATGCAGCCAATATTCATGTGAAAAAAAAAATCTCAGCATCACTGATTATTAGAGAAATGCAAACCAAAACCACAATGAGATACTATCTCATACCAGTCAGAATGGCTATTATTAAAAAGTAAAAAACAGATGCTGGTGAGGTTGTGGAGAAAAAGGAATGCTTATACACTGTTGGTGGGTGTATAAATTAGTTCATCCATTGTGGAAGATAGTGTGGTGATTCTTCAGAGACCTCAAAACAGACAGATTGTTTGGCCAAGCAATCCCATTAATAGGTATTTACCCAAAGGAATATAAGTCATTCTATCATAAAGACATATGCATGTCTATATTCACTGCAGTGTTATTCACATAGCAAAACCATGGAATCAACCTAAATGCCCATCAATGATAGGCTAGATAAAGAAAATGTGGTACATATACACCATAGAATACTATGCAGCCATAAAAAATAATGAGATCATGTCTTTTGCAGGAACATGGATGGAGCTGTAGGCCATTATCCTTAGCAAACTAAAGCAGGAACAGGAAACCAAATATCACGTATTCTCTTATAGGTGGGAGCTAAATGATGAGAACACATGGACGAACAACACACACTGGGGTTTATCTAAGGATGGAGGGTTGGGAGAGGGAGAAGATAATGAAAAATAACTCATAGGTACTAGGTTTAATATCTGGGTGATGAAATAATCTATACAACAAACCCCAGTGACACGTTTACCTATATATCCTGCACATATACCCCTGAACTTAAATAAAAAGAAATGTGGGGGGAAAAGGTGTGTCTTATAATCAAAGAGATAAAATGTGAATTGAAGAAATTTTGTCCTTTTCCTCCAGAACTTTATCATAAAGCTGCTCAAAATTTCAGAAAATCTATCTCAGAAAAGCATTGCTGCTTATGTCTCTAGTACCGCACACCTTTATCGAGTTGCATCAGTAGTTTCATACACTGGTAAGTCTACAGGTATAACCATTTAACTAATTTATCATGCCGTGAAGTGTTGGCATGTCAAAGCATTTATATTTTAAAATAGATATTTTAAAAATTCCTTTTATTTTTCCTTTACATTACAACTAAGTTTGCTCTTCCTGTCTGTGCCAGGGTGGCGCATGGTCTATGCTGAGCGACAGAGACACTCAGGTTGTGTTCTCAGGATGACCAAGTGGGAGACAGCAGCACCAGCAGTGGCAGAGACCCCGGACATCAAGCTCTTTGGGAAGTGGAGCACCGATGATGTGCACATCAATGACATTTCCCTGCAGGATTACATTGCAGTGAAGGAGAAATATGCCAAGTACCTACCTCACAGTGCAGGGTGGTATGCCACCAGAATCTTCCGCAAAGCTCAGTGTCCCATTGTGGAGCGCCTTACTAACTCCATGATGATGCACAGCTGCAACAACGGCAAGAAGCTCATGACTGTGTGCATCGTCAAGCATGCCTTCAAGATCATACACCTGCTCACAGGCAAGAACCCTCTGCAGGTCCTGGTGAATGCCATCATCAACAGTGGTCCTCAGGAGGACTCCACATGCATTGGGTGCACCGGGACTGTGAGACGACAGGCTGTGGACGTGTCCCCACTGCGCCGTGTGAATCAAGCCATCTGGCTGCTGTGCACAGGTGCTCGTGAGGCTGCCTTCTGGAACATTAAGACCATTGCTGAGTGCCTGGCAGAGGAGCTCATCAGTGCTGCCAAGGGCTCCTCCAACTCCTATGCCATTAAGAAGAAGGACGTGTGGCCTTCTTGGAGCGTGTGGCCAAGTCCAACCGCTGATTTTCCCGGCTGTTGCCCAGTAAACCTGTCTGCCCTTCGGGGCAGCCCTACCAAAAATTACAACTAAGTTATTATGACTTTAAAAAATGTGCATGTTGATACGCAATATGAATTTCAAGAAAGGAAAAGGGAGTTATAAACATGTTATAAAAAGAAATGTTATATCTGGCCAGGCCCGGTGGCTCACACCTGTAATCCCAGCTCTTTGAGAGGCCAAGGCGGGCAGATCACCTGAGGTTGGGAGTTCGAGGCCAGCCTCTATGGTGAAATCCCATCTCTACTAAAAAAAAAAAAAAAAAAAAAAAAAAAAAAATTAGCTGGGCATGGTGGCAGGCGCCTGTAATCCCAGCTACTTGGGAGACTGAGGTAGGAGAATTGCTTGAACCCAGGAGGTGGAGGTTGCAGTGAGCCAAGATCTTGCCACTGCACTCCAGCCTGGCTGCGACAGAGCGAGACTCCATCTAAAAATATAAAGTAAAGTAAAATAAAATAAATAAAATAAAAGTAAAAAATAAATGTTATATCTGATGAGTTGAGAACTGTTAAGGCATTGAAACAGAATCATGAATTCTTGTTTCTCTTTAGTAATTGGGCACTTCCTCAACAATTGTCACTAATTTTATGGATGGGGGCAGGCTATAGACTGAGTGTTTTTGTCCTCTCTAAATTAATATATTGAAACCTAATCCCCAGTGTGAGAGTATTTGGAGCTGGGGTCCTCTGCGGGGCAATCAGTGCCCTATAAAAGAGACCTCTGGTTAGAGCCCTAATGAGATTAGTGCCATTATAAAAGAAACCCCAGAGAGATCCCTCACTCCTTTTTCCATGTGAGGACACAGCAAAACAAAACAAAACAAAACAAAACAAAACACAAAAAACAACAAACTACAGTCTAAGAATCAGGATGCAGGCCCTCACCAGACACCAAATCTGCTGGTGCCTTGATCTTGGAATTCTCAGCCTTCAGAACTGTGAGAAGTGAGTTACTGTTTACAAGCCACCCACTCTATGGTATTTTGTTACAGCAGCCAGAATGGACTAAGACAGGTAAAGGAAAAGAAGATAAAGTTCAACATCAAATTGGGATGGTAATGTAGTCTTATTTCTAGGAAGGTGGCTTTTCATTTTATGGGTTGTGTAAGGTTGCAGAATAGTACGGTGAATGAGTGCACAGGCTCTCCAGTCAGATTACCTCATTCAAATTGTGGCTCCACCACTTGCTGTGTGATCTTGGATAAACCACTTTATTTCTCGTTGCCTCAATTTCTTCTGAGGCATAGGGAAGGGGAGGTCATAATATCACCTCACAGGGTCCTTGTAAAAATTAAATGAGATACACATTTAAGTGCATAAAAGTATATGGTATATAGAAAACACTAAATAATGAACCAGAAACTGTATCATTCTGAAAAAGAAACTGCTGGTCAAAGATGTAACAATAGGGGATATTTCACAAATTTTCCAATCTTTACTGTATACTTTAGTAAAGTCATTCCTGTTTGACTGTATTAATTTATGTTTGAACTTCCATTAAATATCTTTTCTCCTTGCAAATAAAAATTACCTCATAGATTTTCATGGCATTTTCTATCGATATTTTTCCATAGAATCATAAGTCACTGATGTAGTTTTTTCTGCATAGTTAGGTTTATTGCCAGTTTCCAGTAGAATAGACTTTACTGTGTACAAAATATATATTATTCTAATGTGCAAAAAATGTAAAATATAACTCATAGCTACTATTATGTATCCACCCACCTCAAAATGAAACACAAGGATAGTCATACTATTCATTTTGGTAAAATCTTTTAAAATTTTTATTTAAATTTAAATTTTCAGTTAAATAATCAAGATTCATTAAAACATTCTATGAGATAGTAACTGGGCTATACTGTCGTAGATGCTACAGAAGCTGCTATGCAGTTATCATTAGCTGGGATAAAACTGACCTTAATGAAACAACCAGTAAAGTTAAAAAGTAGAGGATAAATAACTATGGTCATTTGCTGCATAACATTTTGGTCAAAGATGAACTGCATATACAAGTGTGGGACCATACAATTATAATACTCTTATTTTTACTGTATCATTTTTATGTTTAGATACAAAAATGCTTACCATTATGTTACAAGTGCCTGCAGTATTCAGTACAGCAACATGCTGTTCAGGTTTGTAGCCTAGGAGCAATATGATATACTATTTAGCTTAGGTGTGTAGTAGGCTATTAAAGCTAGGTTTGATAGATGTACTATATGATGTTTCCATAATGACAAAATCCCTGTCATTAAGTGAAACGTAACTGTACTAAGTTGGATGGTAAAAGTCATAAGGGCTATATAGAAATCAGAAGACTGTCAAAATGGCAAGTAATTAAGGAAGGAGGTAAAGTAATTAAGGTGGGAGGAGGCAATTTGCCAATTAATACATACGTGACCATGGGCATGTTAACTTCTCTGTGCTCACTGGGTCTTTGTTTATAAAATCTAATGTATTTAAACTGCCTAGTACAATCTACATGAACTGAATGTTAAAGAATGGCCAAGTGGTTATGAGTGAAAAATGATTCAGGTAACAGAACTAATAAAAGCTAGAGATGGGAATACTTTGAGTAGTAGAGATATAAATCTTTAAAAAATTTTGGCACACACAAAAAGAAAAAGAAGTTCACATGTAATTTTATACTTTTCTATAAATTTATATAATAGCAAACTTCTTTTTTCCTGCTGCATGGAAAAGTAACTTTCATTCAGTATTCCCTGCTTCTCTTCATCTTGGCTCAGGTTATAATGGAAAAGTTACTCTTTCAACAGTGCAAAGGTTCTTTGGAAAAGCAACAGAGCAGTGTCAATAATTCAAAGTCACAAAGTAAATTATAGCACACTGTTTATTTGTTTACAAAGATGATACCTCAATAGATTGATGTCACCCCACAAATAAAAAAAGAGCGTTTATTAAGACAAAGAGGAAAGAGGGAGAGAAAAATAATTGCTCTCTGCTGTGTGAATCTTGTTTGCATATTTCTTATGGGATAACTGATTAGCTGGCAGGCAGTAAAGAGGTCATTCTGGACACACTGTCCTTGGGTAGGCTGACTAGGCATACAAAAAAATCCTGCAAGGCAGGCTGTTTCTCTGTATTGTCTGCCAGTGACCTTTCATCAGTACTTTATCTTAGTTGAACCAGAACTACCCTCCTTCCCTCTCTAGAAGTCTCAGTATATATGATGCATTCCTCTAAGAGGAATCCTTTTTCTCTAAATCTGTACCTCTGAGCCTGTATTTGAAAGTGATCATAATCTGGGGTGCTTAAAATGGAGTTTCTTTTACAAAGAGTTGTAATCATAACTGTTTATTTCAATATAAATTTAAGACATTAAACATAAATGTGCAAAATTTAAATTTCCCTTTGGTCTTGCATTTTTCTAAGGATTAACACCATTATTCTCACACTCCAACAAACTAATATATTGTACTGATAATCACTATCAAATGAATTGTAAGAGCTAACTGACTCGAATAGACAATAACTAACCTTACTTTTAAAGTATTTTAAGAGACAATAGCATAGATGCCTGCACGGAGCTGATTATTGTTTTGCCCCTGTGCTGCAATGAATTACCACATGAACATATTTTGAGAAGATTTGTTAGCTTCATGTCCACAGGCATTATGAAGCAGGAACTACTTTTAGATTAAGATTGTAACCTGAGGAAAAGAACATATGCATCAGTTTAGAAATTAAAATCCCCTGAGATATTTCTTTCAGTAATGCTTAAAAGCCTAAATTTGTGCTCGTGTGCCAGTCACCTCTACGTAAGGAAAAACATTTTGCTACTCTTTGTTAAAAGTGAAGAGGAAATATTGTCCACTTGTTTTGTAGATGTTGGCCAAATTATATAAACTTTAAAATCTGTAAGACAAATTGAAATATTCCTTTATTATGTCTTGTTAGGATGAGAGAAGTTTGCCTTTCAGCTGCTCCTTAATTTTAAAAACAACACTAAACACAGCAACACTTCTCTTTAAAAATCTAACTCTGCTCATTTAAATTCTTTGGTAATAGCCATGAATCCACACCTTAAAGAAGTAAGGCCTGTGAGTTCGTGAATCCACTTTCCTACTCATGAGAAGCCCTATGAACTGACTTGAATAGACAGTAACTCCCCTTATTTTAAAGTAAGTATTGTCAGAAACAATAGGTAAGGTGCCTTAGAAATTCATTCAGAGGCTTAGAAATCCACATTAACACAGTTCTAACATGCTTGAGTCTGGTCTACATTCATTTACGTAAGTAAAACTCCCCTTCCAGACTGATGAAATTCTTTTTGTAACAAGAAGACAAAGGAATACGATGGATTGATAAGCGTAGTCACCGGCGCAGAGAGTTCTCGCGCGACGTTAGGACGCTACCGCCCTGACATCACCAGTTGCCATGGTAGCACCACCGAGAGTAAAAGAGGGGTAGTGCTAGACGTTTCGGGCAGAGCTCGGCCGCTGCGGAGGACCAGGAACTCTCCTTCTCCCTTCTCCCGCTAGTCTAACTTCTTCCAAAATGAGCGGCCTGGATGGCGGCAACAAGCTCCCTTTCGCCCAAACCGGCGGCCTGGCTGCTCCCGACCATGCCTCAGGAGATACGGACCTAGACCAGTGCCAAGGGCTCCATGAAGAAACCGAGGCGACACAGGTGATGGCGAACACAGGTGGGGGCAGCCTGGAGACCGTTGCGGAGGGAGGTGCATCCCAGGATCCTGTTGACCGTGGCCCCGCGCTCCGCGTCCCGGTTGCCGGGAGTCGCGGCGGTGCAGCGACCAAAGCCGGGCAGGAGGATGCTCCGCCTTCCACGAAAGGTCTGGAAGCAGCCTCTGCCACCGAGGCTGCTGACAGCAGGCAGAAAAATGGCTGTCAGCTTGCAGAGCCCCGTGGCCCTGCTGGGCAGAAGGCTCTAGAAGCCTGTGGCGCAGGGGGGTTGGGGTCTCAGATGATAGCCGGGAAGAAGGCCAAGGAAGTGACGACTAAAAAGTGCGCCATCTCAGCAGCAGTGGAAAAGGAGGGAGAAGCAGGGGCGGTGATGGAGGAAAAGAAGGTAGTGCAGAAGGAAAAAAAGGTGGCAGGAGGGGTGAAAGAGGAGATACGGCCCAGGGCCCCGAAGATCAATAACTGCATGGACTCGCTGGAGGCCATCGATCAAGAGTTGTCAAACGTAAATGCCCAGGCTGACAGGGCCTTCCTTCAGCTTGAGCGCAAGTTTGGCCGCATGCGAAGGCTCCACATGCAGCGCAGAAGTTTCATTATCCAGAATATCCCAGGTTTCTGGGTTACTGCCTTTCGAAACCACCCCCAGCTGTCACCTATGATCAGTGGCCAAGATGAAGACATGCTGAGGTACATGATCAATTTGGAGGTGGAGGAGCTTAAACACCCCAGAGCAGGCTGCAAATTCAAGTTCATCTTTCAGGGCAACCCCTACTTCCGAAATGAGGGGCTTGTCAAGGAATATGAACGCAGATCCTCTGGCCGGGTGGTGTCTCTTTCCACTCCAATCCGCTGGCACCGAGGCCAAGACCCCCAGGCTCATATCCACAGAAACCGGGAAGGAAACACTATCCCTAGTTTCTTCAACTGGTTCTCAGACCACAGCCTTCTAGAATTCGACAGAATTGCAGAGATTATCAAAGGAGAACTGTGGCCCAATCCCCTACAATACTACCTGATGGGTGAAGGGCCCCGTAGAGGAATTCGAGGCCCACCAAGGCAGCCAGTGGAGAGCGCCAGATCCTTCAGGTTCCAGTCTGGCTAATCTCTGTCCTGTGAGAAGCTTCTGCACAAGTTTCCTTACCACCTCCTCTTGGACCTATGCTTGGCCAACAGCATGCAGTCTTCCGTCTGCTTTCTCTTCATACTGTGGATTATCTTTTCCTTTGGTTCTTCTAAATCTTCAGTAATCGGTTGCAAGATTGTTGGCTTACCTGCCTATGCCATTCTTCCTCTGAGCCTTCATGCTTTTCTGCATTGTGTTAACATGTTTCAAGTGCATGGCCTTCTACGGCTTCTATGCCAAGTGTATGATACTACAGATATAGTGTACCATACTGCCTTTCTTTGCATGGCTTGGACCCTGTCTGTGACCATGGTCTTCTCCCAGTTTAAGTGGTTCTGTACCACAAAGAATCTTGATACATCTTCACAAATAACTGATTGGGCTTCATACTTTATGCTGGCTGTGTCCTGATACCCATGTACTTATGGTAAGCTCTTTGGGTATTACCACTGCAAGACAAAACTGTTATCTTAACCTGGCCATCAACCCAAATTGGACATTCCAGACTACCACCAACTGGATCCCAGCTGCCTTCCTGGGCTTGTGCCATCCACCCTACTGATTATCTGATAGAACAAGCTGGTGGCTGATGGGTGACTGCTAGGCGTGAATGAGGTAATAGATGAAAAGTGTTCTATGTTATCACATTGGTTTTCCTGTACCTTTGGTTACTCTACATCATGACCAGCTACTGGTGAGTATGAAGCCTGTGCTATAGCCCACCCCTACTTGCTCTCACCTTCTGGTTGAACTTTGCTTAGGCCACTGTTGTCTGCCTCATCAGGAACTATCTGTAGACGTAGCTCCCAGGGAGCTCACAGGAACACCCCCTACCACCAGGATAGGCAGTCATATGTGACAGTGCCCAAAGCAAGGCTGGAATGCAGTCCCATCCAGCTTAGTCTTTCTGACTCTTAGCCAACAAACCATCCTTAATCTGAGCAACTTCTTTAGGCATTTCCTCTTTTCCCCGCCTGCACCCACTCTGAACATGACAAAAGTTGCCAGAGTTGGGGCATTGAGGAAGAGATATTTCTGGAATATGAGACTTGTTATGCCTCTCTCTCTGTCTCTTTCTTTCTCTCCCTCCCCCTCCCCCTCGCTGCCCCCTCCCTCCCCCTCTCCCTTCCATCCCTTCTTCCCTTTCACTCTGAAGCAGTTTTAGCTTATTAACAGAAAACAAAACTGGCAAAGCATGCTTTTTGTTTAATTTGTTCTTTCCCTTATTGTGTTCAGAAAGTTTATGATTAAATGGGCTCCAGATCTCTTATTGCCCTTATTCCTCCACCCCACTTGTTTTAGCAAGGTCTGAAAGTTTCAAAGGGAGACCTATAGGTTAATTGTTTAGTTATAGGCAGAGTTAAATTAGGCAGATTTTGACATCTTTATCTTTTTACCCCATCCATTCTACCAAAACCTGTGTATTTCTTGAGCTTTTAGTTTGAGAAGCTGGAGAGAGAAGGGCCTCACAGTGATGGGTTCAGGACGGGTCCTGAACAGGATGTGAGCAAAGGCAACCAAAACTTAGCTTCACTCCACTTTTCTAAAGATGGAAATTCTTTTTTGGCCCTTGGACCGCTTGGAAATGACCCTAGGGTAGCATTTTGTAGGTCACTCTTCTCCTTTGTACTATTTTGTTCTTGCCCTGATGTCCCTTGGGTCTCCATCCTACTGCCTGGCTTTCTTGGCTCTCATTTCTCAGTTTCTGCATTTCCTTCCCTGCTCCTAACAAATGAAGAAGCAGGCTGCAGCCTGCATTGTGGAAGATCTCCAGCCTCCTTGTAGGGAATAAGGGGACGTGTAGCATCTATGTGGATTTTCAGGGACAAGTTCCAGTAGGTGGGACAGTGATGCTGTCAAGGCTGTCTTAGTTATGATCATGTGTGGTGATAAAGACCATCCACCATCACCCTTTTCCCCTTTGGTTTTGAAGGCCTTGCCCTAAGCTCCCTGAGGGTTTAGGAGGTCTGAACACATGCAGTGGAGAGGTTAGTCGAGGTTGGGAAACTGAGTAAAGTCCAGAGCAGAAATGAGCCTGCTGTGGAGTGGGTTTGGAAAGGCCCACAGGAAAGACCCTGCAGGATCAGGGGTGGCAGGGGAGGCCCCTGAGGTGCTCTCCAGGGAAGAGGGGCTGGGGTTTAAATAGCATGCTTGGAGGAAGATTTTCCTTCAATTTTTCCTAAGTCCTTGAATTCACCAGTAGATTTTGGTAAACACAATGTAAGTCTGGATGTTTTCTCTCGATTATCCTAGGAGTGACCTTTATATGTGTGGAAGATTAATGGTATATGCTCCTTATGTCACTGTTTTTGAGTAAAATCCATTTCCTTCCTCCATTTCAGCCTATGACAAAATTGATGTTTACAGGCCTGCTTTTTGCTTATAATTGACAACATGTGCAAAAATACCAAATTTGTGTCCTGTGCAGTATGAAGACTTCAGTGAATATACATTAATGTATTAGCTTGTTTTGCTCTCTGTTCATATATGGCTCTATTCTTAGAAATATAATTTGAATGTGATCTTTCAGTAGCCTGAATATTTTACAAATTATTGCTATGTCTTGTGAAAATAACCTCAAAAAGAAAAATATGACTCTGTTGTCTTACCTGGTATTTCTTGCCCTAGTAATGTACTTGACATTTATGTTCCTAAGCAGTATAAGTACTAGTGGAATTTCTCTGTCAAACTCAATGATCATTAGTACTTTTGTCTTCTCCTATGTGCTTGAAGGAAAAATAAAGTGTCACTAACGTATTTCTTGTTTTCATCAAAAAATAAAAATAAAAAAATTCTGTGTTGTCTAGGTTAATTTAAGGTTGGGAAATCATTAAAGTTATCAAATGATACCAGTAACTATCATCCTGAAAGTTTAAAAAAAAAAAAAAAAGGCAACAGCCACCAAACCTTCCAAGATTTTTCACCTGAAAAATGGTAAATAGGAGCCCAACTGCAACTGCATACTCATGAGCATTATTTTTTCTATATAACCAGTGCAGTTTTTGATGGTAATTGAAGCACCATATAGTATCACTTAAAATATTGTTTTCAGTGGAAAACTTGTCTATGCAGCATCCTTGTTCATTACATTTATTATTAACTGTGCCTTCCGAGATCTAATAAGCTTAAGATAGACTTTTGGAAGAATTAATTATTGTGTATTCTGTGAGTGCTACTTACATTCTTTTCTTACACCAGTGTGTCGTTTTAAAAAGAATACCAAGAAAATATGAAATAAAATGTCTAGAGACAAATGATACCAGGTATCACAACTTTAATTACCAGTAATGATAGTTGTGCTGTATAGCAGCAATTACATGAAGGTTTATTGGATAAATACCTCTGCATTCTCTGCAGTAAGGAGGGCTTTGTGGATGCTGCAAAATCTGTGAAAATGAATTGCCAAGTATTTGTAGCCATCTGAGCAAAAATTTGACAAAAATGGCCCAAAATTTCTCATTTGAGTTAGAAACTTAAACATACAGTTAAATAGGTGCTGACTCTTGGTGCAATTATTACTTGCAATTTCTTGCTGAGGTATTTTTTTCTAGGGCTGGAGAACTTTAAGTATTAGAGAGCTAGGTTTTCTTCTGCAAGCTCTACATCCGTCTTAATCCTAAATTCCTCTAACAATGTTCATTTTACCTTTTCAGTTTAGTGATTGATTTCTGCACTGTCAGCCACCTGTTTCAAACTTTATTATACCTTTTCTATGCCTGTTCTGGACGTAATCAGAAAATGTCATTTTTCCTACACTTGGTTTATTATCTGCTTTAGTCTAACCAATAGCATTCACTCTAATAGGCTGGCACCACTTATTTGTTACAGATTAGCATGGTTTCTGTTCTGTTTAGCCTAATAAAATTAGTCATTAAATTACTCAATTAGGCATCTTACAGGTTTCACTTACCAACCAATTGGTTCACTGCTATAGCCCTGCTCCATTTCTTTGTATTGCTTTTTCTTCCTTAATTCTAGACCTCAATTATTCTTTATGTGGACCTCCAAACCAGTTAAGAAGTTCCACCATCTTCTGGTCACCTAAGAAGTATCATTTTAGTCTTCTCAGGCCATAATCCTTGTGAGTAGTGGTGACACTGCATAATTTCCCTGGTCCTCACACAACAATTTCCTTGCGCTTCCATTTCTGGGCATTCAGCACAAGCCAGACGCTTATAAAAGGCTTCTCTGACCTTCTTATCAGGCCCTTCTCTCCATTACTCCTGGTGCTGCTGCTTTATCTCCAGTTAACTCAAGCGTCCTTAAATGTTTTCATCATTAACAAACAAACAAAAACCAAAACAAACCCTTACCTATATTTTTAATTATTGAGTTCCTGTCCTAGAGAATCACAATTTAAGACCTGGATATTTGATCTTGTTTCAGTGACGTATTCCCTGGCTTCACAATCTCCTCAAAAGATCTGAGATATGTCAGGCACTTCGAAGTGCACATATTACTTTGATAATCCTTGCAACACAAGTTTTATTATTTCCATTTAAATAGTTGAGAAAACAGAGGTCCAGAAAGTGGAAGTAAACTGCCTAAGATGCAAGTCTCACTGTTGAGTTTTCTGATTTCAAGCTAGCATAACTTCTACTCTATCACAGCTATCGTAATAAATTTGGCATACAAATGTTAACAAAAACCCTATTGACACATGAGTATTCACGCCTCAGTTGAAGGTTATGCTTAATCATTCATGAATAGCCTTTGAGAAGGGTACATTTTATCACTTGGTTTAATACAGGATTCCATACAGTTACAGATTAACACATTTGAATTTACTTATGTAACCTTGATGTTTGCTGCACATGAATGAAATTATCAGTTTGTTCCCTTCATCAAAGGCACTGAATATTTAATGTACCAAAAAGACATTAAACATTATACTCATGGAATTTAGCTGCTAAGCATTGTAAGGAACCGCTGACATTTCTGTTAAGAGAATATTTATTTTTTAATTGATTAAACTTGGTGATTGCTTTTAACACATTTAGATAGTGATTTATTTCTTTTCTTTATTAAACTTTGTTAAGCTTTATTAAACTTTGATCTTTACCAAGGAAACAACATGACCAAAGTACCAAAAAAAGTAAAATAAACTTGTTTTTTGAAAAGAGTCTGTGAACAGGTACATGGTACAACAAACTGATTGGCAAGCAGTCTATATACTTTTCTAGTTGTCGTTCTAAGGAATGACCCAACTTCTCTATAGGCCCAGGTATACTATTTCCCACAAAGTTTACTCAAAGATGAGTTTTCATCACTCCTTCTCCATTTTGGTTACTTCAGCACCAGTGAGGGAAATTTACCAACCAGTCAAGGTGAACATTAACCCAGAATATGAAGAAAGAGTAGGCCTGCTTACTGATGATCTTGACATGTGTGGCTTCCAAGAGTAACAGACTCATTATATGCTTTAGGACTCCTGATTCTTGGATCTCTATTTTACTTTCCTAGGTAAGTTTTATATTACAGATATTTAATATATTTGGCTAAATTATGAATTACTTAAAGATAGAGGCTGTGTCTTCACTTTTAATCCCTCTCATGTCCTAGCATGACATTATTGCTAAATTGAAGTATGGTTTTGGGCTGAGAATTTGCCCTAGTCTAGATTCAATATTGGAAGACATTATGTATCAAGTAATTAAAAGTGTGATTTTGAGGATCAAACTTGGGTTCATGTATTGCTCTCTTAGTAACAGTGTAACATAGAGCAAGCATTGTATTTAATCTCTCTGAATTTCAATTTTCCCATCTGTACAATTTAATAATTATATACATCTCATATGGTTGCTAGAGAGAGTAAACAAGATAATGTACATGAAGTAGCCTAGTGAGGAGTCAGCACTCATGACCACTGTTTTACGATTATTTCTGAGGATAGTTCTAGAGACCAACAAGAGACACCTTTCTGAATTCATTGTATGTGGACTGGACCATGCCCAGGGATTTTCAAGGGTGGCAATAAGACCATACTGCGTGAATTACTTGGTATGCCCTCATGGCTTTAATAAAAGCAGTCAGGTGTATTCCAGTCTTGCACCAATCTGGAACTAACTCTTATGATAGTCTTCTTGTACTCAAGAGGCTGAAAAGATGTAAGGGACTGTTACTCCAACACTGAAGATTTTAAAAAGCTGTCCATGTATTTCTAACATTCAGTCAAGGTTATTATATCTAGAGAGGCAGTTTGATCTTCCATTTTATGCTGATTTGTTATATAAAATAATTATACAAATTTATTTTCATTCAAACCAGTTCACTAAAAGTGTGTGTGTGTGTATTTAAAATTATTTTTGGATATGAATATTGGTGGGGAAATAATACTCGATTTCAGTTTAGAGTTTACACAAACTCAGAAGTTGATTTTAGATTGCAATTCATGGTTCAGATAAAGTTTTTACTACCTCAGTATTCCAAATACCAGATTCTGACGAAAGATTTGGTCACTGAGCCATTCAGATCTTTCCTCTGCTGATGTGATAAACAGTGGCCAGCAAAGAAAACCTCTGCTCGCTTACATCTATTTTTAGGTGTCCTTTAGATTATGAATGTTTGCCTATATGCAAATATTACACGTCTTCTGTCCATTTATACAATTGTTTTGCTTCATATAACTTCTTTAATATTTTCTTTTTAATTTTTATGGATTTGGATTATTTTTAATCTTCATATCCAATCAGAAACATTGGCACTGTTTAGAAACAATGAAATACAAATTTAAAAAGCCTAATTATAGTCTTTCTAATTACAGAAAAACACATTCATTAGAAGAAATACTGACAGAAAGGAAGGAAATTTAGAAATAAACTAAGCTTTTCCTTTCATAAGATGGAAAAAAATGAAGCCAAATTTGGTGGTAACTTGTTCAGGGTCTTTAGGTAGAATGATAAAGGGAAGACTAGTACTTCTGACAACTGAATTCTGCCTCCTGAACCCCCGCCACTACTCAGTGGCCCAAAAAGTGCAATTATTTCTTATTTTGGAGTTCTCATTTTTCATATTAACAGTAGTTCATAAGCATTTAAAGATGTATTATTTGCCATTTACAGAATAAACATGGATAAGGAAAAATAGCTTTATTTTTAAAAGAAATAAATTCTCTATTTAAAGCATACATGAGATAGTATCTTTCATTTAGTCCTAAGCTTGATTATTTATGCTCATTGTAATATTCCAGTGACATTCTGGACATAAATTTCAAGTATATCACCATATACTTATTGTTAAATATCAAACAAAGCTACTGACTGTGAGGGAAAAATTTCAGTGATTTTTTTTGTTTGTTTGTTTTTACTTACCCTGAGATACTCATCCCACAGGATATCTGAGATTTAGCTGAACATTTACAAATTTTAACAATTATTTTTTCTTTCCATTGCATGCATCGATATGCCAAATTCTGCACTTCAATCCAGGTAAAATAATGATACTGTTGGTAAACCAGATAGTGAAAACCAGTGTGTTTGCTAATACTGCCCATGATAGACAGAGTGAAATCAAAGCATAAACAGTAGCCAGGAACCTATACTGCAAACATTTGGCTTCAAGTATCTTGCAACAAATAGCTACTAATATGACCATACATAGCACACAGAACACCACAGTCCTGGATTATAGCATGCCTGTAAAACCCATTAAAGCATTTTTTTCTCAAACTTTTTGTTCATTATTACCCTCCTTCCCAATTACAGAAATTAAATTCAAATTAAATTAAATGGTTTTAACTACAAATTTCTTCCCAATGAGATAAATTAATACTAAGGAATAAGATTTTGTTGGATAGGATGATTTTGGAAGTCCACAATCCATATCTAATATTTTTTCACCCCAAGAACCAATTTTTGTCCCCAACTGAGAATGTAATGCTGAAAGTTGATTAAATAAATTAAATAGCCTTTAACATTATTAGAAAAAAACCTAGTGGGTAACAATGGAGGTTGAGATAGTTGACTTCTAGATCATCTCTGTTCCATACTTGCTGTATGAACAGAGAATAAATCATGTCTTTTTATTTTCTTGTTTTGGAGAACACAGGAATAGCATAAAACCTCATAGCCTGCAAAAATCACTTAATCTCACTGGACTCAGTGTTCTTGACTATTAATTGAAAGAACTGGTATAGATCAGTTGGTTTTCAATTCTGGCTGCAATTTCCTAGGGCATATAAAAGATAACAAAAGATAACAACGCTCAGCCATATTTACCCAGACCAGTTAAGCCAAGTCTCTGGAGGATATGTTCTAGCCAGTGGGTCTCAGACTGTACTGTAAATCAGAATCACCTGATGGGCTTGTTACACCACAGATTGGTAGGCCTTACTCTCAGAGCTTCTGATTCAGCAGGTTTTGGGTGGGGCCTGCAAATATGCATTATCAAGTTCTCAGGTAATGCTATGCTATTAGTCTATGGATCACACTTTCAGAACCACTGGACTAGGCATATGTGTAAAAGTGACTGTGTGTGTGAGTGTGTGTCCCCAGGTGAATTCTAATCACAAAACTACTGTATAGAAAATATCAATAAGGTTCTAAGTTTTAGGATACTGAGATTTTAATATAATAAGAGTTGTTAAACATCAAGATGATTTATAGAAAGGAGACCTATGGGCAAATATCAACTTACTGGTCAATAAAACTCATTCCTTAAAGTCTTTTACAGTATTTTTTGAAAATTAACTTTTTTTTTTTTTAACTGCATATATGGGTCTTCACTTCATTTTTCAGTAAAGACAACTTATTTGGATATCAGTGTCTCATCACTTGATAAGACCAGTGGAGGATTTGGATAGTAGCCAGCTGTTTTTGAATTGCTTGAAGAGAATCTTGTAAATTTGTAGTCCAGAGGTAATTCTGGGGAGGAAAAAAAAAAATTTAATTACTGCACAGGCCTCTGAATGCCTTTCATAAACAAATCAAAACTTGATATTCACTGATAATAAAACTTATTTTTTAGACTTGTAAAATTTTAATATTTCTTTTGCTCCTTCAGTAGGTCTGTGTGTAGCTATTATTATAAGGTTAAAAATGTGTATAAACCAACCACCATTGTAATATATATGGCTAATAAACAAACTTTTACAACAGCTATAAAAAAGGCTTCTAGGCATTTAAATGTGAATGAGATAACCATGTCTAGCAGAATATCCACTAACATAGAAACATTACTTGAATATAAAAAGGTTTTAAGAGGCAAAGGGATGTACCAGGCTATTTTTCACTTCCTATCTCATTTAAAACAATTTAATTTTATTCTTTCTCCCATATTACAGAAAAGGTCTATCAAAGGTCACTTAGGATGAAGAGTTAGATATATTTCCCTATGCAATTTATAATAATGTTTAAGTCAAATCACATTTAGAGATATCTCAAATCATCCCCAGAGCTCTAGTGAGTTTAATTTTAATGCTCTGCACAGAAGTTAATACAAAAATATGAAAGCTTATCTGAATAAAAATTTAAAAAAAATCTCCCAGGCCCTCTTCAGAGGATCATGTAACTGGTGAATGAGACCTAATAATCTTCTTCATAGTCACAGGAAGAGGGTTACTAAGAATAATCTTCAAATGCTTAGCTAAATAAGAATTTTAGGCTGGGCGTGGTGGCTCACGCCTGTAATCCCAACACTTTGGGAGGCCGAGGCGGGTGGATCACAAGGTCAGGAGATCGAGACCATCCTGGCTAACACGGTGAAACCCTGTCTGTACTAAAAAACAAAAAATTTGGCGGGCACCTGTAGTCCCAGCTACTCAGGAAGCTGAGGCAGGAGAATGGCGTAAACCCGGGAGGCAGAGCTTGCAGTGAGCCGAGATCGTGCCACTGCACTCCAGCCTGGGCGACAGAGCAAGACTCCGCCTCAAAAAAAAAAAAATAAGAATTTTAATACATACAACATGGCAACTTTCTTCAATTTAAGGAAGAAGAATCGGAAGTTCAAAAAAATTAACTAGACTTCTAACTTCAACTAGAAAATCTGGATAAAATATAAACATGAGACTGAAGTCACCAGAGAGCTAAAGAGGCAACCAAGACTTGAGGCACAATTCCTGGGAAGGAGGAACCAGCAGAGAGAGGAGCTAACACTAAGCCTCAGCTTTTCTCCTCTGGTGCTGGAATTCTGGCTGGTGGTAGGGGCTACTACAAGCAGCAGAAAAACCAGTTGAGATTTTGACAGTCTTGCAGGGCTGCAGAGACAAAAATTGAGGGGCTAGGACCACTGTAAAGGAAGGGTCAGAGAACTGGACTCTGCTGGTTGTCTCCTCAAACCCTTTGCCAAATGCTGAAGGAAATTTGGAAACTAAGAATCCAAGCGGAAAGCATATGCCTCTATAAAGAAGAGTGGATTATTTTTTAGGCATTTTCTTGGTATTGTGAAAATGGAGCGATTAAGTTCTGACCTGAGAGAGGAGAGGGGACTTTGTGAGTATCTTCGACTGGCAGTTATATATTTCTGAGAACTAAGAGTTTATAATTATAAAGTGATCTCTCTCATGCTAATCATTTTTCCCCTTAATATCTACTTTGTTTCATATTAATGCAGCCACTCTCTCTTTTTTTTTTTTGGTTCCTGTTAGCATGGTATTATTTCGTCCATCTTTTGATATTTAAACTTTCTGAATCCTTATGTCTCAGATATATCTCTTATAAACAACCTATAATTGGGTATTGTTATTTTTATTTTTTTATTTTTATTTTGAGACAGAGTCTTGCTCTGTCGCCCAGGCTGGAGTGCAGTGGTGCAATCTCGGCTCACTGCAAGCTCCGCCTCCTGGGTTCACGCCATTCTCCTACCTCAGCCTCCCACAGGCGCCCGCCACCATACCCGGCTAATTTTTTGTATTTTTTGGTAGAGATGGGTGTTTCACCGTGTTAGCCAAGATGGTCTCGATCTCCTGACCTCGTGATCTGCCCGCCTCGGCCTCCCAAAGTGCAAGGATTACAGGCGTGAGCCACTGTGCTCCGCTGGGTATTGTTATTTTTTTTTTAAATTGGCTATTAATTGGAGTATTTGGTCACATACATTTAATGTAATTACTTCAGGTTTAAATTAAACATTTTACTAAATGCTTTCCATTTGTCTTGCTGATTCTTTTTTTTTTTTTTTTGAGACAGAGTCTCGCTCTGTCACCCAGGCTGGAGTGCAGTGGCATGATCTCGGCTCACTGCAAGCTCTGCCTCCCGGGTTCATGCCATTCTCCTGCCTCAGTCTCCTGAGTAGCTGGGACTACAGGCGTCCACCACCATGCCCGGCTAATTTTTTGTATTTTTGGTAGAGACTGGGTTTCACAGTGTTAGCCAGGATGGTCTTGATCTCCTGACCTCGTGATCCTCCCACCTTGGCCTCCCAAAGTGCTGGGATTACAGGCATGAGCCACCACACCTGGCCGTCTTGCTGATTCTTAATATTCTCTCATCTCCTTTGTTTTCTTTTAGATTCTTAAATTATTTTACATATTAGCTTCGTATAGTATATCATCACAATTCTCGACAGTTATTTTTGAGATTACAACATGCATTTCTGACATCAATACTGAACATAGTCTTATCCTTAATTGTTTAATTCTAGCATGTTAGAACATGTTAATTTTTGCTGCCTCACTCTGGCATATATATGCCATTACTGTCAGGCTTTTTAAGTCTCTATGTAAATCCCATGGGACTTTAATTTTTATTGTTTCAAACAGTAAGCATTCATTTTTTATTCATATACTTATACCATATACTTATATCATATACATTCTTCTTGCATCTCAAGTCTTCCAACATGAATTATTTTTAATTGTACCTGGAGAATAATAATCTTTATTTCCTTTAGGGTTTCTGGACATACATTTTCTCTATTATTCTCTGTCTAAAAATATTTTACTTTTTTTTTTTTTTTTTTTGAGACAGAGTCTTGCTCTGTTGCCCAGGCTGGAGTGCAGTGGTGTGATCTCAGCTCACTGCATCCTCTGCCTCCTGGGTTCAATCAATTCTCCTGCCTCAACCTCCCGATTAGCTGGGATTACAGGCACCTGCCACCACACCCGGCTAATTTTTGTATTTTTAATAGAGATGGGGTTTCACCACGTTGGCCAGACTGGTCTCACACTCCTGACTTCAGGTGATCCGCCCACCTCGGCCTCCCAAAGTGCTGGGATTACAGGCATGAGCCACCACGTCCGGCCAATATTTTACTTTTATTCTTTACAATGTTTAACTGGGTATAGAATTCCAAGATTCACATCATTTTCTTTCAGCAATTTAAAGCTATCATTCTATTGTCTTTGACTCTCCTCTGTTTCTGATAAGTCAGATGTCAATCTGTTATTTAATCTACATTTATGCTCTTGATTGCTTTTAATATTTAATTATCTTTGGCATTTAGCAGTTAACTCTGAATTTATTTTTTATTCATTTTGTTTCATTTCTTTGGGCTTCTTAAACCTTTGGCTTATTTTTTTCCCCATCATTTTCTCTCATCTCACTTATTCTCTCATCTCCTGGGACTCCAATCACAGATGCCCCTCAGTAACTGCAGGGGACCCCTGTGGATACCAAAGCCTGTGCATGCTCAAGTCAAAAAATGGCATAATATTTGTATTAAACCTACATACATCTTCCTGTATACTTTAATTCATCACTAGATTACTTAATATCGAATACAATGTAAATGCTATGTAAATAGTTATTATACTGTATTTTTAAAAATTTGTAACATTTTAAATTGTTGTACTATGTTTTATTGTTTTTTCCTCTGAATAATTTTTATCCACAATTGGTTGAATCTGAAAATGTGAAACCCGAGAATACAGAAGGAAGATAACATCATTCTAGGACTCAAATTATTTCTAAAAACAATTCACATAAAATTCAGTGCATATCTTACCTGAAATCTTACTCCTTCTCACTATATCTTTTATGTCTCAGCCTCTCTTCTGTATCTTTTATGGTTTTTCTCTTATTGCTTCATTCCAAATATGTTCTTTTGACCTAATTTCCAGTGCACTAAGTGACTTTTCATCTGTGTCTAATACGCTGTTAAATCCATCTGTTAAGTTCTTAATTTCATTTTTTAAATATTTAAATTCTACAATCTCCATTCTTTTTATACCACAGTTTATACAATAGTTTTTGTATCTACCAAATTTCTCATTCCTTCCTTTTCTGTATTTGACTATAATAAACATGGTTATTTCTGTTAGTGTGGTCTCATATCTTTATGTGCCCAGATATTTTTCATTATGCACTGAATTTTATATGAATTGTTTTTAGAAATAATTTGAGTCCTAGAATGATGTTATCTTCCTCAAGAGATAATCTATATTTGTTTCTACCGGGTGTGCAGCGGCACTAATAATCTGAAATCTCCTCAATCCAATTTTAGGTATTCAACTGATTTCAAGCTGAATTTTAGTCCCTGTGAAAATGGAGATTTCTTCTCAATTCATCCTTATTCTAAAGTAAAGCCCTTCAGGGCCTCAACATAGATTGAGGGAGTTCACCAGACCCACCCCTCCTTAGGCAGGCCCTCTCCTCCAGTTCCTATTCCTGCAGATTCATGAAGTTACTGAAAGGCCCACTCACCCTCTGTGGTGCCCCCTCCAGAATCAGCAAATACCCAGGGGGAAAAGCAGCCTCAAATGCCAGGTTCACCTTACTGGGCCTCCTCAGCAGCTTGTCTTGGTAACTCTTCCCTAATTTTATAACATGCCTCCAAGCTGACTTAAAAAAAAATTGTTGAGCTTTTGTAGTTGCCTCCCACAGAAGTGCTGGTCCTAATTACCTAGGTTCCATATCTAGAAGATGTTTTCCCCAAAGATAAATCAATGTTGTGGGAAGATTTCTTTTTCTTAACGATAAGAATTCTAGTACTGGTCATTATTGTCTAGTAACAGGTGAAGCTTTATAGTTATTTTCCCCCTTACCTGCGATTGCTTCAATACTTGGAATTGCAATAGTGCTGTAAGTACTGATTCTCTTACAAGACCATGTATAAACCAAGGAGTCTTCTGTATTTTCCAGTCCCAAAACTGAATCAATAAAAAAAGAGCCCCATTTTTTAGATGAAGTATTTAAAGGCTTTGCCTTTGGTCCCTGAAACAAGAGAACAGAATAATTAAAATGTTGATTAACTGATGTTCAATCTCATAATTTTTTTGTCTATTAAGTAAATAAAAACTTCGAAACCCTGTAGGAATCTACAAATAGGCTTTGGGCACACATTAAATTTTTGGAACAGGAATAATATTTCCTCCTTATTATGAAGTATCCTTTATTTTAAACAGAACTAGCTTTTTATATGGTCAATTGGTTATTATCTGAAAACTAGCCCAAACAAAGCAACCTAGAAACATAATTTTTTCCCTATAATAAAAATAACTCTCTATTCTATTATGATGATGATGTCTAAAGGGTAGTTAAAAAACAACTTGGTCTAATTTTCTTATTTAGTATTTATTTTTTAGAAAGGAATGAGGATGGAATTATTATTTATTGCTTTCAATACAAATGGAACATGAAGTCAATAAAATTAATACAAAGTTTCAAATTATTAGTCTTTTTTTTTTTTTTTTTTTTTTTTGATGGTATTCGGCCTGACCAGGAAAATTTTGGGGTCAAGTAGTATAAAGATACTTTAGCTTTCAAACATAAATATTTTTCTTTCAAGGAAAGAGCTGCAGGGAATGCTTACCTCATATTTTCCTTTCTTCTCTAGAGGCTCTGACCCTTCAGGCCTCTGACTCCTCGCGCCTTCATCCCCTCTGAGTTCTTCCAGGATGAGGACTGTCTCCCAATTACTATAGTGACGAGCTGGGAAAATATCTGAATGCATGCTGTCACCAAAATAAACAACCTGTAAGACAGATAGCAGATGCTGTTTGAGGCACAGAATTGTGAAAGTGGCATTTATTTCATATAAGGAAGAAGAAAATTTCTCAACAGGCATCAGAGTATGACAATCAAAAACTGCATAAACATCTTAAACTTATTTGAATAACCTCACAGGTGACCATCAACTTGTCTCATTTGATTCACAGGGTGCCAGATTTGTCTTAAGAAGTCATACAACACATTCACAGGTAGAAGAGAGCATAAGGTGAAATAAGTGATTTTATTCCATTTTCCTAAAGAAGTGAACCTATGTTTACATAGATGTTTACAATTATTAATAAAATGACCCCTGCAGTTGTAGAACTGGTGAGGTATCAGAGACAACTTGTTATAGTGGGTTAGAGATTATTAAAAGTGCGAATCACAACCACTTTTCAAGAGAGTTTCTGGGCCCAACCCCAGACTGGTTGAAACAGAATCTGTGAGAGTGGGGCTGGGCATGTTGAATCTGGCAAGTTCCCTAGGTAGTCTGAGGCAAAACTCCATTGATTGAGTCCATACCTCTCAATTTTCAGATGTGAAAACAGAGTTAAGGGATATGAGAATCAGCATCTGCAAGTCAGACTGCTCTATCCATTAACCCTCAGGAGTCCCCAGGAGACTGTGGCATGGTGACAGCCAATGGAGCAGGGCTCTGTTACCCCATGATCTCTCAGCTCACAGAAATTCTGGTAAATATTTTCTTAGAAGAAATGGTTCTGCTGTTAGAAATGCACCAATGTCCAACATCAACAATGTGATCATTCTGTCAAAAGCAAGTGTATCTTTAAGCTAGTCTGTAGCATAATTTCAGTTGTTTCTTTTATATATGAAAACTTTTTGGATAGATTGTTATCAGGATAACATTCCACAGGCATCATACACACTCATACACCCCCTAAATCTCTGGTGCCCTGCTTGGAATCCTTGCTCTTCTCTATCACAGATAGACAGCCTCTCTACATTGACAAAGGAAAGGCTTATTTAAGCAGAAGAATTAAGAGGAGAGATTTGGCAGTTCACAACTGCTTATGTCTGCAAGTGGGCGCTGAGGACTTCTCCTCAACTGGGAAATACCTTGGGTTCAGGTTTGCCAGTCATTTTCTTCAGAAGCTCATAGAGGTGGACAGCGTTCCCTTGTGAGTACCAGCCAGGTTTATCCAGAGATGGCAGCACCTCTTGCTCCTCATCATTCTCTGAAAATACAGTTTGACAATCATATACTTTTTAATCAAGTGAGAGTAGCCAGTTGGGCAGACCATACTTACGGCATGGCTGCAGGACATGTACAAACAAGAACCTTGTGGGGAAAGGAGCTGACATTCAGTGGTACCTACGTATTATAAGGCCCTTATAGGTATATACTTTTTAATCCTGTGGCCTTCTTAATTGGGGAAAATAAGGTTCAGGGAAGTTATTTTGCCCAGGATCTCAACGCTGGTAAGTGATTTATTCAGTGATTAGACAGAGATCTGCTTGACATCATGCCCCTACTGCTACAAAATGGTTTACCAAATAAACAACACAATGAAAGTCATTAGGTGTTAATTTTTTAGAATTGAGGGTGAGGGAGGTAAGTTTTTAATTAGTAGTCTATTAGATTCAGATGTAAATTTTGCACTCTTGGTGCCTCAAATGCTTTACCCTAGTACCAGCTTGGGGTGAGTGGGGAATGAAAGGACTATCTGATGCCAAAGCACAAGTTTGTGGACCATTCCAAGTTGTCCCCTCCCAGCACATTACCTTCCTACTCCTGTTAAAGCAGGGCTGGTGAAAGAGGTAAATGTCTTTGCCTCTCTGAATTTTGCCTGCTATTCTATTACTTGTACATGAGCTGAAAAGCTGAAGAGAATCTGCCTATCAGTATGATGATTAAGGAAGATTGAGTAAGGTTTTATGAAATATATGATATATCAGCAGACACTTTGGTAGCTGTTGATACAGCTTTGCAAACTGTATGGAGAAAAATAACCTTTTCCTCACATCAATTGTATGATTTCTGATTTTAAAAAGGTTTATTCCCCCCATTTTTTTGGTCCTCTCTGCTGTGCCACTAAGAAGAATCTTATGAGATACAATCCTATGCTGGATACAGAGGTTGTGTATACAGAAGCTTATATAATTAGAAGGGTCCTCTTTAAGAGAACAAATACAGAATTAATACAAAGTTACCATGGTCCCTGCTAGGATTTGGAAGAGATAAATGGGGGAGTCTTAAAGCTTAAGCTTCATTGGCTTTATTGTAAATCAACCCTGGAGTAGGACAGGGAGAAAACAAAGGGTTTAGAAAGGAGGCAAAGATGGTTAAGTCAGTCATTAAAAATACATCTCTGGCAATGTTAGTACCTTTAACTAAAATCTAATTTTCCCTAAAGAAACTATATGTAAAAGTCACAGACAACAACATTAAATCTCTGCTTAGAGTATAACAAAAAACATCTTGAATCTGGTACTAGAGAATTTAAGATTTACAAATTAAAGCTTGGTCATTATGACTGAAATGAAATATAATTTATTAATTCTACTACAAAAATGAGTCAAATAATGTCACAATAATAAGGTGCATTTCTGCATAAACTCAGATATTTTAAACAAAATTCTAAAACTACATTTATAGATAATTAAAGCCAAATAATAGCAGCTAGCAGCTTATGTTCAATAAATCTTTATGCCTATCTTGCTGCCATTTCAGCAGCCATTTAAAAATTCTTCTGCAAAATCAAATGAAAATCCCACTATTCTTTAAAGAAAGAATAGATAGGAAGCCAAAATCATGTACTAGCCTAACATTAAAAGGGTCTAAGAAGATTCAGCATATTCCTGGAGAAACACAGTAAAAAATGATCACTTCTCATGTCTGTTTATTTACTGAAATGTCTTACTATGCAAATAATGTGGATTTGATGGCAATTGGAAATGAATAATTTACAGAAATACTTCTGAAAAGATTCACAGTTGATATGTAGATGCCCACTTTGCAAGGATAATGGGAGGAGAATCTTTCTACTACTTATGAAAAATTTAAAAAAATCCATAGTATTATAATTTCTTAAATGTTGAGACTCAGTAATCTAATAGGAAGCAAAAAAAAAAAAAACCCAAATCAAGTCAAGACAAAAAATTCACTTTATACAAACATTACCTCCCCTCCCTGTTTCCAGCCCCTATACTGGAGGCTGCCTTAACGAATAATTAATCTACAAGGGCAGCTGAGGCTGCGGGTTTTGGCAGAGCCTCCACAGTTAGGAAGCTGCAAGACTCAGAGAATTATTAATTCCTGCAGTAGAGAGCCTGTTCGGACTGTGAAAGCCACAGAACTGAGGTGGAAGCTGTACAGTACAGAGGAACAAACTCTGGGAAGTTTCAAGCACAGTGTTTATAAACCCAAATAAACACTTTTTACATTATTTAGATAGTGCACTGTACTTCTTTATAAGGTCAATCAAAAATAGTTACATAAATCTCTATTTTTTACATAATATTTAAAAATGTAGGCTGGGTGTGGTGGCTCACACCTGTAATCCCAACACTTTGGGAGTCTGAGGCAGGCAGACTGCTTGAGTCCGGGAGTTCAAGACCAGCCTGGTCAGCATGGTGAAACCACAGTCTCTTCAAAAAATACACAAATTCACTGGGTATGGGGTTGCACACTTGTAGTCCCAGCTACTTGAGAGGCTGAGGTGGGAGGATAGCTTTAGCCTGGAGAAAGAGGTTTCAGTGAGCTGAGATCATGTCACCACACTCCCCACTGGGTGACAGAAGTAGACCCTGTCTAAAAACAAACAACCCCCACCCCAACCCAAAAAACAGTGTCCTGCAAAGAGTACAATGAGGATATTGATTTTAAAAGGTTTAATTAAAAATATGTTAGAAGGGCCAGGCGCGGTGGCTCACGCCTGTAATCCCAGCACTTTGGGAGGCTGAGGCAAGTGGATCACGAGGTCAGGAGTTCGAGACCAGCCTGGCCAGAATGGTGAAACCCTGTCCCTACCAAAAATACAAAAAATTAGCCGGGCATGGTGGCCCATGCCTGTAGTCCCAGCTACTCGGGAGGCTGAAGCAGGAGTATTGCTTGAACCTGGTAGGCGGAGATTGCAGTGAGCCGAGATAGCGCCACTGGACTTCAGCCTGGGTGACAGAACGAGATTCCATCTCAAAAAAAAAAAAAACAAAAAAAAACAAAAAAAAAACCAGTTATAAGATATAGAAAGATAAAGAAAATGTTAGAAGATATAGAAAAAAATAAAGAAGACAAAGCGGATAGATAGTGATGATAATTTGCTTCCACAGTTTTAAAATGGGGATAATAACAATGCTTACCTCAGAGTGGTTATGTAAATAAATTAATACAGATAAAAATAGAGCACATGGAAAAGTGTCTGCCACAAAGTAAGTGTTTAAGAAGTCTTAGCTATAACCCCTTCAATTTACAGGTGAATAAACTGATATCTGAAAAAGTTAAGGAATCTGACCAAAGTCACTGAAATGTTATAATAAGAGCCAGGACAAGAATGCACTTTGCCTCCTTATTCCAAAGGATTTCAAATTGGGGCTAGAAGACAAAGTAAGATGATACTCCCAGACAGCATTTCCGAATTTGGATTCCTGGACCTGAATGTGTCTCATGGTATTGCCACAAACGGGGAACAACTAAAGCACAGAATAAACCTTTATCTGGCATCCCTGAGGATACCCGCAAACTAACAATTCTCACTTAGGATGAGCCTCAGCCAACCTCCTATGACATCTTTATATAAGGCTCAAATTTAGTGCTGTTACAATCTTCCATATATATTGAAAACAGGTCAGCAATGAATGAAGAAAAGAAGGAAGGCTTTAGAATGCCCTTTGAACTGAATTTTATAGTTTATTATTTTCACAATGTCCTTCAAATTCACTGATAAAAAGCTTTATCTCGTAAAAAAGCAAACCTGTATTACTTTCCTAAAATTCCACTGTCCCAGCTTTAATTTAAAGCAATCTTAACAGTTAGGTAAAATGTATTAATTGAAAACATTTTTCTATAAAAATACATTATTAGGACAATTTTCTATACCAAAGTTCTACAAGATATACAAATTATTCCTCAAACCCTTTAATTTAACACTAATAGATGTTTGGGTTATAAAATAACTAGAAAGGAGAAAACTCATAGGTGAACAAAGCTCCAACCTTTTCTTTTAGACTACAAACTACCAAAAAACTAACCTAATGAAGTTAAGAAACAAATGAAGGTTGGATAAAGAGATGGAGGAGCCATCAATTTAGGCAAATAAATAAAACTAAAGCTGTCTTGGAAACTGTAATTTATTCCTAAATATAGCTATGTCTTACTACAATGAAGTAAATCTTTTTATTTTCTTATTGTAAGAACATATGGACAAGACGAGTTTAAAAAACAGTAAAGTTTTTGACAGTATAATAGTTACAAAGTAGATATGGGACAATGATACAGTCAAGGCTAGACTGACAGCCTTTAATAAAGCTAAGCGAAACTTACCACAGAGAGCAGAACCTGTGAGAAGTTTTGTAGGCCAGAAGCACTAACCTCAACTCACAGTGACTGCTGCCTCCCCTAAACTCCCCAAGCACTTGGTGTCACTACTTTATTAATGTTTAAAAATATGCATTTATGAGATTTTTTCTGAATCAGTAATATATTTACATGTTTTTTAAGTCTTATTTTTGAACTCTATCTGGTATGCACTCACCTCTTCTGCTCTTTTATGCATATAAAAGCAAATACGAATATGAGTATATTCTTTTTCTCCATGGTTTTACACATTTGTTGAGATATAATCAACATACAATAAATGGAATATATTTAAAGCATACAATTTGATGAGTTTCAGTATATGTATATACCTGTTATGGCCTGAATTATATTTCTCCCCAAATCATAAGTTAAAATAATAACCCCTAGTGTATCAGAATGTGACTATTTAGAGATGGAGCCTTTAAAGGCTGGATTAAATTAAAATGAGACTCTCACAGTGGACCTAATCCAACATAGTCTCCTTATAAGAAGATGAGATTAGGACACAGATAGACACAGAGGAAAGACTATGTAAAGACACAGGCGGAAAACAACCATCTACAAACCAAGAAGAGAGAGGCCTTAGAAGAAACCAATCCTGCTACAACCTGGTTTCAGACTTCACAGCCTCCAGAACTGCAAAGAAATAAAATACATCGTTCAAGCTATCTAGTTTGTGGTATTTTGTTACGGCAGCTCTAGCAAACTAATATAATACTAATAATTTTAAAATGCTTTTAAATGCTAATATTAGAATAATCTGCATGAGGCTCTGCAACTTGCTATTTTTAAACTACTTTATAGCTAGCACAGTGTAATCTACCTTTTAAAATATGTGCATTTCATTCTATTTTACACATGTTCTATTATTTATTTATTAATAATAGTCCTCTATAGATAGACATGTGGGTTGTTGCCAATGTTTTTCTGTTACAAGTAAAAAGTTACAAACATGAGAGGATCTGCACAGCCTGGTGGAGTCAAACAGAATTTGAGCTAGAAATACAATTCATTTTCTTTCACATCTCATTCTTCATTTTTACTATATTTCACAGACTGTTTTAGTCAGTAGGGATATAGCAGTGAATGAGATGGCTCAAGTCTCTGCCCTAAGCATCTCTTCCCTAAGGATGCTTATATTCTGGTGGCAATCTCTGACTTGTTAGAGGTTACTAAATAATGAATTATGATTAAAAATATATTTATAATTTTTATTTCTAGGATTCCTTTCTGTATATATGTAAATTTGACCGAACAGTTCACATTTACTTTTATAAATCCCTTCCTCAATTCTGGGCTAGACTTTTTTTCCTCCAGTTGTTCATTTTCATACATACTTTCTCTGTTTCTTGGCATGGACAGGTAAGACATTTTTCAAATAAAATGTCTAGTAAAATGCTTGTGTTGGGGACTATAACAGGAAAATTATACTATTAAAGAAAAAGTGTGATTCTTACCCTTATCTACTTTGGTTTGGGGGGGTTACCATTCATTCATCATTCTTTTTTCTTTTTTTTTTTTTTTTTTTGAGATGGAGTTTCGCTCTTATTGCCCAGGCTGGAGTGCAATGGCACGATCTCGGCTCACTGCAACCTCTGCCTCCTGGGTTCAAGCGATTTTCCTGCCTCAGCCTCCGAGTAGCTGGAATTACAGGCGCCTGCCACCACGCCCAGCTAATTTTTGTATTTTTAGTAGAGATGGGGTTGACTAGTTCGCTGATGGATTCAGCCTCCTTCATTCAGGGAGCTTTTAATGTTGTTGGAATTGTGCTAAAGACAGAAAGATTCCTGCACACAGCTGCACCCCTCAGCACTAACAACCGGTGACAAAGTTCATCAGACAATTCCCCAACTGTAGTCAAGTGAAAGCACTAAACAATACAGAGAAAGAAACAGCTCTGACTGGAGCTGCAGAAGGAAGGTATTGCAAAGGAGATGTGATTTGTATGTTTGACCTTAAATAAGAGGTAGGAAGTCACCAGAGAGGAAAGGGAGAAGGCATTCTACATGTATTTATGCCACTCAAAGTGTGATCTTCCAACCAGTAGCATCTGCTTCACCAGACAAGTTATTTAGAAATGCAGAATCTAAGATTTCACCAGGGCCTCTGAATCAGAATCTCCATTTTAACAAGATCTCTAGGTGATTCATGTGTACATTAAAGTCTGAGAAACACTGATGTTGACAGAATAGCGAGAACAAAAACTTGATATAAGAATAAAAGGCAATCATTTCAGTAGAGTAAAGGGTAGTTTTATGGAGACAGAGTTGAGGATGGAAAGGTTATTTAGGAACCAGATTGTACAATTAGCCTTAGGATGCTATATGGAATGGAAGCCAATGAGACACTGTGTGCATGTGATTAAATAAATTTGTGCCTAAGTAAATAATAAAAAAGATGTGGGAAATTTTAAAGAACTGAAAAATAGAAGTCTGTGCTAATGAAAAGTGTCTGAAGAGAGGTTGGGGAGGGGTTAGATGGCCTAGTGGAAAGGGAGAGGAGGACAGAGATGAGAGATTTCCCAGGTATATTAAGCAGGATTTAATGCATAGCATACTGGAGGTAAAAGGGTGAAGACAACGGAGGTTATTAGCTGGAGAATTGTAATAGATGGTTAAGTAAGGAATACACACGAGGTGACCAGCATGTTTGGTTGTTTTTGGTTTCTAGGCGGAGGGAGAATCTCAAGCTTGATTTGAGAACACTGAGTGGAGCTGCCTAGTGTGGAGGAGGAACTGCGTATGAGACTCAGGAAAACAGGTCTCAGGGAAAGATTTGGGAGTCAGAGTCAATGTATTGGTGACAGCTAAGGCCAAGGGACGAGAGAGAGAGAGAGAGAGAAAGAGAGAGAGGAGAGGGGGAGAGGGAGAGAGAGAGGAGAGAGAGTAGAGAGAGAGAGAGGGAGAGGAGAGGGGGAGAGGGAGGGACAGAGAGAGAGAGAGAGAGAAAGAGAGAGTTGGATTATTATTCTCCCATTGGCGGGCAGGGGAGGAACTGAGCTAGCAGCATTGCGACACTGCAGTGAACAAGGCAGACACGTTCCCTCTCCAATGACAATTTAATCTTGCAAGACAGAGATTCCCCCGTATCCCCACCCTCAGCACTGGCGAGGATCTGGTGACGCAGTGCACGTGATAGAGGAGAGGATGAAGATTTTGCTTGGAAGACGCTTCTCCCCTCCATACATCCTTAAGCACTGGCAGCAATCAGACTGGAGGGAGGAGCTCAGTCCTGACTGACACTGGCATCAGCATCTTCGCCCCTGTTACCATGACAACCGCTGACGTCAAACCTGTGCGACTTGCTAAGGCCATGCTGTGTTTTGTGATTGGCTCGCTGTGCCTTCCATCCCAGCAAGCTCAGTTGCATTAACTTTACTTTAACCATTTGGAGCAATGACTTAAATATTGTGCCATTTCACACAAGGGATGATGGGGCAGTGGTGGGAATGTACTGAGGACAAACCTGAGAAAACAGAAGGACAACTTAAAAGGGAGGGAAGAAATAAGGATGACTGATTTTTTAGGTTAGTGCAAAAGTAACTGTGGTTTTTGCTTACTAGCTTGGTTAAAGTCTGTGCTTGGAAAAGTAACTAAAATGTAATTATGGAATATGGGAAGAGGGGCATTCTAAAATGGGATGGGGATTTAATGAGCTGTTGCAAGCACATCAAGTTTCCTGCGACCCTGGGGCTGTGGGATGTGAAGATTTTAGAAGACAGATAGAAATAGGCTTCTGAAGGTCAGAGAAATGTGAAACCCAGAGATAAGGAAATGTCAACCATCACTATATAGATGATAGTTAAAACCTTCCCAGTGGTAGAGAGCTGAAGGACAACAGGAGAAGAAAGGAGAGCCAAATACAGAATGTTAGGGAATATCAACATTAAAAGAGAAGGGTAGTAGAAATGGAGGTAAAGCAGTTAGAGGTAGCTGAAGAATCTGAATCAGAATCAGCAGCAGAATAGACACATAATAGAGAATGTAATGAAGTAGGGATTTTAAAATATGTGCAGTACAATCCTGTAATTAGTAATAGTTCTGGCAATCTTTTTTGCATTCTAAATAGAATAAAGTATTTTGGTTTAATTCTAAAAAATATTTCTTCCACTGAAATATTTTAAATCAGAGGCCCAGAAAACAAAGGCTGGAAAGAACCTTAGACATCTAGCCCTCCTGTATATGATAAAAATGAGGTAAACTTTTCTTCTTCTTTTTTTTTTTTTTTTGAGTCGGAGTTTCGCTCTTGTTGCCCAGGCTGGAGTGCAATGGCGCGATCTTGGCTCACCGCAACCTCTGCCTCCCAGGTTCAAGCGATTCTCCTGCCTCAGCCTCTAGTAGCTGAGATTACAGGCATGTGCCACCATGCCCAGCTAATTTTGTATTTTTAGTAGAGACGGGGTTTCTCCATGTTGGTCAGGCTGGTTTTGAACTCCCGACCTCAGGTGATCCGTCCGCCTCAGCCTCCCAAAGTGCTGGGATTACAGGCGTGAGCCACCACTCCCGGCCAAAATGAGGTAAATTTTTCTAAATATCTGTACAAAAAGCATGAAATCCTATATATGCTGAGATTGCTAGGCATTTTACAGTCTTCATTACAGAGACTGTAGGACTTTGGGTCCTGCTTCATCAATCCAGATTTTTCATCTCTAAAACCACAGAAGAGAATGAAACAGAGTAGACTGCTAGTTAAAATGAAATTTTTATCAGACTTTCTGGCTATATCCCCAAATGCACAGACAACAAAAGCAAAAATAGACAAATGAGATTACATAATACTACAAAGCTATGCAACCGCAAAGAAAACAGTCAACAAAGTGAAAACAATCTGTAGAATGGTAGACAATAGTTGCAAACCATACATCTGTTAAGGGGTTAATATCCAAAATATAAAAGGAACTCAACTCAATAGTAAGGAAACAAATAATCCAATTAAAAAAATGAGCACAGGACCTGAATAGACATTTCTCAAAAAGATATACAAATGTCTAGCAGCTATATGAAAAAGTGCTCAACATCACTAATCATCGGGGAAATACAAATGAAAACCACAATGAGATATCACCTCATACCTATTATACCTATTAGAATGGCTATTATCAAAAAGACAAAAGATAAGTGTTAAAGAGCATGTGGAGAAAAGGGAATCCTTGTACATTCTTGGTGGGATTATAAATTAGTTTAGTCATTATGGAAAAAAGTGTGGAGGTTCTTCAAAATAATTAAAAATAGAACTACTATATGATCCAGCAACTCCAATACTAAGTATATATGCAAAATATATAAAACTGGTATGTTGAGCTATCTGCACTCCCATGTTCATTACAGCATTATTCACAATAGTCAAGATATGAAATCAACCTAAATGTCCATTAGCAGATTAAAGGATAAAGAAAATATGGTATATATACATAATGGAATACTATTTGACCTTAACAAGAAAGAAATCCTGTCATTTGTGACAACATGGATGAACCTGAAGGACACAATGTTAAGCAAAATAAGACAGGCACAGAAAGACAAATACCATATGATCTCACTTACATTTGGAATGTAAAAAAGCCAAACTCACAGAATCAGAAAGTAAAATGGTGGTAATGTGAGGCTAGGGGTAGGGGTATTAGGAGATGTCGGTCAAAGGATACAAAATTTCAGTTAGGAGGAATAAATCCATAAATCCAAGAAATATATTGTACATAATGTAGAGTTAAAAATAATATATTGTATATTTGAAATTTACTAAGAGAATAGATTTTAAGTGTTCTTACCACACACACAAAAAATGATAATGTGAGGTAATTCCTATTTAAATAGTATCATTTAGCCATTCTACAATGTATATATATATCAAAATACCATGTTGTACAACATAAATATATAATTTTTACTTGTCAATTAAAAAATAAATGAAATACAAATTTGAGAAGGTAGAAATTAAAAAACTAAGTTTTTATACAACCCAAAATATAAAACAATTTTTTAAAATGGTATATTCATTATCAGGATGTACTTATTTTTAAAGTTTAGATTCCTAATATTTCCATACCATAAATTCAGTCAAAAAGACTTTCAAGTCTTTTGATGAGTATAATATCTAAAAACGTAGTTTGGATAAACATCATTATTATGTCAGCCTTCTAATCCAATTGTACTGTACAACTAACAGAAAATACTGCACAGAAGTCTTAAGATAGGTACTTCTAAAGTAATCGTTTTTTGAACACTCCACCCTTTTATCTCGGTATACTCTCAATTAAATAGAGAAAAACTACATAAAATGATGTAAATTGTCAGCATAGTTAATGCATTTATAATTTCCAATATGTTAAAAAAAACTTGGTATATTTTTAACGTGTAGTTTTCCATTATTTGTATTTTTGTGTGAAATTTTAATAAAAATCTTATGGAATGGCATAAATACTACTATGGGTATAAAAGGGGTATAGATTTTCTTGGAACAAAATATGCAAACCCCACAAAAATAAAAATAAAAACAAATATTTATTGGGTACTTACTTATATATTTAAATGTAAGTTTGTAAAGTGGGGAAAAACATTTAAATTTTTTTCTGGTTTAATTATAAGAATATTATTAGAATCCTTGATAACAGATTATTTCTTAATATCAAGGATTTTATTATATAAGACTTTAAACCAACATACAAAAACAACATCAACCTATTTCTTTCTGCTAGACTAGGGTTTCTTAGCCTTGGCACCACTGAGATTTGGGGCTAGATAATTCTTTGTCGTTGGAGGGTGCTGTCCTGTGTGTTGTAAGCTGCTTAGCAGCACACCTAGTCTCCAACCCCCTCCCAAGTTGCGACAACCAAAAATGTCTCCAGACATTGCCAAATTTGCACTGAAGGGCAAAACTGCCACCGTTGAAAACCACTGCACTAGATCATTCTCATCAGCATATATGCATATTCTAGTATCTTCGATCTTAAAAAAATAAAATATGCCCTTAATCCTACATTGTCTTCCAGCTAAAACCTCAATTCTTTGACTGCCTTTAGAGCTAAAATTCTAGAAAGAGCTGTACATATACCCTGGTTCCATACCTCTAATGAGCTACTCAAGATACTGGAATTTAGTTTCTATCCCACCACTCTATGGCAACTGTTCACTGAGGCACTAGTGATCTCCATCTTGCCCATCCCAAAGAAGATTTCTCTTTCCTCATTTCAGTGGACATTTTCTGTAGAATTTGGACTAGCTGGCTACCCTTTCCTCTTTCCTCTGGCTTCTGAACACGTATTCTACTGTTTTCCCTACTATAATCTATCTGCTGCCACACTGCACTCTTTCTTCTCTATCCTTAATATTAGAGAATGTCAGGGCTTGGTCCAGGCCTTTTGCCTATCTACATTCTCTCTATATTTGGTTTCATATAATCCCTGGGCTTCAAATACCTATCTATGAGCTGATTACTCCCAATATATATCTTGAGCCTAGACTTGTTCCCTTGGACTCCAGGCATATTTATACAATTTCCTAATTGATAGTGACAGTTACATAACTCATAGGCATCTCAAAATTAACATGTTGAAAAACGAGTTCTTAACAGATGTAACCCCTACTCCATACAACTTTATCCTCTGTATTTTTCCCCAAGTCTGTAAATGGTACCACCATCTACTCACTTGCTCATTTCAGGAAAAAGAAAAATCAACCATCTGGAAGTTATTTTTTTATTACTCCTTTCTTTTCGTCTGCTGTTTCTTTAAGTATCACCGAGCCCTCTGTGTTTTCCAACTCCATAATATATTTAAATATATCTACCGCTCTCCATTTCCAATACTGTCGCTCTGGACCAAACCATGACAGTATCTTACTAGGGACACTGCAGTTGCCAGGTCTTCCTCTTTCCATCCTTCCCCACACTCAAACCATTCCCCACCCAGCAGCCAAAGCAGTCTCTTATATCACTCTTCTGCCGCAAACAATGGAACAGCTTCGGGTTACTTGTGGAATAAAATTCAAACCCCTTTCCACTGCTTATGCGGGTGCCTGCCTCCCTAACTTCACCCCCCTCCCACCCCATGACCATGTGCCAGAATGGCAGGTCTCTTCTCTGTTACTAGAATGTGACAAAACTACTCTCTTACTGGGCCTTGGCGTTCATTTGATCCACTGCCAGGAACACTCTTCTTCTGTTCTTCTCATCACTTGTCCCCCAGGGCTCGCCTTGCAAGTCACCTTACCTAACCTTTTTGGACAGAGCTTCCCTGGCCAGCCGCTCTAAGGAGGCCTGCCCCATATACTGTAGTACCACGTAAGGTGGCTACTAGCTTCATGACATGTACTACAATCCATAAGCATCCCTTGCACTTGCTGATGTGGTCACATGTTCACACATCTGTCTGGTGCACAGAAAATGCCTTGGTGCTTGACACGTGCTACAATGAACCTCACTTAGATTTCACTATTCATAAGCCCATCACTGAGTACTGAGCTACTATCAAATGCCTAGAACTGAATCAGGCTTTTGAATAGCAAAGTTCAAAGTAAATAATACTGTATTACCATATCAAATAAATGTATTAAATGCGTCTGACTCACATGAACACTTTTTTGAGAAATTTTAAATTTTATTTCAAAGCAGGGTAGTGTGTGGCCACGGGAAAGTAAAGAGAAATGTATATTAAGTATCAGTCCAACCTGGCCCAGGTTGTTATATAATGCCAAGCATATGATCAAAAGTAAAATTATAAATCATATATTATGGTTATATATATATGCACAATATATATGCTCATATATATTATGCATATAATATGCATGTATGTTAATTTTATCATTCTCTTTAAAATACAGCTACATTTCTAGGTAGATCTATAAATTTTATTTGTTAATAATCTTTTATACATTTATGTGCATTTACAACCATTAACTGTGTTTCAATTTCCAACCATCCTGGATTTATTTTAGATGTTCATCTCCTAAGAGAACTTCTGAATGGTCCTCAAATGTTAATATATCATTGAGTTTATTTGAAACTACTTAAATAGAAATAAAAGACACAACAGATATCAAAACTAAACTCACTGTCTTTCACTCCCCAAAAACTATAACTTCTCTATTCCAGATCAGGCTCTTCTTTTTATTCATTTATGCATTCATTCAAGAAGCTTTCAAGAGCACCTACTATGAGTACCTCACTCTATTATCATTCTTTTTCATCTGCAAATCCCTTTCATTCCACCTCTCTCCCTATCAGTCTCTTCTACATGAATGACAATTCTAAATACCCTTTCAGGAAGGCCTTGTCTATTCCCCAGAGAGGAATGTTTCATTTTTTAAGATCTTCATGTGTTCTGCAGGCGCTTTTGTTCTAGAAGATAACTTGACTGATTTATCACAAGTAATCCATCCTTCAAATATTTATCGAGGCATTTATTTAGGCCCTAAAAACTAAGGTGAAGTTCATGCCCTTCATTTTTAAAGTCAGGGAGAGACTGACATGCAAAGAAATAATTGTGATATAAAGTGGTAGCGTAACACTTAATACAAACATAGGTTTATTATCTTTTTTCTTCCCCATGAGAGGAAAGAAGACATGGCGTTGCATGTAACACAGTGTTCTGCACAAGGTTGTTAGCCAACTGTATACGGGAGAAGAAATAAACCAAATGTAACTTACCGAGTGTTCGGAAAGGTCTCTGACTTGGTAAGTGGGAGAAGAAACCAGGCTTCAATGCATTTGTAATCACAATGTCAAAAAGGTCTGTAAAATCATTCCTAAAAGCAACACAATTTTTCATAAATTTATTTTAAGAATTAGAAAAGGTCCATATAAAACAGAACTTGATCTTTGCTTATCTATTTTACCACAGCATCATTTATCTTTTGATTAACTTTTACATGCTTTATATTTTTCTCACACACTTTAAGGTGAACATTTCACTGGAAATAGAAGGTGGTTGAGTACTAGTCTTCCTGACAGCTCTTTGAAGTATAAACATAATCAGGAAAAAAAAGAGAGCAGCACATAGACTGTAGGTACCAAGCTGGCTTTGGTAGTGAACTCAATAGTTTCTAACAGCTGGAAATATTTGGAAAATCTATCTTCAAATTTGGGGGCCTTGAAATTGGCTGGCTTTGTTAGCTCAAAGAGTTAACAATTTTGTGTGTTACATGGGTCCCACAGAAAGCAGCATTATAGCAAGTCATGGTCATCTTTCAGAGAGTGCTTCAAATGTGAAGAAGATACTTTATTTGACAATCAGTGTAGTCTTATAATGTGGTAACTTTTGTATGACAATAATTAATGATTTTCAATCTGTACTTAGCATTATATTAAGGATTACTTTTGATGGCAAAGGAAGGGTAGCCTTTCTCCTGAAGGACTCCCTATTACAATGGGGGAAACAATATTTACCCAACATTCTAGAATACATTTACAAATCCAAACTGCAATACATAGAAATTAAGATGAAGAAAGACTACGGTTATCTATGCTAATAAAAAAGGAATTAAAATCCAGATTGTTCATTCTACAGCATGGGCCCACTACTAGGATAGCAAATGTCTCTATGAGCGGCACCTTCGAAGACATCCAGGATTTTAGCCGTAATTCACCCAAAGGATGCATTATTATGTATCAGCCTATACATTATTCAGAAAGCAGAAATTCTACTCACAGATTGTAAGCATATCACAGAACAAACTAAAGCCACACATGCTAAGGAACATGGAAATCATGACGCTAAAAAAGCTGGTGAAGGTAGGTTTTAAGGCTCAAACTTGCTCATGGGAATTCGGTATTTGATGGAATTTGAGGAAACATTAGGGGAGACCTAATAGCTCATTATAGAATCTTGCTTTGACCATAGACATTTCCTGGTATTGCCCACAAGAATAAGTATTTACCCACTGAAGTCTATCAACTATTCCTGTCTAATTCTCTACCTGTATTATGCTATTTAACTATCCCCTCATACCCACAAGGCATTACTGTACCATTTTTATGATGACAAAATTGAAGCTTAAAGAGGTTATAAAACCTGCCCCAGGTAATACAGTAAACTGCAGAGTGGGGCTTGAAGTCAAGTCTGTCTTACTTTAAAGTCTATGCA
Source organism: Nomascus leucogenys (assembly GCF_006542625.1). Classification (NCBI taxonomy): domain Eukaryota; kingdom Metazoa; phylum Chordata; class Mammalia; order Primates; family Hylobatidae; genus Nomascus; species Nomascus leucogenys. The sequence goes on along the minus strand of NC_044383.1, from coordinate 102,609,359 downwards.
GTTATTCTGCCTTCATTTTCATGAATTCAATCCCATCCTGGCTGTGTTAAACAGTAAAGTACATGGCTCCACACGGAAATGACTAAAGAGTGGCTGTACTCCAGGTATCTGTGGAGGAGTATAACCTACAACTCAGAGTCTCTCAATCATCATCCAAAGACGAGAAACCAAATTCATGGAAAACTGAAGGATACACAGTTTACCACCTTCTAAAAAACCTAAAACCTGGACATTTGGTGAGCTATGAGCATACTGGTCCCCAATAACATTGCTTTGCTAAAATGTACTTGGTTGGGCTGCTGTCAGCAGAGATTGAGGTATGTCATGAGCAAAAAAAAATCAACTTGTCACTCAGCATTGTTTAAAATAATGATATGCTCATGGCTGACACTTTTAAAAAAGCCCTGGTCTAATTTGCTATCTGTATTTCACAAGACAGTGAAAACCGAATGACTCATCACTCACCCAAGGATATATTCGCAGAGAAGTCTACAGTAATCACTGTGAGAACTGGTAATTAACAGAAGAATTTTCCCAGCATTCTTTAGCTGTCGAAGCCATTTTTTCACAGATTCAGGACAACTGTGTAAATATCTGCCTGGATCTCTTTTTATTTCTGGAAAATATATTCCACAGTTTTCTGAAAAATAAAAATATCAATGAGGTTTCTCTTTTTAAACATTTTTTGACTAAATGTATTCTCTAACGAGTTAATCTCTTTCAAATCTATAGATAAAACTAAAAGGATAAGAACAAGGTTTGACCAACCTAGCAATTATGCCAATACTACTTGCTTTTTAAGAATAGTTCTTTACTTGAAAATACAATATTGTTTGAAAATGTTAGTTGATAATATTCACTGGCTATTTGACAAGAACTGATAAACTGTTAAAACAGGTAACACAAGAAACACAACGTGATCTGCATTTTCAAATGCTGTAAGAGAAAACCTTACATTTGAAATATCAATTGTTACAGATATTCTTTTAATTATTCAATGAATATCTGCTGAATACAGATAAGAAACAAATCAACACTCAGATATTGTACCAGGATCACATCTTTGGCATAAATAGCCAAGAAGGGCGATGAGTTCCTCAGAGTCACAGTTTGCTATTTCAGATAGAATCTATACTAGGGGAGCCATTCTATAGCCTCTGAGAAGTGCTGAGATATCAAATGGAAAAATCGGTGCAAAATAGGCCAGAACAGGCCAAAAGGCACTGTATTTGACAGGGAACAATGAATGACTCGCATCACCGAGGTGGTGTTGCTTGCTCTGCCCCTTTGGAGTGTCCACGGGGTCTGGCTGAGCTCCAAGGCAGATGGTGGCAGTGTTTTCAGATGTCCTGGCCAGACTTACCCATAGTGCTTGCCCCAGTGCCTTTAAAGTTGTGGGGACTTAGCAGACAATTGTAGATTTAGTTGAAATGCTACTAGATTCATAACACGTTTTAGAAATACTATTCTCAGAGCATGACAGAACTAATACGCAGATAAAAAGAATCCAAGATTTTACTTTCTCTAATGGTTAGGAAAAGGACACATATATAGACAAAAAAAAAAAAAAAAAAAGGTTAAACAGCTTGTACTGAATGATAGAGTCTGCAATAGCTAGATATGGGATACATCTGTGACTCTGTCCAGTGTGACACACTTGAAATACTTGAAAGTTATATTTCAAGAATATCAGGACATCAGGAAGAAGAGTCTTTTTTTTTTTTTGAGACGGAGTTTTGCTCTTTCACCCAAGCTGGACTGCAGTGGCGCTATCTCGGCTCACTGCAAGCTCCACCTCCCGGGTTCGTGCCATTCTCCTGCCTCAGCCTCCCAAGTAGCTGGGACTACAGGTGCCTGCCACCACGCCCGGCTAATTTTTTGTATTTTTAGTAGAGACGGGGTTCCACCGTGTTAGCCAGGATTGTCTCTATCTCCTGACCTCGTGATCCACCCACCTCGGCCTCCCAAAGTGCTGGGATTACAGGCGTGAGCCACCACGCCCAGCCAGAAGAGTCTTTAAGTGAAACAAAAACGAACAAATAAAAACAAAAATGGTAGCAAATATTGTGGTCTGCCTCCCCACATCCATCTCCCTCTTCGCTGGGTAGTGCTCTGATATTGTATCAGGTTTCATCTTCCTCTGAGGGGGTCTGTGATGCTAGGAAGGGCAAGGGTCTCTATCAGTATATACCTATCACAGTTATTCCCTCCTCCTGTCATTGAATTGTTTAGGAAGTACTGGGGACCCAGGCATGGCAAATGAGACCTGAGGAGAACTTTGCTGCAGGATCCTGAAGTAATGTAAACCACTGATAAAAATAAACCTATAAAGGGGTGAATATCCCCTCTTCTACTACTGGACTTTACCATGATTATAAATTCTATGTAGAACTGCAGTGGTTATCATCAACACAAAGCAGAAGTCTGATATACCAGAGATAGCAGAGTGGACATATGAAAGGAAACAAACCTGGGTCCCTGATGACATCACTGGGTTTCTGCTTTTGTTTCTGTTTTTGAGACAGGGTCTCGCTCTGTTGCCCAGACTGGAGTGCAGTGTGGCACAGTCATGACTTACTGCAGCCTTAAACTCCTAGGCTCAAGTGATCCTCCCACCTCGGGCCTCTGAAAGTGCTGTGATTACAGGTGTGAGCCACTGTGCCTGGCCACCACTGGATTTCTGATTAAGTCACTGACTAACTCTAACCACCACTGGAAGTACCATTTAACTTCTGGACAATTTCTGGTTGTGTAAAATAACTCAATTTAATAATAATTTAAACATTAAGGATATTTATTATTTGCAACGTAAAGCATCATGATTCAGAAAACATATTGCGTGAATATCATAACCAGACCAAAAATAACAAAAGAAAGAATATTTTGCAATATGCGAATAATATTTAGAAGACCAAAAAACGAAAACAAAGTTTTTGCTCTTTTTATATTTTGCCCTACAGGAACTTCTGTGTGTGAATCTCTAGGATCTATTTTTAACATGCCAGAGGCTATATAATAATAGCCCTTTAAAAAAATTAAAATATATTCTCTGTTTCCCAGAGAAGAGGAAGTACTAGTAAGAAAAGGTCAGTTTAAGAAACAGATGATAATAATAAATCTAAATGGCCAAGAATAGAGAAGTTTGATGAGTGGATGACTGCTAATTTCAGAGGCTGTGTCTCTCTCGTAACTTACTATACCTAAGGGAGTCAGATGTGAGATTATTTCACTTAGAAAAATAACGCTTTTGTAGCAAGAAGAATTTTATGGGCTACATAAAAAAATTTATGGTGTGTAATGCTGAAAACATAGACTTGCTTTCAGAAAACTTGAGAAAAAGTTATTTTTTTGTTGGCTATATGTGCTTAGTGCCATCTAGTGATCAAAATATAAATTACCATTAAAAAGCTACTGTTAACATTTCCAAAGGAATAAAAATACAAGGCATATGCATTTAAATACAATATTTTAAATTTCTTACCTAGGTTAATTTCATTAGTATCTCTTAATAATGTCTGATTCGAAAGAGTACCAATATAATAATTTAATCAGATAGAATTATTTTCTGAAGTCATAACAGAGATGTCCTTGTTTTGTTCATAAGCCAGACTGAAATGAACAAACTAAAAAAGACAAGCCCTGTACAAACATATACCCAATGGTAGATTATGAGTTGCTTTTACTACAAAAGATCAATGGCTGTCATGGAGAAAATATTTTTGCCCCCTTGTGACCTCCAATTATTAAAGGAATAGGAGACATAATTATACAAATAGAAACATCTTTTTATTGAAATAAATCAAGGTATTAAATCAAATGAAGAGTTATGTTAAACATACTACAATGGATTATAATTGTCTATTAAATTATATCCCCAAAGAAACTATAAACTTCTAAAGGCAAGAAATATATCTTTCTGCTTGGCATGGAGCAAGTATTCAATGTATGAATACCTAAGTTAGTGCAGGGGCAGACACAGGAACATCTATGTTTCCTTACATTCAAGGCAAGAGTATCATTAGTACCATACAGCCAAACTGAAGTGATAAAAATAATATTATTCATGTACGATTAAGGCAGCCTATGAAAAAAGTCATGTTTAATTATGATACTAATTAACACTGATTGAACAAAATGGAATTTAGACCTGAGATGGAAAGGGGTGGTATTGTTTGTTCTTAACTCACAAAGAAGCCTGTGTTTTCACTTAACCTCTAAAAGAATTCTATTTCACTGCCACTTTATGTAACTTATTTTCCTGGTTTTTCCACCACTCTTATATCTTTCGATGCTCGTTATTTTCTAGGTCCAGATGAGATTTAAAGGAAATTCTTTTAACAAGCTGATTCTAAGGAATAAAAGTTTACCTCTCCTATGTTAAAAAAATTGGTTAATGTAGAGTGACGGAAATAACACCAAAGTGTTGCAACAGTCTGATATGCACATCAAGTGGCCTGAATACACTGAACAGGATTTAGGGACCTCTCGTGGTAAAAAAATATAGTACAACCTGAATATTAAAAATAGTTTTTTTCAGTTTAACAGACAATTGTGCCACATCACTATTTCTATCATCACTGAATAAGCTCTTTCTTGTTAACTGTATCACTACTGTTTGCATGATTTTTGGCCAGAATCTTCAAAGCTGCTGTCCGAGGGGACTAGAGATGCCAGGATGCTAACACTTCCATGGTCAGCCTCCAAATAAGGTCTGTTGTTTCCATTGCAGAATATAATTTAGAAGAGATTTAAATATTTACAACCTTTACAAGTTATATAAGAGCACGCTAGTGAACAGCTAAAATGCCTAGCGATGAACTGTTTAAATGTACTTGCTGTAGAGATGATATAATTAATTTTCTTTAAACAAGAAACTTTTTTCTTTGCTAAGAGACACTGAAATATTTGTTGGAGGATAAAAGAGATAAATTTATTTTGTTTATTTATAGGTGGCAAAAAATAAAATTAAAATTTATTAAAACAGATTTGCTGTTTATATAACAAAATATATGGTTTATATCTAATATTTTATAATTAAATAAAGAAATCTAGAATATCTAGATTGTGTAAAGTGAAAATCTATATGCTAAATATAATGCTTGGAAAGTCTCTCAAATAAAAGCTGGGAAATGAAGTACAGAATATATGAGAAAAACATAATATATAAAATTTACATTTTAACAGTATCTGATTTCCAGATCTGTAATTTAATTTGCATATCCCGGCCCTACTCCAAAAATTCTGATTTAATTGGTTTGGGGTAGGGCCACAACATTGGTATTTGTTTTTTTTAAAGCTTCCCTGGTAGTCCTAATGTGCTACCAGGATTAAGAATTGTTGCCCTAAAATATAAAAACTAGAATTCTTACTATTATTTTCTGTGTATTTTTGCCTGCTTCATTGGAAATCACAGGCTGTCAGAGGGCAGGGACTTTTGAATTTTATAGTATCTTTATTACCTAACATATAGCCTTGTACATATTAGGTAATTAACAAATAATAACTGTTGCCAATTATCTTAAATGTCATTGTGGTTGATGATCTTTAAAATGTTTACTCTTACACTATACCAATTAAGCATGGTATTCTAGATTTAGTTAAGTATTGTGAATACAGAATGATGGATTTCATTCCTCCTTTGAGAGGAGGATTCCTGGAAAAAGTGTATATTATGGAATTATTCGAAAGAAAAATTATTCGAACAGTTTAAATGAGTATAGACAAGCCAAACAGACTCCTTTACCTCTCTAAAGCCATCAAACTGCCTGACTCTGGGCTGAATACAGTCGATAAATATGATTTTGGTCGGCAGTATTTTAAAATTTTTGGATATTAATGTCCTTGGACAGCATTACATATGTATTCTAATGGTTTACCCACAATCCCACCACACCATATTGTCTACACTTGGCCTAGTCCACTCCCCTGTTGGCATCAGAGTTTACAACCTATTTTTTCTCCTATGATATCGGAATGAATCATTCTAAAAGAACCTAGTTTCCTCTTTCTGACATGGTTACTGGACAGACAACGTAAATGTGGAGAGAGGTTTTTGAAGGTCTGCCTGGTTTTATTCAAAATGTAACGAATCCTTTAATGAGGACGCTGACAGCTGGGAGGGTCAGCAGATGGATCTGATGACAGAATCACATACAATAACATCTGGACAGGCTGTAAAGTCGACAAGGTGACTCAGTGAGGTAAAATTTCACAGGGAGAGATGTAATCTTACCAGGTTGAAAGCTCAGCCATACAGGCCTAACGATGGAGGAGCTGTTGTTGGTCAGCAACTTCAAAATATACAGCTTACAGTCAGCTTAGGCTCCACAGTATAGACAAAGCAAAATAAAAAGTTTGGAGACCATGTTTTGCAATTTATTTAGTTACTACTATGTACTTTTGATATCATGTTTCTGGAAAAATATTTGTGCTTCAGAAAGCTGGGTAAGAAGCATTTGTCCTCCTTTATAACCCTAGGCATAATCTTATCTTCATGTGCTCCATATTATCCAATTAGGTGATTAGATTGTAGAGCTACATTAATATCAGTACAATGTTCAGAACCAGGAAAGCAATAATTTCCACTCTTTTAATCATTCTCAGGCTAAACCTTGACAACTGGGTTCTATTCTGGATGATACTTTTCACAAGAAAGTGTGTCCAGAGAATGATGATGTTAACAATTCCTATGCCCCACCCTGGAGACCTCTGGTGGAGCCCCAGAGATATACACCTGGCCAAGCAGACATTTGCAAACCTGTGAAATAGGCAGCTTCAAAGGACCATATTAATCTTAGAGTTGCTTGAGTCTATGCCTCCATGGTGATGTCCAGCCAGATAACTCTTTTTTTTTTTTTTTACTATACTTTAAGTTTTAGGGTACATGTGCACAACGCAGTTAACTCTTTAGCCACATTGAACACCCATTTCCACAGTGTTTCTCCTCCTCTAAAATGTCTTTGTATTTTGAATATGATATTTCAAAAACAGACTTTCGGTAGAGTAGTGGGTCTCAAAATGAAGGTAAATTAGAATTATCCAGAATGCTCTCAAAAATACTCCCAGTTTCTGATTCAGTAGGTCTGGGGTGGGGCCTGAAGATGTGCATTTCTAACAATTTCTCAGGTCAACTGACAGTCCAAGAACCACACTTTGAGAATTACTTCAGTAGAATACCCCTATAAAACCAGACAGATTTCTGAAAGTCTTTTTTCTCCTAGCAGAACATGGTCCTCACTATTTTGGCTAGAAGTGCAAAGCCAGATTATGCATATTTAACGTTATCTGATAAAAATGCTCAAATCTGTGTCTGTGTTTAAAAACATTTTAAGTAAAAATCTTTTTAAGTAAAATAAAATTTATTTTTATTTCCTTTATAAGAAGGATATATGTGAGAATAAAGACCTGATGAACTGTTTTACGTTTTTCAGTGTACTATTTCACATTCACTTTCATTTCTCAGCCTTGAGAGCAATACTTTTGTATGTAAAGTAGAAAAAGCACACACTTTGGAGTCAAATGGCCTAAGTTTGAATCCCAGGTTTGCCACTTACAATATCAGGATTTTTGAGAAATTTACTTAAAAATTTTAATTCTTAATTTCTTCACCTATAAAATCTCATTAAATTACGGAGAAGAAAGCCAGGCACAGTGATGTGTGCTACTATAGTCCCCGCTACTTGGGAAGCTGAGGCAGGAGGATCACTTGAGCCTAGCCTAGGCAACACAGAGATATCCCATCTCTTAAAAAACAAAAAAAAAGTAGTGTGGGTAAAGTATCCATCTCATAGTGCTTGGCACAAAATCCCCAATAAGAATTCCCTTTCACCCCTTCTACTTACCTAGACGCAACTCTTTCTGATCCTTTTGCAGGGAGCCTATCACTAGAGGTGAAATAGCCAGGATCCTGTGCCTGTTACTGCACTTCTCAAAGTAGCATTAGTTTTTAGTAGCTCATTATAATTGAAGGGGCATTTTCATGTTCTCCTACATGTGATCTACACATAGAACAGATGTTACATTTATTGAATATAAAACATTATAGAAGATGTGAAGTGGACTGAGTTTCCAAGATGGACACAACAATATCTCCCACCTCACATGTCTAGAGTTCGAGTTAATTGTTCCATTCTTTTATACCTGGGCAGGTTATTTTACTGCTTTGACCAATAGAATGTGGTGCGAATGACCCTGTGTTAGTTCCAGGTGTAGCCCTTAAATGGCCTGGCAGCTTTGACTCCTTACCTGTTGGAAGCCGTGTGCCATGTGAGATGTGCAACCAATCTGAGGCTACCTGAGATGCTGTGAGGAATAGGTTAGATGAAGAATTTGTGTTGTAGGTGCTCCAACTGCCAGCCCCAGCTGAGTGCTGAGCTAAAAGCTTCAACTGCAAGACATATAGTGAGCCCCTTGGACATCCAGCCCAGTCATGCCTTCAGAAGACTACTGTCCCCACTGACATCTGACTGCAACCACAGGAGAGACCCCATGTTGAGAAGCACCCAACTAAGCTCAGAATCCGTAAGTGACATAATACTGAGTTTTGTGTATTGGTATCCTATGGAGCAATAGATAATCTAAACAAGACGCTTTGGAATAAAGTCCCAATTTTAATTATTATCTCTATGCAATTCAAGATAAAATATTCAGAAATCCTTTTAGAAACAGATGAAATAAAAGTAAACAGGCTCTAAATTGTTTTCCTTCACCTCCAAAAAATAACTCAAAGGTTTCTACTGCATATAAATTTACAAAATGTAAATACATGAAAAGCTTTTGTCAGCGTAAATGTTTTAAACAGTGTAAAGAAAACCAAAATTAACAAGTATTTAAAGCAAATTCTACATACTTATCACTTCTCATCTAGTTCAAATATGAAATGCTTAGAAACTGAAAATAACAATAAACTGCTGAAATACACAGTGATTATAGCAGTAAAAAATGAATATCCTGGGATGTTTGTTCCCCTGCCTCCCTGCCACCCACTAAATCTCAACTCAAAAACTTTGGATTTTTCTTAAAAAACTAGATTGGTATTCAAAGGAATATGCATTTTGAAGATCAAATTTTATCACAAGAGTGCACTATTTCCTTAGTTAATTTAGTTCAAATATCCTCAGTTTCTTCAGAAATATCTTTTCTTACTAATAAAGCCAAAAGTATGCAGAGTTATATTTCACTTAGAAGCAATCCATTTCAGAACACACATAAAGATTATAATCACAAAGGATTACTTGTTCAATGTCCAGACAGTGTATTATATAAATAGGAAAGCCCTCTCTAGCCTCCTAGGTCTGTGCCACATCTATACCTTGCATAGACACAGTAGTTAAGCAGCTATTTTAATGAGGCACTACTCTGTTTTTCACTATACTTTTCCACCTGTATTTGTATCACATCAGTTATATCTTCTATATGTTTTCACAAAATATCACCTGGTTAGTTACTCCATGGTAACAAAAGAAAAAGGAAAAAAAGAACATACTAAAGTTTCAAATCAGTGAGATTTTAACTCTGATAATTGTTTTGACAGAGTTATTAACTTTTTACTATAAAATTTGAAATAGAACTGATAAAATAGTATTAGAATAACGAAATAATTTCTTTGATATAACAAACATAAATATATAGGATAGTCTATGTGTAATACTCTGCATTGCTTGAGGAGTAATAATGCCCTAAGCCTGGGTTCTTATCCTAAAATCTACACATGGGCATCAGTGCGTGAATGAAACCCCAATACTCTTTGCAACATTTTGTTCATTGGTGTGTTGTGTGTGTTGGGGGATCAGAGCAGGTGTAGGCTCTCTAGCTTTAATTAGATTCCTGAGGCTAGGGACATGAAGAACCACAGATTCTCTTAGACTTGCACAGTACAACAAAGCAAACATTCCAATATCCCTCTCTGTGTTATAGTCGAGAAAAATCTTATAAAAATGTCTTAGAAAAAGGAAATTCTCTGTAATAGTCTAGAATTTGTACACAATTTGTCCAGGAATAAATATACTTTCTGGATTCTATATTTTTTACATGTAAATATTCTAAGCCCAATACATTTATACTTATTTAGCATAGCTAATGAATGGGTGTTCTAGTTAAATTAATTTGTAGGTTAATTAAGAATAACCAAATATACAATATAAAAGCATACATAAAATATAATCAACTCTTACTGTTGAACCTATATGGAAAAAAGAACTATTTAAAGAGATTAAATTATTGCTTTTTTAATATATGATACACTTTTGCTACAGAAAATTCATTGTATTGGGTTTTTTACTGCTGCACAACAAACCACCTCAAACATGATGGCTTAAAATAACAATGTATTATCATCTCCTGATTCTGAGGGTTGACCGAACTCAGCCAGGCATTTCTCACTTGGAGTCGTGCCCGGGGGTATGGAATCATCTAAGGGTTTCTTCACTCACTGTCTGGCACCTGGGCTGGGCTGGTTGGAACGGTGAGAGCTGGTGAAACAAACATCTCTCCACTTAGCTAGCTTGAGCTTTCTCACTGCATTTGGATCTCAGGGTAGTTGGATTTCTTAAGTAGCGATGGGTTTCCCCCAGAGCAAGTGTTTTAAGACAAGCAAAAGCTGCAAGGCTCCTTATGACCTAGTTTTAGGAATTTTACAGTAGCACTTCCGCTGAATTTTACTGATGATAGAGGTCCAGCTCATTTTCAAGGAGAAGAAAACAGAAAGGTGTGACTTCTGGGAGGCATGATTCATTAGGGAGCTATCTTTGTAGACTAGCTGCCAAACATACTAATACTTCTATGTGATTCCTGCCAGTGTATTTTCTGTTCATATCTAACTCTGTGGGAATTTTAAGCATACCATACATGGTTTTTTTACCTGTGTTTCTGTTCAGCATTGTATCTGAGGAATTTCCTATGGCATTAACATTTATTTTAAAACATTTCCATGGTTTTAACTTAATATCACATTTTAAAATAGATTATTTATAATAATTATCCTCATAATAACTGACATAATCTGAGTGCTTATTTTTGCCAAACACAGTTCCAAGACCTTTATAACTATTAATGGATTTAATTCTCATAAAGACCCCATGAACAGGTCCTATATGATTCCCATTTTGCAACTGATCCGAGACACAGAGAGGCTAAGGAACTTGCCCAAAGTCACACAGCTACCATGTGGCAGAATCAGAATTTGAATGCAGGCAGTCTGCTTTCAGAGCTTGTGCAATACTGCCCCTCCAGTTACAAGGCATTTGGGGACTCTATGGTAACTACAGAGTCACCACAAATCCTTACTTTTTTTTTTTTTTCCACATGGTACATTATTATGTAGTATTACAGTTCAGGGGTTTGAGGTTGGTCAGAATTTTAATAAGTGAGAGTTCAGAATTTGGATAAATTTTGACAAATCAAATTAGCTTCTTTTTTTACACATAAATTTATTTAAAATCTTGCAATGTGGAAAGTCTTTTAAGCATGGCACTGAACTCGAAAGCCATAAAAGAAAATTGAAACACCAAATTAGATTTCTGCAGAGGAAAAAAGTATCCACCAATATGCATTCTAATTATATCTAGAATTGAAAGGAGCCTTAGAAATCACACCCTTCAACCTTGTCATATTAAAGATGATTAAGTAGCCACCACATATTTTGCTCAAAATTACAGTTAGTAACAAACCTAGGTATGGAATAGAGTCCTCAAGAATCCTAGTCCACTAAACCTCATCATTTATGTGTCTAAATTTATATGTTTGAGATCTAACTTATTTGATGACCATTATCTGTTAAAGAAAAATAACTTGCGTTAAGAAGCAGAAATCAAATGCTTTAAATGGTATGCCTGTTTAGCTATATAATTATTGGATAATAATTATAAAATTCAATTCTGCTTTTCCTCAGGATTTCTGTAGAAGTTCTTTGTAGTCACTGAACTGATATTGTCTCTGCTATTATCTGGAAACTCAGACCTTCCACTGAGATGGGAAAAAAAACCCAAATAAACGTCTAAAATTAAGGCATAAATATTATCTCCCTTCCTGGAATACTCTGCCTTCCCTCTGCCACCTGGTGAACCTTGGAGGCTTGTCACAAGGTTACCTTCCATGAGGAGCCCTCCCCAATACCCACTCTGCACATCAGTGATGGCATTCATCATGTTACACTATAATCAACACTTGTAATAAGCATATTTATGTATTTTTCTTTCTTCTGAGACTCTGAGATCTTTTAAGAAAAGAACCATCTTAACATTCATGTTTATACTCCTAATATCAGGCAAGTACCAGAGGATTCCTAACTACAGAAGTAAGTGTGTGTGGGAAAAAGCTACCAGGCAAGACTTACCAGGTGACCATAAAGACCAGAGGTTGGCAAACCACAGCCCACAAGCTAAGAAAGGTGCTTACATCTTAAAATGGTAATATAAGTATCAATATAATAGCCTTAATTTTGTCTCTTGGTGCCCAAAGCCTATAATATTTACTATCCGGCCCTTTAAGAAAAGATTTGCTGAGTCCTGATATGTAGTATTTAATAACTACAGGACAGTAACATAAGAAAAATACAATTAGTTATATATAACACACTATTATTAGAAAGTACCAAAAGAATAATAAAATCATCAATTTAAGAGACTTTGTTTAAAGGCTATGCAGTGTCTGAGCAGAGTGAATATTACAAAATCATTTGTGATCAAACTAATGAAAGACAACATAAATACCTTTATGTATCTTTTAATCACAGTGGATCCCGAGCCATGATGTAACTGCCCTTCAATTATTCTCTGGCCTGGGTTCTCTATTAGTATATTCTATGAGCCAGATGATGGGTCTCTTTACTCTGCCATCTCTTTAAAACCTATCTATATGTGCCTTTGCTATTGCTTTTATGATTTTAGCACACTTTATTTTTTTTTTAAATAATAAAAAAAAATAATAATAGCACACTTTATTTTTAGTCTCTGAATAAGATGTTTTCAGGCTCACTTGGTCTGCTTGTTAAAAAAGCAATCGCAGGGGCCACAGAAAGACACTACAAGCCTAGGGCTGAAAGCCACCACTGGTAATATTTTTCCTTATGAATGTCAAAGGAAGTTGAAAGATCCCAAAAATGCACATGATGACATGATGACATGATCAGAAAGAACTAAAGAGCCTGTAGCTTGAGATGAATGAATAAAGGCACTATTGCCTAAGTACAGTCTTACAAATTAACTGTGCAAGAAATAGGAATGTTTTCCTTGGTACAGCAAAATAAAGATGCCTCCAGGTAAAACCTGGGACAGGTTTTAGGGGTTAGCTTCAAAGAGATACACTGTAGGTTTTATTTCAAACAGTTTTAAAATGTATTTGTGAAGCACAAAACCATTTTGGGAGGGTTTTGTTTTCAACAGAAGTCAGCCCACTGACATTATCCTTACTTGAAATCTTCCACCTCCTTCAGAAGAGAGAAGCTGGAAAAAGTTAGGAGAACTAAAATGGGATGCCTCGGGGCAAAGCAGACTCAGAAATGTGGCAATGCTTATTCCTTTGAAAAAAGTTACAGTTGACTTCTCTAGCTTTGGGGCACAAAGAGATCAGAAAAAATAACAGGAACAAAATCGTAAGCTAGACATTGGGGTCATTAACTATCAATGTCTTAAGGAAATCTGCTCCACACTGAGGACTGAAGTGCTCAATTATTTAACAAACAAAAGACCTGGAATAGAACTTTCACTGTGTTTCTTCTAACCTGGTTTTTCTTCTATAGTAGGTAGCCTAACAGAATGCCAAGACAATATTTCAGTATGTATACACTATGCTAAACTCAGCTCCCAAATAAATATAAATAACAAAAATAATCTGTGATGGGAACCCAGTCCTCATTCCATAATGATCAGTAATGAGGCACAGAGTAAAGAAAGCCTGGGGGCAGCTCTTTATAGTCTCTGCAAGGAGTGGGCAGAGACTCAGGTAGAAATACAGTGGGAACCTGGGCACGAGGGGTTCTGGGTTCCCAGAATATTCTACTCTAAGCAGGGCTTCTAACCATCTAAATTCCTCTTTTTTCTTCTTTGGTCTTATTTTTGCCTCCTTCACACTGCCTGCTTCCCATCTAATGCAACAAGTTTATATATTTTGGGTATTTTTTAGAACTAACAAACATATAATCATAATAAAATAACAATCATATATACTTTTCAAACATAAAGATGAAAGACTTTTTAAACCAAAAATTAAGTAACTCTTTACCTGGTTAGCGTGAAAAAAAATCTGAAAAATAAGGTTGTAAACTTAGTCTTTACCTATATAATATGTACATATGTATCTATCATCTATCTAAAGATTTTAAAGGATTTTTTTTGCTTTCTCTCTTTAGAATACATTAAGTCCACAATGAAAAAGAAAACATTTACTTCTACAGCTATAGACTCTATTGATCTTAAAAGGAAATGCAGGTACAGAAAAATTTTTTCCCATGATTTCTTAAGACATATGATCCATTTATTGAGTGCATACCTTCAATTTTTCAGAGTAAAGTGGAAGAAATCTGCTGTAGGCAGGGAATAGGTATAGTTATTAATGCAGAGATATCAGCTCCCAGAGGATCTGAATAAAACAATATGGTAATAATGAAACTATTTTCTAATAAAAAATTATATTCTTTTGATCTAGGAAAAAGTTTAAGAAAGCATATGACATAAGTGATCAGACTATTTATTTTTAAAAAGAAAGATGTCAATATAAATCCAGAGAACTCTAAACTCTAGAATTACTCAGTAAACAAGAAGAAAACATTCAAAATCCAATTTAAATGAGACAAATATTTTGCACACAATTATTTGGCAAATGTTAGCAATAAACACTAAATGCCCTATGTGTATTCAATGAAGAAAAATGTGAGTAAAGAGGAAACTGCACTAGACTTCAACCAATTAACAGTTTATCTAAAAACTACCACAAAGAAAATGTTTTGTCCTCCAGATAAAAAATCCATTTAAAACATCAAAAGGAACTTTATCTAAATGTCTCTTGCCAGCAAATTAAATCATTATGGAGCAGGGTAGGAGGGATGGCAGAAAGAAATTCATAATTTGCAGGTGACTTCATTAAGAAACAGCTGTTGCTGTTGATGTAAGGAGAGTTGCTATTCCATTTCTACTGAAAAGCTTCAGAGGACAAAGTTCTGTACCAGAGTAGACACACAGATAAAAGTATATTACAGGATATGGTGTCCAGTGTTCCTGGGTGGTATGGACCCAAATCAGACAGTCTCGAGTCAAGTCTTAGTTGTGCAATCTCCTTGGGTAAGTGCTTTAGTCATTCAGAGACTGTTGGCTTATCTATAAAATGATCACAGTCGTAACACTCACCTCATTAGGTAATTGTGTGAATTATATGCAATGATATATGTGAAACATTTAGCACAATGCTTTATACATAGTAAAAATTTTGTGTTAGAGCTATTTTTACTTTACCAAGTTCCTCTGGCTTAAGTACAGGCAGTTGATTAACCACGAAATGCTATGGGCCACACTGCATCATGGAATTGCCCTGCATGGGCCCAAAATGCAAGATTTCCCTTATCAAAATGCTACTTACCTTCAAAACATATTTAGAAACATATGCTATGAAAAAACCCTAAAAGTCCTACTGAGCGGGAGGCAGGGTGGTTCTACTTTTTGTTACTTCCAGGAAAAAACACTGGGTTAGATGGTCCAGTGGTCTATTAGATCATTCTCAAAGGACTGAGCAGAGAGACTTGGGGTGGCTACTAGAACCTTGGGGACCACAAAACCTAATCTCCTCATTGTGCAGATATGAAAATGAGGCCTAGAGAGGCTGACTTGCCTATCATCATGATGTAATGAGGAAAATGGCAGGATGGAATGAAAATCTTGGTCTCTTTGATTTTTTCATTACACATTCCTTACTATCGTATCTACTAATCTTATTGTTTTATCCCCTTTATTAAGACATTTTACAGCCTTGTTGTAAAGATGTAAATAGAATTAGTGCCTTTTAATACAAAATCAGAATAAAGATGGAAACTACACAAACAGCTGGTTTATTCTTAAAGAAATGTGTAAAATATCTGAACAGCCTTTTTTCTCCCCCAATTTATTCCACACATTTAAGGAATTTCCTTTGGGAAGACTAGGTCTAGCAAGATCAGATGCTCTGTATATCTGTGCAGAGACTGTGGGGCTCCAGAGGGAGAAGCTCCTGACTCAGTAAGTTCCAACCTACCAGATAACACAGAAATTACCTTTCTAAGGTTAAATGTCATTTTAAAATTATCTCATAATTACTCAAGTAAGATATGTGAACACTTCCAAATTTCCAAATATGTTCTAAATTTTGAAACATAAAAAAAAAAGTCGGAAGTCTTCTCTAAATAGTGCTCTCAATTTCTGGTCCCTAGTATCATTGTTGTCATTTTAGTGTCACACCAAGCTTGTCCAACCCAGCTTATTTTGTTGTTGTTCTATTTTGTTTTGTTTTAGGCTTTTAGCAGCCTGAAGACTTGGTTTTTAGTTTCTGTCTGTAATGATAAGCAGAAAACAGGGATGAGCAAGGGGTTTTACTGGCCTAACCAGAAACAGAAACTAAGAACCCATGAATGTATTATTTCCTTGGACACTTCTGCACTGTCTACTTTTCAGATAAATTTCTACAGACTTGCATACACACATATGTAGTTCACATTTTGGTGTGAATCTTTCCAATAAGGTGTTATGGACTTACACACACATATACATGTATTTTCTAGTACACATTTTGTGCAATTTGCTTTCTTCATCCAACAGAATGACTTCAAAATCTAGCCATGTACTTAAATCTAGCCAGGTAATTGTAACAAATAATTATTGAGCACCTACTACACACTATTCATTGTTCTACTTGTTGAAAACATGGACAAAGTTTTTTCTCTCATAGAGCTTACATTCTAGAAACCCTTCATTCTTTTTAACCACAATATTGCAATCCAGCATATGAATACAACAATCCTTTGGTGATTTTTTTCATTATAAATTCTGGAGTAAACAACATTGTATCTGAGTCCATGAACACATGTGAGTACTTCTTTAGAGCTTATAAATGTTAAATGGCTGGCTCATTGCATATCTGCATTTCTAATCTTAATATTTACACTGAGTTTGCTTTCAGAATTGTTGGGGACAATAGTTTTTAACATTGTTAGCAGCATATATGTGTGTACACTTACCCCACACTCTAATCAGGTCATACTGTCAGATTCTTAATTTTTGCTAATATACTAAGTGAAAGTGGACATCTCATCATTGTTTTACCTTGCATTTCCCTGATTACTAATTAGGTAGTGCATCTTTTTGAATCTTTCTTAGTCACTACCTCTCATCCCTTTTACATTTCTACATTCAAGGCTGAGAATGAAGTAATTACCAAAAAGCAATTTGTTGTATTCAACTGAGTAAATTGAAGGCTATTTATGAAGTTACTTTATTATAAAAATTCAACAAACACACTCTGAGAGCACTTGACAAACTCGGTGGTATTAACTCCTGAAGTGTTTCTTACCCCACCAAAAGCCTTCAGGCTCACGGCAGTGCATCACCCTCTCCCTTACCCAAGTGTTTCACTGCAGGACCAAATTCCAAATTATACTGCCCAAAGTGAGCTGGGTCAGAGGCCACAGCCTTCGAGGGCTTTTTTTCAGCGGGTCTATGGAGAGCTGGGAATAGGTATATTTGATGATCACCGTGTGTGTGTCAGGGCATCTGTGGTCTAAAACTACTGATGTTCTCTAAAAGGTAAATTATGATAATAATTATAGATATCAAGTGGCAAAAAATCTTTCTGACAACATCAAGTACTGGTGAGCATACTGAGAATATAAAGTATCTGGAACTCACACTGTGCAAGTACTTTGAAAAATTATTTGGCAGTTCCTACTAAAACTGAACTCACAAATACACCCTATAATGTGGCAATTCTAATTCTAGGTGTAGATCTAAGGGTAACATGTAAATAGGCACGAAAATCACATGTAAATGATGTTCATGAGGCATTATTTGTAACAGTCCCCAATTAAATTAACCCACGTCTACCAAAGGTAGGATGAATAAATAAAATGTGGTGTAGTTATAGTAATATAATGGCATATTGTACAGCAACGAAAACTAATGAATTACTGTGAGATTCAGTAACAGGGAGACATTATAGGAGCATAATGTTGAGGAAGAGCCACTAGACGCAGGAAAATACATACTGCATAATTACATATATAAAGTAAAAAATGAGACAAAATTAATCTGTGGTGTTAGGTGTCTCTCCAGGAAAGGGATGTTGGCTAGAAGGGAGCATGAAAAGAGTTTCTGGGGGACTGCAGGGCTCTATTAGCTAAAAATATGTTCACATTTAATAACAATGTATAGTAAAGTAGTAATAAAGAACTGACATAATAGTTTCATGACCATGAAAATGAATCCAAGAAATAGAATAAAAACAAGTGTTAAATCAGAAATGAAAGACTCACATTAAATGAGAATCTAATAGAACACTGTAAAACTGTTTAGTATAGAAAAGCAACCACTCGGTAATTTGGTTTGTTCAAATTTGCATTAAGTGACATTTTACATTAACTTCACTATTTCCTGTATCTTACCATAAAAATGTTTTTTTAATATAATCTGTGGGAAAAAATTTGTGTATTAAATTAAATTTAAAAAAGCACTTGTATTAAGAAGTGAAAAACCATGTTTGGAAAAGAAAAAGTTTATTATGAGACAGCCCCTCCCTCCCTTTTTGCATTACTACATTACCCCTAGTAATATTTGTTGCCTTTGTACTTTCCTCACTCCTTAAGATTTTCTAGTTAAGGAAATGTGAGGTAATTAAGAACTGTTACTTTTTCTGATTCCTTCCATAGAGCTTCTGAATTTACTTGCTCAAGTTAACAACAATAATAAAAATAGCTGTCATTGTCTTTATTTTAATGTTTATTTGCAATACATTTATGAAATTACACACTGCAGTTCCCCCTTTCCTAGACTATAATCTCAGAATGCCATTCTTAACCTAACGAACATCATGTGACTGGATTTTCATATGACTCTGTAAATATCACTAAATCTAAACTTAAAGTGTCACTGAACTTTGCGGGCATCAAATTAACAGATTTGCATCTGTAAAAGAAAATAGCCTTTGTTTTTAGAATTAAAGAAATAAACTTATTGCCAATAATAATTTTCTAAAGATTCAAACTCTTAAAGGTGGAATCAAGAACATATGGGATCATTGTTTCCTCATTTCCCCTAAAAAAGAGTACGGTGAACAAAACTCAGTGAATTTTATTTTTTAGTGATGAGTTTAAGAACTTACAGCTTTAGATTTAAGTGGGCCAAAATTGAGAAGGAACTTTGTTCTGCTACTGATCTATGTATTCCAACCATGCTAAGCATAAGAAAAAAAGGTACTACAGAAATGTTTTCTCGAAAAGAATAGCTAAGTGTGTGCAAGCAAGGCCCAGAGCTAAGGTAGCAGAGGAGCCTGTATCACATGGAGGATTCCTACACTGTCTAGACTGGTGCTCTAGCAGGTATGGGCCACAGGTGGCTACTTCAAGTTAAATTAAGTAAAATTTAAGTCAGTTCCTGCAACTCCCTGCCACATTTCAAGTGCTCAGTAGCCACATGTGGTTAGTGGCTACCACATTGGACAGCCTGGATATAGACTATTTCTTTACTCCAGGAAGTTCTATTGGTCAGCACTCCTCCAGGTGTAAACTAACTTTAGTTCAGGGTTCCTAAAATTATCAGCTGTAGGTGCATAAATCTACCAGTGTGGCATTTGGATCCAAATAATAAGCAAACATGATTTGGTCCAGAAATAGAGCATTTAAAAAAGTAGAGGCAATAATTATAATCACAAAACCATGCCAAGGCTTCCGTGCAGGCTAGAAGGGGAAATACTCTGCCCAGAATCAAGTGGCTTAGGCTGTACACCAGTGTTTCTTTCAGCTGCATGTCCTTGCCCATGACCTTACATGTCAGAAGTGGCCATATATTACCCTCCTGACTTCATGGGTGGGATGGGATGTCAAACAAGCCTAAATAATAGTAAGCACATGTTGTCTGCACTATTATCTTTATATTAACCAATACTTTTAATATCATCAGTAAACCTGACTCTGACAAATGCTCACCTCACTGAAGTTCTCAGAACTGAAAAGCATTACCGAGGCAGTCCCATAAGTCACTGGTCTCATTAGGGAAATTTGATTGGTCAATTCTTCTTCACCAACGGATTACAGAACACTACTCTATATGCTGGAGTGATTCTAAATTCAATTTCTATAACAAACTATGTTCAAATACATACCTTTATATAGTGCAATATGCCCAGAATGAATAAACAATACTGTTCACTGAAATAAAGGTGGTGGGAATGACTTCCAATTATACAGTTAGTTATAATGGCTACAGCCAAAAAGGCAAGAGTATCATAGAGGTAACTAATTGTAGCTACCTATATTAAACTTTTTAATCTGCTTGTGTATTGTCCCTCCAAGATTTTACATGTGGTGACTCATTCTGAAGGATCCCCTCATCTCACCTTCTTATTCTGTAGACATCTAGTTGCAGTACCTCTTGGGCAAGTTGGTACTTCACTCCTATTGGGCAAGTTAGTACTTCACTCCTACTGGGCAAGTTGGTGCTGTGGGGTGCTACCATAGTACCTTCCTGCTTTTTTCCATTCCCCTTGAGAACAAAGAAACTCAACAGAGAACCTTTCAGACCTCGGTTAGAAAAAAGCACTGGTAAGCTGTAAGGCAGCTATATTTCTGAGTGGGTGGGGGAAGAAGAAGGGAGCATATGTGGATTTCCTCATAAGAAAAAGTAATACATGGTCTGCCACAGGATTTATGCCAAGAAGGTGAAGAACTGTTATGTGATATCCTTCAGCTTCTTTAGTTGGGAACCTGAAACTGCTCCAAGCTAGTGGGAGAAGAGATGAAGTACGATCCATAAGGACATTAAACATCACCCAGAGAGAAGTTGAGGAATGACTTCATGAATAGACTTTTAAAACTAAGGGAATTATACACCAGAGCTCGATAATATCCTTCTGGATAAAATAATCATTACTTATAATAGTGTCTTATCTTTATTTAGCCATGCTTTTTAAAATAAATTTAAAATTTTAGTATGGTTTTAGATGGACAGAAAAATTACAAAGATAGTCCAGAGTTCCCATACACCTCACACTCAATTTCCCTATCAATATCTTTCAATATTATGGTACATTTGTCACAATTACTGAAGCAATACCGATACATTATTATTAACTAAAGTCCTCACTTCATTTAGATTTCCTTAATTTTTACCTAATGTCTCTTTTCTGTGCCAGGATCCCATCCAGGATACCATATTACATTTACTGGTTATGTCTCCTTAGGTTACTCTTGACTGTGACATAGTTTCAGACCTCCCCTATTTTTGGTAACTTTGACAGTTTTATGGAGTACTAGTTATTTTGTAGAATGCCCTTCAATTGGGATTTGTCTGACATTTTTTTCATTAGACTAGGTTATGTGTTGTTGGGTAGAAGACCATGGAGATAAAGTGCCATTCTCATGTTATATTAAGGGTATATACTATTAAGGGTCACTGTTGATGCTGACCTGGATGATTTGGCCGGGACAGTATTTGTCAGGTTGCCCCACTGCAAAGTTACTCTTTCTCCCTTCTTTCCATACTGTACTCTTTGTAAGGAAGTACAATGCACAGGCTACCCTTAAGGAGCAAAAATTCATGCTCTACCTTCTTGAAGGTAAAATGTGTGCATAAACTATTTTGGAATCTTTTGCGTGGTAGATTAGTCTCCTCTCCCCATTTATTTACTTGTTAATCACTTATTTATATCAGACTCATTGATGGTTATTTTATACTCTGGGTTATAATTCCATACTACTTTATTTATTTTGTTCTCAAATTGTTCCAGCATTAGCCATTGGGAGCTCTATCCTTTAATTCCTGTGTCCCTTTTACATACCTCCATCATTATAATTTTTTTAAAAGCATTTATTTACTTTCTGGCACTACAAGATGCTCTAGGTCATCTTGTATATTTCCTGCCCCAGGCCTGAAGTCAGAGATTTCTCCAAGGAGCCCTGGCTTCTAATACTGGAGAATGGTGTTAGAAACCAAGATCTGAGTGCTAGGTGACTTCTTTGTTTTTTAAAGATGCTTTTGTACATACATATTTCTCTTTCCACAACCTTGATGACAGATAGGTAAACTAAGGCTTAGACTAGTTAAAGGATTTGCTTAGTGCCAAGGCTAATAATAGCAGTGTTGGAATAAAACTCAGTCTTCCAATGGTAGTTCCCTGTCCTTTGACTATCTAATGTCTTCCGGATGAGAACACAGCATGAAAGACCAGATTAATAACCTATAAGAAAAGGAAAAAGGCACTTCCAGAAGATAGTCCTTTCAGGAGGGAAAATTTAATAGGCGTAACTGACAAACTCTCTTGTCTATCTAGAAGAAACAACTGGAGATTTTGTCTTTCACGGAAAGATATTTTTATACATTATGGCTTTTGACTGAGGGTGATTTAGCTCCCCTCATCCCCAGGGACATTTGGCAATGTCTGGAAAGATTTCTGGTGGGTGGAGGGTGTTGCTACTAGCATCTAGTGGATAGAGGCCAGGGATCTTGCTAAACATTATATAATGCACAGAACAGCTCCTCCAACAAAGAATTACCCAGTTCAAGATGACAATAGTGCTAAGGTAGCTAAAGGAATAAATACTAGAAGATTCTTCATCTAATTTACACTGTATATTCTAACTGAATTACTTTTCTATTGGTGGCTATTGAGGGATCACCATGGAACACTCTGTCTCATTCTGTGACCTCATGAGTTAGCCTATCAGAAGAAAAAGTCCCCACTTTGGTTAAGAAACATGGCTCTCAAATAAGATAAGAGACTCCTGTGGTCCTTTTTTTTAAAAAAAAAAAATATTGTTTAGAGACAGGATCTTCCCCTGTTGCCCAGGCCGGAGTGCAGTGGTGTGATCGTAGCTCATAGGTAACTTTGAACTCCTGGGCTCAAGCAATCCTGCCTCAGCCTCCCAAGCAGGTAGCACTGCAGGTGCACACCACCAGATCTGGCTATTTTTAAATTTTTTTTCTAGGGATGAGGTCTCATTATGTTGTCCAGGCTAGTCTTGAACTCCTGGCCTCAAGTGATCCTTCTGCCTCAGTCTCTCAAACTGCTGGGATTATAAGCATGAGTCACTATACCCAGCCACCTGTAGTTCTTATGTATGGGACAAACAGAAGAAGGCATGCTCTTTAAACAAGCTGCTTGAGTCAGGCAGGGCATGAGCACAGTTACATATAATGGTCCTGAAAAGGAAAGGCCTCTCCATATAAGCCATCATTTACTGGCCACATTGACTGTTCTCTGTTTCAGGATCAAGTTGTGTGGAATAGTTAGGTGGCTTTGAATGAATGGGTGAACCTTACCAAGTAGATGGTTATTACCCAGAAACTGTTGTTCACTACTCAGTGACCTCAATTTGGAGAGGAAGTGAGTGACTGAATCCCTATTTGTTGACGTGGTGACCACCCAGCACTTTGACAGGAGAAAGAACCCTTTTATGTACCAGGATCTCTCTTGGAAGATTTAGAAAAAGCTTGCTCACTCTTGGCACTAACAAGCTGATGAAGGACATTTTCTGAGCAAAGCTAGGTGCCCTGGGGCCATAAATTGCCACTGCCCTCTATGACAAAATTCAGAGAGCTTTGGTGGCAGCACTATCTGGGGTGAAGCTATTTGTGGAGCTCCTAATGAAGTAGACATGTGTATATAAAGTAGTCAATGCACTGGCATGTCTGGTACATGTAAACGCTTCTCAATGGTAGCAAACATAAAGAAGAAATGTTGGCCGGGCGCGGTGGCTCACGCTTGTAATCCCAGCACTTTGGGAGGCCGAGGCGGGCGGATCACGAGTTCAGGAGATCGAGACCATGGTGAAACCCCGTCTCTACTAAAAATACAAAAAAAATTAGCCGGGCGTGGTGGTGGGCGCCTGTAGTCCCAGCTACTCGGAGAGGCTGAGGCAGGAGAATGGCGTGAACCCGGGAGGCGGAGCTTGCAGTGAGCCGAGATCGCGCCACTGCACTCCAGCCTGGGTGACAGAGCGAGACTCCATCTCAAAAAAAAAAAAGAAAAGAAATGTTTACCTAGTGCTTTCAATCCATCAGTCCTTGTGCTAAGTTCTTTATACATTATCTCACTGAATCTGCATAACATCCTATGAGATAAATACCATTATCAAGTTTATTTTCATATGTGGAACTTAAAAGTAATTGTGTCAATTGGCCAGTGCTAAACAATCAAAAAGTAGAGATGGTATTTGAATCTCTAACAGTCTAACTCTGACACTTGGGTGCCTTCATTACTGTATTATACTGTCTTCTATCTGCACTGCAGCAACTAAAATTATTATTATTAACCGCTGTACCTGGCTGTTTGTTCTTAAAACTTGGGTGGCAGAGGTAGAAGGTGGTGAAGGTCAAGAATGTTGAGTTATTCTTCCCAGTATCTTCCAATGATTCAATTCTGCTTAGCATTTTAAATCAGACAAGATGATAATCAGAGACCTAGCAGAGAATCAAGGACTTATTGTGGATTTTGTAAAAAGTTCAGTTATAAGTCTCAGTTGGCCACCAGTAAAGGGAATGGTATCTACAAACTATGGGTGGTATGTGGTTCAGGACAAAGCTGACATTGACATCATTAACTGGACAAAGCAGATCCGTGGTCAGATGCCCATGAAGACTCATGCCTCTTCAGACCCTAGGTAGAGAGCAGAAGATAGTAAACGTGAGGAGGGCAGCTGGCCCACTACAAATGGAGAAAGGAGGTGGGGGTGGACAGGATATCCTGCTTTCCGTGACCCTCTGGCTCTGAGGCTATGGCTCTGATGGACACACACAGCTGTAGAAGAGTGAGGAGCCCTCAGACACCAGGTCTGCCAGAAATGAAAGGAAAAAGAGCTGGCCAGATGCAAATAGATAGAACTCTGGAGAAAACATGGCTACTCCATTTGAGGATATCTCCAACATCAGAGTAGAAGAGGGGTGGAAAAGGAAGTATCTGCTTTCCCTGTCTAATGAAGATCAGCTCCTGGCTCATGGTAAGCACTATGTGAGTGTTAAAAACAGCATACACAAGGCTGCACAAGTAGAAGAGGAAAAGGTGGAGAGAGTGAGCCAGCACTCCTAACACTGCAGAGTTAAGAAGCAGCAAACACAACCCAGAAAAAGTCAGCAATGCTGGTGAAATGCTCATAAAATGTCATAGGAGACAGAAAGAAACACTATCTTGTTTAGTTTAATGAAGCTACTCCTCCTGTTCCCCTGACCTCAACTTTCTATGTACTATATATAATTTGATAAAATAACATCAAAATAGTTTATTTTTCTAATTGATATAATTTCTTTCTGCTATTAAAAACCAAATGGCAAAGAGAAAACTTTTTTTCCCTAGATCAAACTAATCACTAATAATGGTTGATTTATAGTTTGGGGAAAAATTTAGAAAAGATTTAAATGCTATTAGGTAAAACTGGCTTAAATTTTGATTAACTGAACTCTTTCCCATTGCATATATTTTGTTGCTGTAGTTAGAGCAATGCAAAAATTCAAAAACATTTAAGGATTTAAATGTACTTTTAGGAAATAAAAAATGTGATATGGAAAATATAACTAATCTATTAGTTAAAAAATGGAATTCCTGAAGGTCATTGCTGGGTGATTTGAGGTTTAAGTCATCAAGGAAGTTAGATGCTTATGGAGTATGATTAATAAGGAAAGGACGACTGTCCTTTTGAGATACAATCTCACTCTTGTAGATAGCATGATGTCAGGAAATAACAGAATGTCAGGGATAACAGAATGTCAAGTTTAGCCCCTTAACATCCTGACAACACCAACCAATGAGTGTTACAGTAGGTACTCAAACAAATAGTAGACAGATGTATGGAAGAATGAATGAATAACTGACCAAAATGCTCATTATCAAATATGGTTAGAGGCAGGAATCTCTCTCCATCTCCACCTTCCCCCTTTCCAACTTGTGGTTTAAAATAGCTTTTTGGTCTCTTCCAAAGTTACTGTTAGAAAATAGCATCTCTTTGGTCTTCAGTCCCCACCCACAATCTCACCATCTGTTCTGTGCATACTAAATTTGCTTAATTGCTACTAGTTGCTATTGTTGATCTAAATCTGCCTACACTTCAATCTTAATGAATATATTTAGCTAACAAGAGAGTCTACCATATTCTAAAGATGTGCCTTTTTCAACCAAAAGAAAAGATTCTGATAGCCAGCCATCTTTCTAACCCCTGATTATGTACATTTGAGGGAGGGAGCAGATAAATGATATGAAAGTAATCATTTCAAATGCGATCATATATAAAGCAGAATATTTGGATTATCATTGGAATCCCTATATTGAACTATTCTTAAAAATGAGTATTTTAGTAATGATTTGGTCGCAATTTGGCCATGACCAACCTAACTGGGTAAACTACTATGACCTCTTGAATAAGAAAAAGTTAATTTAATAAAAAAGTTAAGGTAAACTTAATAGAAAAATACAGAAAATGGTGTTTCCAAAAAATTTCCAATGTTTGAGTCAATTAATATTCTCCTCTGCATAATTTTAATAGTGAAATCGTGATATAAAATATCAGTATAATGCAAGTTATTTTCTAAGCAGTAGATACATTGTTTCTCTTACTATCATATGCCTATATTATAACTTCAGTACATTTTATTTTATAGAAATTAACCAGATTGACATTTCAGTGAACAAGAGAACTAAGAATGAGATGACATAAAATATAATGTGACATAGGCTGATCCTAGGCTGGAAGGCAAAAACAATTCATGCTACCTAGAAGTCAAAGCAGAATATAGAGAGAGCGGTAGAGTATGGATGGCAGGAAGGTGAGGTAACTTTAGGTTTGAATAATCGCTGTATATCTTCCAGATTTGGGGATGGGAGCAAATATGCCACAGTATCCAACTATGACTTTTGGTTATCAGTACTTAGAAAAATATGCTTGTATCAAACTAATAATGTAAACCATAAAAATATTACAACAGTATAGAGTGTCTTATAATGGAAAAGAATAGGTTCTAGCCCCATACCTGCCCCACTTCAGCATTGCTCCCAAAAGCCACTACCTTTAGTCATTTGTTTCTAACTCTTCTGATAATTTACATTCAAAACTCTAAATAATATAATTATACTTGTAGTTCTTAGTTCATAAGCCATAAACAACATCTACTGACTTCACATTAAGAAATAAGGACTTAATTCACATTATCCTTTATTATTCTTACCCCTCCCTCACAGTTGTTATAGTTTTATTCTTTTATTGGCCACTGCTAACTTTAAACAATATACTTCAGGTTCTATCTGTTTGATCAATTTTTAACACCCCACAACATAAAATAGGCTATTAGTGATTCTCCCCTTCCCACCAATTCCCAGTCCCCTTCCATATCTTAGCCTCTGACTGCCATTTTTTCCCCGAAATTGTCAACTACCCTTTCTAGGCTTTGTCTCTAAGTTGTTCCTAAAAATTAAAGGTAAATAATCTGTGTTTACTCTGTTATGAATACAAATATTACTTGTTGTGAAAACAAGTAATGTGCTAGAATTACATTTTTATTTTTAGAGTTCCATTTTTATAAACTCCGTCATTTGAAAGAACATGTTACTAGAATAAAGGTCAAATAGATAGATTTCCTTAATTTTCATAATAGCTCAAAATCATGTCACATTTTTCGTACATTCTGATTGGACCATTTCCTAATTGCTTTTACTTTATTTATTGTTGACCAAATATTTTTTGTTGTTGTTGTTGAGACAGGGTTTCACTCTGTTGCCCAGGCTGGAGTACACTGGGGTGATCATGGATCCTGGGCTTAGGTGATCCTCCCACCTCAGCCAACCTAGTAGCTGGGACCACAGATACATGCCACCACATCTGACTAATTTTTGTATTTTTTGTATTTTTTGCCATGCTGCCCAGGCTGGTTTCGAACAACTGGGCTCAAGTGATCTGCCTGTTTCGGCCTCCCAAAGTGCTAGGATTACAGGTGTGAGCCATTGTGCCTGGCCCAACTCCTCTTTTTTTTTTTTTTTTTTTTTTTTTAACAGTATAATTATATGTTTAAGTCCAACAATAAAGATGAAAGATTCAAGGTTTATTAAAGCGGAGTTAAAATTAAAGCAAACTTCGAAAATACTCTTGTTTTTAAATGCTTACACAAAGACAACCATTTGCTCATGTTGTCCCTTAGCACAGAGATGAGACATATTCTGTGTATACTAGTGACTTTCAGTTTATGAAACATTGCTTGCATATATTATTTTATTCTCTCAATCCATAAAGTAGAAAATGACTTCTCCATTTCACAAAGTAACTTGAAGTTAGAGAAACAGAGATTTAGCCAAGATCACACAGCAAGCAAGTTGCAAGTTCCAGATTTGAAATCAAGTTTTCATTTTTCAAAGGTCAGTGTTCTTTGCTTCCACCATAGCTTCCTAACACATGGGCTCTTCCTGCCTTTTGTTTAAAAGTAAAACATCCTAATTTTTTACTTACAGGTTTTGTTATCACAGCACTCCTATAGGGAAAGCACAGTATCTCCACTTCTTATTTATTACTTGATACTATGGGGAAAGATTTTAAAAAATAAACAGTGAAAAACTGGCAGAACTAAGAGTAAAACACAAACTAAAAGGCCATTACACAAAGAGATGCTAATAACAAACTGAATAGTCAAGAAAGGCCAAAGGTTCATAAGCATATTCTCAGGTAATACACAAGAGTCTGTAAGGCACAGAGCTATTCTGTAAAGCTTTAGTAATGCTGCATTCATATAAAAAGGAAAAGTGATCCCAACAATACTCTGACAAACTAAGTATATCTCACACAAATAGCTTCTTAGCAACGATCCTGGCTTTTGACTTTAAGGTCAAGGCCAACCAGAGACCACTCAGGACAATTGGGGTCTGTTGAAGATGCAATGTGAGGAAGCAGGGGAAGTTGTGCCTAGAAAAGACACACCTTCCAATAGTAGGAGGCCAAAGAAGCAGGTTTCAGCTTAATACCAGGAGGAATTCCTGATAAAGGAAATGTGCACACAGAAATAAAGACAAAATATTAGTACTCAGACCAGATAGATTCTGGTTAGTTGAAGTTTTACACTCTCTATACAGGTATAAGGCAAAACCTCAAAATTCAGTTATGAAGTTTTGAACTTCATATTGACTTTTTATAATATACAAAGTAAACATTCCTTAATGTACTTTAAGATTTGATTTTTGACTTTACATCAAAAGAAAATAGTTTAGGAAGTTTTGCTTTTTAAAAACAATAGCTACTTAACAGAAACATAGAATCCAATTTGAGCAACATAAAATGTCCATTTCAAGTCTTTCATCTGTATATAGTTAAACCCTAGTACTAATTTTCTCTTTTTAAAATAATGGAGGGGAATATGTATAACCCTTTAAAGTAGAAATGGCATCTTAAAAGAATATTCGAGTATACCCAAAACGGAAATAATGCCTTTTCATTAGTAATATTATCTGCTGATATTTATTGAGCGCTCCTCACTATGTATTAGGCACTGTGCTTAACATAACACATATATTATCTCACTCATAATACAACTTACCCCAATTTTAAGAGCAAACAGAGACTTATAGAGGTTAATTAACTGGCAAAATCACACAGTTAACTCTGAACTCACACCATTTCTTAAACATCACACAGACTACCACTCTCTGTAACCACCTAATTAAGTCCACATGACAAATTCTTACCATGATATTAATGATTACCAAGTTTCACCTAAGTAATGGGCTAACGGGAGATTAACTGGATGAGTTTCATAAGCCTGCATCCTCATCCTCATGTTTGCTCATAATTTCCTCATCTTTGTTCTGTCCAAAAAAACATGGCAATCAATGTGGCTTATAGGAAGCAGCAAAACTGATTTGATTAATCACCGATAGTGCCTCCTGTTCCCTTGTTGGTGGGGACATTAATGAGCAATGAGAACCAGGCAGCCTTAAGGTTTGGGGAATACAAATATATAAATACTGCACATCAATATACACACTTTAAGGATTGAAGTATTAGGAGAAACACCTCATTAGATAGTAATCCTAGAAACTGATATAAACTACATTACACAAAAATGTTAGACAATGTTACTGACTCTTTTTAGCAATGAATTTTCTTTACACTTAGTTTAGACAGACTGTATTTTCCTACTGCACTACATTTCATATAATTGGTGGTATCACGTACCTTGAGGAGAAAAGATGTGGCTATTTTAAGGTATAATTTATTACATAAAAAGCCTTTTTGAGTTAGACAGTGATTGTTGAAGGCTATTTCATCTATCAGTAAATATTTATGAAGCACTTACTAAGTAGAAACCTCTTACACTGTAAAAATTTTTCCCTCCTCTTCTTTCCCTTGAATCTCCTCTCCTTCCCCTTCCAGAGAGAAATGGGGGCCATCACACAATAAGTACAGTAGGGTTTCTTTTGTTTGTTTGTTTACTATGGTTAACATTTTTTAAAGACCTCAGATGCTCTTCCTTGTTTTGCATCTTGAAGCAACTTGTCCTTGGAGTTTGGGTCAGAGGTACAAATTCTTGCTAAACTACAAAGGAAGGGTAGGAGTTGTTTATTTCTCTTTCTTTATTTAGGATATCGACTTCCAAAGCTGAATAAGGTTACATGAGTAGAATCACACCCTACATTAAAAAAATTGGTTTCCACAGATATTTGCATTTAACTCAGGAGTTCAGAGACTCGGGTGTTGGCTGTAGTTCTAACAATAACTCACTATGCAACTTTGGGGAAGTCACTTGAGGCCTCTGAGCCTCAGTTTCCTCATTTAAAATAAAGAGCTGGAGTTAATTTCTCAAGTCTTTTCCAGTTCTGGAATACCAGGATTTCCTTGTATTCATCTTTATAAATAGGGGTAACTACTAATGAGAGCCATGTAGAAGCACCACACAGAAACCATCCCAACGAAACCGAGAACTTGTCTCTGGCACCTTCTTGGATTACTGAAATCCAACAGACCTGTCACATGCCCCTCAGCAGAACGATTCTTTCCAGACGTTTTACATACCACATGACTCTCACAGTTCAGTTGTCAAGAATCCAGAGACCACTACATTTTTGGCAGCTTTGCAGGTCTGAAGTCTTTCCTGTTTGATTTTATTGACGATCCAATAAAGCAGAGTTGTGTAAAAGTAGAGGCTTTCTGCACGGGGTGTTTACCCCCACAACCACTGTCATCTTTTCCCTCTCAATTTAATTTTAGTTGTGTAAAAAAGGGCAACTAATGTGATGGGAGGTGGGGGGATGCTTGTTTTGTTTTCTCCAGATACCACTGCCGCTAACTTCTGTAACCTATCTACTGTCTTCCTCACCTCTCATCCCTCATCCAAGTAACTATCCACATTTCCCCTCTGTTTCTAAGTCTACTAACAAAACAACTTACTTTGCTCTTTCAAAATAAGAAATATAAAAAATTGCTTCCTTTTATCATATGGTAATAATCTCATTTTTTAAGGAAAAAGAGTATTTCATATATTGATAAAAGAAAAAATATATAGATAATTAAAAAAATACTGTTTTGGCTCAGGGAATGCTGACTTTCTAAGGTTGAGAAGTGTGGTGACGGGAAGAGGAGAAAATGAACATATGTTGACCAGCCACTATGTAACAGGTATGATATAGATATCACATCTTATGTAATATCTGCTACAAGCTCTGTGACAGATATTGCTATTCCCATAAAGATGAAAAAAGTATTGACAGTGATTCAGAGAGATCACTGTCCACATTAAACTGAGCCACTATACTTTCCATTATATCATTATTGTGCCACCACCTGAAAACTAGTAAAAGAACAACAAACATTTCACTTCTTTGTTGAAATCAGTTAAAAATCTTAAAAGGCAAAAACATACATATAGCATGGTATACAATAAGAGAATTATGTGCTTCCCCTGAACGGAAGCATTTAGCTGTAACTAAGTAACTGCTGTCCACCATTACTTCATTCTTTTCCAGTTCCTGCATATGAATGGATTTTTGTATCCATCTTCTATTAAGGATGCAGTTCTATTAAAATCATTTTTTTTTCATCCTCAGAACATTTCACCAAGGCCAACTATAAATATTTACTCTCATTTGACAGGCAAGGGCCTTTTTAAAATAGAAAAACAGTCTGCATAACTGGTTTAAACTTTTGAACTTTATTTAATACACAAGAACTATAAAGAGCCAATAGTCTCAAGCACAACTCAATGTCATCCAATACTCATTCGTTTGTATGTTCGTTGTGTCTTCTCCTCCTAAATGCAAAAAGGTTCTAAATTGCTTGCAAAATATAGTTAGAAATGAGAGAGAGGTATATAAAGAATAAGTATCCCAAGCCAAAGAAAATCAGAATAAAATGTCAAGACTAGGAAGACAAAAAATAAATGGAAATATACTGCAATACTGGGACTATATGTAAGTCTCAAATTGGGTTGTGAGCTTACTAGCCCTCAAAATGAGGGAAAAAATATACACATGCACAATCAATTACACAATTCTAAAGGTTTACAAGAGAAAAAAGTACCAGTTAATAAATAGAAGTAAAACTTTTATTACAATTTGTACCTAAAATAAATTTCTCAAGAGTGGTCAATTAAAAAAAAGGACAAAATTCAAGTAGGAAAGGTATTACTACTAAACATCTCATTTCAACTTGATTAAAATAATCATTAAAAAATCAATTGTAATGAGAAAACTGATAATGACTTTTCTATAACTGTGAATATACAAGGATACAACTTCTAGAATTTATAAAATCTGTTTTAAATACAGTGAAGTTCTAATGTGGGGCCAATGATAATGTTTTATTTATCCATTCCAATTATAAATTAGACTCCATTCTGCAAAATGGTAGTGAAGCTTAATTATAAACAGACCAAAATAAAAAAACAGAGTATCAGCTATGAAATAGGCCTTCTCTCCTTAAATCAAAAGTTATACATAATCTTAAAAATTATAAAACATACACACACACAGAAAAGACAAAAAACATAAATCTGTACTTTAGTTGAAATGTTATAAACATTCACGTAATTGCTAATCAGGTAAAAAAAAAAAAAAAAAAGTAGAAAATTTCCAGGAGACCAGAAGTCCTCTGATACCACCCTTGAAAGGTAATTGCTATCCTCATATCTACGGTACATCCTTATTTTTCTGGTTTTACTACCTAATTATGCTCTAGTGTAACCCATTTTAATACCTATTTTATAAATGCAACCATAGAATATGTATATCCTGTATTACTGGCTTTTTCTCTCTCATTTTCTGTTTTTAAGATTCATTCATGTTGTTCATATAGCTTCATTTTCATTGATGAATAGGATGTCACTGTATGATACACTGCATAGCAACTGCACTATTGAGGGATATTTGGGCTGTCTCTAATTTGGTGTAATAGTAAATGCCACTAAGAACATTCTGGATGGTATATATTGCAGCCTAATATGGCTGTGTCATAGGGAATGCTCACCTTCAACTTTATAGGATAATACTCAATAATTTTCAAAACCAGCTCAACAATTTACACTCTCACCAGCAGTTTAAGGATTCTCTTTGCTCCACATCCTCATCAACCACTGATAACACTAAATTCTTTAATTCCAACTATTCTGATGGATATCTAGTGGTACCTCATTGAACTTTAATTAGCACTCTCATGACTGTTAATAAGCATAAGCACATTTTCATGTTTATTGGCCATTTAGAGTTCCCTATTTGTAAACTGCCTGTCAAGACTTTTGTTCATTTTCTACTGGGTTGCTGTCTTCCTGTTACTGATTTATAGGTCTTTTTTATACTTTTAGATAAAAGTCTTTTTATGATTATGTGTATTCCAAATATCTTCTATTCTATAACTTTCCCTTTTGTTCTTAGTAATTTTTTTATGAAGAGAGATGTTTAATTTAATGTTTGTCAAATTTATTCACTTTTCCTTTACAATCAATCAATACTGTTGATATCCTATTTAAGAAATATTTCATTATCTTTAAGCTATGAAGCTATTTTTCTCAGATTTTCTTCTGATAGCTTTACTGGTTTGCCTTTCATATTTGTTTCTACAATCCATGTGAAATTGATTTTTGTCTAATATGTGAGTGGGGATCAAGTTTTATGAATTTCCACATAGATTTCCAACTCTCCAGGCACCCTTTATGACAGTCCTTTCCCCACTGCTCTGCTGTACCCTTTCTGTCATCAAGCATGTGCTGCAACTGCAAAGGTCTTTTCTGGGATCTCCGGTTCAGTGATCTTCTAGTTGTCAGTCTTTATACCAAAAGCACTCTGACCAAATTACTGTAACTTTAAAATAAGCCATGAATTATTTGCTAGTGTCTTGTAGAACAGACCCTCTTGCCCTGTTCTTCATGAGTGTCTTGGCTCTTCATGGCCCTTTTCATTTCCATATAAATTGTGGCATGAGCTTTAGTTTTCTATAAAGAAACCTGTTAAAATTTTGGTTGGACTTAACAAAAATACAACCAAGGATCCTCACAGAGTCCACTTCGCTCCCCTGCTACCTTTCCTGGAGCAGGTGCTAGTAGCCACAGCTAAGAGACCTGAAGACAGATCACATCACAGGACTCTGTGCAGACACTTCCCAGTACCAGATCAAAGCCCAGTAGCTCTGCTGGGTGGCTAGATTCAGAAGAGAAATAGCATCACTGCGGTTTGGCTCTCAGGGAGCCATTTCTAGGGGAAAGGGGAGAACACCACAACAAGGGAGCACCCTGTGGGACAAAAGAATCTGAACAGTAGCCCTTGAGTCCCGGATCTACCATCTGACATGGTTTACCCAAATGAGAAAGAACCAGAAAAACAATTCTGGTAATATGACAAACATGGTTCTTTAACACCCCCAAAAGAGCACACTAGCTCACCAGCAATGGATCCAAACTAAGACTAAATCTCTGAATTGCCAGAAAAAGAATTTAGAAGATTGACTATTAAGTCAATCAAGGAGGCACAAGTCCAACTTAAAGAAATAAAAAAAATGATACAGGATATGAATGAAAAAATCTCCAGTGAAATACATGGCATAAATAAAAAAGCAATCACAATTTCTGGAAATCAAGGACACACTTAGAGAAACGCAAAATGCACTGGAAACTCTCAGCAACAGAATCGAACAAGTAGAAGAAAATGTCAGAGCTCGAAGACAAGGCTTTCAAATTAACCCAATCCAACAAAGACAAAGAAAAAAGAATTTAAAAAATGAACAAAGCCTCCAATAAGTCTGGGATTATGTTAAATGACCAAACCTAAGAACAACTGGTGTTCCTGAGGAAGAAGAGAAATCTAAAAGTCTGGAAAACATGATTGAGGGAATAATTGAGGACAACTTCGCCAGCCTTGCTAGAGATCTAGGCATCCAAATACAAGAAGCTCTGGGAAGAACACCTGGGAAATTCATCGCAAAAAGATCACCGCCTAGGCACATAGTCATCAGGTTATCTAAAGTCAAGATGAAAAAAAAAATCTTAAGAGCTATGAGAGGAAAGCATCAGGTAACTTATAAAGGAAAACCTATCAGATTAACAGCAGATTTCTCAGCAGAAACCCTACAAGCTAGACAGCATTGGGGTCCTGCCTTTGTTCTCCTTAAACAAAGTAATTATCATATAAGAATTTTGTATCCAGTGAAACTAAGCTTCATAAATGAAGGGAAGACACAGTCTTTTTTAGACAAACAAATGCTGCGAGAATTTGCCATTACCAAGACAGAACTACAAGAACTACTATAAGAAGCTCTAAATCTTGAAAGAAATCCTTGAAATACACCAAAATAGAACCTCCTTAAAGCATAAATCTCACAGGATCTATAAAACAACAATACAATGAAAAAAATCCAAGGTTTTCAGGAAACAACTTGCAGGATGAATAGAATAGTACATTACATCTCAATACTAACATTGAATGTAAATGGCCTAAATGCTGCAATTAAAAGATACAGAACGACAGAATGGCTAAGAATTCACCAACCAAGTATCTGCTGTCTTCCAGAGACTCACCTGACACATAAGGACTCACACAAACTAAAGGTAAAGGGGTAGAAAAAAATATTCCATGCAAATGCATACCAAAAGCAAGCAGGTGTAGCTATTCTTGTATCAGACAAAACAAACTTTAAAGCAAGGGCAGTTAGGAAAGACAAAGTGGGACATTATATAAGGATAAAAGGACTAGTCCAACAGAAAAACATCACAATCTTAACTATATTTGCACACCAACAGTAGAGCTCCCAAATTTATAAAACAGTTACTACTAGACTTAAGAAAAATGAGATCAACAGCAACACAATAATAGTGGGGGACTTCAATACTGCACTGACAGCACTAGACAGGCCATCAAGACAGAAAGACAACAAAGAAACAATGGACTTAAACTATACCCTAGAACAAATGGACTTAACAGATATTTTCAGAATATTCTACCCAACAACTGCAGAATAGACATTCTTTTCATCAGCACATGGAACATCCTCCAAGATAGACCATATGATAGGCCACAAAACAAGTCTTAACAAATTTAAGAAGACTGAAATTATATCAAGTACCCTCTTAGACCATAGTGGAATACAATTGGAAATCAACTCCAAAAGGAACCCTCAAAATCATGCAAACACATGGAAATTAAATAACTTGCTCCTGAATGATCTCTGGGTCAACAATGAACTCAAGATGGAAATTTCAAAATTCTTTGAACTTAATGATAATAGTGACACAACCTATCAAAACCTCCAGAATACAGCAAAGGCAGTGCTAAGAGGGAAGTTCACAGCATCAAAAAGTCTGAAAGAGCACAAATAGACAATCTAAGGTCACACTCAAGGAGCTAGAGAAATAAGAACAAACCAAACCCAAACCCAGCAGAAGAAAAGAAATAATCAAGATCAGAGCAAAGCTAAAAATTGAAACAAAAAAATTACAAAACATGATATAACAAAAAGCTGGTTTTTTGAAAAGATAAATTAGATTGATAGACCACTAGTGAGAAGAACCAAGAAAAGACGAGAGAAGAACCAAATAAACCCAATTAGAAATGAAACAGAAGATATTACAACTGATACTACATAAATACAAAAGATCATCCAAGGCTACTATGAACACCTCTATGTGCATAAACTAGAAAACCTAGAGGAGATGGATAAATTCCTGGAAATATACAACCCTCCTAGTTTAAACCAGGAAGAAATAGAAACTCTAAACAGACCAATAACAAGCAGTGAGACTGAAATGGTAATTAAAAAGTTACCAACAAAAAAAGGCCAGGATCAGATGGATTCATAGTTGAATGCTATCAGACATTCAAAGAATTGGTACCAATCTGACTGACACTATTTCAAAGGACGGAATCCTCTCTAAATCATTCTATGAAGCCAGTATCACCGTAATACCAAAACCAGGAAAGGACATAACAAATAAAGAAAACTACAGACTAGTATCCCTGATGAACATAAATGCAAAATCCTCAACAAAATACTAACTAACTGAATCAACCAGCATGTCAAAAAGATAATCCATCATGATCAAGTGGGTTTCATATGAGGGATGCAGGGATAGTTTAACATATGCAAGTCAATAAATGTGATACACCACAAAAACAGAATTAGAAACAAAAATCACATATCATCTCAATAGATGCAGAAAAGGCAGCTGAGAAGATCTAGCATCTCTTTATGATTAAAACCCTCAGCAAAACTGCCATAGAAGGGACATACCTTAAGGTAATAAAAAACGTCTATGACAAACCCACAGTCAACATTAAACTGAACAGGGAAAAGCTGAAAACAATCCTCCTGAGAACTGGAAAAAGACAAAGATGCCCACTTTCACCACTTCTATTCAACATAATACTGGAAGTCCTAGCCAGAGCAATCAGACAAGAGAAAGAACTAAAGGGTATCCAAATTGGCAAAGAGGAAGTCAAACTGTTGCTTCTGCTGATGACATGATCATATACCCAGAAAACCCTAAAGACTCCTCAAAAAAGCTCCTAGAACTGGTAAATGAATTCAGCAAAGTTTCAGGATACAAAATTAATGTACAAAAATGAGTAGCCCTGCTATACACTAACAGTGACCAAGCTGAGAACAAATTAAGAACTCAACCCCTTTTACAAAAGCTGCAAAAACATAATAATAAAATAAAATACTTAGGAGTATATTTAACCAAGGAAGTGAAAGATCTCTACAAGGAAAACTACAAACCATTGCTGAAAGAAATCACAAATGACACAAACAGAAACACATTCCATGCTCCATATAACATGGGATATTATAAAAATCCCACAAAATAAAATATCCATATTAAAAAAATGACCATACTGCCAAAAGCAATCTACAAATTCAGTGCCATTACCATCAAAATACTACCCACCATTCTTCACAGAACTAGAAAAAAGTCCTAAAATTCATATGGCACCAAAAAAGAGCCTGCATAGCCAAAGCAAGACTAAGCAAAAAGAACAAATCCGGAGGCATCACATTACCTGACTTTGAACTACACTATAAGGCCATAATCACCAAAACAGCACAGTACTGGTATAAAAACGGGCATACAGACCAGTGGAACAGAATAGAGAACTCAGAAATAAAGCCAAATACTTACAGCCTACTGATCTTCGACAAAGCAAACAAAAACATAAAGTGGAGAAAGGATACCCTATTCAACAAATGGTGCTGGGACAACTGACAAGCCACATGTAGAAGAATGAAATGGATCCTCATCTCTCACCTTATATAAAAATCAACTTAAGATGGACGGAAGACTTAAATCTAAGACCCAAAACCATAAAAATTCTAGAAGGGCACATTGGAAAAGCCCTTCTAGACACTGGCTTAGGCAAAGACTTCATGATCAAGAACTCAAAAGCAAATGCAACAAAAACAAAGATAAATAGATGGGACTTAATTAAAGTAAAATGCTTATATACAGCAAAAAATATAATCAGCAGAGTAAACAGACAACCCACAGAGTGGGGAAAAAAATCTTTACAATCTATACATCCAACAAAGGAGTAATATCTAGACTCTACAAGGAACTCAAACACATCAGCAAGAAAAAAAAACAAACGATCACATCAAAAAGTGGGCTAAGGACATGAAGAGACAATTCTAAAAAGAAGATATACAAATGGTCAACAAACATATAACAAAATGTTCAACATCACTGGTGATCAGGGAAATGCAAACCAAAACCATAATGTGATACCACCTTACTCCTGCGACAATGGCCATAATGGAAAAATAAAAAAAAAAATAGATGTTGGCGTGGATGTGGTAAAAAGGGAACACTTTTCCACTGTTGGTGGGTATATAATAGATGTCGGCATGGATGTGGTGAAAAGGGAACACTTTTTCACTGTTGGTGGGTATGTAAACTAGTACAACCACTATGGAAAACAGTGTGGAGATTCCTTAAAAAATTAAAAGTAGATCTACCATTTGATCCAGCAATCCTGCTCCTGAGTATCTACCCAGAGGAAAAGATGTCATTACACAAAAAAGATACTTACACACACATTTATAGCAGCACAATTTGCAATTGCTAAAATGTGGAACCAGCCCAAATGTCCATCAATCAAAGAGTGGATAAAGAAAAAGAAAAAGAAAATGTGATACACACACACACACACACACACACACACACACCTCTCTCTCTCTCTCTCTCTCTCTCCATGGAATACTACTCAGCCATAAAAAGAAATGAAATAATGGCATTTGTAGCAACCTGGATGAAATTGGAGGTTCTATGTGAAGTAACTCAGGAATGGAAACCAATGTTCTCACTCATAAGTGGCATCTAAACTATGAAGCATCTTCAGAGTAAAAGGTGGGAACACTTGGTAATTTGGCTTTCACATACCAGCTGACACTAGTTATGACTTCTTTAACAACAAATGACTGGAAGCAGGTTAGTTTTCTGCTTCATTGCAGTAATCTCTTTTAATAAACTGGTCCAGGTTTTGACCACTCAATTTAGGATTCTTATACCTGACCATAAAACATAGAGATGTTTACAGATTCTTTCTATTGCCTTTATGAATCAAGAAAGGCTGACTTCAAGTTAAAGAGTTCAGAAAGATGTCCTAGGGCTTATGGCCATACCACCCTGAATGCGCCCAATCTCACCTGATCTCAGAAGCAAAGCAGGGTCGGGCCTGGTTAGTACTTGGATGGGAGAAAGGTCCCCTAGGTATGATCCTCAGGTTGTGGGTTTCAAGCAAACATGAAGAGTTTCAAGCTAATTAACTTTCACTTAGATCACATAAATGTAGACCCAGTCCCACTAGTACACACACACACACACACACACACACACACACACACACACACAGACTTGGGATGTATCTGTCCCTCTAGGGGGAACAACAAATCCTCCTAGCCCACAGTGCTTCGGTGCTACCTGCTTCCTCAGACTCTTCATGCTAATGAAACAAAAGGCTTAAGCAGCTGAGGAAGGGCAGCAAGTCCCATAGGCACCATAAAGGACGATATGTGGTTGGGAAAAAGGTGGAAGAAAAACTCTATTATGGGCACAAGACTGCTTTGGGCCTAAGATCCTATACCAGTACCAAGTAGATGGTACTGTGTTTGATATCTTGCATTATTTTTTTGAGAATTCCTACTGCTCTAAGAGGGGCAGAAAACTTCTGCAAATGTCAATTGCAAGTAAAGGCAGTAAGTATTCAACTGTCACAGGGAGGAGAACCAGTAAAGCAGAAAATATCCCCAAGAGCCTGGTGTACATGGCTTCTCTAAGGCTGAGACTGAGCCAGAACAGAGAACTATACCCTGCCTCCAGCCCTAACAGAAGCAAACCACATAATGCTAAGCAACAGCAGTCTTCTACTAGAGGAAGAGCAAGAGTGTGGTGCTATACCCTCTCTGTGGTACATGCATGCAGGGACAGCTGAAAGATTAGCTGGAGCAGCAATCCTGAGGAAAACTTAGCCAGCACAGCATCCCTAAGCACTAGGCAACAACACTCTAGCACTAGAAGAATTTGAAACCTATGGTCTACCATAGGTAGCAAAACCCAAATCCAGCTAAGCTGCTGACTAGACTGATTCAACCTCACACAATTATAGCCTAGTAGAAGAGGCAAGTCCATTTTGAGGTGTAAATACTGTTTGCCTCAGTGCCTAATGTTCACACAATGTCCAGCATTCAATCAAAAATTACAAATCTCATATACAAAACAAACAAACAAGAAGCCCCCAAACAACCCAGTGCTGAGACAAGTTAATCAATAGACACAGACTCACAGATGATTCATACACTGGAATTATCAGACAGGGACTTAAAAATGACTAAGATTGAAGTGTTAAAGGATCTAGTGAAAAGGATAAACAACATTAATGAGTAGACAGGATATTTCAGTAGATAAATTAAAACTATGGAAATATTAAAAGCTTTAAAAGACAGTATCTGAGATGAGGAAGATTACTTTGGTGTGTTCATCAGCTTCTGACATAACTACGGAAATATCAGTGAACTTGAACAGTAGTCAATAGAATTTAACTAAACTGAAACACAAAGAGAAAAAAACTTTGTCGGGGGAGAAGGAACAGGGCATCCACAAACCGTAAGACATTATCAGATGGTCCAACATACTCATAATTGGGGTCCCAGAGAAAGAGGAGAGACAATGGAGCAGAAGAAATATTTGAAGAGATAATGACCAGTAATTTTTCAAAAAATAATGAAGGATATCAAACACAGATACAATAAATTCAGTGAGATAAATACTCCCCCTACTTCAAAATCTACCACATCATAGTCAAACTATTAAAAAGCAAATATAAAAGGGATATCATGAAGGTAGCTAGAGAGAAAAAATGTGAGTAATATACAATAACTGCTTTTCTAAAACTAACCTATAGTGTCAGAAATCAGATCATTAGTTTTCTTGGGTGGGAGGTAGAGATGGGGAGGACTGCCTCCAAAGAAACTTTCTGGAAATGCTCTGTATCCTGATTGGAATGGCAATTATACAAATGTATATATGAGTCAGAATGCATCAAACTCTATACAAAATATACATATTTTATTGTATATAAATTATATTTCAAGAAAATTAAATTTCTGAAGTTAATAAGCCTAATTCCTTAATTTTTAAAACAACGAGTAGATAATCCTGTTCATGGAAATATTCTATATCCCTTACTAATGATTATTATGGTCATTCAATAACCTAATCCTTAAGAAAAGGAGACAAAATGGTTTATTACAAAACATGACTTTTTAGATGTATCTTTAATACTACAAGAAACCCTTGCTATCCTAAAATGGCTTATGTAGTGTTTGTAGGGAACTGTTAATAATCCCATTAGGTTGAATTAGCCATGCTTTATGGTACCAGTAGATTGCAAAGCAAGTGGTAGAATTGCAGACTGAGTCCTTCAAAATGGAGTATGATGAAAGCAAAATACAAATTCAAAAAAGTTATGAGAGCTAGAAAGGAGAGAAAACAAGTACCTGTATAAAAATCCAAAATGTCTTTAAAAAATCTTATTAAAAATAGTAAAGGGAAAATGCCTGAATTCT
Organism: Nomascus leucogenys; assembly: GCF_006542625.1. Taxonomy (NCBI): domain Eukaryota; kingdom Metazoa; phylum Chordata; class Mammalia; order Primates; family Hylobatidae; genus Nomascus; species Nomascus leucogenys. The sequence goes on along the minus strand of NC_044383.1, from coordinate 102,566,635 downwards.
CTAGTCTACCTAATCTTCATACAAGTTTTTCTTTTTCATTACTTTTATCATGAAACAAAACAAGAATAGGAAATATTTTATTCACTTAACATTGGCACTCTAAATTTTATATTCAGTGGTGAAAAATACATTTAATCTAGTCATGAGCATAATTTAAGTTGGTTATATCATTAAACATGCATATCGTCTTTTCCTTCAGGAGTGAGGGGATGAATTACCACTGCTGAACAGACCTATTAGTAGGGTCAAAACAGTATGTCTATGATATTTCTTACAGAAGATTTCCAAATAAGTATATTTTTTTCTACTTCAGTCAGGGGAATTTAACACCTACCCCCCACTCTTGAGAGTGGGCTGGACTTAGTGACTTGCTTTCAAAAAACAGAACATGCAAAGGGGAATAAGAGTAACTTTACAGTAGAGAAACACGGCAAATGCTATGTTGGTCAGGTAATCAAGGTTAATATTAGCAGTGATGTCATGCTGACAGCATGTATCCCTGATATGATGTGATAAAACTAGTTCTTCACTTCTGTGAAGTGAACCCACAACCACAGTCTAGTCATGGAAAACCATCAGACAAAAGCCAAATGGAGACACATTTTATAAAATACGTGGCTAGCACTCCAAGTGAGAAATTGTCACAGACCAGAAAAGACTAATTGAATGTGATGATTAAATGCAATGTGGTATCCTGAATGGGATTATGGGACAGGAAAAGGACATTAGTATAAAAACTGGTAGAAGCTAAATGAAGTCTGGTGGTTAGTTAATAGGAATATGCCAATGTTGGTTTCTTAGATGTGACAAAGGTACCATAATAATGTAAGATGTGAACATCAGAGTGATATTCAGGATCACTCCATATTGTCTTTATCATTTTTCTATACATTTAGGGATTATTCCGAAACAAAGTATACAAGACAACCAAAAAAATGAATAAATAAATTACAAAAATAGTATGTGCAGGAAAAGAGGAGCCCAAGGAAATTTTCTGAGCTGGGTCTGATTTTTACCACAGTCCACAGCTCCTCATACCCTGAGAAGCACACTCGCCCTCGCTCAGCTTTAGTGTTGCTGTTGCTCAGCGGGAACACTCTCCATCAAGTGAATGAAGCTCTCTGCTCTAAAGGGACTGACAGGCTGCTTATCTCTCTCATTATACCATTGGAGGATTCTGTTCTGTTGTTCAAAAATCACACAGCTGGAAGGAACCTTCAGTGTTTTCCCACCCCAGATGGAAGAGGGTATTTCAACTTAAGATTGTTAAAGAGTAAATGTTCTAATTTATTTTTTAATCATATTTTTCTAAGTTTTAAATTTTGCAGCCCTTAAAAATAAAACATGGAGCGGCTCCATGTGTATTTCAAGTTGAGTGGTAAGGAGTAGCCACTGACACAGTTATAGTTTACACCTTAGATGAACACTGCCAGGGGCTGTGGTTTAGACACATACAATGTTTTCAGCTATCATTTTTAGTATATTGTGTTTAATTTATCTCCAGAACGGATCACTGATAAAAGACAGCACAAGGACCACAAATTTTGAACTTTAAAAGTTATAGAAGAACATAAAAATGACAATTCCACAGGTTCGCTCCAAAATAGTATCTGTGAATTGCATTCCTCTGATCAAATTTCTTGTGTAAAAAAATTAAGATATCTCAAGATATAAATATAATTTTATCCTAATTGGTTATCCACACCTGAAATGTGAAATTGTAGAAAAGTGCCTGCAAAAAGAATCCTGAAACATCCTATCTTATCTCATCATTTGGAAACTAAATAAGAACAAGGAGAGTAGATTTTTCCTAAAGGTCAGATTTCAAGAATTCCAAACATCCAGATGTGAAAACAAGTTTTGACTATTTTTGATGCCTGAGTACATAAAGAAATATAATAAATACTTTAAAATTTCTCAGGAAATAATCTTTTCTTATGTAATTAAATAATATATGTTATCTGCTATAGAGAGAAAATGTAAACATTCTCCTTACGAAGTATATATGTTACTAAGGTGTGGCTGGGCACGGTGGCTCACGCCTGTAATCCCAGCACTTTGGGAGGCTGAGGTGGGTGGATCACGAGGTCAGGAGACTGAGACCATCCTGGCCAACATGGTGAAACCCTGTCTCTACTCAAAATAGAAAAATTAGCTGGGCGTGGTGGCGTGCGCCTATAGTCCCAGCTACTCAGGGGGCTGAGGCAGGAGAACTGCTTGAACCCAGGAGGTAGAGGTTGCAGTGAGCCAAGATTGTGGCACTGCACTCCAGCCTGGGCGACAGAGAGAGACTCCATCTCAAAAAAAAAAAAAAATGTTACTAACAGGTTATACTGAAATGAACTTGATAATCCAATCTTTAATAATATACTTATCTAATATAACCTTAAACTTAAAACCACTTATTACATACTATGTAAAAATGAAAAAAATAATTTTCAATCTTTCTATGAGGAAATCATGAGATTGTATCACTTAGGAAAGGGTTCACAAATTTACAACAGGTTAGGAAATGCTCAACTACTTCAGTCATCTTGACTTACAGATGGAAAAAATGCTGAAACAGAAGATGTGTGGATGGAAGTGATAGTGTTTTCTCTACCCTCCTCTTAATCTTTCTACAACATAATTTCTCTTTTAAGATGTGGCGGCTGTCATACAGCTGACTATCCATCAATAAAATCCTAACCACTAAGCAAAGTAGGTCAGAAAACTCTCTCCCTCTTGCACTTAAACTTCCCTGTATATAGAAACCAAATTTAAAGACAACTCTTTTAAGTACCTCTTTAATGTCAAACACTAAACTTACAAATTGCACATTCATGCAAATGGTTGTACCAAGTCTTCTCTCTGTACCCCAACTGCTCAACACAGCTCCACTGTTCTTACCATAGGAGAAAACCTTAAAAACTCAGCATTCTGGAATAATCTTTAAATTCAAAAGTAGAATAGAAACAGCAGAGAAAAATATAGGGGATACCAAAGGGAAAATTCAGCCAAGACAAATATAGAATAAACTGCCTTCTGCTTTTCCTAGCTAAACCACATTATTGCCCTATTCTTAGTCCCCCCAAAAACGTAAGCTCTTAAGTTATATGACATATGGTTTAAACAAGTATTTTGTAAGCACAAGTCTGAAATCTGATTATTATTACGATGATAATAATCATCTTTACCACCACTAACACTTGCACAGCCTGGCTTGTTTTATAAAGTATATTCCAAATTTCTGACAAATAGATTACAAATGGCCTTTTAGAACAGTGTCTATTTATAATTCCTGGTCTCAAAATCCTTGCACAAAATAATGCTTTTCTAGTCAAAGCAAAAACCACATATTTATTTGATTTTATAATGTGTATTCTTCGTAAAATAATAATCTTGGCAATTAACAAATAAGTTAAGTGATTAAAACATTAAAATATGTAAAAGGTAGTGGTGACAATAATATTAGTGGGTCATTTAACCTTACATATATTCATTTATTCAACAATCACTTATGGAACACCTACTATGGATCAAGTGCTATGTCAGGGATTTAAAAAAAAAAAGATGACTTCCAAGGATATTACAGACCAGTAAAAACAGAGAGATGTGTGAATCATCAAGTCCAATGAAGAGGCGTGGTAGGGTGGTAACAGGCTAAATAAAATGAGACCACAGAGGAGGAATGAGCAGGTCAATTACAGAATTAGGTTTGACAGGCTAGGTGTCAGGAAAAGCCTTAAGGGAGGAGGTGACCTTAGGCTGCAGTTTGAAAGATAAGTTGGCCCTGACATAATGAGGATAGGCTACACGGCAGGTGGGAGTGAGAACTGCAAGATCTTCTAAGGTGATCAACTGTACTATGCAGTCTTTTCAGTTGATTTCAGAGGTACTTCCTAGTACCAGCAAGCAAGTAACAGCAAGCAAGCAGTTTGCTAAGGCTGAATTTTGGGGTAGGGAGGTACAGCAACAGCCAAGGCTATGTATGCTATGCTAAGAAACATGGCTCTATCCACAAACAGTTCTTAATAGTTTCTGAACATAGACCCTATTTAGAATTTAAAAGTGACTAAAACAAACAAACAAACCCAACAGCTAAGGTGCACTGATTACTTATTTTGAGTCAGGTACTTTACATACACTTCTGATTTAGTTATACATCCATAAAAACCCTAAAATGGGAACTATTTCTATGAGAAAATGGTGGCTAAGAACCTGGTACTTTCCCTGTTGGAAAAAATAAATGGTGGCTAGATAATCTGCCTACAAGCACACCAACTACGTGGCAGAACAGACTTCAAATTCAGTTTAACTTAAGTCTGTACCCTATGAACCCTTTCTTTTGAATTAAAAAAAAGTATACATATATAGACCACAATTATCTTCTTAATCAGGTCACACCCCCCAATCACTGGTGGGGACACAAGATAATCTCCTTTCATTCCATATCATGCCCTAGCTAGGACTCCTTTTGTCTTTCCACTTCACAACAAAACCAATAGAATGTTTATATAAAGACACTGGCCATATCCACTTCCTAATTTCCCCTTATCCTTCTAAACTTGTCTTCCTACTGAAGAAAAGAGGAATTAGCTATGGACAATGTCACTTATGGCTCCATATTGCTAATCCCATGGCCAATTAACTGTCCTTCTATTACCCAATGGCTCAACAGGTGACTAATTCTTTTTGTTAGTTCTAGGAAACCCCTCTCCCCTATTTCTGTTGTTTTCCTTTCTTATTATCTACCCTTCTTCTCAACTCCTCTTCTGCCCTAAGGAACTATAAATGCTGGACTATCACTTGCTCAATCTGAGTTTTTCTTCCTTTCATAAATACCATCTATACACACTTTTAATCAATAGGCTTTTATTGATAATCCTCTGAACTCCAGCTGTCTGTCCAATTGTCCACACATCTCCTCTAGGACATCACATGGGTATCTCAAACCCAAGATGTCCAAAACAGAACTCTTCATTCCTCATGTTTTATCCATTTGTTAAAATTTCTCAATAAAAAGTAAAGCTTAGCAGATAGCAGGTACCACAGGCTACCCCATAGCTAAAGAGCTGATGCAATGCTGCATATAGTTGATCAGTATGCAAAATGAATAGCTAAAATCCTCAAAAGTCTTGTTAAGATATATATTTTCCTACCACATAGTCTTTCATACAGAACTTACGGCACCTATATCATATGATATTCTAGCTAATCACTATGCTTACTGAACTTACAGAAGTGGCAATATAATAAGCAGAGACACAAAATATTATGACAGTCATAAACTGGAAACTATAACATTTTTTCATTTTTTAAATGTTGTGGAAATTAGTCTCCTGCTTCTGACAGTGGAGAACTATGCCATCTGAACAAACTGTCTTACTGAGGATAACTAGAAAAGTTAAACAAACTTTAAAAAATTATCTGCTTAATAGCACTGAAGAACCAAAAAGTCAATGAAGATTTAAGAGGTCAAGTTGAGGAAAAGAGAAACCCAGAAAGCTGAGCCTGGAATCTGGGGCTTCTGCCTGGAATTAGCAGTGACACCAACTTCAAGAAAAGTAAAGGAGAGCCCAAGAAGCCTCAATCTTCAAGAGGCTTGGAGGACAAAAAATGGAGGCCAGTGCCTACCAAGGTTGGGTAGAGGCTAATAAACTCTCCATGGTTTATTAGAAGTTAATGAGCTCTCCAGGTTGACCCAAAAGGCTATACTATAGAAATAAGTGTGAACCAGATATAATACAGCTCTCAATGGCCTGAAGCACAACTTCACATCACCTCAATCTCTGAAAATTGATGACAGGTGATCCAGGAGTGCTAGAGCCCTAGCTGCCTGCTAGAAGCAAACATAAGTTCTCCCTGTAGAAAGTTATCCTAGACCTCAACATTTTTCTCAGTAGAAAAGTACTCTCTGTAGAAAGTAATCCAGACCTCAACATTTTTCTATAAAATTAAAAAAAATATAATAGCTGGTATCAATAAAAAAATTATCAGATACTCAAGGAGACAATATAATATAAAAACAAAACAAACAAACAAACAAACAAAGGGGGAAAATACACGACAGAACCAGATCCACAGCAGCTCCTATGGCATGAAGACAGACTGAACCAGATCCACAGAAGCTCCTATGGTATAAAGACAGACTTGAAAACTATCAATAATAAATTCAGGAAGCTCTAAGATAAAATCAAGATTTTGTCAGAGAACTGAAAAATAGAAAAAGAACTAAATGGAATTCTAGAACTGAAAAATATAGTTCAGTTTAAATTAAAAGCTCAATGGATAGGCTTATAAGCAGATTAGACACAGTTGAAGAGAGAATTAGAAAAACAGTTAGAAATGAGATTAAAAGAAAACAGAACAAAAGGCAGACAAGAAAAGAGAATAGAGAAGAGAAGGTGAAAGATCATAAATGATCAGTAAAAATATCTTCTAAAATATGAATACCTGAAATCCCAGAAAGAGAGAAAAGAGAAAAGGAGCAGAACAATATTTTTAGAGATAATGGCTCAGAATTTTCCAAAACAAACCAACGGTGTTAGGTGAACATCTGAGAAGCCCTCCAAGGAGAAAAAAAAAAAAGACACTAAAGTACATCATAAATCAAAGATGAAAAACCAAAGATAAAGAGAAATTAGTAATTAGTAATCTCAGCAAAACAGATTATCCTTTAAAGAACAATTATACTGATAACTGAATTTTCAACATAATAGAAACCATAGTGCAGAAAATAATCATTAACCTAGACCTCCATTAAAAATATTCTTTAAGAATGAAGGTGAAATAAAAAAATTTTCAGAAAATAAACATCCAATACACAGATATGATTGTTTAGCTCTAATGTTACACTTAATTTGAGCTAAACAATCATATCTATTCAAAACAATTTGAGGGCTATGCAAGGTAATTATCCAACAATGGCCATGGGCATTGACTTTTCTAGGAAAGCTCTACTTCCCAAGTCACTGAGCCGAAACATTGCCTATAAACAATTCAAATAAATTAAAAACTAATGGAGGGTAGATGGGTAAGAAAAGAAGGAAGTAAAGAATACCTGTCAATTTATAAAATATTGCAATTTTATCAAATGAAATCAGTACAATTAATTGATGTCAAAATGATGTATATTTTTTGCCTTAGAAAATTCTATTTGGGCTGGGCACAGTGGCTCACACCTGTAATCCCAGCACTTTGGGAGGCCAAGGCAGGTGGATCGCAAGGTCAGGAGATTGAGACGATCCTGGCTAACATGTTGAAACACTGTCTCTACTAAAAATACAAAAAATTAGTCAGGTGTGGTGGTGCGTGCCTATAGTCCCAATTACTTGGGAGGCTGAGGCAGGAGAATCGCTGGAACCTGGGAGGTGGAAGCCACAGAGAGCCAAGATGGTGCCACTGCACTCCAGCCTGGCGATAGAACAAGACTCCGTCTCAAAAAAAAAAAAAAAAAGTTCTTCCATTTGAACTAATCTTACAAACACCTTTTAAGTACAAAGTACGTCACTTTTATATCTGATGCATTTGGTTGCACATATACAAATCATCAGTGATAAAAGATAATTCTAAGGATATCACATGCTCTGAATAGTTTTAAGTGTGATTTAATTTTCTTGGGGGCAAAAATTTATCAACCATCTTTATAAGTCTTATAGTAGGTCTAATATGCAACTCTGTACAGAGTAGCCTCCCCAAAACAATTAATAAAGACAAGAAAGGCAAAATACTTCCTTGGCTCAATTCCTTGGTTCAATTCTGAATAACAAAAAATTATTCTCATTTCAAGGTCAGATTCCAGACATTTCAGAATATCAGTCCTTTCGTCTTTAAATAGAAATCACTGTGATGAAGTTTACATCAGGGAACCATTTTCATCTCTTACATAATTTAAGTAACTACTAGATAAAAGATGAAAGTTCTCTGAAACTTTAGTAGAAATTTCTCATGGATTTAGATAAATAACTGAATTCACTTTTGAAATATACTATTGACTTGGTTTTAAGAGTGTTTTATATCAGCATGTAGAAAAGGATGTCAGCAGTGAAAACCCTGAGGGAAATATCTGGGAAACTGGGTAAATGGAGATCAATCCCAGAAGTTTCTCACTCTCTGATGGTCCAACACTCAGCCTGTAGCAATTCATCACAGTTACCAGTCAAATATCCACTATTCCCAATACCATTTACAGAAGACAAAATCCTTCTTCCACTGATTTCTTAGCACCTTTGTTGAAGAATGGTTGATCCATTCCTTTATGTTTTTAATTAGAACTGAATATCCAACCACCATGTATCAAAATTTTTGGTTAGGAGGAATCTGGATGGCTGACTAGAGATTTTGGAGGTCAGTTATCCTCAGAGAGAAGATCAAAGACATAGGTGAATGGTCATGATCTGAATGGAAAGCTTAGGGAAGATAGCCAGGATCTGTTGGAGACCCCACTGGTTGATGTGGGGTTGCAGAAAAGGAAAGCAGCAAGAGTCTGGCAGAGATTGGCTCCCGAGAACCTCTGAATCCTGCATAAAGGGTAGGTTGGGGTGCTTCTCTTCTCCCTTCACCCCTGCAATAAGCTGCTGACTGCCAAATTGTCAGGGAGCCTTTCTGCCTTCATGACCCCAGGCAATGCTGTCAGTGTGGATTTAGCATCTTCCTGGGGACACAGCATAGAGTGGCTAGCTTGTGTAGGTATCCCCTCACTCCCCTCAAGCCTGAGCTGAGAGGGCAGACACCATACTGGTTGTGCATTCATTGTGGGCTACTACCCTGCATGGGGCATCTCAGCCCGAGTTGCTGCAATCACCGGTACCCTGCAAACATAGCCCACTACCTGCTCTGACTTGACAACCACAGGGGACCAGCAGGTCCCTGGGGAGCTGTGGGATTTCTAGAGATTTAGCCCTAAGCACAGGCTGCCGCTAGAAGTGGGGCAAGTGAGGCCCACTAAGAACCCCCCGGGACAAGGGAAATGCAGGTACAAACTGATCACTGAATGGGGTGGTACTGGTGGTTGGCAACAGATATAGAGGGGGGTCATCTCCTGCTCCCTCAGTCCACCGTTGTGGATGTAAGAGGCGCATTTTTCGAATTAACCCAGTCAGACAAAAAAAGAAAAGAGAATTTTAACAAATGAACAAATCCTTTGTAAAATACAGGACCATGTAAAGTCACCAAATCTATAATTTATAGGTATTCCTGAGAAAGAAGAAGAAAAAGTAAGCAATTTGGAAAACATATTGGAGGAAAGAATTCAAGAAAATTTCCCTGATCTTGTTAGAGATATAGAAATCCATGTAGAAGAAATCCAGAACACCAGTGAGATATGATATAAGGTGAACATCACCAAGGTATATAGTCATCAGACTATCCAAGGCCAATGCTAAAGAAAAAACCTTAAACGCAGCTAGAAAAAAGGATCAAATCACCTATAAAGGAAATCCTATCAGACTAACAGCAGATTTCTTAGCAGAAACTGACAAGCCAGAAGAGACAGGGATCTAGTTTTAGACTTCTTAAGGAAAAATAATGCCAGCCAAGAATTTTTTTTGTTTTGTTTTTTGTTCTTTTTTTTTTGAGACGGAGTCTCACTCTGTCACCTAGACTGGAGCGCAGTGGCGCGATCTCAGCTCACTGTAAGCTCCGCCTCCCAGGTTCACGCCATTTCCCTGCCCCAGCCTCCTGAGTAGCTGGGACCACAGGTGCCCACCACCATGTCTGGCTAATTTTTTTGTATTTTATTTATTTATTTATTTTTTTAGTAGAGACGGGGTTTCACCGTGTTAGCCAGGATCGTCTTGATCTCCTGACCTGGTGATCTGCCTGCATTGGCCTCCCAAAGCGTGTATCTTTTTAAACTAAGTTTTATAAATGAAGCAGAAATAAAGTATTTCCCAAACAAACAAATGCTAAGGAAAGTTGTCACCACTAGACCAGTACACCAAAAATGCTAAAAGGAAACAAAAAGATGATACTTGCTACCACAAAAGCACACGTAAGTACAAAGTTCACACATCCTATAAAATAATTACATAATTGAGGCTACAAAGCAAGTAGCTAACAATATTAGGAAAGGAACAAAACCTCACATATGCATATTAACCTTGAACATAAATACTTAAAAGAGATAGATTAGCAAATTGGGTAAGAAGAAAAAGATTCAACCATCTGCTGCCTAAAAGAGACCCACATAATGTATAAAGACATACACAAGCTCAAAGTAAAGGGGTGGAGAAAGATATATCATGCAAATGGGGAACAAAAAAGACCAGGGGTTGCTATTGTCAGATAAAGTAGACTTTAAACCAACAAGAGTAAAAAAAGACAAAGAAGGGTATGATACATGATAAAGACTTCAATTCAACAAGATTTAACTATCCTAAATATATACATACCCAATACCAGAGCACCCAGATTTATAAAAGAAGTGCTACTACACCTAAGAAAAGAAAATAAAAAGCCATAAAATAATAGTGGGAAACTTCAACATTCCAGAGAAAACACCAAACAGATCACTGAGGGAGAAAACTATCAAAGAAACTTGACTTAAAATGGGCTCTGCCAAATGGATAGACATCTAAAGAACATTCCACCCAGCAACCAAAGAATATACATTTTTCTCATCTGTGCATAGAACTTTCTTTAAAATTGACAATATGCTTGGTCATGAAGTACATTTCAATAGATTTTTAAAGATCAAAATAATATCAGGTATCTTCTCAGACAATAGCAGAATAAAATTAGAAATGAATGCTAAAAGGAACTCTCAAAACCACATACATACATGGAAACCAAACAGCTTGCTCTTGAATGACTTTAACAAAATTGAGGCAGAAATAAAAAAAATTGGAAACAAATGAATATAGACATGTAATATCAAATCTAGGATACAGCAAAAGCAGTGTTAAGAGGAAAGTTCATAGTACTAAATTCATAAATCAAAAAGACAGATCTCAAATTCGCAACCAAATGATGTACCTAACAAACTAGAAAAACAAGAATGAACCAAACCCAAAACTAGCACAAGGAAAGAAATAAAGATCAGAGCAGAACTAAATGCAACTGAGACTAAAATATCACACAAGGGATCAACAAAGCCAAAAGTTGGTTGTTAAAGAAGATAAACAAAAATTGATAGACTACTAACTAGATTAAATAAGAAAAAGAGAGAGGATTCAAATAAGCACAATCAGAAATGACAAAGAACATTAAAATTGATACCACAAAAATACAAAAATTCATCAGAAACTACTATGAACATCTCTATGCACACAAACTAGAAAACTTAGAGGAAACAAATACATTTCCAGCAACAGACAACCTCCCAGATTGAACCAGGAGGAAATTAAAATCCTGAACAGACCAATAACAACAAATTACAAAATTGAATCACTAATAAAAGATCTACCAACCAAAACAAACAAACAACAACAACAAAAAAACCCAGGATCAGAGGAATTCACAGCCAAATTGTACTATATGTACAAAGAAGAGCTGGTATCAATATTACTAATATATATATTTTTATATATATATATATTTTTTGAGACGGAGTCTCGCTCTGTCTCCCATGCTGGAGTGCAGTGGCACGATCTCGGCTCACTGCAAGCTCCGCCTCCTGGGTACACGCCATTCTCTTGCCTCAGCCTCCCGAGTAGCTGGGACTACAGGCGCCCGCCACCACGCCTGGCTAATTTTTTGTATATTTAGTAGAGACAGGGTTTCACCATGTTAGCTAGGATGGTCTTGATCTCCTGACCTTGTGATCTGCCCGCCTCGGCCTCCCAAAGTGCTGGGATTACAGGCACTCTGAGCCACTGCGCCCAACCTAAAAATATATATTTTTTAAATTGAGGAGGAGGAGTTCCTCCTAAACCCATTCTATGAAACTAGTATCATCCTAATAACAAGATCTGGCAAGGATAACACAAAAACAGAAAACTATGGGCCAATATCCCTGATGAATGTAGATGCAAAAACCCTCAACAAAATAATAGCAAACTGAATCCAACAGCACATCAAAAAGATAATTCATCACGATCAAGTGGGTTTTATTCTGGGAACACAAGGATGGTTCAACATATGCAAATCAATAAATGTGATTCACCACATAAACAGAAGTGAAAGCAAAAATCACATGATCATCTCAATACGCAGAAAAAACATGCAATAAAATCCAACATCTCTTCATGATAAAAATTCTAAATAAACTAGGCATTAAAGGAACATAACTGAAAATACTAAGAACCATATTTGACAAACCCACAGCCAACATCATACTTACAGGGAAAAACTGAAAGCATTTCCTTTAAGAACTGGACGAAGACAAGGATGCCCACTTTCACCATTCCTATTCAACATAGTAATGGAAGTTCTAGCCAGAGCAATTAGGCAGGAGAAAGAAATTAAAGGCATCCAAATTGGAAAAGTGGAAGTCAAATTATCTCTGTTCACTGAGGACATAATCTTACACTTAGAAAACCCAAATGATTCCTCCAAAAGACTCCTGGACCTGATCAATAACTTTGTTAAAGTTTCAGGATACAAAATTAACACACCATAATCAGTTGCATTTCTATACACCAACAATGGTCAAGCAGAAAACCAAATAAAAAACTCAATCCCATTTACAATAGCCATACAAAAACATAAACTATCTAGGAATACATTTAAGATGGTGACAGACCTCTACAAAGGAGAATTATAAAACAATGAAACTGTAGATGACACAAACAAATGGAAAAACATCCCATGCTCATGGGAAGGAAAAATCAATGTCATTAAAATGACTATACTGCTGAAAGCAATCTAGAAAGTCAATGCAATTTCCTGTCAAATTACCAATGTTATATTTCACAGAATTAGAAAAAACAATTATAAAATTCATATGGAACCAAAAAGAGCCTAAATAGCCAAAGCAATCCTAAGCAAAAAGAATAAAGCTGCAAGCATTACATAACTTGATTTCAAACTACACTGCAAGTCTAATGTAACCAAAACAGCATGCTACTGGTACAAAAACAGACACATAGATCAATGGAGCAGAGTAGAGAATGCAGAAATAAAGGCACACACCTGATCTTCAACTAAGTCAAGAAAAATAAACAATGGGGAAAGGACACCCTACTCAATCAATAGTGCTGGGAAATAGTATATAGCCATCTATATACTGAAGAATAAAACTGGACCCCTATTTCTTACCATATATAAAAATTAACTGAAGATAGATTAAAGGCTTCGATGTAAGACCTCAAACTATAAATATTATACTAGAAGAAAATCTAGGGGAAACTCTTCTGGACATTGGCCTAGGCAAAGAATTTATGACTAAGACCTCAACAACAAATGCAACAAAACCAAAAGTAGACAAATGGAACTTAATTAAACTAAAGAGTTTTTCTGCACAGGAAAAGAAATAACAGAGCAAATAGACAATATACAGAATGGGAGAAAATATTTGCAAACTATGCATCTGAGAAAGGACTAATATCCAGAATCTGTAAAGAAGTTAAACAAATCAAAAAGAAAAAAAAACACAAAAATTCCATTAAAAAGTAGACAAAGGGCTATGAACAGACACTTCTCAAAATAAGACATACAAGTGACCAACAAACATATGGAAAATGCTCAACATCACTAACCATCAGAGAAATGCAAATTAAAACCACAATGAGATGCTATCTCATACTAGTCAGAATAGCTATTATGAAAAAAGCCAATAGATAACAGATGTTGGAGAGGATGTGGAGAAAAGGAAATGCATATATACTGTTGGTGGAAATGTAAATTAGTTCAACACTTTTGGAAAACAGTATGGGCATTTCTCAAATAACTAAAAGTAGAACTACCCTTTGATCCAGGAACCCCACCACTATGTATATATATATAAAGGAAAATAAATCATTTTATCAAAAAGATACCTGCACTTACATGTTTATTGAGCACTATTCACAATAGCAAAGTCATGGAATTGATCTAAGTGTCCATCAAAAGTTGATTGGAATAAAAAAAATGTGGTATATATACACTGTGGAATACTACATGGCCATAAAAAGTAAAGGACATAAAAAGTGTCCTTTGCAACAACATGGATAGAGCTGGAGGCCATGATCTTAAGTGAAATAACTCAGAAACAAAAAAAAAACAAATATCGCATGTTCTCACATATAAGTGAAGTGCACATGGACATAAAAATGGAAATAATAGATACTGAGGACTCCAAAAGGTGGGGGCTGGGGGAAAGCACATGTTGAAAAGTTACCTATTTGGTACAGTGTTCACTATTTGGGTAATGGGTTCACTAGAAACCCAAAACTCACAATTATGCAATATACCCAAGTTAACAAACCTGCACATATATCCCTTGAATTTAACAGAAAAGGGGAAAAAGATGACAGCAGTGTTGTGTGTGCTGCAGGGAGCATAAAGAAAATTACAGGCTATAGCTACAACATATAGATTTGGCAAGTTGGTAAATTATTCACATGACATCCAGAATACCTGACAGATAGTTATAATGGTGAAAAATGTCTGCAACATTTAAGACATTCTATAATGCATGGTACATTTGAACTCAAAGGCAATAAAGAACAAAGGAATGGGTAGAAAATGAATAATCACACGTGTAAATTGTCAAATAATTAGGATAAAGCATGTGAATTAAAAAATAGAAATAATGACTTGAAAGTGTCTTTTTTTCTCTTTATGGAAAAAGAAAGTTATGCTTCTCTGGTTTTTGATAAGAATAAACAAACAGTGAAGTCAATTTTTAAAAGGAGTAACGCAGAATAAAAATCCATAAAACTACCAAAAAAAGTCACATAATTGTATACGTAAAAAAAAAAACAAAAACAAAACACTGATCCCAGAGCAATGGCATAAGAAGACATCCTTCTGTCGAATTCCATAACGTTGCCAGTTAGTAAGTAGACAGGAAGTAATTTCCCTAATAAAATGTACATATCATTTAGATTTATTAATTAAAACTACTGAATAACTTGTATTTGAGCTATTTTAATGCAAGCATTCATGCCAAGGTGTCATTCCATTCTTGCATTTACACATGGGATCAAATAAATGAAATTCCCCAATCCCCATCTGCGTCTCAAAAAAGTCACTGACTGCTGGAAAACAACAGATACTCTCTCCTGGAAATGAATCAGAAGGCAAACTATCATTCGGTAGCCAGAATATGATTCAGCAGAGCTTTGTATAAAAGTATAAAGTTCAAAAGCAACCCCAAAAAAGCTCGGGAAGTAGTGGACTGTTTTTACCCCTCCTGGGATCACCACTAACAGCATCCATGAAGTTCTGACAGAAGAACACACCAGGATGACAAAGTAGTGACTTTTAAAGAGCAGCCAACAACAAGCATATAGGGAATCTCTCAGCAAATACAGGTAGGAGAAATTCAAACGTGTGACAACAGGTTTATGTAACCAATAATGTGACTAGATGAAAAACAGGGTAAAAATACTGGCTGTGACTATTTAATTTCTCTGAAGAGAAAAAATGTATTTAAAGAAAATGATACTTCCTTCTGTGTCTCATAAGATTGCTAAGTTTTTATCTTCTTGTCTTCACTAAGCAAAGGTTAAATAAAAAGTAAATCATTGATAAACTCAATACTTTTTTTTTCTGGATTTGAAGAGAAGCTTGAGTAGGAGATTTAAACAGAAGGAGGAAAGCATCCACGTAGATGCACAGGACTAACAAGAAAGCTATTGTTTGAAATGCCATGTATCTTCACCGAGGTAGCACACTAAACTACTCCCAGATCTACACTTACTTGTAATACTAAACATCTCCCAACAATGACAGATAACCAGTATTGTCAATTGTAGATTTGTAATAAAAACTGTAGTATTTTGAACTCATTATATTAATAGCTATTGAAACTAGAAAGTTCTTGCAGTTCAGAGAAATTGACTTTTTGAGAGCTCAAGCTGCCAATATGTGATGCTTTTCTTTTTAAAAAGGGGAAATGTCAAATGATGAGAGGAAAAAACTGGAAAGAGAAGTACTAAAAGATTTAATTGGAAAATGTGCTGTTCATTTTTCTGGATGTTCCTGTAACACGTGTGAGACATTTTGTTTCTGTACTTTAATGATATTATTACTAGCCTAAAAGACGTACAATACAAGGGATGAGAGGCTTTCAGAAGGATCCTGAATAGGTGA
This sequence comes from Nomascus leucogenys, assembly GCF_006542625.1. Taxonomy (NCBI): domain Eukaryota; kingdom Metazoa; phylum Chordata; class Mammalia; order Primates; family Hylobatidae; genus Nomascus; species Nomascus leucogenys. Next base: position 102,550,477 of record NC_044383.1, on the reverse strand, counting down.
GTCAGGTCAGCTGGGTGGTCTTATTATCAGTTTTTGATTTCCCCATTAGAGTCTGTTTGAAGTGAAGTGCCTTTCATCTTTCCACCCACTCTCACCATTTCAACATTCTAATTTAGTTCAACTCTTTTTATTCTGTTTTGTTAAAAAAATGAGCCCAAATTCGGGGAAGGCAGGGAGACACCCTCTCTTGTGGTTTCATGTAATTTTTTGTTATGGTCTACTGGAAAAGAATAACTTTAAAAAATGCAATTTCACATACACTTGATCCCACATTGGACTCAAATCTCTTCAGCAATTCATGTTAATATTTTTTGAATTTAAAAAACTATTTAGTTTTAAGACTTCACTGATTTTTGGCAGGCAGCTTTTTCAACATAGCTTCAACTCTTTGAACCTGTCCCCATAGCTCTTTTCCCACTGCCTGAGCTTCCAAGATAGCAGTGGCCAAAGGACTGTAATAAGGTGGAAGTCCATATAGTTACTTGTCTAGGGTTCCACTAACCAAGTTACGTTGACAACTGACTGGTGCCACACAATCTGACATTTCTACAGAAACTCAGAGCACTGTAATTATCTCAAGAGATATGGGGGGAATCCTCATTTTTAAACCAAATTAATAATGACAACATGAGGTAGAGGGAAAAGGGGCAAATATCTGTGATACACATATTACCAAAGGTTAGTTTTGCTGTTTTCCATATTCTCATACCCAAATAATCCATGAAATTGCAGCCCAAGACCTGGTCTCCTCCCCTCCATGTCTATTTGGTGGAAGGGATGCAGTGCTATGAAGTGAACACACTTAGGCAAAGAGAAAAAAATATCCAAATAAACAAGCTATGATGAGGAAAATGCAGCAGGCCTTCTTGCCAGGGAGTGAGTGGCTGGTCAATGCACCAGGGGCTGCTTACACAAGCTGGGCTCCTGATGAGAACAAAAGGGGTTGTGGCAAGAGTTGTGATGTAATGGGGTCGTAGGGTGGCCTGGGGAGAGGACGTGAAGCACAAAGTTATTGCTATCTGATCTCTACTTTTTTTCATATCCATAGATATCTTGGATATTACTCTTAAATGTACTTCTTATTCAAGATATGCTGAAATTTAAAAGCAAATATTATGAAAGTACAATAAGAATATCTGCAGTGTCATTCCATCTGACTTCTCTCCCCTATCTCTACATGACCAAAGTCATCTTTCAAGGCAACTCTAAATTACCATTGCCTCCATGAAGACTTTCTTATGCTGTCTTTCAAATATCTGCAATTAGCACATGTAATCAGTCTCCTCTTCCCTTACTTTGCCCATGTCTTCTTTAAGACGCATTCCTTTTTACTTTGCACTATACACAGCATGGTAATCCCTTATGAGGTGGACTATAATAAGCTAAGTGAAAGCAAAGATAATGGAACACATTTTTTTCAACCCCAAAGTGCCTACATAGTATTAAACCAACAAACTAACTAATAAACAAAACACAACTAGTTGAATGAGATCTACAACCTAAAAAAAATTTTTTTAACTCTAAAAACAAAGTTCATTAGTTTTGCCAGAAAATTAGAGAAATGAGTGCAGAGGAGAAAAAAAACTACAGAAAGTGAAGGGCAAACACAAGAAAACAGGAGACAAATGGCAAATATTTTACTTATTCCTCCCCAAAATAAATGATGGGGAACAGGAGACTGAAGATATGCTTTCAAAGAAAATATATATTATTGACCTTTACATAACTTCAAGATTTTTAAGTGATGGCATGATTAGGAAAGTATATTTGTCACTATCATAATATTTTATTACAGGAGATAAAAGCTACTCTTGAACTTGATTCAAGTCAACATAATTTTTTTCTAGCCCATTCCCAACCCTAAATGCCTTTAGGTAACCGAATACATTTGTCTCTTGTAAATTCTCCCACTGTTTCTTTGTATAAACACTTACCTATCCACCTCCACTTTCATTTATATAAAAGATAGCATAAAATGTATAAGCTCTGTATCTGCTCTTTAAAAAACATATACCCTGGAACACACAGAACTTCCTCCCTCTTTTTTTTTTTTTAAGGAGAAATACATTATTTCTTTGTGTAGATGCAGTGTTGTTTATTCACCCAGTGCCCTTTAGATGGATATCAGCCTTGCTTCTAATCTTTTGCTTTTACAACCTATATTGTAATGGAGTAACCTCACTCATATGTAATTTCATTGATGTGCAGAATACTGATAGGTAAATATACATGTGATTTTGGATCGATTCAAAGACATTTGAAATTGTTTAGATTGTTTGCTTTAGTCAAACTTCTTAAACTGGATTCAGTACGTATTACATGATATTCTTAAAATATGATTTTAGGCCATGTTAATTCACAATGGTCCTCTAGAGCACCCCGAAAATGGCCACTGAATTCCAAAAGAGATGTTTGTGTTGGCAAGTGACAAAAACCAAAAAATAAAAACCACTACTATAAAGTGCTAAATGAACTGGTCATTAATAATAAGAAAGATTATTATTTTTCTCAGATTATCCCAGATATCTGGAGCAGTCTGGAGACATTAGGAAACTATATAACATGTAACCATCATGACAGTTGTCTAACAATGCTTATAAGCACTAAACCCATGCAAACTACTTGTAACCTTAACTAATCCAAATGTAGAAGTACTTCAAGGCTATATCATACTCAGCCACATACTTTGCCATTGGAATGGCAAAAACCGCAATTACTTTTGCACCAGCCTAATATGAAGTCTGTATACTCCCTGTCAAACCAAAGTTCTATTCTGTTATACCAGCCTCATTTCAAATCAGCACAGGGAGTAAAAGTTAAGCAGAAAGAACAATGTGGTTGTATATGGTTGTTTATGGGTTTTTTTTTTAAACTCCTAAATGATGTTTTTTAGTTTTATCTTACGAAGAAAAATGATATTAAAACAATTCATTATTTTTACTCACCTACAAGGCATCATAGGCAAGTCAAAGAAAGTAACAAGATGCCTCTGCTAAGAGTTATTAATCCTGAGGCATAAACAAATCAAACGGTGCTTTTTTAGTTTGATGAGTGAAATAAAATAGAATGAATGAGAAATTATTTAATTCCATCATCAAAACCATCCAAATATTTCTCAGGGAGAACCTCTCCCTTTCATAATTAAATTAACCTGTAAATTTACCAAATAAACACCATGAACAGTGTACTTTCAAACTGTTTTAAACACCACCTCACTGTTCTAGCATTTTTTAAAAAAGCAGATACAAAGTTTTGTGTATTTTTTTTCATCAGCATTTGTTGGAAGACTTAAAATAAGGTTAACATAAAAATCACAGAGCAGGAACATTATCACATGTAGCAAGGAGTACAATGTGTTTGGGCGAATCTGTTGTCAAAGGCCAGGTAAGAAAACAAGTAATAACCATGTCTCCTTCTGAGGGGAAACTGGGTGACCATGGACAGTGTTAGGATACTGAACAGAAAGAAATCTCGGCCTCAGTGACAGCATCTTTTAATCTAGACAAAACACTACTCCAGATATGTTGCTGTTTTGTGAAAATATTGAACATATTTACCAACTATTTTTAAATTTCACACATTTTAATTAAGTGTTAACACTACAACTAAATAGCCAAAAGTAAAATCAATAGACTCTTATTGCTATTCTGAGGGGGAAAAAGTACACTACAAGTCAATGCTGATTTGAGAGCCATGTTTTAACATCTCTTTGGTCAATCACTTCAGTTAGCCCATCACCAGACTCTGTCTCAAAAAAAAAAAAAAATTCCCTTTAGGCATGTATTGTACATTCTATTATCAAAGACGAACCGTGCATTTTCCAAATGCAATCCATACGGCTTTACACTGCAATGGTACTTGAAAAATCTTTTGGCACGTAGTAAGACTTACTTTTCCTTTTGATGCTTATTTTGCCAAACTGCATTTCTGTGCATGTATCTTCAATAAAATCCACAGGAAGGTAAGGAAACGATACTTCAGTTTATCAAAACTTAGTCCCACAAGACTATTCATATCATAAAACATAAAAATGAATATGACTAAACCAGTAAGAAAGTTATGACTGAACTCCAACTGTCTGTTGCCAGTTATTTGACTGTTTTTGACAACAATGGCAATTTTATATGTAACTTTTCTATTTCTGAAGCCTAACTAGGTACCTAATAGATGTAACTATATTCCTGAAGCCTAAGTACCTAATAGAGGTACTTATGAACAATCCTTGACTCAAGGAGACTTAAAAATTAGAATAAAATGTTTACAACTAAAAATTTAAATGAATAAATGGCATATTATCTTCTATTATTTTGAACTCCAGTGGAATAGAGACTCTATAAAACATTATGCTTAAAGATAACTGAATGTATCATCTGACAACAGATATTAGATCTAAAGTAGAGCTAAATTTGCCCTCAAGATGTCTGTGAAACTTTTAGAGCTGATGTTTATGGGCAGTCTGCATAAGAACATGATGTGAAAATACTCTGATCTTTTATGTGTCTTACATAACATATCTTATAAATAGAGCTAAAATCAGACAAGGTTATAAGTTTTATGATTTAAAAAATTCTTAATTCTAATTAACCCTACTCAAAAATTATGTTGTATATTTTAGTATGTGTGAATATGTATGTATATACGTATATTTGTGTGTATATATTTTTATATTAATATATCAGGGATTTTATTAAATGTTATACATTAGCCTACCTCAAGTGATTAAGATTTTACTTCTTTTCAAAAAAACAATGTAGTTCAGCCATCTAGTGGTAAAGTATAAAGCAATCATTCCTCTGTATTTTATTATACTATAAAAATAAGACAGCAGCATGGAGAAGGATTATAGGTTATTTAAATTTACTTTTCCTTTTCTCTGGTGATATCATAGAGCACAATCAAGAACTCAGAGGCAATATAACTACAGAAAATAGATAACTGGATTTAGCAATTTGGAGTTTCTGGTTGACCTTATCAAGAAAAATGGAATGGTGCCAAGAACTGTATTAGAGTTGTAAAAGAAAACCTAAGTATGGAACATTCTAACCAAGAAGTATGGCTGTAAAAAGATGGAGGAAAAGAGACGAGAAGATACAGTAGGGCTGAAGAAAGGTTCTCTTTTTGTTTTATAGCATTCAAAGTCTTCATTATATTAAGGGGTTAAATAAAGACCTAGTAAAGGAAGGACAGAGGATGAAAGTCCCATATGAGATAGAGGGGAATAAATCCAGTACACAGGAGTCAGACTGCCTTGGAGACAGCATGGTGCCTCATTCTCTGGCACGGTGGGGTAGATAATCACCATAATAGATGAGTTTAAAGCTAGAGGACACAGGAGTTCAAAAGTTGTTCTCTTTTTTTTCTTATTTTTGAAACAAGAGGCAAGGGAATCTACCTCATGGTGAAAAGCAGAGGTCAGAAAGAAAGGAATAGGAGTTAAATGGTACGATAAGTTGAAGAATCAACTGTCCTGTGCACCTTTAAGGTGTTAAAACCTTAATCATTATTAAATGAAAAAAATTAAATACACTACTCCTGTATTTTCTAATCATATATTCTCATTTCAAATTCCAAATCTGCAAACTAGTTTAAGAAGTCAACTATACTGAAAGTATAATGAAAATGAAGGCACTGCATCCTGTTAAAATAGATTGTGGCATACAAATCTCACTCCACCTCCTCCAAAATTTCCATTTCATCTTCTCCTTTGTAAGGAAGAGTGTAGTGGAATCAACCAGGTTACTATAATCCTGCATCTTAGTAAACAGAATTAGTTTAGTAAAATAAGTGTGTTTTCAATAAAGTTGGCATCAATACTCCCCAAATAACGTGTTCTTATAAAACTTCAGAAGCCAAAATAAATGCATCAGTGTTCCAGAACAAAAGAATATTTGATGAGACAAAACTATCAGTTTATTAATATCTCAATAAACCAAGAAAAGAGTATAGTGAAGTATTTTGTTGTTGCTGCTTTCTTAAAAAAAGTTTATTTGCTGTAGTAGACTAAGCTGGTATTTATTATAGAAAAGCTAAAATGAACATACTTAATTCCCATTATAAGTGGGAAAGAGAAATATAAAATAATGGTTTCTAACATATTATCTATAAATATAACCCTAAATCCAGTATCACATTTGTCATTATTTGCATGTACTGCATTCTCTAGATAACACTGTGAATTTTAAAAGCATACCAATAGACTACATATATACATTACTTAATAGTCTCATATTAACAAATTTAAACAAGGAGTAGCAAGTGCTCAATGTATTTCAAGTAAATAAATAAATGGATAGATAAAATTTTACTCTATAAATGCCTTTTAACTATACAATCACTTAGAGGGTAGAAACCAAAAACAATATGAGTTGAAAACCTAAAGAATCTTTCTTCCTGTGCAATTTTGAGAAAAAATTAGTCAAGAAAAATATGTAGAGTAAAAATGCACTTGCATGTATGAATGTTATCAAAGATGGCTGATATGCTCATCACAGGCCCACATATTCTGATCTCAGAGTCCTTAAAATGTGGGGGTTTGGAAGATGGGATTTTATGAGTGATGGTACAGGCACTGAAGTTGGCAGGAATATGGGCTGGATAGCTGCCCAGAAGCAAAAAGAGGGCTGAGCAGGTGATACAAATTGCAATTAGGAGCTGCAAATTCTAATCCCTGAGCAAATTCACAAAAATATAAAAACTTAGAGACGTCAAGATTTCTATCAATGAGATAACATTTTAAACGCCACAAAGAGTTGTTAATGTCATCGTATTCGCGTACCTGTCAAAAAATCATAAAATATACAATCTGACATTTTTATTATAAAATTTAAATGTCATAGTACCTAAAATCAACCTGTGTAATGGCTAAATACAAACAATGTATTTATTACACAAAATTTGATGTGACATTCTCAAATTCACATTTGATATTCACTAGATATATCTAATCTAAAACACCATTTTCAAGGCCAGGTGCAGTGGCTCACTCCTGTAATCCCAGCGCTTTGGGAGGCCGAGACAGGTGGATCACTTGAGGCCACACATTCAAGACCAGCCTGGCCAACATGATGAAACCCTGTCTCTATTAAAAATAGAAAAATTAGTTGGGTGTGGTGGCAGGCACCTGTAGTCCCAGCTACTTGGGAGGTTGAGGCAGGAGAATTGCTTGAACCTGGGAGGTGGAGGTTGCAGTGAGCCAAGACAGTGCCACTGCATTCCTTCCTGGGTGACAGAGCAAGACTTCGTCTGAAAAAATAATAATTAAAAATTAAAAAAAAACATTTTCTTAACTGATCTCTCAGTGGCCATGGGTTCCCTCAGCATGCTCTCCATATTAGAGCCATAGTAATATTTTAAAAACATACATCTAATTAGGCCACTCTTCTGTAAATTCCTTCAAGACTTGGCCTCTCATTGCCCTTGTCAAAGACTCGGCTTTTTATCAGGGCCTACAAAACAACATGATCTAGCTCCTATTCTCTAAGCTTCAACACTTATGGCCCACAAGCCTTCTCTCAGCTCCTCAACAGTACTTTGAGGGGGCAGATGTCAAAGGGAGACATCATAGGGAATAAAGGTACACCAATGTAGCAACACTTTCAACCTTACCTACCTGAGAGTGGGGGAACACTATGTTTTAAATAAAAAGCCATAAGTCCTAATGCTGGTTCTTTGTGCAAATCAAATTCCCTATCTCAATTTCCTCACCTCTAAAGAAGGGAGACTCGTTAAAAACATTTCTATTTGAATCTTCAAGCTGTCTGATTTCATAACTCTTTCACCACTTATTTTATGTGGAGATTCCAGATTCAAAAATTCTACCCCAATCTCTAAACTGATTTGGTGCATCAACACTAAGTTCAAATATTGTCTTTTTAATTCAGTGTCTCCACCAGGCATTTGGGCTCTTTTGGAAAAACAATTTCTTCAATAAAGTCTAGATACCCTTTCGACAGTCATCCTTTGGCTCACCTTTGTTAAAAGCGTTATGTAGTTCACTATTCAAATACCATTCTGTTTTGAAAACTCTGTCTGAGACTCAAGTTATTTATCCTACTAAAGTAGCCTTTGAATAGGTTAGTGTTCTCTTAGTACTGGCAGGGAAATAATTTAGAAGATCATAATCCTAAAAATGCAGAGTCAGTCTGGTAAAGACACACTGTCTATCTGATTTCCTGTCATACGTACTGGAAGAATAAGTTAGTATATAGAAATGGCTTATAATATTCTGAAATTTTGCAGTGATGAAAACATATACTTAAGCTATTAATTATTTTAAAAAGTCTTAATTTAAAATTTTGGAAGTCATCTAGTAACTTAAATTGTGTCAAACAGTTAATAATATCATCCACACCTTCAAATTCTGAACCAAATGTATAATTACTCCAAAATGTCCTGCCAGGCAAAATATATTTTGAGAACTTTGTTGACTTACTGTCCACTTGAATTTATCCATGGATTATGCACCTGTCTTATAGTAAAGAAAGAAAATTTGAAAAAAACATGGAATGGGCTAAAAATGCAAACATCTAGGAAAGTCTACAAAGAATGGTCAATTCTCATCACTTAAATGTTTAGTATATTTCTAGAGATTAAAAACAAAAGACTGGCTTCTTAGAATAAGCTGTAATTTATAAATTGGTATCATGTAACACATATATTTTAAAAACATTTCTTTGGCTGGATCCTTATTTTCCCTGTTATGCTTTACTTTTGACTTATAGAAATGACTACCCGTAACCCACTCAAAATATGGGTTTAAAAAGTGAGTACACTCACATATATCTGAATAATAAACAGTATTTTGCTCAATTACTTAGCTCTCATAGGGAAAGACAAAAAATTTCTCAAAAAACCATTTTAGTTATTAATGACTTTGTTATATAAACCATCCAACTTTTACTCATTTCTTAACCAAAAAAAACTGATGTTCTGAAAAAATACATATAATAAACTGTTTTCATAGTAATACTTCTATTAATTAACACATTCACATTCTGAGTACAGTGAAAATCAATATCCACAATCATGATTCTAAGGCATTGCAAGATTGGGTAGTACCAGCAAAGGAATATAAATTAATTATAATTTTAGGATCACAGTTGTCTATCACTGTATTCAAACGCTCCAAAAAGTAGACAATCTTTGGACGGCATGTATGGTAAATTGCAATGAAAACAAATGCTACAATATTTTCTATTTTGCTTTTTGTCTTTTTGTAAAGATTTTAAAAAATATGATGTGTTTTGGAATAGATAATGCTTGGTATAGCATTCAAAATGTAAAGGCTGGCATACAGTGAAAAATAAGTCTCCCTCCCACCCCTGTCCCCACCTTACTCCATTTGCCTCTTAAGATGCAAGCACTCTTACTAGTTTGTTTATCCTTATACAAGGAATATGAGATATTCTGTGTTACACACATATCAATTATGTATTTTATGCAAATGCTGTATACCATCTACTCTATTCTATACACTTTTTTTTTTCTACTAAATATATTCTGGATGTCTTTTCATAGTTAAGGTGCCTCCACCTTTTTTTTTTTTTTTTTTTTTTGAGACAGAGTCTCGCTCTGTTGCCAGGCTGGAGTGCAGTGGCGCGATCTCGGCTCCCTGCAACCTCCGCCTCCCAGGTTCAAGCGATTCCCCTGCCTGCCTCCACCTTTTTAACGACTGTTAATGTAGCTAGTCCTTACGAATGAATATTTGAGCAGTTCCCTCTTCTGCTATTACAAACAATGGTATAGTCAATAACCCTATATATACATCATTTGCACACATGCAACTGTATCTGTAATATAAATTCTTAAGAGATATAATTCTTGGGTGAATGTGCATTTAACATTTTTAAAGTTTATATAAAGTCTTGTAACAGTTTCTATTTGTAATTTCTCATTACAAATAAAACTACATGTTTGCATAAGTTTAAGGCCATTTATAATTCTTTATCCATTATTCAACTGGGTTATTGTCTTGCTTTAAATACTTTTTAAAATAAACTTTTTATAACTTTTATAACTTTTTATATATTAAGACTATTAGCTCCATTACATGAGTTGGAAATTTTTCTCCCAGTTTGTCATTTATCTTTTTTTTTTTCCTTTTTTGAGATGTAGTCTCACTCTGTTGCCCAGGTTGGAACGCAGTGGCAGGATCTCAGTTCACTGCAACCTCTGCCTCCCGGGTTCAAGTAATTTCCCTGCCTCAGACTCCCAAGTAGCTGGGATTACAGGCTCATGCCACCATGCCCAGCTAATTTTTGTATTTTTAGTAGAGTCGGGATTTCACCATGTTGGCCAGGCTGATCTCAAACACCTGACCTCAAGGTGATCTGCCCTCCTTGGCCTCCCAAAGTGCTAGGATTACAGGTGTGAACCACCATGCCTGGTCCCAGTTTGTCATTTATCTTTAACTTTACTTGTATTTTTCTTTATATGCAGTTTTTTTTAATGTTGTCAGATTCATACATCTTTTCTTTTATAGTTCTGGGTTTGAGGTCATACTTCAAAGGCTTTCTGACTACATGATTAAAAAATATATATATTTTTTATATTACTTTATATATATAAAAAATATTCCCCTACATTTTCTACTGGTAGTTTTATAATTTATTTTTTAATCCATAGACCTTTGATCTCTGTGGAATTTACTTAGGTATTAGGTGTGAGGTAGGGCACAACTGCATTTTTTCAAATGGCTATCCATAGGCCAAACACCACTTATTGAATAATCTGTCTTCCACTGATCTGAAATGCTATCCTTTTCATACATTAAATTTCCCAGTCTTTTTGTGTCTATTTCTGAACTTTCTATTCAGTTTGAATACCATGACACTTAAACAATGTAGATCACAAAGATTTATAGCATACTTAAGTTTAAGAAACATAAGTTATATCATAACTATAGGAAACTGTAAGATACAGATAAAGTATTTCCCCTAGATTTATTCCTATTTAATTCATTTAACAATAATTTATTTAACCTTCTCTTCCCCCTGGCACATACTTTCTTTTGTTAAGGAGAAAGTTCCAGGTGGCCAGCTAAGAATTTCTCTGGCTTTAATCCAAAGGGATTTCTTTCCCCCATTTTGAGTAAAGCAACTCCAGTTATTTACTTACTGTCATGGAGCTTGAGAAATTCCTTCTTACCCCTTTTATCTGAAGTTGGGAGGTCAAAGTATGATAAAGTCTATTTAGCAAGCTGTCTAAAAATCACAGGTTGATGCCACCTACTCAAAAAGTACATAGCCACCTTTGTTCTGAAGCCTAGATAACTTTTTATTTGCTTGATTCCCTTTTAACCACACACTGGACTTAAATCTCAGGTTATCTATATTCCTTTATCATATCCCCAGGGACTCTCCCTGCCTCAAACTGCCCACCACACCCACAACACAAAGCATGAAAGTTTTTTTTCATCAGTATTAATTGTAACCATAATCAACAAGTCAGGCTGTGGGACATATGGCTGGTAACTGTACATATGTTAACTGTGATAGGAAAACAAGGACATCCTTTTACTTCTGTGGTGCTCTCCAGAAATAAGGGAAGATTTCTGCCTGGCACAGTGCTCTGTACAAACACTAGACTGCATACCAAATTGAAATAGTTACCAAAGACAAAACGGGTGTTTGCTGCTCTCAAATACCATCACATAAATGCTAAAACAAGTTCAGAAAGTATCAAAAATTTGGTTTTATTAGTTTACAATTTTGAACTAAATTACTGCTAAAAATAAAATAGTAAGTAAAAACTAAATAAAAAAAGAATTGGTAAGTATCTGGAAATGAACAATAAATTCAAAAAATGAAACAATTTCTTATTTTATAGGATGGAAGATACAAATTTGATTTTCAGATCACTGGGGATACTTTAAAGAAAACTCTAAAATGTTAAGAGTAGATTATTTAACATTGGTAAATAAACAAATATTAGGTAAGAGGTGGAGAGAAAACAATCTCAAGAATAATCAATAAGATGACAATAACAGGACAGGACTTCTAATGAAATAACATAGGACCCATTTTAATCTCTTAAATAAGTATGAAACTTGTAGATATATCCTGAAGCAAGGATGTGGCCAATCTTCTTACTAAGAGATAATGAAGAAGAGAAAAAGTTTTGCATTTTGAAAATCAGCATTTCTTCTTACCATCAATTTAATGTTAATTTTTTTTTAGCATTTCATAGTTCAGATTTTATGATCTGACGAAACGTATGATAAGGGAAACACTTTGTTGCTCATTCTTTTTATCATATCTCACCTTTCTGAACAAATTCTTTTGGGGACATTTAATAGTAAGCAGTTATCAGTTGTCCTCTGTTGAAGACAACTGTCCAACTTCTCACTGCAGAGTGAGGAGGAGAGTTTCAAGAAGCTTTCAATCTATTATAATGCTTCAAGACAGAAACTAGAAGTTCTTATGTTCTATAACTTTGCTCATATATTAGATTTAAGAGGCATTCCATTTCTCATGTATCAATCTGATGTACGAATCAAATCTATAATTGGTACATAATACATTCTCTAATTGAGCTCTTTTCCCTCAGATCACTTCTTCACTGCTGGCAACTAGCATATTTTAGAACAAATCCAGTAACTTTCAACGCCATCAGCCTAAGATCCCTTGTTTGAAAATGTCTGTTTTTGAACTATGTGCCAAACAGAGCTCTCATTCTCCTATCATGCATATTTGTGGCTGGGATGTGGTGAACTAGCTCAAAGTTGTCAGGGACAAATACCATTGGCTCACCACTCCTGGGTTACTTCCTGCTATCACACCCAGTCCCTTTAGGGAACATGTTACTGGTGTGAAGTCTAACAAACAGTTGTCCCAAAGTCTGGTGTGGATTACAAATAAACTCTAAGAGTCCGTTTACTAACTCATTAAAAATCAAGGTTAATTTAAATACACCCAAATATTTGAATTCTAAACTTAGAGTCATATATTTAAAGTAATATAGAAAACCAGGAGAAACAAATTTAATAGAGTTAGCAACTCAGTATATGTGAATGAAAGTTGGTGTTCTCCTTTTACACTTTAATTTTTTGAGACGGAGTCTCGCTCTGTCATCAGGTTGGAGTGCAGTGGCACAATATCAGCTCACTGCAACCTCTGCCTCCTGGGTTCAAGAGATTCCCCTGCCTCAGTCTCCCAAGTAGCTGGGACTACAGGCGCACACTACCACGCCCAGCTAATTTTTTGTATTTTAGTAGAGACAGGGTTTCACCATGTTGGCCAGGATGGTCTTGATCTCCTGACCTCATGATCCGCCCGCCTTGGCCTCCCAAAGTTCTGGGATACAGGCGTGAGCCACCGCACCCGGCCTCCTTTTACACTTTAATGTTGTAAGAAGAATATGTTTGTTTCCATACTGTCTGTTATAAAAAGGATTCCAATTACATAGATCCCCAGGATATCCAAATATCTGACTGCAGAATACCCGACACCACCAATACATGAACTCTTAATATCCTCATTATAAAAATATAAATGATTGTATTTATTTGGCAATGTGTGTGAAAAATCATAACGATAAAGCTCCTAATTTTTCTAAGTTTTTTCTCAAGTTATAAAAAGGTTTAAGACATTCTACTCACATCAATTTTTTATTATAAAGCATTACAAATATTTTGCTAATTGTTACAGATTAAAATCTAACAGAGAAAACACAATACAACCAAATGCTACTACAAACTTGACAATGTTGCAATAAATGACAGTCCTAATTTTTCTTGATTGCATTATAATAAAATGAATTACTATAGCTAATTTTGTTGACTGAATAACTTACTTCCTAGGCTCAGCCATAAAACAATCACTTATCTTTAAAATTATATATCAAACACCCAAAATGCAAAAAAAAAGTAATGCAACAAAATATTAAATTAACAGCAATAAAAAATGGCACACTCTCATTCCTTAACTATAGCTAACAAGGACAGTGTGACTTGGAAATTTTCATAGGATTAAAAAAAATGTTAAGTAGTAGAATGAATTCAACCTGAACAAAAACAATTAAAGAGGTGGGAAAGGCCGGACACAGTGGCTCAAGACTGTAATCCCAGCAATTTGGGAGGCCCAGGAGGGTGGATCACAAGGTTAAGAGATCAAGACCATCCTGGCCAACATGGTGAAATGCCGTCTCTACTAAAGATACAAAAAAAATCAGCTGGGTGTGGTGGTGCGTGCCTATAATCCCAGCTACTTGAGAGGTTGAGGCAGGAGAATTGCTTGAACCTGGGAGTCGGAGGTTGCAGTGAGCCGAAATCGTGCCACTGCACTCCAGTCTGGCGACAGAGCAAGACTCGGTCTCAAAAATAAAAACAAAAACAAAAGAGGTGGGAAAATGTAGTACTATCTCTTTTAATATTACCTATGTTTCTTAAAATTCCTTTAGTGTTTATGCCAGAGGCAAATTTATCAGGCATTTTAATATTATTTCTAAATATTATTAAAAATAACAAAATCCTGTCTCCAGGAATTTCCTAGTAAGAGCAAAAGGACAGAACCATAGTCTTCTTCCAAATAAGACACAAACCATAATGTCTATAACTTTATCCATCAAATTTTCCCACCATGAAACACAGAGAATAGTTAATCCAGATTTTTGGATTTTGCTTTGGAATCTGCTTGATTTCCATGTATTCAGACTGACATATATGTGAAGAAACTGGGACAGATGTAACGAAGGCATTAGAACACAAAAATAACTTTTAGAACTGATAAATACAGAACCTTACATCTTCAGTCTGAGCCAGACAGTTCGCAAGAAACAAAAAGAAACAAGAAAAGCAGTGCCAAATTCTATTTTTCAAGGTTGGAAGAACATTATTAATGTATTTCACTGCTTCCTGCTTATCTCAGCCACTGCCATTGACCGCTTTAAGCTATCATTCTGTCAAGATGCCCAGCTCGCTGAAGACATTCCTGACTCTAAGGAAAAAACAGTTTTTACCACACACTATAAATTAAGTATCTTATTTTCCTGTAAATGTTTATTTTCAGATGCTAACAAATTTCAACCAAATAATCAGAAGTAAGTTTATAAATTCATTTAACCTGTTTTAGGAGTGAAACATAGGTTTAAGAGTAGAACTAGCATTGATGATATATAAAATAATTAAATGTAAAAAATGACACCTGAAAGAGGTGCTTTCAAGTTTGAGTATATGTGGTTTTTATGTTATTAATTTTTTTTCCAACTTGAAATCTCTACTACCTTTTCCTAAGTATATGCCAAATAACTTTTTTAAGTTAAAAAAAAAACACAAAAATAGAATTTAATCAAATAGTTTATGGTGTTTTGTCTTTTACAATTAAATTACTAAATTTGGTCCCACAAATTCTGAAAAATAAAATGGAACAACTGTGAACTATACTAATATTAGTTTCATATTTTAGAAAGAGTATCCATTTAGTTCCTACAAAAAAGTAGTTTTGTAAATATCAAAGGAATAAGATCCTAATATCAATTCCATTTGTTATCACGTACAAATCAGCTATTAAATGAAACTGAGAAGTAACAAATCTCTTTTTTGAGTTTTCATCTAAGTAACCTTGTCAAAATTTTCCTAAAACAGGAATTCCTATGTATTTTCTAGACTAGGAACATCTCACATTTACAGTGTGTTTGTGTTTTTTTTTTGGCAGAAAATCTTTTACTGAAATAAGACTCTATGTAAGGATTTTCAGTAATTAAATGCTTATCATAATCCTCAACTGGAAACATTCTCCTGTTGGAAACCAAAAAAAAAAAAAAAAAAAAAAAAAAAGAAAATGTGGTACTAGTTATTATCACATAAGAAGCAAAGTAACTTTTTCTTGAATTCAAATGTCGAATATAAACTTCTGTTAATGATTTACACAGAACCTTTGCAAGTAAACCTAGAATCAGAAATTCTATAAAAAGAATGGTCACCTAATTCCACTAGAGAAAGGAAGGTCATCAAAAAAAAATTAATGAAACATTCTCTACCATCATTCACAAGGGTGCCAAGTTTTTTCTTGAATATACAATGACTTGGGAGTCCCACTGGAAAGTTGGGAAAAGAACAATGTAAGTAATTTATTGAATCTCAATGAGTTATTTTAAACAATGGAGTCTATCTTAGATAGATGATAGCTGCAGATAACACATAAGATGCCCTAGAGAGAGTGAACATGTCACAAACTGAAAGAAAATATCTGCAACACATATAACTAATGAAAATAAATATCCAAAATATGTAAGCATACTAAAAAAACCACCACCACCAAAAAAAAAAAAAAAAATCTGACAAAAAGTAGGCAAAGGTACAAACAGGTATTTGAGAGAGGAGTAAATAGAAATGGCCAATCAACATATAAAAATAATGATCACCATCATTGAAATCAGTATCATACAAATACAATAAAATGAGACAGCATTTTACAACTACTGGTTGGCAAACCTTGAAGTTTAAATGACACCAAGTGGGTGTACCCTTATACCCTGCTGGTAAAAACATGAAACAATTTAGAAAATAATTTGCAATTAGCCAGTGAAGCAGAAAAAATATACACAGTTAATATACCACTCCTAGGTAAACTTCCTAGAAAGATTCCTTTGCATGTAGCCAGGAAACATGTACAAGAAGGTTCAGAGCAGTATTATTTTGGATGGCTAAATATCCATCACAGATAAAAAAATTCTGATAAACTCATACCATTGTAAACTACAGAGCAGTGAAAAATGAATAAACAGCCCCACACATCAGTATGGACAAATCTCAAAAACACAATGTTACATCAAAAAAGTAAGCTGCAGAAGCAGATACATACAGTATAATTCCTTTTAAATATATAATTTAAAAACATGCAAGAGAAACATTATTGTGGATGGGATGTGGAGTGGTATACTTTCTAGAAGGACAGAGGGAATAAGAGACTCAGCATAATTAACTACATGAGGAAACACAGGGAATGCCATCAGGGAGATGGCATAGGGGTTTCAAAAGAATGCTAATGTTAAGTTTCTTTTGCTGGGTAGCAGATACACGTACATGTGTTCATTGAATTAATATCCCTCACCTTTAGCATAAAAGAATGATATATACTATACACATATCAAAGTTTTCCCAATTTTAAATATTGAAAAAAATGGGTACCTGTTCTTGAAAATTGTGGAAACCAGCAATGTAAGGCAGAAAAGAGAGGTGTGATGTGCCCAGAAGAGCAAAGGAGGTGCTCCCACTCTGAGAAAGTATATTAGCTAAGTGATGTGTAATTGCTACCACAGCATTTCAGCTAGTTTATAAGGGATGGAACATAAGCATAAGTTGATGGCTTTAGGTAACAATGAAAGGAAATTAAACAAAAGAGGAATACTTGTAAATACCTGAGAGCATGCACTGGTGGAAAAATGCCAAAGTAGCCTTTGAAATTGGTGTCCCTAGGAGGGCGGCATTCAACTCTCCGCTCTGCCACCTACCGGCTTTATGAAACTGTGGAATTCCTTAACCTCTTGGGCTTCAGTTTCCTTACAAAATAACAGTGGTAATATCTATCACGTAAGTCTCTTCTGGATCAAATAAGAAAAACAAAACACCTGACACAGGGAAGACTCTCAATAAACACAAGTCCAATCTGAAGACAAAGTTGAATCAGACCTAACCATCATGAGAATCATGGAATGTTATTTTTAAAATGAGGGATAGAAGACTCAGGTGCTGTACTAGGTCTCAAAGACACAACTTTTATACAAATGGCCCTCACCTTGAAGAAGATGTCTTAATATTAATATTTATAATGCCTTTTAAGCAAAAAACTGTCAAATTCCTATTTCTCTCCTTACTCCCATGACAAGAAAGATCTAAAGAACCATAGCTCATAACATGACCCACATGTGTAATTTGCAAATCAAAAAACTAGATCGTAAAGTGCCATAAAGTAAAAGAAACAAATTTTAAAAACTGGAAGGGCTCTTTATTGTCTTATAAAATGTTTTTTAAAATTCCAATAAACTTATTAACACTGCAAGTAAAATACATTTTAAATGCAGTTCAATATCATTACACAGTAGTATACACTGTGTATTAAAATGTACAAGGATTTTGTGGTATCAACACTGAAAGTTAAAAAAAGTATACAAATAAGTGGATTTCAAATACAATTGTTCTCAATATTGCTTTGGAGTCAGCTTTAGACTGTATTATTCAAAATACAATAATTGTATCATCCAAATTCTACACAAGAGTTTAATTATCATTTGTACCAAATAACAAAGAATTTATTCTTAAAGTTAATTACCCACAAATTGTTACTAGTAGACTGAGAGACTTCTTTCCCCCAAAAAAATCCACACTTTGATAAGGTCAGTTACTTCCCATGGGCTCCAAAACTCTTAACATTTTCCCCCAATATTCTTCTACTAGAATTTTTGCCAAATAACTCTTTATCCTTTTTTCTGTATTTTTAATAGTTGTGCTATAAATCATAAGAATACACCTTTTTTGTTGCACTATTTTATCAGTCATTTTCTAAGTCATGTATGATCAAAATATCATTTACTAAATTAATCTTAAAAAGTTTTACTCTGCTGCAATTATACAAATCCTACTGGTCACAAAACTAATAATGCAATTATAAACTAACACTTACCAATGTGAGAAATCAAGATTTATGGGAAGATCAAACCAAAAGCAAGACTGAAAAAATATTCACTATCTATTCTTACTCTCTCAATATCATAGTTGTAATCAAGAGCATTCCCCTGCCATATTTAACTCATGCTAAATATACAATTCTATACAAATATAAATACTACAAAATGAAGTTCTACATGTACCCCATTAGTAAGGATTCATATATTAGTAATAATTCAAAAGTCTCCCAAAACATTGAGAAGTTTTTAGTCACACCATTCTGCCTTTTAATCATTATAACAGGCCATGATGTCCTAAAAAATAAGCATGTTTGAAACTTCTTCAAAATAAAAACAAATATATTGACATTCGCACTATTTGCTTTTCAATTAGCTTCATTTTTAATTAGCAAATTCTGAATTAGCCCATTTTAGAACTGAAACAACATAGCTCTTTCAATTGTAAAGAACTAAAAACAGTGTTTACCAATTTGAGATGATTTGGAAAGCAGACCTAGTGGGATTACACTTTCACACAAATCTTAACAAGGAATAGCCAACACAGTAGTTCCTAGTTAAGTAGTGCTATTCTCGGAATTATACTGTTTCTCATAAATCCTATAGAAATATATCCATAGAAGACAGTCACTTTACCATGGTGATCTTGGCTAGGATGCTTAACCTCTAGGCCTCAAATTCTTTATCTCTAAAGATGAGAATAATAACAGTACCTACTTCATGGGGCTGCTATGAGAAGTAAATGAAATAATATATGCAAAGTTGTTAGAATTAGATCTAGCACATAAGATCTTAAAATGTCAGCTATTGAGCTGGATATTTTCTTTCTTTTCTTTTTTTTGAGCAGAGTCTCACTCTGTCACCCAGGCTGGAGGGCAGTGGTGTGATCTCGGCTCACTGCAACCTCTGCCTCCCAGGTTCAAGCGATTCTCCTGCCAAACCTCCTGAGTAGCTTGGATTACAAGCACACACCACCACGCCCGTCTAATTTTGTATTTTTGGTAGAGATGGGGTTTCACCATGTTGGTCAGGCTGGTCTTGAACTCTTGACCTTGTGATTCGCCTGCCTCAGCCTCCCAAAATGCTGGATGAGCCAGTGCGTCCGGCCAAGCTGGGCATTTTCTAATAGATTCTCACAACTCTAAAAGATAACTGGTTTTCCATATAAACAGGTACGTACTGCACACGTGCATTTTATAAAAGATGTCTTGGTTCAGTAAATAATAGCATTTGTCTAAGTGTCTGTTGATGGCTGAAGGGATAAAGAAAATGTGGGACTTTTGTTTCCCACTACTGAGGCACGAGGATCCAGTGTTCCAACCCAGTGGGAAAATGCAGCCTTTGACTGAAGAGGAGACCCACGTAATGTTTGAGAAGACTGTGAAATACATTAGGGAGAATCTCCAGCTGCCAGCTGAGAGGCTCAATGGCACCTACTGTTCTCGGCTGCACAAAGACCAGGTGTACTACATGAGTGAGAAGATTCTGAAGCTGGCACCGATATCTGATTTCCCTGGGACCTGCTTCAGAAAATTCACCAAGACCTATGTGTTTCAGGTGCACATCACAGCTCTGGATTACCCTGCACCCTATGCCAAGTATAAAGTGTGGATAAAACCTGGAGCAGAGCAGTCCTTCCTATATGGGGACGATATGTCGAAATCTGGTCTGAGTCAAATCACGAAAAATACTTCTCCTGGCCAGGAAGTCGTGGTGGCAGACATCCCTTTGGGTTTTGGGGTGGCAGCCACATCTATGCAAGACTGCAGAAAAGGAGACCCCACCGATTTGTGGTATTTCATCAAGCAAACGCTGGTGAATATGTGCGGCACGAAGAGATGGTGACTTAAAATGAAGTCACTGCAGGGACTTACAGTGGTGTGGAAAGGCCCAGCTTTGTTTCCTGTGTTTGCATGTATTCCACCATTGGGTTGAATTTTGTCAAAACTATGACCTCTTCAGGTCTTCTTAGTTTATATATTATCCATCACTGACAAACACAGGCTGGATTCATCTTGTACAGAAATGGCTCAAAATTGGGGTTTCAGATCTTTGTGTCTGTGACTAAATATTCTGTTTCGTATCTGAATCTGAGGGCTTCTTGTTTTGAGTAACAGATTCCAAACAGTTGGAACTAAGGACAAGAACAGCTTATTGTTATCTGTGATAACACTTTGTTTTCCAAACTCATGATAACAGCACATGGATTTTCTCTGTTGTTTATTAATATGAAAGATAGATACTGTCAAATCAGAACAGTAAGTCACATCTGAGATTTCACAGATGAAATCTGACTGAAATAATAACAGCAATTTATAGTAAGTGTTATGTGGTGTGGAAGAAAAACTTGGGTTCAAACCCCAGTTCTGCCGCCTACCAGCTAAATGACCTTGGATGAGTCATTCAACTTTAATAAGGTTCATTTTCTTCTTTTAAAAAAAACCCCACAAAACTTAAAAATTAGCTATAACCATCTACCTAAGAATGGTTTTTAGAATTAGAAGAATCACGATTATAAAGCATGTAACACAGTGCCTGGGAAATGACAGGTGTCAGCCCCCTTGTCCTTTAAAAAAAAAATGTGTGCATATTACATACATACACACAAACACATAATATTATTCAGCCTTAAAAAAGAAGAAAATCCTGCTATTTTTGACAACATGGATGAACCTAGAAGATAATATGCTAAGTGAAATAAACCAGACACAGAAGGACAAATACTGCATGATCTCACTCATATGTGCAATCTAAAAAAGTCAAAATTCATAGAAGCAGGGAGTAGAATGATGGCTGCCAAGGGCTGCAGAGTGGAGGGTCACAGAGAGATGTTGGTCAAGGGGCACAAAGTTTCAGTTACGTAGGATAAATAAGTTCATGAAATCTAATGTACAGCATGGTGACTATAGTTAGAGATACTGTATCATATACTTAAAACATGTTAAAAGAGTAGGTCTTAAGTGTTCTCGCCAATGTGATGGATATGTTAATTAGCTTGATTGTGATAACCATTTAGCAATGTATGTGTGTGTGTATATATATATATATCTGAAAATATATTGTATAGCATAAATATATATACTTTTATTTTATCATTTATAACTCAATAAAGCTGGAAAAAAAATTTTTTTAACGTGAATATTTGTGAAACTATGACCAGGGATGGGTATGTTGATCCACAGTTTAGAGTACCGCCAGTAGCATATATATCAGGAAAAACAATGTTTTTTAATTGAATTAAAGTCCAATGAGTCAAGTAAATATTAAATATAGCTCTTGCAAAATGCTTTTGGTAATGGAAGTTATATTGTTCATCAAGTAATGAAATGGAATACTACCTAAGATTTTAATGAGAAAAAAGTTAATTTTGTCCAAGCATAACTTTGCTGAATAACAAGCAGAACTGAGGGCTCTACCAATATCATCTAGAGAACTCACATGGAGCTGTTAAATAAAAAAGGGGGGGGTTATGGATGCTACAGAAAAAAACTGAAATATCATTTTCTAGTACTTACTTGGATTAGTATCTCTTTCAGCTCTAATATTTGTATTTTAATGATACTGATGCAATTCTAAAATTTTCATTTTATAAACTTGAATATTCTAAAATATTTATCTGATACTCACAACCTGAATAATAACATCTTCCCCCTTTAAGGGTCATATATGTATTTCCGTTCAAGAGAGAAGATGCTAATGGGTAGGTTGAACAGGGAAAGAATTAATAAATGATATCAGTAGTCTGTGAGCCCATTTTTATTTCCTGGCATATAGTATATTTTTAATACATTGAGGAGTTGAATAAATCAATGTATCAATAAGTAAATGGGGTATAGATGAGTAAAAGATAATGGGAAAGTGAAGCATGGCTATGTCTAATAAGTTATTTGTTGCTCTGAAACTGCACAGTTCAGGTTTCTGAGATATTTAAAGAAATCTCTCTAAATTCCCAAGATTCTAGGCTCTTCTCCTTTTTCTTTCCATCTCAGGCCTAACCTGAACCTACCCTCTTACATCTATATCCTCCTACCATGCCTACTTTCACAAAAACTGTCTTTGAAAAATCTCTGAAATTCTAACTTATTAGCCAGTAGAACAATTTAAGGTACAAACTTACTAGAACAGCAACCATGGTTATTTTCTTTTGTGAAAACTACTTTGGGAAGAAGTTGTTAATACTAGGACCTCTACAAGAATTCCAAGTTATTATTTTAAGGTAAGGAAAGGTTTGGAAAGACTCAGACCCAAACCAGCACCATGCAAATGGCCCTATCCCTGGGCATCCACAAGCATGAGGCAAACCATCCACCTCAATAAACATGGAAATCTGGTGTCCTGACACTCTTAGTTCCTTCATTCAGGAACATTTATAAGGTCTATGCCTTATAACAGGCACTACTTGTATAGAGTGGAATTTCAATAATAAATAACCCACAGTCCTTGAGTTACATTCAGGAAAGAGTATAAAGTATGAGAAAACACCATTTCATGATTTGGAAGATAGATTCACACAGACACTAAAGAAGCCAGAGGCCATAAGAGGCTTTGGTGTCTGGTGTTTATCTCCATGAGTCTACAGCAGGAAGTAGCTCCTGCTCCAGATTCCTAGAATCCAACCTGGCAACTGGTACACACAGAGGGTCAGAAAAAGTCTGACAATCATTTGAGAAGACTGTCTAATATCAGAGATATTTACCTCTTTGACACCAGTATGGTCATAATCACCAATCACAATTGTGGAGCATTCCCAAGCACTGTTTTGCCACTTATGTGTCATTTCACTTTCCAAAGTTCCTAACATATAAAATTAAGAGAAAGTAGGGGAAGATGACAGCATGTCTAAACTTCTGCCCGATTAGCATCATAAGTGGCAAGAGTTATTTTTGACTTATAAGTTCTTAAAAATAGTAAGAATTTCAGCACTAATAAGATCACTGCGGGAAAAAACACTATTAACGGTTATTATATCTCTATAGTATATACATTTTATTTTCTATTTGTTATGTTTTTCCTAAATAGCAATTACCTTTAAAATATGAAAGAAAGTAGGCAAAGAGGAAACCAGGGTGCAAAAAGGCCAGGTGATCTGGTCAGTATTACTGGTGGGCAAGAGGCAGGAACCAGGGACGGCAGGAAGACCCACTTGGCATCTTTGCACTGTTAGGGAAAAGGTCTGTGGGTGAGGTAACACAATTATTTGATCAATGGCTAAACATACAAGGGCCCAGCATTACTGGGATGTATTTTCATTGTTAATATGAATAAGTTAAATAGTTGCGTAAGTATCTGTTTTGACGATGGGTTTCTTCGTGGTCTATGTTGCCACACAGACCCTACAGGTACTCAGGTGCCCTATAGGTACTTAATATTCTACAGGTACTCATGTACCCTACAAGTACTTTACTTTGTACACTATAGATGGTGACTGTGGAGTTGTTCTCAAGTATGATAGTAAACAGAGGAACAAAGAGATCTAAATAAAAAGTGTTACCCTGTGACTTCTCTAACACTTTAATTCTCTGTAATTGCTCCTTCCAACTTAGCAGAAACTGCATGTGAAAGGTGAAGTTGCAAATAGCGTAGGAACATGTGTGAATGGTTGAGAACCCATTGGGTGGCCAAGATCCTTGAAGATCTTAGGTCAAGGGGCCAAGACATTCTATATTTGTAACTCAGCTGGGTTACTATGGAAAGCAGGTGATGTCATTAAGTGCTTGGCGCAGAAAACTATGAGCTCTTCAAGTGATGCAGCAATTTGTGTATAACGGAAAACAGAATATAAAGCCCTTGTTAAAGCTTTGTAAATGACTCTCAGTTTTTCTTGACCTGACCTGACGTTTCAGGGGTTTTTCATAAACACCTGTTTTTATGCATGAATTTCTCTTTTCAAACCCTCAGCAGGTATCTAACCACTAAACCACATTAGACTATTCATACAAATAGTTCATTTTTAGCTTCTGGGTTCTATAATGGCACCTAAGAATGTTCTTTTAAAATTTTTTCAAGAGGAATGAGGTACAGCAAGGTGGTGGTGGAAGGTGCCCTGACTAAACTTCTCGGCACTTTTCCCATTTCTGTCCTAAAAGGTTGAAGGATTAGGAGAACAGGAAAGTCAGTATCCTGCCAGACCAGGGGGTGAACACATTAGCTCAGTCACTGGTGTTTTCCCTCAGTGGACTCTCGCCAACAGCTTGTCACATCAGAAATGTAACTCAGTTAAACATCAGGCCAGGGGATGTGCATAATAAACTAGTTTCCTTGTCTGAAGAATAAAATGATTGATGTGGATGAACTTTCCTGCCCCTTACAGCTGAGTCTATGAAAGAACAATAATATTCTGAATAAAGACATATGTACCTTAAAAGAAAGTTTTGCATGAAAAAAACTCATAAGCAAATTAAAAAGAGAAATAAACTGGGAAAAATATGTGAAAACTATATCACAGAACAGAGGTTTAAGTTATAGAACATGTACAGGAAAAGTAGGCTAGAGAAATGGTCTAAGCTATATGAAAAGATACTCAACCATGCTTTTAGTAAGAAGAATGAAAATTACAACTAGACTGAGATTCCAATTTTCACCTCTAAGGTGGACAAAAATTAAAAAGTCCAACAAAATCTAAACAACATACCCTGTTGGTGATGCTGAGGGGAAACAGGGCCATGAATCCCCATTCTATGACTCTCTCCCAAAGATATTCAGGCTACATATACACCCACACACCCACACACAAAGTTACTCACTATAAAGTATTTGTGTTAAAGACATGGAATCAACCTAAATACACATCAACGATAGACTAGATAAAGAAAATGTGGTACCCATGGAATACTATGCAGCCATAAAAAACAGTAAGATAATGTCCTTTGCAGGGACACAGATGGTGCTGCAGGCCATTATCCCTAGCAAACTAATACAGGAACAGAAAACCAAATACTGCATGTTCTCACTTATAAGTAGGAGCTAAACGATAAGAAACCATGGACACATAGAGGGGAACAACATACACTGGGGTCTTTCAGAGGTTGGAGGGTAGAAGGAGGAAGAAGATCAGGAAAAATAACTAATGGGTACTAGGTTAATACTTGGGTGATGAAATAAACTGTACAATAAAGCCCCATGACACAAGTTTACCTATGTAACAAATCTGCACTTGTACCCCTGAATTTAAATGTTAAAAAAAAGTATTTGTATTGGCAAAAGACAGGAAATAACAAAGATGTCCATCTATAGGGCAATGGTTGAAAAAACTGTGGTGCATCTATACAATGGAGTACTATGAAGCTGTAAAAAGGAATGCAGACCATCTTTACACAATGTTATGCAATGATCTCCAATATAAACTGTTACCTATAATAAAGCTTCAGGTCAGGTCAAGAAAAACTGAGTCATTTAAAAAATAAAGTATGTACACTGTGATGCCATTTACTTAAGAAGTTGGGAGGGATATAAATGAATAACACATTTTTTAATAAAAAGGATAAATCAAAACAATGTTTTAAAAATGGTGACATATATAGAAGGAAGGTGAAACACAGAGTGGATAGGTCAGTAACAGAGGCTACCCTTCTCTGAATATTCCTTGTTTTATAAATTTGACTTCAGAAATATACGATGTTTGCTGGAGCTGGCTTATATTGGCTTTTGGTGAATGTTCAGGTATTTTGTGATTGGGTTGTCTGGAAACTGACCATACCATGGAGATCAGCAAACACATCTCCTTCACCCTCAAGTTGGTTGTTAAACATATATCCGAACACCAGAGAAAACATATGTACTTTAGGAAAGTATAAAACAAATTAAATTTAAAAAGAACATTCCTAAAAATTGACAGCAAAATGAAACAAACCTAACAGTGTATTGAGTGGGTAGTATTACCACATTGAATCAACTGTGTCACGTGACTTTACAGCACAGTAATGTGGCTCTAGTGAAAATACCAAAAGAATTGCAAACATAATCAAACGGCTTATTGTTTTTTTTCAATATTCTGGTATGAATATTGGTATTTTTATTTTGAGAAATTGTGAGTATCATAGAATAAACAAATGAATAACTATATTACTGGCATGAGTACTGGGGTTTTTTGCATGGGACCAAGGAGCTACAGATACAAGATTGAGGTCATTAAGTAAACACCTGTGGCCCTGAATGTGCATTGGCTACATCAGTAAAAAGTTATCATACATCTTATATTTAATGAACATCCTGTGCACACATTTCTTAGCTCTGTTCACTAGAGAGAATGACCAACCCAGAAGCAATGTGCCCAGGACAATGTGCCTAGGACCCAGACATCCAGGCACTCAGACTGTGGTTTCTATTTCCCACAAAAGAAACCAAGAGTCTGTGGAGAAATGTCTTATTGTAGATCTGGGCCACGAAAGGTATAAAATATTAGAAGGAAAGAAGCTATAAAAAAAACTACAGGGATCATGGTCAAAAGAACTCAGGAGCCAACTGGAGGAGGAGAGGATCTCATTGGCCAAAAATGGGGAAAAAATTCTGAACAACAGTAAGATTAATAAGTGCCATGGACTGAAACACATACATTATAAACTCAATGTTTATAATGATACTCAAACACACACACTTCCCTCACTATACCTGTGGAGGATGCTAGGAGCAGCTTATTGTTCTAAATGCTGGTAAAGGCATTTCTCCTGGTTTTTCTATACACACTGTACTTCAGGGTAACCAAATAGTTGATGAAGGGGTGTTTTTCTTTATAGAAAATATCCTAGCTAATAAATAAAATAAAACTGATAAGATCAGAATATCATTTTATAACCTATAATAAAATATTGACTGTAGGCAATTACCAATGTCCAGTAACACCAAAGAGACACCAGCAATTAAGGGCTTCCTGACAGAAGTACATCATACCACTCTCTGTAAAGTGTTCTTGCCAAAAAATGTATTTGTGTGTGTTGTATCTGTGTGCGAATGAATGTATCTCAAACCTGAAATCAGATGAAAACTCTAGATTTAACTATCAATCTCTACAGCAGCAAGTTAAGTGACAACAAATTCTAGATCATAGGAAATTGTGAGAGACAGATGACATGGTTTTTCAACAAATAAACCGCAAGGGAGTAAAAAGTGACACAAGACACCTAGAGTAACAGGTACTTTAGTCCATTTTACACTACTATAACAGAATGCCACAGACAGGGTAATTTATGATGAACAGAGCTTTATTTGGCACACAGTTCTGAAGGCTAGGAAGTCCAAGAGGATGGCACCAGTATCTGCAGAGAGCCTTCATGCTGTAGTATCGCATGGCAGAAGGCAGTGGGGCAAAAGAGGGCAAAAGTGTGCAAGAGAGCAAAAGGGGGCCAAGCTTGCTTCTATATAAAGCCCACTCTCACAACAACTAACCCATTCCCACAATAGTAACATTAATCCATTCATGAGGGCATAGTCCTCACAACCTCATCACTTCTTAAAGATCCCACTTGCCAAAACTGTTACATTAAGAATTAAGTTTCCAACACATGAACTTTGGGGGATACATTCAAACCATGACAGCAGGGATATATGAATCAACCTAATTTCAACAAACAATTTATCAATCAATAAAAAATACATGTGGATATATATGTATGTGTTTCTATATAATATAGACATGTATATATATATGCTTGTGTGTATACATGTCTATATATGTATGTGAACTACAGGATTTGATGATATTAAGAAATGGCTGATTTTTTAATATGATGATGACATTGTTTTAAAGAAAAAAGACTCCTTATCTTCTGGAAAAATATACCAAAATATTCACAGGTAAATTGGTACAATATATGGGATTTACTCCAAAATTTGGAGGAGTGGTGAATGAAAGGAGAATTGAGTGACAGTGAGTTGAGATCAGTTTGAATGACAGGCATATAGGCATTTATTGTAACTATTCTCACTACTTCTATAAAAGACAAGTTTTCTGTAAAAAAGTTTAAAAAGCATATGAACACAAATAACAAAAAACAATGTAGCTAATATTAACAAGCTGGTAATAGAACACTGATATCAGACTATACATTCTAACTTAGGAGGCCATCATGATCACCTGAGGAGCTTTATGAAAATATAGTCTTTGAACCACCACTATCTTAATGAACCTCAAAGGCTGAAGGAATTGTGCCATTTCCCTCAGGACAGCAGGAGTGGAGAAAAGAGGCTGAGAACCACTGTGTAAACACTTTAAGGGTATAGAATATATATTATTCACCCAGTATTTATCTTAATGTCTAACACTTAAGAAGCACTTAAGAAACATAACGTGAATTAATTAACGATCCACAGATGTGCAAATGAATAGGCAAGCTTAATAGTAGCTAATTGCTAGATGTGAAAAAAATCATTATTCATATTTGATATTGAAAAAAATTACTCAGGTTATAGAGTTTAAAGAGTATGGCTCTCTGTTTTGAGTGGAATGGGTTTCCTTCATAAAGCCACAGACTAGTCACTTCAAACAGCTGCAAGTAAACACGCAGAGTAAAAATAGTTTTAAATACACAATTGGGCAGGGTGTGGCTAGAAAATATTCTGATTCTACAATCTGTTTTGGACAAGACAGTGCTTCTTATGTGACTAACAAAGCAAACAGCAGTCAGATTCCTTGTGCTGAAATAAGTACACTATTTGCAAAAAGGGTTGAATGTCCAAGGCTTATTCAATAAGGACACCACATTTTCCAAAACTAAAGGGGAGTATAGAATGACAAATACCCACATATATTTACATATCCCTAAAAGAAGACACACAACCTCCTGGTATGGATTTTTTTGTGTCTCTAATAAGTACTAACTGGAGCCAAGTCTACCATCTGACCATGGAGAACAGCAGAATACCTCAAGCACAGGAATAATCTAATTTTAAAACTGGGAGGAGCTTAGAAACCACCTAGTCCAAACTTTTCATTGTGTTGATAAAAAAACAGACACCCAGAGGGGTTAAAGCGAAAGGCTCTGAAAATTGTTGCAATAGCCACGGATGAACAAATGGTATACACAGGGGCATAGCACTATGTATTAAGAGCTGAGAATTAGTCTTCTGAACGTTCACATGAATGACAGCTAACAGGGTATCAGTCTCAATTATAAGCAAATAGCAGTATGTGTGTGCATGTGCATCACCATATATACACACAAAATATTAAAATATATATTTTTAATAATTCCTTTCAAAACAAATTCAACTCAGCATTCAAAAGCATCCATAAAGTTACCTCACCTACTTTTTCAAAATTGTGTCCAAATGAGCCATAAGGCAGAAGGCAGGTGTTTTCTCACACTTATCTTTTGTAGTCTCCTACAGATGTAGCAGAGTACATATTATAATTACAAAAGCTATTCCATATATAATTTCTAAATGATGAAATAATAATTATAATATAAACTTTCCTATTTTGTTATTCTGAACTGCTATAAGAAACATATTTTATATGTATCTGTGAGTATTATACAGAGACATGTATAACAATGTAAATTTTTTTAATATGGCAATCAACAAAATGCTTAAAAGCAAGAAGAGAGAGACAATGAGATGCCTTATCCATTTATATTTCCATAAAGGGCTATACAAGGCTTTGTTTAAAATACAGAAAATTGCTTGCAGGGGAGGGAAAGGGACAAGAAAAAGGACAAAGCTTTAGTTCATTCACTGGTCAAACTTTCAACTATTTCAATTATTGATTAGTCCTGAATCCATACTACTTTAATTCTGTGGAGGTAGAAAAATGATGTGTCTATGCCTGTGCATGGAATTGTCCTCCTCAACCAGTTCACCTGCATAGTCAATTCGATTTTGATTCAAAATGATGAAATTAAATAAGATAAAAAATTTGGACTCTCAACTTCCCATCTTTATTAGATTTTTTAGGATCCTAAAAACTGATTTTAAAGGTTTCCTAATATTGTTAAAGACTGTAACTACCGAAATTGACAATAGTGTTTACTTCCACCTTTGAGGAAAAGTATTCCTAATTGGGATGATTCCTAACTGCAAGTTAAGCCAATAATATTTTTTTTAAGCTGAAAGCAAAGTTTGAAAATTTTTTTCTCCTGAAATAAACACAGCAATCTTACGTAAATCAACATAATATGAGATTGTCAAATTAAGGGGTTTTTGCAAATTCTACTGCAACTCTAAAGTAAACCCAAATTTAATCAAGACAATCTGAAGTCATTTACTGAATACAGCATAGTGTTGTGAATAAGGGGTCTAAATCCTTCAGGATAATTATATTGCTAACTCTACTATCAAATTCACTCTACTATTCAAATTTTCCCTGTCTGAAAAAATTAAAATATTTAATATGCTATCATATTTTAAATTTCTCATAACTTCTGAAGGCTTACACTAAAATTCTGATATGCAAAACAGCATACCTACGATTTCACCATTTTGTTTCTTTTGCTTAAGCCTAAAAGTAATTAAGAATTGGGGTCAGCTATTTTCACAAAAATTTATGAACATTAATAGACACATTGGTAACTTTATGTAATAACTCAATAATTTAGATGATGGTTTAAATCCAGTACCCCCTTCAAGGAATTCTTTATCTGCTTTTATGTACTACCACATATTATATAACATCAACCAATTAACATAAGAATGTACTTTTCAAAAATAAAAAGGGGGTATCATCATTCCATCATGAACCAGCCTAAACACTAGAGTATTAACTAATAAAATAAAATCACAGAAAAAGATAGTCCCTGGTTAAAACTATTAATACATATTTAAGACAAAGGGTTTATTTTTCAGTAAGAAAACAAGGAAAAGGAGAGCCCAGCCTGATCTTGTGTGCCTGCCCAATAGAACTTTCCACCATAATTAGTGCTTACCACCTTTGAGGGGAGGAGCTTAAGCTCAGGGTAACCTCATGTAGTAAGGGAAAAACAGTATAAATACCACTGAGCAGCTCTGGAGAGGCACCTTCTGCACTGCTCACCTGGGCAGAGGAGGCTTCAGAAAGCTGCCAAGGCACCATCTCCAGGAACTCCCAGCACGCAGGTAAGCGTACGCTCACTGGTGGACTTCCATGTTAACTTGCTTGGAAAGAAACTTTAATAATTTAAATACTTGAGTTTTCTCAAGTATTAGAAGTATTAAAGTGATTTAAAAAAATGGGTTTCTACTAAAATGCACTCAGAAAGTTCTTTTTGCATCAGTCTATAGATGATAGTCCTAATAAAACCATATTGTAAAAATTTGCCCTAATCCGAATTTCAGTGTATTTTGAAACTATTAGATATTTCAGGCTATGTCAAAGATCCTGGATTATTTAATACAGACATCCAATCCTAATTTGTTTCTTTTTCTTT
This sequence comes from Nomascus leucogenys, assembly GCF_006542625.1. Lineage (NCBI taxonomy): Eukaryota > Metazoa > Chordata > Mammalia > Primates > Hylobatidae > Nomascus > Nomascus leucogenys. The sequence goes on along the minus strand of NC_044383.1, from coordinate 102,518,525 downwards.
AGGTAAATCAGGTAATCAAGTGAAAATAAAATGATTTACCTAAAGAAAAAGAAACAAATTAGGATTGGATGTCTGTATTAAATAATCCAGGATCTTTGACATAGCCTGAAATATCTAATAGTTTCAAAATACACTGAAATTCGGATTAGGGCAAATTTTTACAATATGGTTTTATTAGGACTAAGTCTTAGTTATTTTTGGAATATATATATTCACATAACTAAAAAATGATCTCTCATTTATGGCACATATTAAAAATATACAGGATAGGTTAAAAAAGTAGATAACTGTATAAAGAACTCATCTGTGAAACATGAGAAAAATAAGTTAATAACAATGCTGTATAAAGTTATTCTTTCCTGTTTTTCAGAATCCATCTGAGAATATGCTGCCACAAACACCCATTTTGCTGCTAGTATCCTTGAACTTGGTCCATGGAGTGTTTTACGCTGAACGATACCAAACGCCCACAGGCATAAAAGGCCCACTACCCAACACCAAGACACAGTTCTTCATTCCCTACACCATAAAGAGTAAAGGTAACCTGAACTGTATATTTTGCTCTATTAACAAGTTGGTTGTTGCTTTCTATAATCTTAATAATCTCTTTAACAAAATGCATTTAACTTCGGTGTTATTGTCAAACTTCTGAATTAGCCCAAATTATTACAACAAAGTGATCCGTGAAAAAAGTAGAATAAGAATATCCAATTAGTAGAAAAGATATACTTGAAAATATAGTAGAAAGATATACCTGCAGAAAATTAGAACTTTTGTGTGTAGAAATTTTTTTCTCAGATGCCGTTTTTGCACAAATAACTGCATGTAATCCAGAAATCTTGATCTAATCAAAACTAATCAAGTTTAAAAATTTTAAGCTAAAAATAACTGCCAATTGTACAAAGAAGGTAGCTGGTTTATTTAGCTGAATACTTAAACATTTACTTTTAAAACTAATTCAACTAGCCCACAAAGAGATATAAAACCGAGTCTTATCAAAAAAATCTGATGCCCCCCCCCCAAAATGAACAAATATAATTATGAGAATTGTCAAGCAGGCAAATGAAACTGCAATTCTCATAGTTACTTATACATTTTGAATATAGTTTAGCGGTAAAATGCAGAGACTTAACTATAATGCATAAGCTGTGTGACCTGAGGTAAGTTACTTGTCCTCCCATGCCTTAGTTTCCTCATTTGTAAAATAAGGAGCAGCTATCTCAAGGGCTGCTGCGAAGTTTAAATGAATTAATACCTGTAAAGTGCTTTAAGTGTTGGTATTACTTCTACTACTACTTCTGTTACTCCTAGTTTTACTTCTACTACTTTTAGCTACTAATACAGCCTTCAATAAGTTAATTTTCTTCTTGAATCTGTTGCTTATCTGTCCAGTTTTCTTGGTTACTCTTTGAAGATTACTGAGATAATATATGTAAACCACTAAGGTTCTCAAAGAAGGGCAACTTCTAGGCCTCATATTCACTAATTTTATTTAATAGCAACTGACACGACTGCCTATAAAATATCTACAGAATAATATAAACTGACTGTAGGCTTCAAACTCCCTTTCCATAATTTTTTTAATTATATATTTTATACTGTAAATAAAGCTAAGGATATTTGTTATAAACTTTAAATATTATGCTTTTGAGAACAACCATTTTGAGCAATGAAACTTATAGAATTGTCTTTTTAAGAAGAAAGATGGAATTTAAAATATTTCACAAAAGGAAACTTAATATTTGAAAATAAATGCACAGGTATACAACCGATACTTTTGAATGTCTCAAAATATAAATAAAAAATTTAAAAGTTAAAAGCTAGTAAAGAAAAAAATAAAAGACAAAGGGACCTTCTGCTTTACTTGAAGCAACAAACACAATTTGAAATGCTATGACAAACAGCACTGGATTCAATAGTTTCCATGATCACAAAATCAGGCTTTTTAATACCTTAATAAGAGCATAACAAAGTCTTGAATTAAAAAGAAAATGCACTATTTTAGAAGGTTAAAAATACTTTGATCTTCTCTTAATATACACCATTATCTTGGCTACTATTGCAGAACAAATGAAAATATCTTAACAAATGAAAAGTTCAGAAGCTGTATTTAAACTACTAAATCCACCTTAGTCTCTTTTTTGATAGACACTCAACTACACTATCATCCATTGGCAGGCATTAATGCACCATAACAAACATAAAAGCCCACAGTCTATACAAGTAAAACATTAAGTTGATAACAGAAATTCAAACAGTTATTATATAATTCCTAGGCACATCTATCCAACACAGGTTAAAAAAGAGTTCTGTCAAAACATACTAAATTATGCTGCAGAGGATTCCACAGCTGGTGGGCAGATGCACGTGCCACATTCTGACACAACCAATCACAATTTCAGTTTGTGGCATTTAAAAAACTTAATAATAGTAAGTAGTCGTTTTACCTTGAGGATTGTGCCACCCTAATCTTGAATGAAGAAAATTTTTTCAGATGACAACCTACAAACAGGGGCTGTCCCCCAAGCATTCAATCGAAGTCAAATTCTTTCTTGCACTGAGAAGTTGAGGACCCATTAGGACAACATTCCAAGTGACAAAGTTCGCCCTGTCACTGGAGTTCCAGCCTCGGATGATGCCCAATGCATTCATTTCCATTGACTTGTTTCTATTCTTTAACAGTAAAACAGATTTCCAATCAGACTAAGACAATTATTTTTAGTGTGAACATGACCCTTATAATCAGATTCTGAAGCAAACCTCAATCTAACATAGTTGGCATTTTAAAAAATACACTATTTTATTCCTCCAACCCATTAAAAAATTCCTTATTTATTCCTTTATTTGCAATATATCAATATCCACTTGTACATAATATAATCATGTATGTACACTACAATCAATGAAATATTTAATATAAGGAAATCTTTTACATAAATTAATTTTCCTCACAGTCTTTTTCCTGATGTTATTTTCTGAAAATCCACGGGGAAACCTCTATGTATTTATTAATAAATGTTTTCAAATTGAAATATAACTCTAGTACAAAAAATACCTAAATCTAAAACAACTATTTCCCTATTTCGGCATATCTATTTTAATGATTTGCTCTGCATTTATATATACCAAACGTTTTCCAAATCTCAGAAATATCTCTACCCTGTGCTTTCCCCATACTTGTGGCCCAGCAGCATTTTTCACATCACAGGCACTATGATTTTTAGTTTAAGTTTAGTTTATCAGGTCAAGTGAACTCACAGCTCTATGAAATCAAACAATATATATTTGTATTTAGGTAAGTACTTTAATACTATTTTATGTACCTCACCTATTACGTCTAATTCTCTAGTTCTTTGTTTCAATTTTAAGTCAATAATGGAAAGTATAAGAGCTCAGAGTATATTCTGAGGTAAAAGTAAATCAACCAAAATCTAACCTGTGTTCAGCAGAGGCATGGCAGATGTAAATCAGCATTAATTCTGTTTCTCTTTTATGTCTGACAGGGTAGCTTTGGGAGGGAAAATTTTTATAGTTCTTAAAACATTTTCTCACTTATTCTGCACTAGTCTTTTTCTGCCTTTTCTGTACATGATTTTCCCAAAATAAATGTACTAAATTTACCTCCACTGCACTTATTCTAGAGGAATTCTTCAATCCTAGCTCATTTTCATGAATCACTGTCATGGGATAAAAGTATTATGGTAGCCATGGTTTTGTGAAACCATCTTTTCCAACAGAGGTTTTTAAAACAATACAAAACATATAATCTAAAACCATTTCAGACTGTTCTGTCTACATGGAATAAATGACGCTGAAATATTGTGTCCCAATTCATATTTTGAAAGGCAATGATTCTCTTTAATGTCACTAACCATCCCCTTCTATGGGTGGGTGTGTTGGGTGTGTCTTTTAGGTATAGCAGTAAGAGGAGAGCAAGGTATTCCTGGTCCACCAGGCCCTGCTGGACCTCGAGGGCACCCAGGTCCTTCCGGACCACCAGGAAAACCAGGCTACGGAAGTCCTGGACTCCAAGGAGAGCCAGGGTTGCCAGGACCACCAGGACCATCAGCTGTAGGGAAGCCAGGTGTGCCAGGACTCCCAGGAAAACCCGGAGAGAGAGGACCATATGGACCAAAAGGAGATATTGGACCAGCTGGCCTACCAGGACCCCGGGGCCCACCGGGACCACCTGGAATCCCTGGACCGGCTGGAATTTCTGTGTCAGGAAAACCTGGACAACAGGGACCCACAGGAGCCCCGGGACCCAGGGGCTTTCCTGGAGAAAAGGGTGCACCAGGAGTCCCTGGTATGAATGGACAGAAAGGGGAAATGGGATATGGTGCTCCTGGTCGTCCAGGTGAGAGGGGTCTTCCAGGCCCTCAGGGTCCCACGGGACCACCTGGCCCTCCTGGAGTGGGAAAAAGAGGTGAAAATGGGGTTCCAGGACAGCCAGGCGTCAAAGGTGATAGAGGTTTTCCAGGAGAAATGGGACCAATTGGCCCACCAGGTCCCCAAGGCCCTCCTGGGGAACGAGGGCCAGAAGGCATTGGAAAGCCAGGAGCTGCTGGAGCCCCAGGCCAGCCAGGGATTCCAGGAACAAAAGGTCTCCCTGGGGCTCCAGGAATAGCTGGGCCCCCAGGGCCTCCTGGCTTTGGGAAACCAGGCTTGCCAGGTCTGAAGGGAGAAAGAGGACCTGCTGGCCTTCCTGGGGGTCCAGGTGCCAAAGGGGAACAAGGGCCAGCAGGTCTTCCTGGGAAGCCAGGTCTGACTGGACCCCCTGGGAATATGGGACCCGAAGGACCAAAAGGCATCCCAGGCAACCATGGTCTCCCAGGCCCTAAAGGTGAGACAGGGCCAGCTGGGCCTGCAGGATACCCTGGGGCTAAGGGTGAAAGGGGTTCCCCTGGGTCAGATGGAAAACCAGGGTACCCAGGAGAACCAGGTCTCGATGGTCCTAAGGGTAACCCAGGGTTACCAGGCCCAAAAGGTGATCCTGGAGTTGGAGGACCTCCTGGTCTCCCAGGCCCTGTGGGCCCAGCAGGAGCAAAGGGAATGCCCGGACACAATGGAGAGGCTGGCCCAAGAGGTGCCCCTGGAATACCAGGTACTAGAGGCCCTATTGGGCCACCAGGCATTCCAGGATTCCCTGGGTCTAAAGGGGATCCAGGAAATCCCGGTCCTCCTGGCCCAGCTGGCATAGCGACTAAGGGCCTCAATGGACCCACTGGGCCACCAGGGCCTCCAGGTCCAAGAGGCCACTCTGGAGAGCCTGGCCTTCCGGGGCCCCCTGGGCCTCCAGGCCCACCAGGTCAAGCAGTCATGCCTGAGGGTTTTATAAAGGCAGGCCAAAGGCCCAGTCTTTCTGGGACGCCTCTTGTTAGTGCCAACCAGGGGGTAACAGGAATGCCTGTGTCTGCTTTTACTGTTATTCTCTCCAAAGCTTACCCAGCAATAGGAACTCCTATACCATTTGATAAGATTTTGTATAACAGGCAACAGCATTATGACCCAAGGACTGGAATCTTTACTTGTAGGATACCAGGAATATACTATTTTTCATACCACGTGCATGTGAAAGGGACTCATGTTTGGGTAGGCCTGTATAAGAATGGCACCCCTGTAATGTACACCTATGATGAATACACCAAAGGCTACCTGGATCAGGCTTCAGGGAGTGCCATCATCGATCTCACAGAAAATGACCAGGTGTGGCTCCAGCTGCCCAATGCCGAGTCAAATGGCCTGTACTCCTCTGAGTATGTCCACTCCTCTTTCTCAGGATTCCTAGTGGCTCCAATGTGAGTACAACCCACAGAGCTAATCTAAATCTTGTGCTAGAAAAAGCATTCTCTAACTCCACCCCACCCTACAAAATGCACATGGAGGTAGGCTGAAAAGAATGTAATTTTTATTTTCTGAAATACAGATTTGAGCTGTCAGACCAACAAACCTTCCCCCTGAAAAGTGAGCAGCAATGTAAAAACGTATGTGAAGCCTCTCTTGAATTTCTAGTTAGCAATCTTAAGGCTCTTTAAGGTTTTCTCCAATATTAAAAAATATCACCAAAGAAGTCCTGCTACGTTAAAAACAAAAACCAAAAAGCAAACAAACAAAAAACCATCATTAAAAAAAAACAGACACAGAGCTCTAAGTTATGTGAAATTTGATTTGAGAAACTCGGCATTTCCTTTCTAAAAAAGCCTGTTTCTAACTATGAATACGAGAACTTCTAGGAAACATCCAGGAGGTATCATATAACTTTGTAGAACTTAAATACTTGAATATTCAAATTTAAAAGACACTGTATCCCCTAAAATATTTCTGATGGTGCATTACTCTGAGGCCTGTATGGCCCCTTTCATCAATATCTATTCAAATATACAGGTGCATATATACTTTTTAAAGCTCTTATATAAAAAAGCCCCAAAATATTGAAGTTCATCTGAAATGCAAGGTGCTTTTGTCAATGAACCTTTTCAAACTTTTCTATGATTGCAGAGAAGCTTTTTATATACCCAGCATAACTTGGAAGCAGGTATCTGACCTATTCTTATTTATTTAACACAAGTGTGATTAATTTGATTTCTTTAATTCCTTATCGAATCTTATGTGATATGATTTTCTGGATTTACAGAACATTAGCACATGTACCTTGTGTCTCCCATTCAAGTGAAGTTATAATTAACACTGAGGGTTTCAAAATTTGACTAGAAGTGGAGATATATTATTTATTTATGCTCTGTACTGTATTTTTATATTGCTGTTTAAAACATTTAAGCTGTGCCTCACTTATTAAAGCACAAAATGTTTTACCTACTACTTATTTACGATGCAATAAAATAACATCAATAGATTTTTACGCTGAATTAATTTGAAAGCAGCAATTTGCTGTTCTCAACCATTCTTTCAAGGCTTTTCATTGTTCAAAGTTAATAAAAAAGCAGGACAATAAAGTGATGGGTGGCTTTTACAATTGTCATGGATATGTCCCTATATTGAGGATACATCTTTATTCAACCACAGACTCAACCACTCAGTGTTGACTGTGAAGAGGTACCCACAAAACCACATGCAATCTGAGTCACGGTCAAGGGCTGATGACTAGGGATAAAAAAATGACAAAATCACCCCAAAATTGTAATTTTCTCCTGGAAGGGAAAGAAGCAGGTGACAGAGAAATATGCAGTTTGAACAAATATTCTGCAGTTACTATTTATTGTCTTGACATGTTTTTAGTTATAACATTTAAAATTGTTTTGATGGCTTGAATTACATTTTAAAAAGGCAAGCAATTTTTTTTTATGTCAATCAAAAGGCAACATTTTTTCCAAGCTGAAAAATACTACTCTTGAGCATCCATCATCCTATTAGTTGAATCAGGACAATGTGGCTCAAGTCACTGAGGTAACATACTATAAAGGTATCTATTTACTCCTTAGAAGCAATCTTGTCTAATCCAAGCAAAGCTGTGATTGGAAAGGTAAAACTCTGGGCTCAAGATTGGTAATATCTCTGCCCTCACTCTGGGTCAGCCAGTTTTGTTCCTTAAGCAACAAGAACAAAATTTCTGCCGGCAGACATTTTGCCCACCTGTCTATAACTACTACACTAATGGTTACAAGTCACCAACCCTCATGCCCAAGCCATGAAAAAGCAAAACTGGACTTCAATTCTAGGGAACTCACAGAATGACCCTCGTGGCAGGCATGGTAAAGGCGAGTGTAACAGCACAGCTTGGAATATGGGCAATTATAGCCATGAAAGAAGCACAAATAAAAGGACCTCTGAAAATGTAGGCAGAACCAACTTTATAATAATATTTAAGCTCAAATTAAATCCTAAGTAAGATACATAGCAAAGTACCTACTTTCCAACTAATTCACTAGACAAACATAGCTTAACAAACATGTATTAGAAGGCCCCTCTTCAAGATACTCACCCTTAAAAGCTGACATTTTATAATTGTGTTGTATAGCAGCAACTATATCCTTCCAAAAATCAAATGTTTTTTGACCATTGTTCTGCTGAAAAAGTAATTCCAAATGTAACAAATGCAAGAATTCAGTTTTTAAGCATAGTGAAAAATGCTGGCAAACAATTACAATGCAGATAGTCCTTGACTTAAGATGGTTAGACTTATAATTTTTTTATTTTATAATGGTGCAAAAGTGATGAAGATTCACTAGAAACTTAACTTCAAGTACCCATACAACTATTGTTTTTCACTTTCAGTACAGCATTCAATAAATTACATGAGCTATTCAATACTTTATTACAAAATAGGCTTTCTTTTGATGACTTTGCCCAACAGTAGGCTAAGGGAAGTGTTCTGAGTATGTTTAAGATAAGCTAGGTTAAGCTATGATGTTCAGTAAGCTAGGTGTATTAAATGGATTTATAGTATTTTTGACTTAACGATGGGTATATCAGGAAAAAACTCCATCATAAGTTAGGGAGCATCTGTATTACTATATTCTGATAGAAGTTTATATTTTACAAAACATAATAACATTATCATTCTTCTAAATGTGATTTTAAAAAGAAATCTTCCATGAAAATCACTGCTACATATACACATACATATTACTAAATATTAATATAGCTCATATAGCCCAAATAAAAATTTCCACTCATTATAAAGTCTAAAAATTATAGAATATTTTTAAACACAGCAAATTCACAGTGTTATATAATTTCTGGGATATCAGAATGTGTTACATAACATACTATGGCATCAATGGGACTAAGAACACTGATGCCCTAAAACCCCAAAAGCTAGTTACTTTAGAATTCAGTGCACACTTAACCTGAATTTCAATATGAAAGAGCTGCAAGTCTCAACAGAAGAGATGAATGAGGTTCCAAATCCAAAATGTAAATTTTTTTCATTAAGATTTTTTTTAATCAGAAAGCAAATAAACATTACATTAAAATACACAACCCTATGATCTTTCGCTTCCTTGGAAACGTTAACCAGTAACCTATCTAAACAAAGACAGACTATCAGATATTTATATCTAATTATACAAACTCCAAAATATTTAAAGACTGATACACTTTGCTTGTAGTAACTACCAAATGAGAAACTAACTCCATCTTGTATTAGTAAGATTTCTACAAACATACCCAAACTATTGCTCAATGGAAACTTTCACAACACATAAATGTAATTCTGATTCACAAATAAAGCATTACCTGTGCTCTATTGTCAAAATGATAGTAATTATTATTATTATTATTATTATTTTGAGATGCAGTCTCGCTGTGTCGCCCAGGCTAGAGTGCACTGGCGTGATCTTGGCTCACTGCAACCTCCGCCTCCTGGGTTTAAGCAATTCTCCTGCCTCAGCCTCCCTAGTAGCTGGGACTATAGGTGCACGCCACCACATCCAGCTAATTTTTGTATTTTTATTAGAGATGAGGTTTCACCATATTGGCCAGGCTGGTCTCGAACTCCTGACCTTGTGATCTGCCTGTCTTGGCCTCCCAAAGTGCTGGGATTACAGGCGTAAGCCACTGCACCTGGCCTGGAAAGTAGTTATTTTCAAAAGACATATGCATAAAGGAAAGTGATTCTGACATATAAATCTGTTTTATGTTCATAGGTCTTAAGTCCTAAGAATAAACTAGTATAACCAGAGATCTATTTAATCTTGATATACAGTATAAAAGAAAAAATTTATATTCATTAAATGATGCTCAAAATGGTGAATTTTTAAATTTCATCCAATTTTTTTGCTTTTATATTATTTAGAATGCTTAAAGACACACTGAATTTTCTTAATCACCTTTAACTTTTTTATTTTGCTAATGAAACTATTTATTCTGCTAAAGAAAATGTTTTTTCCAGATGCAAGTTCTGTATTTCTTTTCTTTTTCTAAACTTTTGCCCCCTCTGCTGGAGAATAGGTTTATTTTTCCTGAGAGAAAAAAAAAGGTCACTGCTACTTAATTTTCCAAAAATATTTGAACCAAATTCACCATGTTTTTCTTTCCCAGTCAGCTCTGAAACCACAAAGAAGAAACTAAGCAAAATCACAACTCAGAAGCAATATATAATTAGGTCCTCCAATTTATGACTGACTACATATCATAGTTTTAAAAAATGAGTCCCCACTTACTTTTGTTAAATAGTCCACCACCCTGGCACACAGAAGAGCTCCTGGCAGGTCAAAGTAGTTGTCATAAAAGTAATACTTTCCTAAAAAAGAACAAAATTTTAAACTGGGAACAACATAATGCTGCATGTATGTGAAATACACAGGAATATGGCTGAAGAGACACTAGATTTTGTTTAATTATCTGAAGAAGCCTCCATTTCAATTCAAAGTGGCACCATTATTGGCTGTCATTGTCTTTTAAGAAAGATTTAAGCTCTGAGGGCACCACAAGAAAGTTAAAATATGGTATCTAGAAGTTAAGCATTGTATTCGAAGACATTTTAGTCATCTTAAAGAATGTAAAAACTAAAAAGAGTATATGCAAAAAATAAAATAGAATATGAAAAAGCCATATGATGTTATCTGTGTCACTGAATTTCAAAACAATCAATTTACCTAACCCTGGAGTACCATGAAGTGCTCCACACAATAGTGCTTTTTCAGATTAGTTGGCTGACCCCTCCTAGAGTACTGCATTCTATTTTTATGCCATTTAAGACAAATTTCAGTATAATGTGAAAAAAACTGGAGTGATAAGTAGAATATAATCACGCCATGTGAAGACACAGTGTGCTTAAAAACTGTAGAGTATAGGACAGGTACATTCCAAAATTTCGTGGAAGAGAGGGATTTGGTTTATTCTCTATGACCTTAAGGTAGAATTACATTTGAGCCCTTCTTTGGCACATGTGACTTTTGGATCTGCTGTCCCTGAACAGACACTTTTGATGACCCATGTCACATCCCCTTGGCCTGTGTCTGATTCCAGCCACTGCTATGCTAATAGCACCATCCCACCTTGGCATAACTGTGTCGATTCTCTTTCTCCCAAAGGCTCTGGAGCCCGTGTGGCAAACTTCACACTTAGAACAGGTTCAGGAACCAGTAAAAGAATGCCCTGCTTCCTGTTCCATGGACAGACAACTCTGGGAGGTATTGTCTGAGCTTCTCCTTGGAAGTCCCAGTGGAGTCCAGCAATCATTGTTCCTTCCATGTCTTATCCTCTCATTCCCTCACTCCTGACTACTGGGATCAGGAGTAACCACTCTGCTTTTGAGGGAACCCAACCTCATACAGTTCCCTAGAGAACGCTTGATACAAAGAAGAATCAAAAAGAACCAATACGTAAAGCCAGATTTTACATTAATAAGGTGCTTGAATACATCATTATAATCGCCTGATTTTGATTCCCCCCATCCTCTCATTTGTAAGCTATGTATATGAGGTTATGGAACACACTTGTCTTGTTCTTTAGCGTTGACTGGGCACAGTGTTCAGCATATTCTAAGCACTCAATAGATGTTTGCTGAATGAAAGAATGAGTAATCCAATAATCAAATAGATTACTTTGGAATGCAGAAGTATTATAAGGAAATTAGAAGAAAACCACATGCAGAAGCCAGGGTTCTGTTCCTCTGAATATTGTTTTCTGCCTCTTACTTCTTCCTGTAAATTTATTTTAAAATGTATTAAAAAAATCAAAGTTTTCTTTCTGTTAGTTCACAAAATGGCTGTGCCAGTTTGTGTCCATTCCCTCAGTTAAAAATATTTTGGTTGATACAGTCTTTCTGTTTTTCATTGTTTCACAGCTTGAATTGTTAGGGGAATCTCCCAGGCTGTTTTTAATTCCTAAGAAAGGTTAGGATGGCTTTGCCAGTGTGAAGAACCAGTGATTTGGAAGAAAAGGAAGACGATATGCCATGTGCTTTTCTGCCTCTGCTTTGCTATGCTGTAAGACTGCATGACACTCCGGGACTCCCAAGACTTAGGACAGCGGGCAAAGCTTCCCGAGGTTCATTAATCTGCACTTTGTCATATCGCTTGGCCTGACACCAGACTGACCCAACTTCATGGCCGGCTGTCTCAGGCACTGTTGGAGCAGGAAGCATCCCAGCATTGCCAGTTACATACCCTTGCTTTTCTCTTCCCATTCTTCTTCCTTTGTGGGTACTAATAGATGAAATTCAGTCTAAGAGTTGAACTACTGATTTTGAGTAAGGGTTGTGTTCTAATTAAATAATTCAGGGGGAACCTAATGAGAAGAGCTCATTGGTTTTCACCCACCATGCAAGAGGCTAAGGTCATTTGACTGTTGAACTTGGGCTGAATGTCTGCTGTGTGGACACAAGGGCTTGTTCAGCCTTGAGTTGTTAACTGGGCCAGGCTGCTTGGAATGCCTCACCCAACACCCAAACTCTGATACTATACCACATGAAAGCTTCAACATCCACCTCTGTATAGAAGAGACAGCTCATTGCTAATGAAGTGATTAGTGAGCCCAGTTCAACAAAACAAGCCTCTGAAGCAAGATCAAGTCCTATAATCATTAAGTTTCACACAGAGAAAAACTGCTCCCCAAGAAACTACTACCAACCCTACTCCCTTTGTTTTAGTGGCCATGGTAGAATGGCAAAGGAAGGACTGAGGGGAAGGGAACAATTTATGTTAACAAAGGTTCTCACTTCTGCAAAGGTGGTATTATCTCCACTCAAAGATGAGAAAACTGATGCTAAGAGTGACTTAGTACCAGAGTCACTTTATCCAGTAAATAACAGAGCCAATATGATCCAGGACTGCTTGGCACTAAGCCCCTTGTGATTTCCACTAGACCAAGCCGTTTCTGCATAATCTACCATTTGGGGAAGATAAGTTCAAAGGGATTTGCCCTCTGGAGATTAGCTGGCAAGGAACACTGTTCTTATGTTAGGTCAACAACCTGAAAAGAGATTATCAAACAAGTTGTCATTAAACATCTCTACATCCCTCAGTGCTTTAAATTTCCTAAATGTACTGAGAGGGAATGTACTTTACAACTCTGTTCTTAACTCTGAGGATTAATATACTTAAAGGTAGAAGAAAGCTACAAATATAGAATCAACTGGAGTTCCTGAAAATAAAGGACTTATTTGGCAATATTTACCAAAATTTTAAACCTGTATATCTTTAGAGCAAGTATACTTCTAGGAGTTTATCCTAGATATATGTATGAAAGTGCAAAATATACATTCATGAAAACATCACCACAGGCTTGTTTGTAATGGTGAAACACCAGATACAACATAAATGTCCATTGCTAGGAGCCTGATTAAATATATCATGATACAGGCACTGAATTGCAGAGCATCCCAGCATTTAGAAGAACTAAGTGTACCTAGTGTGTGTGTGCTGATGCCAGAATCTCCAAGATGTAAATTGAAAAGAGCAAGGTAAATGCATAATTCCTTTTGTATACCTTTAAAAAATAGTACAGGAGTTGAAGACAATTACTATTCCTTCTATTCATTTCTATAATATTTAAATTTTCTAACCATGTGCTGAGATTAATATTTAATGTAAACAAACTTTTACTGGGCTGTGGAATCACAGGCCATTTTTTTCCTTCTTTCATACTTCTCTACATTTAAAAAAACTCATATTATTTTTTAAAGGCATTAGCTCTCCCTCATTTTGCAAAAACAATAGGCCTCTATTATGTGTCACAACCTGACCACTGGGCACCTGGATGGGAAACACTTCCCTAACTAACCCAAGTAGGAACAGATAAACTCCCGGGACCATCCTCAGAAGGCTCCTGACCAAGTAAGTGCCAGACGAAGCTACTGATTCCAAGAGGTAGCGCTCTCTAGTGGGCGAAACAGTGAGTAAACAGATGTGTTTCACTGAGTGAATGCTCTTTTAACAGCTGGGTATTTTATTCTTTAAAATACTCTGGATTCTTAATGAATTTCAGAGTGAAACACTTAGCTATGTGCCTGGCTTTTCCAGGAGAGGGGAAGAGCCTGTTTACACCTGCCAGCATCTGGAGAGACAACAGCAGTTCTCAACCATCATTTGAGTAAAAGGCTTTCCTCCCATCTGACTTGATAGGTATACAAAGGCATTCTATATCTAACCCCAACGTGAAATCTTAGTTTCTCCTATCAACTAATTTTATCAAGAGCACTCATATTTCCTGACATTTTCAGCTCACTATAAAAACAAACAAGCAAACAAAACAGAACTCTCAAAAGATAGCAAATGTAACAAAGCAAACACAATAGGAACAAGGAGTAACTGCAACTATTTTCAGGTTACTGTATTATTCTCTGAAGGAGAAAAGGTGCAATTCAATATTGTAGTGTGGGAGAAAACTGCAAAATGGTAAAAAAAATTAGAACAAATGAAAAAACTAATAATTAGGATTTTTAATAAGATCTGTTTATAAAAACATTTAACTATTCCCTATTAATTATGCACATCTATGTCTATAAATCATTTCTGAAAAATCATTTCATGTTTACCCATGGTGAAACTCTTTAAAGGCGGTAGAAAATAAAAATAATTAAAATCATCTGGAAAACAGGAAAATAAGAGACAAAGGCAGATGATACTAAACTGGCAGTAACGAAGATAATCATAGAAAATAGGAGTGGTAGGTAATGTGAATGCATGGAGAAATCAGAGATGGAGAAAGAAAAGTAAGGATTGAGGACAAAACAAAACTGATAAATACAGGACAACTAAGGATTGTATTATTTCTAAGTGCTAATCTTTAAACCAGAACAAGTACAGGTAAAAGGACTGCCAATAAAATCTTCTGTGAACAGTATTTTGAACCATCTGCCAAATAGAAGTCAAATACCCTTGGAAAAAATATATCCTATTGCTATAAAGCTGAAGCTGCTCCCTTTGGCATCTTGTCCAGCAAGGGAAACGGGGGTCTTCTTTGTCCTGACATCAAAGGGGGAAACAAAACAAACAGGGAGCGGATGGTGGAGCTGCCTCATTTGAGTCATACCTGAGCGGCAAGCCATTCCAGTGTCCGACAAGAAGTGCTTCCACTCTTTCTTGCCATATGCCTCTGCCAGCACCTCTGGAGTCATCATCTTGGTGCCATGGCTTGCCCTGATTTTGAGAGAGGATGCACATTGCTCATTAATGGTTCCCTTGAATGCCCCTTCCTCTATCATTGTGACTGTTGATCCCTGTTGCCACTGGAGCTAACAAATACATATGTATTTTTTCTGTTTTCAACTGGGTGCCTCCCTGTTTAGGATTCTGTAAAGCATTTCTATGGGCAGCTGTAGCACTTCCCTGCTTTAATCCATCAAGTAGCAGGTGATTAGGAGATACTCACTCTGAGGTCAACACTGGATAAGATACCACCCTTTTTTAGAGAAGTTGTCGTTTAACTACGCAAATAAGATGAACGTACCTGGAACAATTAGAAAACAACTGTGTGGATTAGTGGGAAGCTGCTTCTGGCAGCACTAGAGAAAGAGCAGTAGGTACCAGAATCAGAGCATAAGTCCACTGGGCCCACAGGAGGCACAGGAAGCACCTGGCACTCACAGGTGGATGATTGTGAGCATGCAGGACTGTGAAGACAAGATGAGGAGCAACCTGCCCACTCAAGGACACAGCATGGCTAAAACCACATAGGGAAATCGAAGAGGAAGCGGAAAAACAGAGCAACATGACAAGAAAGTAGGTATTTTCTGTGCTCAAAATACTGCCTTTGTCCAGTTAAGAGAATCCTATGCTGTAGAGAAATATGGTAGTTCCCCCTTATCCAGTTTTGCTCTCCCACAGTTTCAGTTACCTGTGGTCAACCTAGGTTGAAAAATACTAAGGGACTAATTCCAGAAACAAACAATTCTTAAGTTTTAAACTGCATATCATTCTGAGTTCTATTGTTATATTTTATATTTTCTTACTGTATCTATTAAACTTTATCACTGGAAAAGACATAGTACATATAGGGATACGTACTATCCGTGATTTCAAGGAACCACTGGGGGTTTTGGAAGACAATCTCCGAGAATAAGGAGGGACTACTGTAGTTGAAATGTTAATGTAGTTCATTATAGGAACTAGTTGAAATGTTAATGTAGTTTATTATGAGAAATTATAATGATTGAGAGTATTATTCTCTTGGTATTATAATGTACCAACAAAATAATATGAAGGAAAAAAGAAATAAAATAAGAAAAGCAAATGGGGGAAAATCACAAATGGGCTCCTTTTTATAAAGGGGTTAACATTTTAGAAAGCTATATGTAAAGATCAAAGAATCCCGAATGGGAAATATGATCAGAGAAGGAATCTACTATATTGGTTGAAAGAAAGCATCAAGGAGGTATGCTAATAAATTCAGGAGAAACTAAAGGTTAGCCAGGACTTGGATGGAGAGAGACAGACCTTGTAGGAGGGGTACTGGGACAGGGACAGACAGATAGAACAAAGACAGAAAGAAACAAAATTGTAGAAAGCTTTTCATTCTTTTAACTGTGGTTGAAGATAGCCAAGAACACTGTGAGAATCTGACAGTAGAGTTAAAGGTCATGGACAAAGCTGCATTTATACATACCCTCTCTCTCAATGCCTGAGAAATAAACATGGAAACAAACTACAAAATACCAAAGGTGGGGCTACACCTGCTCTAGTTAGATGCACCTTAGGGGAAGGTTGGGGGAAAGTGTGAAGGGAGTTTACATCATGCAAAAAGAATGATGCATCAAAAGAGAGTACATATTAGGGGTCTGGGAGTTCTCTCCTTTGATTCTGATCCTGTTTGTGTATGTAATAAATGGTATAGCTTCATGGCCATGTTGACTTGCCTGTACTGTTAGTACCAGAGGAAAAACAGATGCTCCCTCCCTGGTGCCCTGTGAGAGACAGAGCAGTGATAGCAGCTGCTTCTGGACTGCTTGACATACCCTCAGCAACAGTTGAGAGACTGGGCCCACTCAGAGAGGAGAGAAGTAAAGAAAGTCAGCCTGGAGTGTGGGAGGAGGAAGAGGTTGATGAGACTTGGAACAGTCCAGAAAAACTTCCAAAAGGAGCTAGGACACAACATGATCCCTGCATGATAGGGCCAAATTTGGATAAATGGAGAAAGAGAGGGTGGTGGGTATAGATCACCAACCCCTACCCAATACCCATTCTTTCTTCCTTAACAAAAAAGAATCCCAATTTCATTTTAGGCAGCTACACAGTCAGCTAAAACAGTATAATTCCTGGGCTCTTTTGCCAGAACAGGTAGTCAATGAGATGTAGCAGGTTATAAACTTTCTATTGTATGTCCTACAAATATTTCTAATGAGGTAAACATAAAGGAACTAGACCTTTAAATCTAATGCTCACAAATTCATATTTAAATGACTTAAACAATTCATACAAAGACATGTAGGCAGACAATCTGTCATCTGATTAATTAAAACAATCATATTTAACCCACACTGTAAGGGTCATATGCCACTCAGTAATAAAGTGTCTCAGAGAAGGTAAAGTTTTGACTTCACAAATAAGTTTTATTACCTAAGAACAGTGCCATTATTTGCAAGTTTAAGGAAGTTCCCATCTTCTAGATCCAATGCCAAACCTTTGCAACTGAAATAGGAAAGTTTGATTATCAATCAATTCATATATTTAGCTAACCTAAGAAATAACAACCTATATTTTCCAAACATCATAATGCTAAAAAGGGATTCTGCCACCCAGGAGAATGGTATGTTAATCACACAATTAAGAATATCTAAGAACTGTAAAATTAAATATCTATCACTGAGCAGGTATAAAAGGAAAATTGTTATATAGGTAAACAAGGACAGCATATTTAGTTTGTAAAATCTTTAGGCTTTTCAAAAGATAAATCTAAAACTCAAAAGAGAAAAAAAGAACCTGAACATCATCCCATGACTGTTAAAATGTACAAATGTTTTCCATTAAATAAAACACACATACACACACACACACACACACACACACACACACACATTTACATTCTACAAGTCAAGCACTTAGCCAGTCTTTCCTTCACTCTAGAATTCATCTCAATTTAGGTCAGGTTACAAGAACTTGCCCTCTGGACAAGGCATATTATTGAAAACCACTATGGCCGGGCGCGGTGGCTCATGCCTGTAATCCCAGCACTTTGGGAGGCTGAGACGGGTGGATCACGAGGTCAGGAGATCGAGACCATTCTGGCTAACATGGTGAAACCCCGTCTCTATTAAAAATAGAAAAAATTAGTCAGGTGTAGTGGCAGGCGCCTGTAGTCCCAGCTACTCAGGAGGCTGAGGCAGGAGAATGGCATGAACCCGGGAGGCAGAGCTTGCAGTGAGCCGAGATTGCGCCACTGCACTCCAGCCTGGGCGACAGAGCCAGACTCTGTCTCAAAAAAAAAAAAAAAAAAGAAAGAAAGAAAACCACTAAAACAAAGTCAAATACTAAGTTTTAGCTCCTTTACTGTAAAAGACTTGTAGGATTTGGGGAGAAAGGTGAGTACAGATTCATTATTATGAATAATAAAAGCAAAATGGTATAATGGCTACCAAATACCAAGGGAATTAAACAAAAAATGACAGGGTACTTTAGAAGGATTATTTACTTTTGTTCAGGGTAAAATTTCCAGAGTCAGTAATTTCATATAGTAACATGTTACTGTTTCTTCCTTTTACAAAAATGATACATCAAAAAAGACTAACCAAATATCAAAAGAATGCATACTAGATCAACATAATGTAGGTATTTTTCATGTGGTTTAGTATTGTTATTGATTTTATTTATTTATTTTTTTGGAGACAGGATCTCACTCTGTAGCCCAAGCTGGAATGCAGTGGCATGATCAACGGCTCACGGCAGCCTGGACCTCCTGCGTTCAGGCAATCCTCCCACCTCAGTCTCTCCAGTAGCTGGAAATACAGGCACGTGCCACCTCACCTGGCTAATTATTTTTTATTTTTTGCAGAGTTGGGGTTTTGTCATATTGCCCTGGCTGGTCTACAACTCCTAGACTCAAGCAATCCACCCACCTCAGCCTCCCAAAGTGCTGGAATTACAGATGTGCCACCACACCTGCCTGGCCTGATTTTAAACTGAACAATTTAAAGTGGTTTAGGATATTTGTTTGTTTTGTTATCTAAATGAGGAAGACAAAGGAAGCTTTGGGAAGTTGAGAGTCCTAACCCAGAAAGAGAATTCCCAGTAAGACTCTTAAGAATGTCTTTTCATTCCTAAGACATTTAGGAACTAAATGACAGAAAACCAATCGTCCTAATTCAGACTTACTCAAAACGTGATGATTCCTCCTTTTCTCTTATAGTTCTTAAAGGATAGTAAACCAAACCTTTTTCTTTAAAGATGTAAATTTTAGAAACAGTTCTTACTAACCTCTAAAACTATTATGACAAACTTAAACTATAAGAAAATATCCAAATTAGTCACATAAACTCTTAGCTTATTTTCACATTTAATTAGGCAAGTCTAAACTTGTTTAAAGTAGAAAACACTTTAATTCATTAAATACAAAACTTTTAATATAGAAGGCATTTGTCCTTTGACTCAATCTCACATTTCACATTCTATCTTCTTAGAAGAGAAAGCATTACAGTTTTATCAGGAACAATTAGACCCATAGGAAATGTGCAGACTTAAAAAAAAAAAAAAAAGAACTTACCAGAAATCCCAATCCTCTGGGGTCACATTGAGCAATTCCTTATCGTACCCTTTCTCCTTAACTAGGAACTGGGCAAAGCTATTATAAATGAGCTGCAAATAAGGGGAAGAAAAACAGATTAAATATAACACCTACTATTCATTCCTAATGTCACAGACCTAAAACCCTAATGGAATTGCTGATGGGGGCAGGTAGGAGGAAGGAAATATCTGTAAATATCTGTAATTGTGAAGTTCTGCAGTTTAATTCCCCTTCACAAACAATTTATCATCCCCTGCATGCCCCAGGTAGCTGTCTCATTCAAAATTATACCGTCAGCATACAATTATACAACCAAAGACAATTATTAACCCTACTCCTGAATTCTAATGGGTTGGAGATCATAATTTAAGACTTGACAAAGCTTTTTAAACTTATTTAATATATCACTAAGATGATAAAGATGATGACCACTCTATCCATCCATCCTTGGTCCATTCTGGCCAGAAAGGCCCCATGTCAGGAAAATACATATGGGGACCAGGAAGGTGATCTAAACGAGTCATGATGCCTATATCAGATACAGGTAATCACTCTTGTTTCTCCACACACACATACACAAAAACCATTAAAAAAAAAAAAAAAAACTAAAGACAAAGGACAAAGAAAGCCTCTGGAAGCAAGTACAATAATTACAATAATAAATACTCTGTTGATTGCTGACAGATCTTATTTCTCAACAACAAAAAATGCTAGGTTTTTGAGTAAAATATCTGGTTTTTAAGTGCTGGCTAACTTTAAAAGAACTGTACATACCAAACAAAAAGTGCACACACGGTAGAGGGCCCAACCTTATTCTACCTCGAAGTCTTCTTTGGCCAGTGTCGGGTACACTTGAGCCTGAGCAGAACAGTGGTCTGAGTCAAACTGCACAGTGTCCAAAAGGACACACTGAACAACCTGACCCTTCTTCTACAGATATTAACCCACAACAGGTTTCGATAACATGTCATACTTTCAGGGAGAAGAGGGAGGCAGAGGAGCAGGGGAAATCTCTCCTGGGTAGTGAGGTTTACACTGATACTTAGATGCAGCAGTTCGCTGGGTGAATGCAGAGGGAATGGGGGGGCAACTCAGGTTCAGAAACTGAGGGGCCTGCACACAGCTGGAGTAGGGGTGGCGGGGTCTGAGTGTCAGGATATGAGCGTGGAGAAAGCAAAGGCTCCTTGTCAAATGTCAAATCAAGTTGCTCCCTGTCATAAAGCTAATTAAAATCACTACACATGTACTTCCATCCAGTGCAATGTGACCTTATCCAGGTCAACTGTTAATTGAACCACATTATGCTAACACTATATATCAACAGTTCTCAACCCTGGTGGTGATTCAGAACCATAGGTGACACTTCTTAAAACTACCCAGAGCTTCCAAGCATACAGGGTAGAGAGGGCCCTCTCTGATGCACAGAGAACACTGAAAACCACTGACCTGCATGTTTTACAGATTTTTATTCAATCATTAAAAGGAAAAAAGCAATAAAAAATACACTGAGTCACTCTGTGGTACAAAGTACTATGGACAACAAAAAGTCCACATCATGATCCTGCTTATAAGAAACCAGTGCTGCAGGGCTAACAGATGTAAAATGCTTAGAGCAGAGCCTGGCACACCAGCAAATCCAATTTAAGTATTTGCTATTATTATGTTGTATGCTGCTAAAAACAAAACAAAACAAAACAAAAAAACAGAAAACAAAAACACTGCCCTGATGGGTAGCGCTTGCCCATCTCCACGGTGTAAATATTCCCAACATGGCCTGTTTCAAGCCACCAACAGCAGTTTACCTGCTTGCACAATTCCTGAATAGTTAACAATTGGCTTTCACAAGCCCCTAAGAGCCAGCTATTGTACACCTTAGACTTGCCTCTGGTTGAGGCACTTTTGAGTTTCTCCAGTTATTCAAGTGATTAGTCTTAAGATACAGGCATGTAACACTCGAATTCTCCTGGAAGAAAGGAGCCCTTTCCATCAGAGATGCCAACAGGCACAGCCACAGCTGTGTTCCTTACCTTGTGGAGGAGATTTTTCTGTAACAGGAGAGAAGAGGGCCAATGGACAAGGAAGAGAAGCAGAGAAAAGCAGTGTGAAGAAAAGCAGGGGCATCTGTACTCTGAAACCCCTGGTCTAGGCAGAAGCCTTCTTGCAGTTTGTCCTTAAGAGTACGCTGAGTCTCTCTAGAAGCCTTCATGGCACAGGGCTCTCCATGACATTCCTCTCCCAGCCTTAGCTGTCATCACCTCACAGTCTCTCAGGACTAATAATAATACATATTCTATAGCAGTTGCCAATTGGTACCCTGTGGTCCATAAGCAGCCTACAAATTATGTTTGGTTCCCACTTAAGGTTACCAGATAAAATTTAAAAATGCCTAGGTAAATGTGACTTTCAAATAAAAAACAAATAATTTTTTTTAGTATAAGCATGTCCTATGCAATATTTGGGACCCCACTCTCCCACTCACACATCTACGTTAACTGACTGGTATCAGACTTCTGAGCCTGCAACCTTGGGAGAAACCATGTGTCATCCTCTCTTCTAGAATGCCTTTCCTGAGGCCTCATGTGAGGGGGACACACTCAGTTCTGTGTTTGCACAACTCTGTGCAGTTGTTAAATGCCTACAAAACTAAAAGGAGAGGCACTCACAGCTCTCCATGATGCAGTCCCCACTGACTTCTCCACCATCTTCTCCTGCAACTTGCCACCTTTTGCTTGCACCCAGCAGTTCCTGGTGCTGTTGCTCACCTCGAGGTTCTGGCCTTTACTGTAACTCCTCTGGGTGAAGCACTCTTCTCCACCTCCTCATCTGCCAGCTCCAGGCCTTTCCTCTGTGTTTTAGGGCACCATACAGACAGCAAGGTGGGAAGAAGCAGAAATCCACAGCCGGACTACCTTGCTCAGTTGCCCTGGATACACTTTCCTTCTGTGCCCCGTTGCTTGATGCTCTCTTAACAGTGACTGTGGTGATAATATCTACCTCACAGGGACGTTGTAAGGATTAAATCCATTCACATAAGCAGCATGCTTATTAGAATCATGGCTGTATCATATTCTGTTATTAAAATACCTATTATTACTTCAGTCTATTTATTGAGTCCAGTATGTGCCCAGCACTAAGCTCGGCACACAGAACACACAAGAAACTGTCACAGATACTGATGGAGCCATCACGCTGGGCTCTAGGGGAAGTCCAACAAGTAAACAGGAAGTGTTAATATCATGCGGCATGTGCTATGAGGAATGAAGGGTTTTGTGGAAAACTGAAGGTGGGCTTAGAGTGGAAGGGCAAACTTTAAGGGCCAAAAAGACTTCCTAAGGGGAACGATGTTTAAGATGAGGCTGATGGGATGAAGAGCTTCTGTGCAGAGCAAAGAGGCCCTCCAGGCACTGTTGGCAGCGTGCAGCAAGACCCAGGTCATACTATCCACCGCAGGGGACCAAGACTAACTCTTCAGCATTTTTGCCTACTGTGTAAGGCTGCCTGGAGGCCTGCGTGTTGATCTCTGTATCCTCAGCTCTAGCATGGTGCTCAGCACACTGTGGGACTTAAAAAAAAAAAGATTTCCACACCAAACATGATCCAAAACTCAATAGGTTACTGTTTTCAAGCTTTAAACATCACTTATTCTTCAGGTTTGCAGTAAAAAAACCTCTTGTCTTTGAGAATCTTATATTCTGAAATTTTATGATCACCTATGGACAACACTAGCCCTAACATGACAGTGCTTTAACAATATTCCCTCCAAAAGAAGGTAACTAAAGAGGAAACACACAAAACTGTGAACCAGGAAGGATTCGAAAGACACAGAGGGAAGGAAAACATGTATCAAAGACCTAGGGGAAGCAGTGGCCAAAGAATCAAGTAGTAAAAAAGCCTTCTTAATTCTCAATATGACTAAGGAAACCAGACCTGTAAGGTAAGAAAGCAGGAAAGTATAACAGCAGAAAAAGGACACTTAAAAAAAATTTAGCATCTGGGCACAGAAAACACACGAGAAATTCAGGCAGCCACTCTTTTTTGACGTTTAACGTGTACCAGAACTGGCGGGTGCAGGGACATTACCATAATGCGGCACAGCCCTGGCTGATGTCTGCACCAGTGATCTAGAGTTCTACCCATAAACTGTGAGGTTTCTAAATGGTTTGGGTGGTAACCATAAAAGCAAACACTTGTCTTTGCCAAGGTACTATTCTAAGCATTATACATCTCTTACTCATTTAATCCTTGCAACAATCTTGTGAGGTAAATCCAATTATTAGCTCCATTTTACAGATGGGGAAACTGAGAAGCAGCACAGGTTAAGTAACTTGCTCGAAGTCACAGAGCTAGTAACAGTGGAGCTGGTGTCCTAAGCTAGGCAGTCTGGCTGAGGAGTCCTCGCTTTCACCACTGTACTCATAAC
This sequence comes from Nomascus leucogenys, assembly GCF_006542625.1. Taxonomy (NCBI): domain Eukaryota; kingdom Metazoa; phylum Chordata; class Mammalia; order Primates; family Hylobatidae; genus Nomascus; species Nomascus leucogenys. The sequence goes on along the minus strand of NC_044383.1, from coordinate 102,494,485 downwards.
CAGCTTTTTTTCTGTCTGGATGCTTAGAGCTTGGACTAAAAAAATCTGGTAACTTTTCAAAATTAGTTTCCTTGGGAATTGGGAAACCAAAGGAATAGTGGAGGGAGGGCAATTAATTTGAGCGTACAGGTCTGGAAGTATGCATACTCCATGTCCCCCTCCCTCAGGGCACAGTGAGGACCCAAACTTTGCAGACTGTTGGTAGGACTGGAATGTATTCAAAGTGCACGGAGCACGTAGTCGATGCGCAATAAATATTTATTTTCTTTTCTTGATAGAAGGTAAAATTAGGGCTAAGATCTTAATGACTTTTCAACTAGTGTTCCTTCCAATACACTACACTATATACTACCCATCTCTCCCAGATTGCAGTTTAAACACTGATGGGTGGTTGATCGTGCAAATAGAAAAATGCAGCCAAAAAAAAATGCAAGTCCCAAATCAAGTGGCTGTGTCCACAATCAGCTGGTGTCCAGAAAGACATGCAGAGAAGTTCCACGACGTGGGATCTTCAAGGACAGCCCCAGTGCCCCTGACCCCGCCCCTCCTCTGCCCTAGAAACCACCGATTCCCCAGCCCGATCTTGCGCAGTTTGCCCCTCCTTCGTTCTTTCCTACCCCCTCTCAACATTAGCTAACAGCTGAGCTAAATGTGCCGGTCCCCACCGCACCGGCGCGGAGCGGAGGCTGCACACTTCCGCCCCTTCTCGCCGCTGGAGGCCGCGCTCTGCGGAAAGACTCGGCCGCCGCAGGCCCCCGGCAGCGTTCGCCGCTGCCCAAGCCTGGAGGAAACTCAAGCCCCAGCCGCCATGGAGGTTGCGCTCAGTGCGCCCCGGGGAGCCCGCGCCACTCACCCGGGCGCTCTCGGGCAGGTTGTAGCGACACAGAGTGTGGTCCAGGTCGAATCCGACCACGTCGCAGGCGGCCAGGGAGAAGTGCTGAGCCATGGCTGCGCGGGGAGCACCGGGGAGCGCCTCGGCCGGGAAGGGTGCAAGGAGCTGGCTGGCGGGACGCTGCGGGACAGGACCGGGCCGGACGCAGCGGGGCGGGGCTGCGGCTGCCAGGGCACCCGGCGCGGCAACCTCTCCCGCCTCCCGCGCCCTCGAGCACCGCCCCTCGATACGCTTAGCCCCCGCCCCTCGCGCGGCCGGCGTTCTGCGCCGCCCAGAGTCAGGTAGTCAGCTCGCGTCCTCCTGGTACCCCAGTGCCGGCGTCTCCTGATCTGTCCCGCAAGCCTAGGAGCCCAGAAGGCAGTAGGGGGTCCAGGAGCGGTGCCGCTGCTGCACAACTGAGACCTGTAGGCACGTAGCCCTTCCCGAGGGCTACCACAAAATTAACCGGGACTGTCCATCGCCTCAGGGCGCCTCGGAAACCAGGAGATCATGAGGTTAGACCTGACCTTTTACACCTGTGTGCGGAATAGTAAGATCATGGAAAAAATTCATCCGCTAATATCCCTCTGACCCAGTTAGCCTACAATTTGGAAGGTCTTTTCGCCCACGTGATCTTTGATAGTGGTTTAAACCAAAAACTTTGTATTCCTTGGTTTCCTAAGTGGTAAAATGGAAGAGAGACCTTTCACCATTTCATACTCTGGAGTGCGTTAGAAAATAAATGTATCAGACATCGTGAAAAACCATTTTGCAAGATGATACTGGTTATGGAAACCAATATTGGTTATTACTTGATAATCCTATTCTGTTATTGTAATGAAGAATTTTCTATGAAAGGACATCAGAAACTTCATAGAAATATATAGAGCATACTACAGAAAAAGAAAACTTTTGCAAACCAGGTTTAAGGTTTATAGAGCACAAAATGTTTTGAGTGACATTTGCTTAATTCTCTCAAGAACTGTATAACTACTACCATTTTAGATGCAGAGAAAGTTAATCCATTATATACAATGTATGCCTTAGGGCATTTAATTCTCTTCCTGATTTCCGGATGTGAAGAATTAGCACTTTGAGATCTTTATTACATAGTGCCTCATTTTAAAAAGAAAATATAAATCTATTATGTTTGAGTGCTTCAGTTTTCAATTTAAAGGAACAGTGTGTCTAATGGGACAAATCAGTAGTCGTGACATAATGAAAATATAATTGATTGAGAACTGCATTTAACCCTTTCAAATACTAATCCTTCTGAGGCTAATAGACCAATCAGAGGATTAATTTAGTGCAATAGATAGTGCGATTGAGTAGGAGGACACTTATACCTAGTAGACTCATTTGAATAAAATTGATAACTTGTTCCATTATAACACTTAAAAGCCCCAAACACATCTCTCTGGAACAGGAAAAGTAAAGAATCTTCAAGAAGATTGAGCTGTTCGCTGATGAGTCCAACAACCATGGCTTCAATGTCTGCGAACCAAGAGAGAAAAGGCTAGATTGTTGGAGAGGCTGGAAAAAGCTTGTTGGCCCTGGAGCATCGACCTTGGCATTCTTCTCTGCCCCTTGCAATAGAATGTTACCAAAGTCAAACTTCCAGGTACATGCCACATTGAAGGGCACACGTTTCCTCGGGGAATATCTTGTTTCATGTGGGAGTAGGTGCTTTAGGTACTTTAGGGACTTCCCTTAGTAATACAAATGTACTAGTACATTCATTGTAAGAGGGAAGAGTATAAAAGGATTGTTTTTTGTTGACTTAGCAAAAACTTCTCCTTATAAAACCTCTTGAGTGTGCTGAATTGTGAACAGGAAATTGACTGGGGGTGAGGGGAGAGAGGGAACCAGGCAGAAAAAGACCCCTGGGTCGATAACCAAGTGGTCCTGGGACTGGATCTGGCTATTACATACACATCAACAATCTTATGTACTTGCTGATTAACAAATTATATATATTCTGCATGTTTACACAAACAGCTCTTGTGCTAGAGGGTCCACATCATTTAAACTTTGTGGGAGAATTTTGCAAATGATCCAATCCTAGAGGCTTGTACTCTTTCTTGAGCCCCACTCACCTTTCCTTGTACCTCAAACCTTAGTCTGACTCTTCCAGAAATATAGGGGATGGTTCCCTTCTCTTCTCCCATTCCCGACATAACCCTGAGTTTAAATACAAACACTTAGTTTAATTGTTTCATAAGGCTTATTTTCAGATAAAGATATTTCATTTTCCCTGCACATTAAACTTGTATCACACTTACTGATAAAATGCCACAGCTCTTGTATTATCAACTACAAGTTCAGTCTTCTACTCAGATACCAATTAATTTCTGTTTCTTTGAGTATCATGGACTGAATTTTGTCCCCCACTCATTCATGTGTTGAAGACCTAACCCACAATGTGTCTATATTTGACATAGGGCCTTTAAGGAAATAATTAATGTTAAATAAGACCATAAGGGTGGAGCCCTAATGCAACAGGATTAGCATTCTTATAAGAAGAGGAAGGGACATCGGAGTTTTCAAGCACAGAAGAAAGGCCATGTGAGGAGCCACAAAACCACAGCTGTCTGCCTGGCGTCGTGGCACACACCTATAATCCCACCACTTTGGGAGGCCAAGGTAGGCAGATCGCTTGAGGTAAGGAGTTCAAGACCAGCTTGGGCAACATAGCAAGACCCGTCTCTACAAAAAATACAAAAATTAGCAGGGTGTGGTGGCAGGCACCTGTAGTCCTAGTTATTCTAGGGGCTGGGGTGGGAGGATCGCTTGAACCTGGGAGACAGAGGTTGCAGTGGGCTGGAATCAGGCCATCGCACTCCAGCCTGGGTGACAGAGTGAGACCCTGTCTTAAAAAAAAATTTAAAAAAAGCTGTCTGTAAGCCAAGGAGAGTGGCTTCACCAGAAATCAACCCTGACAGCGCCTTGATCTTAGACTTTCAGCCTTCAGAACTGGGAGAAAATAATTTTTTGTTGTCTAAACCACCGATTGTGTGGTATTCTGTTAAGGCAGGCTGAGCCGACTAAGGCAGTTAATAAGGATAATTGACTCGAATCGGTGTTGTGTTAAATGTAGGAAATATTTGCCTTTTGAAAGATCTGTAAAGGACATGAACTTGGGTTTATGTTATTTGTTGACTTCTTGAAGTTGGGTACTTTTGCTTATGTGTAACATTAATACCATGCTGTGAAGTTTTAGAGTTTTTTGTTTTTAGTATTTCATGTACTGGTTTTCCTTATACCTGTGAGTTATGTAATAATTTAGAAATATTCAGAAATAGGAAGTTATGTTACAGCTGATTTTCTAGAATTAAATTTCATTATTACAATTGATCTGCTTTTAATTTAGGTGGTACTATAATTTAGCGATTTTAACCTTAGGTGTGACTTGTGATTAGCTAGCTTAAGCTTTAGACTCTATAATATCTCAATAACTGATCTTTTTTGAATTTATAATACTGTATTTTAACATCTATATTGTAAATATGATTTGCCATACATTTTGGGGAAGGAGGGAAATGGCCTGTTTCTTTTTTCATTCGTTTAAAATATGCTTTTCTAAATATTCCTAATTAAACATTGTATGTTCAACTTTTTGTATAACCTAAGCCAATCTACATATCTTCTGTGGCACATATAATTTCTTTAAGGGGTAAGAAAAAAGTTCATTTACTAAATTGGAAAAAAATAGGAAAAATATAAATTTCTAAAAATAAAACTCTATGGCACTTAAATATTAGACCTTTAGCTACATAGAACCAAATACTTATTTGTAATATTATGCTGAGGCCTTTAGATGGCAGTAGTTCTGCATGAGGAATATTTTTTATTTTTTTTAGTAATCTTAAAATCTTTACATTTTTTAATAAAAAATACTTCATTTTCTACTCTCTTGATTTTCTACTGTGCTCTTACCACAAGAAGAAGAAGCCTACTTAGAAATTTCACTGTGTTTTTTTTTGTGTGTGAATTTATTTTTGATGAAGGAGAGGGAGGACGTAATGGGACAAAGTCCTTTTGTGTCCGGAGTTGGTTCCTTCTGGTGGGTTCTTGGTCTCGCTGACTTTAAGAATGAAGCTGCGGACCTTCGTGGTGAGTGTTACAGCTCTTAAAGGTGGCATGGACCCAAAGAGTGAGCAGAAGCAAGATTTATTGTGAAGAGCCAAAGAACAAAGCTTCCACAGCATGGAAGGGGACCCCAGTGGGTTGCCGCTGCTGGCTGGGGTGGACAGCTTTTATTACCTTATTTGTCCCTGCACACGTCGTGCCGATTGGTCCATTTTACAGAGCGCTGATTGGTCCATTTTACAGAGTGCTGATTGGTGCATTTACAATCCTTTAGCTAGACACAGTGCTGATTGGTGCGTTTTTACAGAGTGCTGATTGGTGCATTTACAATCCTTTAGCTAGACACAGAGCACTGATTGGTGTGTTTTTACAGAGTGCTGATTGGTGCATTTACAATCCTTTAGTTAGACACAGAGTGCTGATTGGTACATTTACAATCCTTTAGCTAGACACAAAAAATCTCTAAGTCCCCACTCGACCCACGAAGTCCAGCTGGCTTCACCTCTCAATCTCCCCTCTAAACAGGACACCCCAACTGCTGTTGGGAATTGGACAGTGACCGTTCTAGCTACTTCCTGTGGGATAGGGGCAAAGAAGGGGCCCTACAGTTGTAGTGTCCTCTAGAGGGGAACTCTTTAGGCCAGTCAAAGGGCCAGTGGGTTGGTCCTCGGTAGAAGTTGTTAGTTGAGCTCATTTGTGGTTCCATTTGTAAGACCATCTGTAGCTTGATGGCCTCGATCCTAGAGGAAACAAATTTGACAAGAAGGTTAAAAATAAAGGGCCCGAAGGTGAGTAATAGCAAGATGGCTGTCACGGGACCTAGAAAGGGGGGAAGTCATGTCACCCAATTCCAGAGGTTGGTATAAGAGTTTGAAAGGCGTTGTCTGATTTCAGAAGCCTTTTCCTGTATACGCCGGGTGGTATCTTGTACTATCCCTGACTGGTTAGTGTAAAAGCAACACTTTTCCCCTAAGAAGCTGCAAAGTCCTCCTTTCTCAGCAGTGAAGAGGTCTAGGCCTTGGTGGTTTTGGAGAGTCACTGCTGCCAAAGAGTCTATTTGGGATTGTAGTTACTATCCTTGCTGGATAGATTTTGTTATTTCTTGCAAACTGTCTGAGAAATCCTTTGAGAGTTTGTGGTAGTAGGATCATGAAGTAGATAAACCTGCTATTCTGCTTCCTGTAGCAGTGGCCATTTCTAACCCTATAAGTAGGGGTATTAGTTGCATGACCCTGTGCAGATGGACTTGAGCTTTGAGGGGCACTAACGGTCTGATTTCCATAAGATTAGAAGTTAGGATAATACATGTTACACTGTTAACTTTTAGCAAACTTTACTTTTGTTGAAAACCTTGTAAATTTGGGATTTTAATTTTTCTTTGCTATTAATAAAACCTCTTTCAGTCCATATTAACTTAGAATTGATATAGATGGCTCCTTCCTGATTCTGTAAGTACTTTAAGGTTTGGCTGAGTGCAAGCAACTCCCACGTTTGAGCAGACCAATTATTAGGCAATTTTCCTAACTCAGCTTCTACAAAGAGTTCCCTTATCACTTACTGAATACCCATTGGGTCTTTTTCCCTTAATCGCCTGGGAGGAACCATCTATCGTCCTGTCCTGAAGGGAGTTCCTCCTAGGTCTGGTTGGATCTTTGGATGGTAATTAATTAAGATTTAGATCCCCTGTTAGGAAACCTGCTGGGTTAAGGATTTTTGATAGGAAGGCTACGGGTTGTCAGTGGCCTCAGTATTTTTGGCCTATGCCCTTGTTTACACTGACAACAAGGTGGTATTGGAGTGTTATAGGGTTACAGAGAAGACCTTCAATTATCAATTATAGGTTTTAAATTTACCCTGGCTTTTAAAGGAATACGGTACACTGTTTTTTCTTTACTACTTCCATCTCTCTTTCTTTCTCTTTGATTTCTTTGTCTCTTTCTTTCTGTCTTTCTTACTCCCTGTCTGTCTCTTCCTCTCTCTTTGACTTTCTGTCTCTCTCTTTCTTTCTGACTCCTTCTTTGTCTCTGTCTCTTCCCCTCTCTCCCTCTCTTTCTCTGACTTTCTGTCTCTTTCTCTCTTTCCTTTCTGCTGGTCTTTCCCTGCCTCTGCCAGATGCTTATGCTGCTGTTCTCCCCTCTCCTTCCCCTTTTGATGGCTTCGGCAGTGTAAGACTGCCATCTCTTTGGGTTTTTGCACTGCGTGCAATAACTCCATGGTTTCCTTGTGATATTTAATGGAAGTTCCCCCAAAGGTTAGGAACTCCCTTTTTTTCCATATTGCAGCATGAGCATGTAGGATTAGATAAGCATACTTACTATCTGTAGCAAAGTCTCCCAATTACAACTGAGGAGGTGGGAGAAATACCTGGTTACAGGCTGTCCCAGGATTCCTCGGATGGTAATGGACCTTGAGGACAGCTGTCCAGGACAGGAGATTAACACTGAGAAAGCCATGCCAGTGTCCAGGAGGAAGTCAATTTCCTGGACCTTAATGGTTAAATGTACCCGGGGCTCAGTGAGGGTGATGACATGAGCTGGCGCTTGCCCCAAGGACCCTCAGTCCTATTGTTGGATCATCTTGTTGGGGGATTCTGGCCCAGAGAACCTTTGTCTGCTGGGGCAGTGCGCCTTCCAGTGATTGCCTCGGCATAGTGGACATGAGCGAGGGGGCAGCTTGTTTCTTGTTGGACAATATTTTTAAGGTGTCCTTGAAAACCACACTGGTAACAAGCCCTACTGGATGATTGGCCTGCTCCATTTTCTGTCCTTTCTGAACCACCAAGGTTTATTTGTCTGAGGGCCATGACTAGGGCTGCAGCCTTTCTCTTGTCTTGCTTTTCCTTTTCGGCCTGTTCCTTTTGGTCCCTATTATAGAACACTGAGGTTGCCAGGTTTAATAATGCCTCCAGATTTTGTTCAGGGCCCAGGGCTCACTTTTGGAGCTTTCTCCTGATCTGCGGCTGATTGGGCAATAAACTTATTTTTTAGGATCAATTGAACCTCAAGTGAGTCAGGTGATAGGGGAGTATATTTTCTTAAGGCCTCCCATAGCCGCTTGAGGAAGGCAGGATTTTCTTCCTTTCCCTGAGGTATGGTGGACATCATTGAATAATTCATTTTTCCTAATTCTCCTTAGTCCTTCTAGAACACAGGTCAACAGATGTTTGCAACTCCAGTCCCCATGATCTGAGTTGAGGTCCCAGTGGGGATCCATACTGGGGACGGCTTGCTGACCTGTAGGGAATTTGTCCCTTTCTTCAGCTGTCATTCTGTCATTTACTTGACTAAGATACCAGGTATCTCCAAACTCTCAGGCTGCAGCTAAAGCATTCTTTTCATTAAAGGCCAGGGTTTGATCTAACAATAGCATGACATCTCTCCAAGTGAGATCAGAGGTTTGCCCTAGACCCTGTAGGACATCTATGTACCTATCAGGATCATCTGAAAACTTCCCCAGGTCTACCTTGATCTGCTTTAAATCAGAGAGGGAGAAGGGGACATGTACCTGGGTTGGGCCAAATTCCCCTGCCCCTACAGCTTGAAGGGGACATAACCGATAGCCTGGGGGTTTTTGTGGTCTCTTGGAGATTTCTTTGCTTATTTCCTTCTGGGCAGGGGAGATTAGAGGAGGCTTATCATTAATAGGAAGGGGAGCTATAGGGAGGCTAGGATATGGGGGTAAGCTGAGAGGTCATCCTGTGGGATGTAAATTGCAAGCTTTGCATAGTTGTGGATTCACCTTCAATGAAAAGAAAGCTTGGACATAAGGTATTTCACTCCATTTGCCTTCCCTCTTACAGAAAAGGTCAAGCTGCAGGATAGTATTGTTATTTATACCTCCCTCAGGTGGCCATTTTTCCCCATCAGAGAGAGAATATTGGGAGCAGGCAGTAGTGCAGAAAAAAATGAGCTGCCTCTTTTTCAGGGTTTACGGGTCAAATTGGTCCCAATGGCTTAGGATGCATTTCAAGGATGAGCCTGTTGATGCCTGAGTGTTTCCCATCTGAAAGAAAAAACTGCCGGCGATTTTGGTTTGTTTGTTCCCCCCCGCTACCCAAGAACCCACAACGGTCCCCAGATCCTGCTGATCAGAATAGTTGCACTCACTGACACGCAGCAGAAACCCCTCTTGCTAAAGAACCCGCAACAGTCCCTGAACCCTGTTGTTTGGAATAGTTGCACTCACTGGTGCAGCAGCAGAAACACTAGTTTTCCTCCTACACCACAGGAAGAACCGTGGAAGGTCGGATTTAATGGCCCTTACTGACGCATTCTTGAAAACCTGCACCTTTGCCTGTCCTCCTAGACCACAAAGAGGAGTGAGAAAAATTGGATTTAGTGGCTCTTACCAACGCATTCTCAAAAACCTGTTAGAGTCCTAAGCATTCTCCTGTTAGTATTGGGAACTTACCACTGTCCTATAAAGATGTTATGCCCCCAAAATGAAGTGGAGGGCCATACCCTGAGGGAGGGAAGAGATCTCCAGTGTTGGAAGAGTGACACCTTTTGTCCTACTTCTCATCGTATAGATAGGAAGGATATCATTTCTGAGACTCCCCATATCCTAGCTTCAGGAATAGCTTTCGTTAGGCCTTCCAGTCTGAGGAGGGATCCTAAAATTCCAGAGAGTCCCCCCCACCCCGACAGGGCTTTGGGCAAAAATTATGTCTCTGATTGATAAGCCCAGGTGCCTAAAGAAGGTAACAGAGTCCTGAAGTTTATACTAGAAATCATTCTTATAGGAGAAACTAGAAAAGCACCAGAGACAGGGAGTGGTTTTTAGAAGCGGGACTAGCCTCGGAGAAGAGAGGTGAGAGGAAGTTTGTCTGACAGGCATTAGGACCCAAGAGGCGAGGGTCAGGCTAGATAGGATGAATGGGCGAGTCTCGCTTGGGTGACATGACTTTGAGAGTTCCACACGTGGCTACAGGGTCAACCAACTTTTTGTCTGGACCCTGGAGCTGAATGGCTTTCCTCTCTGTTGACCCTTGGCTCAGCCCAGAAATACAGGAAAAGTGGAAGCTGGTTCCAGGCAAACCAATGCTCCCAACTCCAAAGAGCCGGGGGTTGTTAGAGAGCCCTTTCCCAGAAAGCCTGACACCCATGTCTTCAGTCTGACGGCCACGCTAGTCTCTTTTAACTGGCCGACAGTTGCCTGGTGTTTAGCCCCCGAATTCTAAGGAAAAATGGGACAGAATAGCAAGTGAAAGGAGTCCGATGGTACTCACTGCTTGGTGATAGGCAATAGTCCCTTCATGGTTGCCAAAATATGTCTGGAGTTGGTTCCTTCTGGTGGGTTCTTGGTCTCACTGACTTCAAGAATGAAGCCTCAGACCTTTGCGGTGAGTGTTAGAGCTCTTAAAGGTGGCACAGACCCAAAGAGTGAGCAGAAGCAAGATTTATTGTGAAGAGCGAAAGAACAAAGCTTCCACAGCATGGAAGGGGACCCAAGCGGGCTGCCGCTGCTGGCTGGGATGGCCACCATTTATTCCCTTATTTGTCCCCATCCATGTCCTGCTGATTGGTCCATTTTACAGAGTGCTGATTAGTGCATTTACAATCGTTTAGCTAGACACAGAGCTCTGATTGGTGTGTTTTTACAGAGTGCTGATTGGTGCATTTACAATCTTTTAGCTAGACACAGAGTGCTGATTGGTACATTTACAATCCTTTAGCTAGACACAAAAAATCTCCAAGTCCCCACACAACCCAGGAAGTCCAACTGGCTTTACCTCTCACTTTTGTAGGAAACTTCTTATAAAGATTGTGTCTAGATTTAAAAAAATGTTTAAAATATGAAATGAATTCCTCTTGGATAGATATTAAGTGGCAGGATTACAATTTAAAAAAAATCTCAAATGGTAGAGCAATGAATTGAAATTTAATTAAATGTTAAGTTTTGCTTTAAGGTTCAAATAATCAACTTTAATGATATATGATAGGGAATGTTGATCTGCCAGCAGCTGAGATGGAAATACAATATGCATAAACTCAAGGTAAGCTCAGCTAGTTCCAGGTTAAACTTAATGTCTCTTTGACTGTCACTTTATAATACCTCTCTTTGACTTTGGCTGTTCTTTTGGGGCTATGGGGCTTCTAAATTGCAGAAGGGCTAACATACTATTGAGAGGTCTGGGGAGAGAATTTCGATCCTTGGTTAATGGCATCCATATACATGGCTTTTCCTGGACTAGACCATCCCTGGTGATTTTGGGTTGCCTCTGGACACATTGTCTGTAACCACCACTGCTGCATAAACTTTAAAACACTTCAGTTACAGTGTTGTCCAAAACATGTTTAGTTTTGACTCAAACCATGAGGACATTTCAGGCCTGCCTCTCCACACTCAGCCAACCTCTGTACTTATCTTGCAATCACAGGAAACCTTTGGTTTTGGAGCCACAGAAAAAGAAGATGTATGTACTATGATGGGGGAAGGTGAGGTCACTACCTCAGACCCTGTCTCTAGATGTGACCCACTGTTCCTATTCTAATCACTGTCCCGTATCATCACAGGACACCCTGCAAAGCTGTTTTCTCTCAGAATTCCAAATGCGAATCAGGACCTAGTTTTCTCTGCTTTGGGACCCCCAAGCTCATGTTGGGGGTGCTGTTGTTTCCTGTGCCAGGGATTTAACCTTGCAGTGGGACAGAGTGTAGGACCCATGACACGGCTCATTATCATGCTCTTCATCCTGTTTATCTGAGACTAACATTCACAGATAAAACACAAAATGCCCAATTAAATTTGAATGCCCCAAATTTTGTGGAACTTCTTAATACTAAAAAATTATTTGTTTGTCTGAAATTCAGATTTATCTGAATTTTGAATTTAAATTGATATTCTATATTTTTATTTGCTAAATCTGGCATTGTGAGACAGGGACTCTATATCCTTTTGAAATGAACTTTTTGGAAACATTTTTGTAATTAGTATTTTTTTAATTCCTTCAGAAGGAAAGTCAAATGTGCCTTGGGGTTTGTTATAGGTGGAAATGTGTCTGTCCAAAAGTCATATTTTAAAGCTCTAACCCTCAGTATTTCAGAATGTGATTATACTTGGTGATAGGGCCTTTGAAGAGGTGATTAAGTTAACATGAGGCTTTAAGGTGGGCCCAGATCCAATCTGTCTGTTGTCTTTATAAGAAGAGAAAATTAGACACATAAAGATACAGCAGGGATGCACAAACAGAGTGTGTGAGGACACAGTGAGAAAGAAAAGTCATGTGAAGCCACAGTGAGAAGGCAGCCATCTACAAGACAAAACAGGCCTCAGGAGAAACCAAGCCTGCTGACGCCTTGATCTTGGACTTCCAGCCTCCAGAACTGTAAGAAATACATGTCCGTTATTCAAGCCACCCAATCTGTGGCATATTGTTATGGCAGCCCTAGCAAACTAATACAGCATTCAAGACTATTTATTTACTATTAGAGTCTAGAGTTCATTTTGGGAAACAAAACCAAGAATTGTCTCTCTTTTCTGCTCTAGAAGATCTTCCTTTTAGGGCTGGGCTGAGAAAACTATTGCTGCTTTCTGAGTGGGGGGAAATTTGAAGCAAAGATATCTCAGTCAATATCTTAATGTTATGCAGCATGGGCAAAATCTATAAACAAAGATATAATGGAAGCATTTAAGCCAAGCCTTTTTATCTGGGGATAGGTGTCTCTGAGGGATTATGGGAAATTTGTGAGATAGTTTTGGAGTGTGGTCAGCATTTTGATGGTAATAGCAGTATAAATAATATGTAAGAAGACTGAAATGGTTCTTACACTCTTACACTCATGTCTGTCCTTTCCTCTTTTGCCTCATGTATTGATTCCAATTTTTCAAATATCTAGGTGAGTTAAATATTTGATTCTTTAAGGGTATTCAAAATATGAACATATTTCAAGAACCCCTTATAAACTGTGATCCAGTCAATGTGGGGCTCCCCATGGCTCAGTCTTTTTTTTTTTTTTTTTGAGATGGAGTCTCGCTCGTCTCCCAGGCTGGAGTGCAGTGGCGCGATCTCGGCTCACTGCAAGCTCCGCCTCCCGGGTTCACGCCATTCTCCTGCCTCAGCCTCTCCGAGTAGCTGGGACTACAGGCGCCCGCCACCACGCCCGGCTGATTTTTTGTATTTTTGGTAGAGACGGGGTTTCACCGTGGTCTCGATCTCCTGACCTTGTGATCCGCCCGCCTCGGCCTCCCAAAGTGCTGGGATTACAAGCGTGAGCCACCGCGCCTGGCCCATGGCTCAGTCTTAAGTGCATAACTTCTTGGTCTTCAGACCTCTTGGGCACCTTTCAGTCAGTTAACTCAGAAAGTGTTTACTTTCATGACTTAACTGACTGAAAGCATCCAAGGAGAACTAATCATATTAAAAGACCAATCAACCATTCATTCATAAATCATTATTGAATTTGTCAGACATTGTCCCTGGCTTTGCTTGCTTTGAGCACCAGAATTGCATCTGCAATATTAGCTAGACTTGAGAAATTGAACTATGACAATACATAAGAAGAAACCTTGAACCAGGGATGTTAGGAAGCTACTAAATATTTTAGCTGAAAATGACATAGTACATATCACATATTCTGTAGTGTACAATTATATGCGTGTACATATGCAACAAAATAGAAATGTTATTTGGTGAGATTATGACATTTGTTTTCAACTTCCTTGCCCTTAAGAAATCAGAGGAAATGTTTTTGTGGTAAGAGAATGCTCTTAGGTCAGGCTTTCTCTTCTTCCAGGGTTAGCTTGTTTTATAGTTCTTGTCCTACACCATTGTGCACTGAGGTATTGAGTTCTCATGTCTGTTTTTTTATTACTATTTGCAGAAAATTTATAACTTCTGAAAAGTTACTTTACTGCATCTTTCTCATGGGTCGGTTGCCCTAAAAGCAGAGCCTGTGACAAGGACTTGGCTGCAGGTGGTATATTAGGAGATGATCCCAGGAATAAACAGTAAAGTAATGGAGAAGAGAGTGAGCCAGTAACAATACCAAAAAGCAACATCAAGATCGCTGTTGTAGGCAACAGTGGTTCAATTCCGCTGGCATGTCCCATGAAACACAGAGGATCCTTCCCGGAATTGTCCACTAGAAGGAGGAGAGGCTGAGTGTTTACCCGCTGGCTCCTGTTGTCGTGATTGATGGTTATCTACTCACCAACTTTCAGGCCGTGCTTGTGCTTGGGCTCCTATGGCCTCAGAGAAGGCCCTTGGGCACAAAGGAGAAAGACCTTGCAGAGCTCTGTTGAGGTGGGTCATTGCTAGTGTGCCATAAGTCTGTACTTACATGAAAATGAGCATGTATGAGCTGTGGTTGAAATCAAAAGTGGGCTAAGGGGATGTGAAACAGGGTACCAGTGCCATCTGCTACAGTGGCCATTCTTGTAAAAGCTCATTCACTTCAGTATAGTCCACAAAATTTATTCCAATCTATAAGAATTAGGCTGGGAATGGTGTCTCCATCTGTTGGCCAGTCTGTCTCTAACCCCCTGTTCCTTCTGTATCTTCTCTTTCTGTTCCATCTGTGGGCTACTCTGTATTCTCTGCCCCACGGCAAAGTAATACAACTCAGTGGAAATTACCATAAATAGTTTAGTGCTTTCCAAACGTGTTCATGTCATGGCTCACATAGAAAACAGTGAAGTTTATTTAGCATGCTGGAACACACAGAAAAAGCTGCTCCAGGTAGGTGGGGCAGCTTAGGCTTTGGGCTTACTCTAGGGTGCAGAGGGCAGGGCTGATCAATATTGTAGCATAAATATAACCTGGTATGTGTTGGGTATATTGGTTGAAATATTTTATTGAATAAACTTCTATTTTTTTCTTTTTAAATGCTAGTAAACTCTTGGCTTCTTACTTCTCAGTTCAGTTTAGCAAATGTTTATTGAGAATGTACTGCGTGCCAGGTACTATGGTAGCTACCATAAAAATATAGACAAAGTAAGTACCTTGCCTAGAGGGGCCTGCGGTTTAGAGAAAGAGATGGCACATAATCTGATAACTACAATAAAACACTATGTATAAAATAAAGAGGAGAGGTTATTTTGGCAATGCCTCTTTCATTCATGGTGCGCACTCTGCTCAAAATATTTTTTCCCTCTTGATTTCCTGATTTCCATTCCCATGCAGGATATCTCTCACATTACCTTTAGAAATGACATCAAGAATTTTGTCTAGCTGCAGGAACCTGAAGTTATCTTTACATTTTTTTTGTTGTATTATAACCTGTTTTCATGTCAGTCTTCTCCTCCAGCTCTAACTTATTTCAGATGGGGACTTAGTCTTCTTCATTTTTGTGTCTCAGTGCCTAGCGCACAACTTGGCACATAATGTCCATTGAATGAATGAATGAATTCCCATTTATTCATTTTCATCTTCTTAGTTGTGAAGTTATCAATGGCTGCAAAGAAGCTTTTATTCAGAGGCCGGAGGCACCCATATTTCACTGAAACTCTGAATCCCATGTCCTTAGTAATCAATTAATCACAGATTTAGAATAAAGATTTCAGTTGCTTGGAGCCAATTTCAGGAAGTGTTCTGACAACCATTAATTTTTAGTTCTGTCAAATACTAGTATCAGTGCGTGAGCTACTACTTTTAATTTGACCTTTGGTAGACCATTGCCCACACCAAGAACTGATGGGCAGACTATATAAATAATTACAGCATAAAGACAGCCTAAGCTAACATTTTAGGAAACTGAGAATGAGCTTACCCAGCAGCACTTACTTTTTAAATAGTATATCACATAGAAAAATACTTATTTTAGGAACTTAGGTTTATGGATTTTATCATGAGATTCACAGTGTTCCCTTAGTTCCTATTAATAGATTTTTATCTATATTGAGATAATACTACCTACTAAATTCTCTTCATTGTGACTTTTGACTGTTGGAAAATAGTACTTTTTGTCCCCTGCAACTTGTTTTTAAAGCTGTATTTTTAAAATGTCATTTGGAAATACAAAAAATTAGCCGGGTGTGGTGGTGGGTGCCTGTAGTCCCAGCTACTCGGGAGGCTGAGGCAGGAGAATGGCGTGAACTCGGGAGGCAGAGCTTGCAGTGAGCAGAGATCATGCCACTGCACTCCAGCCTGGTCTACAGTGTGAGACTCCGTCTCAAAAAAAAAAAATGTCATTTGGACATTCAAACAGTAATGAGAATGGTTGAATAAATGCTGCTTACAGCTTACAATGGAAGTGTTAATATATGCGTAATTTATTGTTACTACTATTCTCTTCTGGAAATTAGCCAGGTGATTGTTATATAAACAAAAACATGTCCATTTTCTTTCTTCCTTTTCATCTCAAAATCTGAGAGTACTCCAAGGAAAATACAAAAGCGCTACAGAATCTCCGTGTTCATATGTAACCTTCTCTATACCATCTCTCCCTCTCTCTCTGTGGCATGCACACACACACACACACACACACACACACACACACACACAGCCTGTGCATGTGGTGCATGTGGTGGTGGTGATTGGGGGATTTGTCAGTGGGTGGAGAAATAGAAAACATTCTTGAGCTCCTTCTAATATGCCACACATTGTATTAAGAACAGTAGATAATTACCTCACTCATCACAACAGCATGGAAATAGGTAAATGCACACTCATTTTACAAATATAATTCCAATTCCAATCTTTGTGACAAGAAGTTCAACACTTTTGCTTTCTTACTTGAACCTTTTCTTTAGACTAAGTCATTTATGCATAATACATATGTGTTATGAAACAACAAAAAAGAGAAGCAAATAGATTTAAAGTGAAAATCCCTTTTCACTACTTCACACATTTATCATCATTATTATTCCCAGAAGTAACTGCTGATAGCAGTTGAGTGAATGTCCTTAAAGATCTATTCCAACACACAAAATGCAGATATATATGTGGTATGTACCAACCTATCCTAGTCATCCCTCAACTCCCCACACTTCCCATTTCTTTAAAATTTTATCTCCTACCTCATTGTATTTTTTTCCATCCTACTTATTTCTTAATTTTTAATGATTCTAATACTCTAGCCTCTCAATTCCTTTAACTTCTGTGATGTTCTTGTCACCCACACAACCTCAGCCACGCTTTCACACATCCTTCATAATCTCAAAAGCATGCATACCACTCTCTTAATTGCCCCCTTCTATCTTTCCCACTCATGTTCTCAAGTATCCTACTCCAACAATCCTTAGAGGCCACTGGTATCTAAAATCTAATGATCCCCACTTCCTTTTCACTGTCCTTTGCTGCCATTATCTTATCACTTCTTTTTGCAAAGCTATGAATATTCAGAGAGAATCATTATAATCACTTCATTGATATATCCTACTTTGATATTCCTCTCTCACCTCTTTGTATTCCTAGAAAAAACTACAATCAAAAATAGGCATAATTATTCCTTTCCCTGTATCCATGCCCCTTACAATACAACTTTGCAACCCTTCTCATCAAGGCAAAGAATCTGTTTCTTTCCATCTTAAATATGATCTACCTTTGTGACCTGTTTTGGCCAATAACATCAAGTGGAAAGTGACATCTTGCCAGTTCTGAGTCTGAGTCACAAGAGGCCATGAGGAATTCCACAGTATTTTGGGAATTCTGCTACAGCTATTTGAATAAGGCTGAACTAGACTGCTAGGAGATGATTATTACAGTCACCCCAGTCATCACAGCGTGTAATCACTGATCTGCCAGACATGTGAGCAAAGCCATCTGAAAACAGTCAGTCCCCAGCTGAACTGTGAACCAACTACAGACCATGAATGAGTCCAGCCATGATCATCCAAGCCTGGTCCAGATTAGCATGACTACCCAACTGACCATAGACTCCTGAGTAATAATAAATACTATTTTAAACCACCGAGTTTTGGGGTTACTTATGTAGCAATACTTATACACATTGGTTATCTTCTTTTGGTTAACAGATGCGTAAGTTTGACTCTTTTTATTCTCTGCATTCACACTTGAGCAACTGATCCTGCCTAAAGAAAATATATATAACCATTCAATGAGTACTTAATGCTACTGGGTAATCATATTTGATTGCCTTGGTGCATTTGCTTTGCTGGTATCCTAGCAATTATTTCATGTTTTTCCTTTCATCAAACTGCTACCACCTTCACCATCATCTTCACTGTCAGATATTGACCGAACTTTTATTTTTCTGGGAATATATAAGCAGTCAAAAAAGTTTCCTTAGGGCTAAGCCCTATGGCTCATGCCTGTAATCCCAGTGCTTTGGGAGGCCAAGGTGGGACAATCACTTGAGTCTAGGAATTTGAGACCAGCCTGGGCAACATAATAAGGCCTCATCTATCCAAAAAAAAAAAAAATTAGCTGGGCATGGTGGCTCCCACATACTCAGGAGGCTTACGTGGGAGGATCACTCCAGCCCAGTAGTTTGAGCTTGCAGTAAACTATGATTGTTACTATAGGCAGTGGTTCTTATCTTGTGGTTCCTAGCAGTAGTACTTGGGAACTTGTTAGAAACAAATTTTTGGGTCCCACTTGAGAAATACTGAACCAGAAACTCTGGAGGTTGGGCCCAGCCATCTGTTCTTTAATAAAACCTCTAGGTGATTCAGATGTACGTTAGAGTTTGAGAATCACTGCTATAAGTTATCTGCATTTTTAGGTAACACCAACCCTTCACTTAGGCACTAGATGTATGCATCCTCTCAAAAATACTGCTTCCCCCCCTCCTCTAATGATATTTTTTATTTCCACTAAATCATTCTCTTCATCATACAAACATGCTGTTAATTTTCTCATCTTAAAACAAAACAAAGCTTTTTTTTTCCATGCAAACTTGCTTCTCTGCTCCCCTTTGATGAAAACTGATTGAAATAGTTGTTTGTCTCACTGTTTGCAATCTGTTTTCGCTCCTATTCTCTCTTAAGCACATGAAGGTGAACTTTGCCCTTCAATATTCCACGAAAACTGTAGTCACTGATGTTATTTATTTGCTAAATCCAGTGGTCAATCCTCAGTATTATTTTATTTTATTTTATCCATGACTGTCATTTGACAGAGTTGATCTCTCCCTCCTTGGTAAACACCTTTGGGCTTATAGGAATCCTACTCCTTCTTCATTGGCTGATCCTTCTCAGTCTCCTTTGCTGGTTCTTCTTCATCTTCTTGATGTCTAAACTTCTGCGATCCTTGAACTTCCTCATCTTGTTGATGTCTTGATGGTTCCTCATCTTCTTGGTGTCTAAACGTCTCTGTTCCTTTCCCTCTGCTTCCTTCTGCCTCCTATTTTCTCTCCTTTAAATCTGATCTGATGACTTAAAAGATATATCTATACTTTGAAAACTCCTACATTTTTATTCCTTGCCTTGACCTCTCTTCTGAAATTAGGGTTATAGATCTAGTTGTCCACTTGACATCTCCATTTGGAGATCTAATAGACCTCTTAAGCTCAACTGTCTAAAAGTGACCTCCTAATTTTTCCTCCAAAACCTGCTGTATCCATAGTCCTTCCCAAACTAGTTAATGGAAACTCTATGTTTTCCAGTTTGTCAGGCAAAAATGCTTGGAGCCATTCTTTATTCCTTTCTTGCTCTTACATCTCACATCTAATTCATGATCAAATGCTGCACCTCCACTTTAAACATATATCCACAATCTAGCCATTTCTAACCACCTTCACTGCCACCACCTGGATCCAAGTCATCACCATTTCCAGCCTGGAATATTGCAATAGCCCCTAATTGGTCCTCCTACTTCTACCCTCATCCCTCTCCATCCCAATTCTGTCTTCAACCCAAGGCAGAGAGCTTCTTTAAGCATAAAATAGATTTTGCCTTCTGTTTATATCCTTCCAATGGCTTTTAGCCTCACTCAGAATCGAGTCTAAGGTCGTCATGGTGCAGCAAGGTGTACACTGTCAGGTCTCTGTTACCCTTTCTCATCTCTTGCTATATCTTTGCTCTCACTCTGCTACAATCAAACCAGCCTTCTTTCTATTCCTCAAATATGCGGTATAAATTCCCCCTTCAGAGATCTTTCATCGGTTTATCACTCTGCCTAGAATGCTCTTTTCCTAGATATCTGTGTAACTTCTTTATATTTTTGCTTAAATTATACCTTCTTGGGTGATTAGATTTCAAATTTCCTGCACACCATTTATCTTTCCTGTGCTCTCCCTTAGTACTTAACCATCTTTTAATAGAGCATTTTATTGATTTATTATGATTATTGCTTGTTATTATTCTCTCCCCTCCCACTATAATGTAAATCCCCATGAGGACAGAAATTTTTCTTTTTGGTTTGTGCCTATGCTGAAGTTCCAGCATCTAGAACAGCATATGATGCATAATAGGGATACAATTAAAACACTTGATAAATGTCTTCTTTTGAGAAGTGTCTGTTCATGTCCTCTGCCCACTTTTTGATGGGGTTGTTTTTTTCTTGTAAATTTGTTTGAGTTCATTATAGATTCTGGATATTAGCCCTTTGTCAGATGAGTAGGTTGCAAAAATTTTTTCCCATTCTGTAGGTTGCCTGTTCATTCTGATGATAGTTTCTTTTGCTGTGCAGAAGCTCTTTAGTTTAATGAGATCCCATTTGTCGATTTTGGCTTTTGTTGCCATTGCTTTTGGTGTTTTAGCCATGAAGTCCTTGCCCACGCCTATGTCCTGAATGGTATTGCCTAGGTTTTCTTGTAGGATTTTAATGGTTTTAGGTCTAACATATAAGTCTTTAATCCATCTTGAATTAATTTTTGTATAAGGTGTAAGGAAGGGATCCAGTTGCAGCTTTCTACATATGGCTAGCCAGTTTTCCCAGCACCATTTATTAAATAGGGAATCCTTTCCCCATTTCTTGTTTTTGTCAGGTTTGTCAAAGATCAGATAGTTGTAGCTATGCGGCATCATTTCTGGGGGCTCTGTCTGTTCCATTGATCTATGTCTCTGTTGTGGTACCAGTACCATGCTGTTTTGGTTACTGTAGCCTTGTAGTATAGTTTAAAGTCAGGTAGCGTGATGCCTCCAGCTTTGTTCTTTTGGCTTAGGATTGACTTGGCGATGCGGGCTCTTTTTTGGTTCCATATGAACTTTAAAGTAGTTTTTTCCAATTCTGTGAAGAAAGTCATTGGTAGCTTGATGGGGATGGCATTGAATCTATAAATTACCTTGGGCAGTATGGCCATTTTCACGATATTGATTCTTCCAACCCATGAGCATGGAATGTTCTTCCATTTGTTTGTATCCTCTTTTATTTCATTGAGCAGTGGTTTGTAGTTCTCCTTGAAGAGGTCCTTCACATCCCTTGTAAGTTGGATTCCTAGGTATTTTATTCTCTTTGAAGCAATTGTGAATGGGAGTTCACTCATGATTTGGCTCTCTGTTTGTCTGTTATTGGTGTACAAGAATGCTTGTGATTTTTGTACATTAATTTTGTATCCTGAGACTTCGCTGAAGTTGCTAATCAGCTTAAGGAGATTTTGGGCTGAGACAATGGGGTTTTCTAGATATACAATCATGTCATCTGCAAACAGGGACAATTTGACTTCCTCTTTTCCTAATTGAATACCTTTTATTTCCTTCTCCTGCCTGATTGCTCTGGCCAGAACTTCCAGCACTATGTTGAACAGGAGCGGTGAGAGAGGGCATCCCTGTCTTGTGCCAGTTTTCAGAGGGAATGCTTCCAGTTTTTGCCCATTCAGTATGATATTGGCTGTGGGTTTGTCGTAGATAGCTCTTATTATTTTGAGATACGTCCCATCAATACCTACTTTATTGAGAGTTTTTAGCATGAAGGGTTGTTGAATTTTGTCAAAGGCCTTTTCTGCATCTATTGAGATAATCATGTGGTTTTTGTCTTTGGTTCTGTTTATATGTTGGATTACATTTATTGATTAGAAGACATTTATGCAGCCAGAAAACACATGAAGAAATGCTCATCATCACTGGCCATCAGAGAAATGCAAATCAAAACCACAGTGAGATACCATCTCACACCAGTTAGAATGGCCATCATTAAAAAATCAGGAAACAACAGGTGCTGGAGAGGATGTGGAGAAATAGGAACACTTTTACACTGTTGGTGGGACTGTAAACTAGTTCAACCATTGTGGAAGTCAGTGTGGCGATTCCTCAGGGATCTCGAACTAGAAATACCATTTGACCCAGCCATCCCATTACTGGGTATATACCCAAAGGACTATAAATCATGCTGCTATAAAGACACATGCACACGTATGTTTATTGCGGCACTATTCACAATAGCAAAGAGTTGGAACCAACCCAAATGTCCAACAACGATAGACTGGATTAAGAAAATGTGGCACATATACACCATGGAATACTATGCAGCCATAAAAAATGATGAGTTCATGTCCTTTGTAGGGACATGGATGAAACTGGAAAACATCATTCTCAGTAAACTATCGCAAGGAC
This sequence comes from Nomascus leucogenys, assembly GCF_006542625.1. Lineage (NCBI taxonomy): Eukaryota > Metazoa > Chordata > Mammalia > Primates > Hylobatidae > Nomascus > Nomascus leucogenys. The sequence goes on along the minus strand of NC_044383.1, from coordinate 102,472,131 downwards.
AAAAAACCAAACACCGCATGTTCTCACTCATAGGTGGGAATTGAACAATGAGAACTCATGGACACAGGAAGGGGAACATCACACTCCGGGGACTGTTGTGGGGTGGGGGGAGGGGGGAGGGACAGCATTAGGAGATACACCTAATGCTAAATGACGAGTTAATGGGTGCAGGAAATCAACATGGCACATGGATACATATGTAACAAACCTGCACATTGTGCACATGTACCCTAAAACCCTAAAGTATAATAAAAAAAAAAAAAAAAAAAAAAAAAAAAACACTTGATAAATGTGTAGATATTTGCTGTTTTCTCTTAATAGTATCAGTTGACCCATAACAAGTGCTCAGTAAGTGTAACCATTATTATTATTATTGTTATCTTATATGTCTATAGAATAATTTTTTTTTTTATATGGAGTTGCACTCTGCTGCCCAGGCTGGAGTGCAGTGGCATGGTCTTGGGTCACGGCAACTTCCACCTCCCAGGCTCAAGCAATTCTCCTGCCTCAGCCTCCTGAGTAGCTAGGATTACAGGCACCCACCACCACACCTGGCTAATTTTTGTATTTTTATTAGAGACAGGGTTTTCACCATGTTGGCCAGGCTGGTCTGAAACTCCTGACCTCAGGTGATCTGCCCACCTTGGCCTCCCAAAGTGCTGGGATTACAGGCGTGAACCACTGCACCTGGCCTATAGAATCGTTTTTTACAAGTAGAATTATGGGATCAAACAGAATATATATCATAAATAGTGACAAATTGCTCTCCAAAACGATGGTACTGATTTGCACCTCCACGAAAAGTGTTCGAAGATATCTGATATGGTTTGGCTGTGTCTCCACTGAAATCTCATCTTGAATTGTTGCTCCCATAATCCCTGCATGTTGTGGTAGGCACCCAGTGGGAGGTAATTGAATCATGGGGGTGGGTTTTTCCTATGCTGTTCTCGAGATAGTGAATAAGTCTCTTGAGATCTAATGGTTTTATAAAAGGGCAGTTTCCCTGCAATGCTGTCTTGTCTGCCACCATGTAGGACATGCCTTTGCTCCTCCTTTGCCTTCCACCTTGATTGTGAGGCCTCCCCAGCCATGCTGAACAGTGAGTCAATTAAACCTCTTTCCTTTATAAATTACCAAGTCTTGGGTATGTCTTTATTAGCAGCATGAGAACAGACTAATACAGCATCTATTTGTTCACATCCATATCAAAATGGATATTATCAATATTTATATTTTTTGTCAAGGGCAAACAATAGAGCTCATTATAGTGTTAATTTGCATTTCTCTCATTATTAACGACTTTGAGCATATGCTATATGCTTGGAAGTCCTATGTTTCTTTGCCTATGAATTGTCTGTTCATATGTCTTGCTCATTTTCTTATAGGTTATTTCTTTTTTCTCTAACGTGTGGAAAGTTTTCATATGGTACAAATATTAATCTATTGTCTATTTTCTAGACTGCAGTTATTTTCAACTTTGTGTTGTAGCTTTCCTTGTGGTATTATATAAATGCGGTATGTTATAGAAGTTTAACATTTTTGCATGGGCAAATATGCCAGATGTTGAGTTCAAGGCTTCTGGGTTTCACACTTAAAAAGGCTTTTTCGGCCCGGTGCAATGGTTCACGCCTGTAATCCTAGCACTTTGGGAGTCTGAGGTGGGTGGATCATGAGGTCAGGAGATCGAGACCATCCTGGCTAACATGGTGAAACCCCATCTCTACTAAAAACACAAAAATTAGCCAGGTGTGGTGGCAGGTGCCTGTAGTCCCAGCTACTCAGGAGGTTGAGGCAGGATAATTGCTTGAACCTGGGAGGTGGAGGTTGCAGTGAGCCATGATCATGCCACTGTACTCCAGCCTGGTGACCATCTCAAAAACAAACAAATAAAAAAAAAAGGCTTTTTCTCTACCTAGATTTTAAAAACATTTTTCTTTTTTTCTTCTAATGTTTTATGCTATCGTTGCATTATACTTTTAATCTAACTCAAATACTTTTATTATAAAAAAGTACATATTCACATTTATTACTTTTTTTAACGGATAGTCAATTGGGTCAATACCCTTTATTTAATAGGTCTTCTTTTTCTCATTGATTACATTTTAATTATTCATTTTGAGCTGAGGTAGGGTAAAGGTAACATAGGATACTATTTTCATAATCTTAGAATAAGAAGAGAGTTATTATGGCCAAGGATGGTGGCTCACACTTGTAATCCCAGCAGTTTGGAAGGCTGAGGCAGGGGAATTATTTGAACTCAGGAGTTTGAGACCAGCCTGGGCAACATGGTGAGACCCTGTCTCCACAAAAAATTAAAAAATTAGCCACTTGTGGTGGCATGTGTCTGTAGTCCCAGCTGCTCAGGGCACTGCAGTGGGAGGATCATTTTAGCCCAGAAGGTCAAGGCTGCAGTGAGCCATGACTGTGCCACTGCACTCCAGCTTGGGTGACAGAGCAAGATCCTGTCTCAAAAAAAGAAGAGATTTATTAAACAATATAATAAATATTATCCATAAAAAAATTTTAAATGTACCTACAATGAAATTAAGTTTTCTTTTTATTAAAAGACCCAACTAAGATAGTGAAGAAGTAAGCCTCAAAGAAGAAATGTGTATTTTCAACATACATAACTGATAAAGAGCTCTTATCCAGAAAGAACTCCAAAAAAAAAAAAAATCCAATGCAGAAATAGGCAAAAGACCTGAATCAAAGAAGAGGACATATAAATAGAATACAAATTAAGATGCCAAATATCACTGGAAACCAGAAAAATGAAGATTAAGATCTTCAGGGAACTATTACTATAATCCATCAGATTGGCAAAAATTAAAAGTCTGATAATTCAAGTCAGGCAAAGATGTAGAGCAACAGGAACTCTTATGAATAATCTCTTTTGTAATATCTAGTACAGATGTCTATAATCTCCTACTCAGCAATTGCACCTCTAGAGAGAGAAATGTGCACATTGCACAGCAGAAGATGTGTGCATGTAGATTTATAGCATTGTTCAAAATGGCCCCAAACTGCAAGTAACCCAAAAGTGCATCCCAACAGAATACACAGTTATAGAATATCCACACAAAGTTACAATATACAGCAATGAAAAGGAATGGACTTTTGATATGTTACAAACTAGATGAATCTTAATGTCATGATGCTAAGCAAAAGGGGCCAGAGACAACATAACAGTAACTGTATGAACAAAAATGTAGGCAAAATTAAACTATGCTTTTAGGGATGGTTAATTCTGTTGTGAAACAATAAAGAAATGAAAGGAAGTTGAATTCTGTAAAAGTCAGGAAAGTGTTTGGCACTGGGAGAGGGTAGATAGGGCTATGATCCAGATGGTCCTGCAGGGGGCTTTTAGTGTGTCAATAATATTCTGTTTCTTTATCTGTGTTATAATACACGAGCACACATCTGACAACTTGTTAAACTGTACGTTTAAGTTTATGCACTCTTCTGTATGTTGGCTCTATCTCACAATTTTGAAAATTTAAGAAAACAAGGTATTTACTTCACATGGGGTGTTTTGGGAATTAGAACAACTAACACTAACCCTGACACCATTGAAACAAACAAACAAACCCCTTAACGTACATTAGCTATTAGGAGTCTATGTGTCCATCCCAAGCTCTTTTGGGACCTCAGATATCTAATAACTGGACACTAGGCTAGTTAGACTTATTTTCCCAGATTGGTCAAGGGACATTAGAAGAAAAACAGGACTGTTCCCAGGAGACTATTGTATTGTCTTTAGTCTTAGTAATAAAAAACAATATTATCTAACAAGTTAAACACCTCTAACAAATCCTCCCATGTTCATAACTGCTGTCGAGAAGTTGGGACACTACTCCTGAGTAAAGAAGTCATTTTGCTCATTTTCATTTTCAAATGTTTATTTATTTATTTATGAAATGGAGTTTTGCTCTTGTTGCCGAGGCTGGAGTGCAATGGTGCGATCTCAGCTCACTGCAACATCCGCCTCCCAGGTTCAAGCAATTCTCCTGCCTCAGCCTCCAGAGTAGCTGGGATTACAGCCACCTGCTACCACGCCCGGCTAATTTTTGTGTTTTTAGTAGAGACGGGGTTTCACCATGTTGGCCAGGCTGGTCTTGAACTTCTGACCTCACGTGATCTGCCTGCCTTGGCCTCCCAAAGTGCAGGGATTACAGGCCTGAGCCACTGCACCCGGCCAATTTTCAGATGTTTAGACTGTCTTGTAAGACATGTCAACATCCAGTTGCATAACTGCTGTATAAGTTGATCTGGCAGGGTTGGAACAAATAAAGGAGTCCAGTCATAGGCATGATGACATCGAGATCTATAATAAAGCAAAGGAGAGTCTCCATTTTCTCTGAAAGAAAGAAGCACAAGCTTTCTCCAGTACCTAGATAGTCCCTGGAATTTAGGAAATATTCAAAATACTGTTCAATGAGTGAGGTAATGTACACATGAATATGTGATCAAGAAAGAAATTAAGGGTAATTACAGTTTAAATAAATCAGAGGAGAGAGGTCATATTTTAGAGAAAGATCATACTGAATTAGCACCGTGCATGTATCTACAAGGATCAAATTACAAATTTGAATGAGTTGGGTGGGGAGCTATAGGATTTAAAGTCCACTTTACCTGAGGAGGAGCTGTAGTCAACTGTAATCTTTGTGAAAGGAAAACAACCCTGGGCCCTCAAGGTGGGGAAGGGCTGGTGTCCTAGGGTGCATTTTCACAGGCACAGCTAAGCCCTGTGTGAAATATTCCTTCCACAACATCATAAAGGAATGAAGCCTTCGGCATTGGATGCATTGGGAACTAATTCCTGCTTGTTTCTTGATGTGTGACTTCAGTAATAACCTAAAGCCTCTGTTTTTCTATTTTGTCATAAAGCTGACTGACAGTAACTACATTACAGGTAAAAATATGTAAAATGGAGTTTGTAATATACCTCTATTTCTATATGAATTACTTCATTAATCTAAATGTGGTAGGAATTTACAACTTTTTGATTTTCATTTCTTTCATCTTTTGGATAGTCAATCTGATATATGAATACTTCGGAATTATCTGGGTAAATGAAAATGTTTATGAATTGGGAGATGGATTTTTCAAGATAATACAGATAGAGTACAATAAAAATAATCTGTAACATTATCACCCTTCTTTCCTTGATCTGGTAAACACCTTTCTTAGACAAGTTGGGATTCAAACTGATAGCAAAGTGAAAGGCATTGTTACTGTTATTATTTTAACTTAGAGAATCAGTGCATAGGGCACTTATGGAACAACAGAAGTATAAATACCACCTGGGTCTGCATGGCCATTTGTGCAGCCAGCTCACTGCACCACCTTAGTCAAAGAAAAACACAGGAGAATTGGTTGGAAATGTGTGACCTTTGAGCAGTTAAGCTCATCAGCTTTCATCCTCAAAATAAGTGCAACAAAGATATTAGACATGTCTGTCATTGACCAATCAGGAACGATTCAGCATGGTGTTTACAAGCTATTTCATACACTTTGCTTCCTTATCATTGCTATACTTTTACAAGGGCTGAAATGGATGAAAAAAAAATAATTTCTCATTTGTTATAAAAAGATAGCAAAAATCTAATGGTGAAATCATTTTTAAAATCAAGAAAATGACACAATAGTTGAAATTAAAATATGTGAAATACAAAAGGAAGTGTGGTCCAATAGAACAGGATACTTTCAAATAATTTAAAGAAAATAAATCATTTTGAACTTTGCTGTTTAGTATTTTATATTTGCATAAATAAATTTGACATACAACGTTGCATATATGTGACATCCATCATAACATACTGAAGAAAAAAGTGAATAATTTCCTTTAAATAATTTCAGAAAAATCTTTTATCATCTGGCAATCATCATATAAACTTTTGGTGAGAGTTTTTGTAACAGAAACAGATATGCAAGACACTTAGAAAATGGACATTTATAAATGAAGTGACTCAATTTAAAATACTTAGAACAAGAAGAGCACTAAGAAAACAATAATGAGAAATTCTGTGTTGCAGAAGGAACTTCCAGGAAGAAGTCAATGTCAAGGAATGTCAAGGAATCAATGTTAAGGAAGAGTTGATATGTGCCAAAATTTTACATTTATTATCTCATTAAATTTTTGCATTCTACAGTCTACAGGCCCTGCAGATCTCATTCCTCTATCTTTCATTGTCACCTCTTGTCACTCTCCTCACTTTGTTCAGTCCAGCCTTAACAGCCTTCTTTGAGCACCTGTAAAGTGTAGGGCTCAGAATTTATGCCACTTGCCAAGGTCACAGAGCTAGCAAAGAACAGTAATATCATCCTGGTATTATTTCATCCCTTTACTCCTTAATTGTGGGTGGTGGGGGGGCACTTTTTTATTGTTAAAAACAGAGCCAAAGACTGAGGTCTAGGTCTCTGGGGAAAGGAGGACACAAAAGAACCCCAATGAAGAGCGTTAATTTCTCACCTGATTTTCAAAGTGGGCCTTTGAGGCTTTGACTGAAACAATCATCTTAAAAAGAAAAGTCTTTATACCAACTTCTGGGAGGAAAAAAGTTCCAGGTTTTTTTTTTTTTTCCAGCTCTAAAGCTTACATTTGAATAATCACACCAAAATCAAAAATACTATTAGCTTTTTTGGGGGCTTACTTTGTGTCAAAATTTTTGTAAGCCTTTTATACCTATTAAGTCATATAATCTTCACAATGATCCATATGGTGTGGATACTATAATTATCCCTATTTTTGCAGATGAGGACTTGGGCATAAGAAGATTAAAAAGAAATACTTACTCACAGTCACATAAATAGAAAGTAATTATAGAGAAGCCAAAGCCTGGGACCTAGCATAGAATCTGTTCATGATTCACCATGGAGAAAGAGTGGATGGTGACATGTAAGAACTGGTTTCTCTTCCAAAAGGAGAGAAGAGTTCAACAAGCAAGTGGGAAAAAGAGAATCAGAGGGGCCTTTGTGAGAGCTGAAAACCCCCTTGGATGATCGAAATGACCCTAATCTCTGCCCTTCTCCTTCTCTCTGAGCACTCACAAGGTAGGGGGAATCGGGTAGGTCCCAGAGCAGTATATATTGCTGCCTGGCTTCCCAGATTGTACCTTAGGAGGCCACAATGTCAAGGCATAAAGTCAAAGGGAACACAGCATGGCACAACAGAGGGACAGGCGTGACATAGAAAACAAAGGGCAGCCCCTCAGATTCTCTTGTGCCCTGGTATGGCACTGGAGAGCATTAGGAAGTTTTTCACATCCCTTCATAGGGCTGTGATGTAGGTTGGCTGAGGGCCACAGATGAGAAGTGGACCTGGAATGGTACAAAGGGAATTAGACTCCTCCCGTCTGACTTCTATGCAAGGAAATAATCTCAAAACAAGTTTTTGGTATAGGCTTTAATATATATGGATGGTCCTACCTCATGGCAGTTTCAATATTGTTAGTGAAATCTTGCTATCTATGAAAATGTAGCCATAACTCACTAAAATATATTTTAAATAAATAATTTAAAAGTGTTTGCTCAAATTTAATTTTGCCCCATGTATATCTGATTACTCAAAGAAATAAGACAACTGATTACATTAGTTTCATCAGTTACATAAAATGAAGAAGCATGGCATATTTCATTACCCAGAAGAAGGGTGACCAACCATTTGGGTTTGCCTGGGACTTCCTCAGTTTTGAAACTGAAAGTCCAGCAGAGCTGGAGACTCTCAGTTCCTGGTAACCAGTATGCCATGTACAAATCTCAAGCTTCCTAACATTAAAAGCATGTAAACAAACGTGTTAGTCATTATGAAGACAGATGAGTCACCCCCAGTCTCCTGGTTTTAGCTTTAGGATATAACAGTATTATTTCTTAAGCTCTAAGTCAGACCTGTGGAGGACTTCTTGACCCAGGTCATTGAATTGTGGATTTGAAGATTTTCTTAATCTTTTCTAAGTGAAATACCTAACTCTTTGAGACCCCAAGAGCTAAGATAGAAAGAGCATCTGCAATAGCTTTGCTGATCATGCAGGAGTAATCTAGAAGCAGGTGCTCTTGGCTCCTTTGTGTCAATGTGGTGGGCAGAGGACAGGATAAGTTAACTTGCTGACAGCTTCCTTCACCCTGGCAGTAGCCAGGAGCCAGAATTTGGAACTGTCGTGTCAGCTCTTATTAATTGCCCCAGCAGTCTTTGGCATTATAGTCAAACATCATTTCAAGCTCTCAGTCTGTCAACTCTGGATAATTCTTAGCTATCTCCGTACTGTTATGGGAATTGATTAATACTTATGAGCACATGTTAATGGAAAAATGGAGTATAAGTATTATTGCATGAACTGAAAAATAGTTTCCTACATAATATGTACAAGAAAAATAAGTCATGGGCTGTAGTGGCTTCTTGGGAGAGTTTTAAGTGGTGATCACTTATCTACTGCTTCCCTATTCATTTTTAATACGTTTAGTGCTTTTGTTATTTAATGTTCTCAACAATAATTTCTGCTAAATTAATTTTATTATTGTTGTTACATATTGATGCATTTTGTTTGCTGTTAAGTTCAATACATTTCTTTGTTTCCAGTCAGAATTTGTAAATCACTGACTATGATTTTCCTCCACTGAAATTTTTCTGGTGTACTGGGGAGATGTTTCATTACTTAATAATTGCTGAAACTCATCACTTAAGAAAATAAATATTTTTCCAGTCAAGGTCATTGCACATCAAATTTCTGTTACATGAATTAGTGCTCCATTCTTGAATTTCTAAGTATAAAATTGGAAGAATACTTGGCAGAGCTGATAAGACACATTTCGAAGTCCAAGACAGAGAAAATAAAGTTACTTAGAGCATATAGAATCTGAATAAAGAAATTGGGTGTACCAAGCAGATGATCTCCTTACCTTGATATACCAGTGTGACCCTTTCTTCTTCTTATCAAAATTCTGCAATACTAACTCATAATTAAATCAGGGTACAGTGGAGACATATTGATACATTCTTCTGGTGCCAGTCTTCTCTTTCAATATTTTAAATGTCACACATACACATAAAAATTTTTTAAATTACATAACAAACTTCCTCATGGCAAACACATTACATTTTCTAGCATCCATTTCAGAGGGGTATTTTATTTTCCAGGGAGCACCCCAAGCCTTTTGCTAATCTTACCAGCAGTTTACTTACTATTTCTTTGGATGTTTTTCTTCCGTTATACTTTCCACAGATATCTCACCTTATCTAGGTTATCAGTTAGAATGAGTTAGGTTAAATTCCTACAAGATAACAACCCTTAACTCTCTGAGGCCTAAAACAACAAAGGTTATTTTTCAATTAGGTTATATGTACCTATCAGGTCAGTGGAAGCTCTTCCATGTTTTGCTTAGCCAGCAATGCAGGCTAATAGATCACCCCTCATCTGGAACACTGTCATCATGGTAGGGGAAGGAAACACGTATAACTGCACATTTCCTCTGAAAGGTATCTTTTGTGTGTGTGTGTGTGTTTAACCTGGAAGTGATGTAATCAGTTCTAACATTTCATCAGTCAAAGAAAATCATATGTCTTTGCTTATCTTCAAAGGGATAGGAAAGTACAATTCTGCCATATTTTAGAAGATGAGAACTGGAAATATCTTTGAACAGCAATAATGAATACCATATCAAGTCATTTTGATTAATATTTTTATTTATAAAGAGTGACATTTTTTACCATATCCTCAGATTCAGGACTCAATCACTCAACATATATTTATTTAAGCATAGATTTTTTCAGTGTTCTTTTCCAAGCTCTGTGGGTAATACAAAGATGAAACAAGTATAGATTTAAAGACTGTTGTGTATAATAGAGTGCAATAGTCCTCTTATAGTACCTGATACTTCTGCTACATAGCTCTTAGGATGGTTATAATTATTTCTACAACTGTTTGTCTAATGCTATCTAATGCTCTACTAGTTTTACAAATTCTATTTAGGTTACAGGCTGTACCTCTTTTCATGACTACATCCTCAACAGCAAATACCCTGCCTGATACCTAGCAGGAGATGTTCAACAATTATGTGTTGAATAAATTATAAAAGAAGAAAACTACTATGGTAGTCAGAGAGGGAGACAATATTTCCAAACAATTGTATGCTTCTTTAGATTTGTACCTCCTTTTGCACTGACAATATTTATCTGGTCACATTTTTGTTTGCAATGTGAGAGACTCTCCTTGTGTAGGAGAGACTATGCTTATTTTATTTAATTTTATATCCCCAAGCACTAGCCTAGTGCCTGACACATAGTAGGAGCTCAATAAATATTTGTTGAATCAGTGAAGCAAAGGAGGTAAGCCTCAAGGACTACTGAAATAAATAATTTTTAATAGGCAGGCACACCAGAATGTGCTTCCTTTAATTGGTCTATTAATGACATGTGGTTTAATCTTTTTTTAAAGCACTGACAGACTAGCCGATAAGTGTTTTTGTCATCAAACAAATTCTGATTGCATCTGATACGAACTGGGCAATGAAGTTTCAGCAGATGACCTCCAGTGGCTGAAGATGGTACATTTGCTGGAGGCAAAAGTGGAGAATGATGAGGTTTTTCACATTCTATAAATGTAGGGCTAGGTTTGTTGAGTGGATTTGTAACTCAATTCATGTATTTTCTTTTTAAGTTGATATTCTGAAATTTCTATTGACTGTGAAGGTGTGAAAATGTGTACAGTCAACCAGTAGCGAATACCTTCCTTTGTGAAGATGAGTAGAGCACATATTACAGACTTGCTGTGCTAAAGTGAACCAAATGCATACATATCATTATGTACATAGTCGACAAGGTATGACTTGTGGTTTAACTTTGAGGAAAAGCAAACTGCCTTGTAATAGGCTTTTACTATACTGACCATGTTTACTTTGATGATTCACCAAGAAATAATAAGCCCCTAAGACTCAGTTACTTTTCCAAAATGAGCTACTCTTATCTTCCAAGGCCCAGGACACCAATTACTTGTGTGCCATAGATGACAATATGCATTATAAGTTTAACAGATTTTCAATAAAAACATTGTTAAAACATCATTATTATGAACTTAGTTATTAAAATACCAGGTACTTAAAAATGTCCAATATCAAAATAAAAAATGCCAAGTATACTTCTTATGTATCAAGAGACAAAAAAAGGCCTGGCTGGACAAGAAATTCTTGAAGCTCTATCCAATTACTTGGTATGGACATAGGAAAAATCTAAATCTGGAAACTTTGGCATAAGAATTTTTTTCTTTGTTTCTATAAAAAAACCATGTATATATAAGTAAGAAACGGTACATTTGTTGTTGCTGTTGTTGCTAATGACTAAAAGTTTTACAACATGGGTGATAGAAATTAACCTATTACATATCTCTTTTAACTGGAAAATACTGATTGGATGTATGATTTTTTTTCTTCTTCTTGCATTAGGATTTTGTTAATACTATTCAGATTTTGCAAAAGCTCCATCATAAATGCAGCATTCTGAGAAAGGAAAGCCCATGGTTCAGGTTATATGATTTGTGGACATCATAATTCAAAGGATGCAAAATAAATTGTTGTTAGCACAAGATAAACCTAGACTGAGAATCAGGAGCCTGGGGTCCCAGTCCTGGAAACTTGTATGGGACACATTCTATGTAAAAATGTTCTTTGGCCACATACTTTTCTTCTTCCACTCCCTGAGTTCTTTACCCATGCAGCCCCCCAACCCTGCCACCTATGCTAGCCAAGAATTGTCCAGAATCTGCTTTTGACTGGAGTTTTTGAGAAGAAGCAGCTGTGTGGTAAAGAGAAGATTCTCTTGTACAGGGTTGGTTATTTCTGATTTTATCTTCACTAATAGCTGTGACCTAAAGCAAGTCACTTTAGCAGGTTTTTTTTTTTTAAATAATGGGCTGTTTCCTTCATTCTAAAATGAGATAATTAGATAAATTGGTCTTTAAAATATTTTTTCAGGCTGAAAAATCCAAGGGATTAGATGATCATGCTTTCAAAGGTGGGTGATAGTGAGGATTTGCTGATGTCTCTCACTCAGAGAACCAAGCTATAAATTGAGTCACTAAATTCCTGCCACACAAACTGTGGTCCTAAGATCAGCAGTATGGACATCACCTGGGAGCTTGTTAAAAAGGCAGACTGTCAGACTTCACTCCAGATCTACTGAATTAGAATCCAAGTTTTTACAGGATCCCTGGGTGGTTTGTGATGCTTTGTGTCAAAGGTGAGAGAGACAGGAGGACGCCCAAATCCCCAAGGAATTTCCCCTGACCATCTGCAGGTCTCACCAGTATGAATCATTTTTGTTTTCCCCTGCTCTAGTGCAGAATGACATTCATATTCATCCTTTTTTGTTTGATCTATGAAACTAAGCAGAATTAATCCACTTTTATACCTGGATAAGACCTTCTAGGAAAACCAAGTGAGATTGATTTTTAGTTTTTAAACTGGTTAGAAATCTTGGCCTCAAGTGATCCTCCCACCTCAGCCTCCCCAAGTATTGGGATTACAGGTGTGAGCCACCATGCCTGGCCAAATGTAAGTTTTAAAAAATATTTTTTTCACAGTAATATTGAATAATATAAATCTTTTAATAGGAGTTAACTGCAAGAGAGGCATGACTCTGCTCATCTTACTTTGCACAAGAGTTTGGAATTAGCCAAGAAACTTGAAGATGAACAGTAAGAACTATGCCGTCATACTACATATCCTCATGTTCAGTCAACCCAGCCACAAATTTTGTATCCCAAACTTGGTGAAATATCAAAAGAGAAGTTCTTGAGAAAAAAATCCCCAGAGACTTCAGGTGCTTCTATTTTCTGTTATTTTGGGGAACTTTGATAGTGTCTAACAGATTAGAGAGGCTCTGTGGCATTGCTAAAATAACATTGCTGCTAGGTAGATGTGAATCTTGATTGATGAATTATCTGCTTAATAGGCAAGAACAAATCAGCTGGGTAAACCATGGATAACTATATTTTAGGAAAGGCTTATCAGCTGCTTCTGGGAGATTGTATGTACAAGAATATTCAGTCTTTTTGGAAAGCAAGTTCTCTAATCCCATTTGCAGATATTGCTAGATCTTTTTTTCAGTATCTTACTGAAATCTAGATATACTATGCCTATTTTGTGTCTTTGACAGTGCCAAAGAATGAAACAAAAAGTTTTAAAAAGTTTTTTTTTTTTTTAAACCTGAATTGATATACTTGCAAGTAAGGGAACTCAGATCAGTAAAGAAATTCACTGAGTAGCTGTAGTTTATTGAGGGTAAAATTCATGGGTTTTCAAATATAGAAATAGGGTTTCATGATTATGCTCATTAAGTATTGAAAACACACCTTCCGTGTAGGAGAGAATGAGTCCAGCATCCCATGTTGGCTGGATGTTTAATGTAGTCTGTCATCATTGGTCTGGAAAACTGCTACAGTTATGGATATTAAGGACATGGCATGCCAACACACCTCAAAATTCATGTTCTTCAATGGTTTCAGCTGGTTAGATAGAACCAGTTGTAAAATACAGCATTTGGTTTTGATGTCTTCTAAGTTCTGAAGTAATTAAATAATTTTTTATTTACAATAGTAATTCTATATGAAAAAGGAAATTGAGGTTAATTCGGCATCTTTTTTTTCTTTTTAAGCCCATATTGGTTTCTAATAGTCATTGCTTTTCTTTAAATTCCAAGACTCACTCACATATGTCTGGTCTTCTTTTTCCAGTGTGAGGATTATACTCTTTGGCCAAGAAAACTAGAATAAATTCAGAATTAAGTTGTTACCATCTGCTGCAAATATTAAAGGCCATCTTTTCATCATCATCATGATCATCATCGTTTTCCTCTGATTATAACTTAAGAGCTCCATATTTCATTTCCTTTCATTTTAACAGATTCTTGTCATTTCCCCTTGTGTCAGGCTAGTGTTTGGTCCTCCAAGAGATGACTAAAAGAGGAACTGGTGAAGGTTAAGATGAAAGAGATGGAGGATCCCAAGGTACCAAGCTGTATTATAGCCAAAGGAAGTATCTAAATTTTGTCTGGAAGAGAATAAAAGATTAAGCTGATGCCACGACTCAAGTCCAAGGGTTAAGATGAAATTGTTTGGGGTCTGCTTATTTAATGGCATCATGGAAGATAGCTGAAGCCTGAAAAAGTTTCCATTAAACCTCAGAATAACGTAAATCCCATCATCAGACTCTCAGCAGTAGTAGCCAGACATTATCATTCAGCCTTTGGTATAAAATAACCTTTAGAGATATTTCACTTTGTTCTATTATAGAAAACAACAACAACAAGACTCTTACAATTAGTATAAGTGGCCCCAACTTTCCTTCTAGAAATAGGAATTTTCCACTGAAATGGCAGTGTCTTTGTATCTACTGCATTTGTAGTGATATTACTTTATCAATAAAAATATGTTTTTTGGTATTTTTACCATTGTATAATGATTATTAGTTGATTGCCTATATCAGGTTAAGCTCTAGGGACATAGCAGTGAAGAGGGTAGATGAAGCCCCCATCTCACTGGAACATTTTCTAGTAGAGGAGACTGTACTCAGTAAGCAAATAAATAGAAGACGTAAGTACAGAGTGTGATGAGTGCTGCAAATAAATAAATAAATAAATAAAAATAAAAATAGTGACATGCTGTAATAATTCCTTTGGGCTGCTGTAATAAAGTACCAAAGACTGAGTGGCCTAAAACAACAGTACTCTATTGTTCCATAGTTCTGGAGGCTAGAAGTCTGAAATCAAGCTGTCAGCAGTGCCATGCTCTATAGCTAGCATCTTCTAGCTGCTAGTGTTTGCTGGTATTCCTTGGCCTGCAGATGCATTACTGTGTTCACATGGCTGGCTTCTCTCTGTGTATCTTTGCATGCTGTTGTTTCTGTGCCTGTCTGTGTCCAAATTTTCCCTTTTTATGAGGACCCCTGTCATAATGGATTAGAGCTCACCCTGATGAATTCATTTTAACTTGATTACCTCTGTAAAGACCGTATTTCCAAATAAGGTCACGTTCTGAAGTGCTGAGGGTTAGGATTTCAACATATCCTTTTGGAGGACACAATTCAACCCATGAGACATGCCAAGAGAGAAGCTAGGTTGGGCAGTTTTGCTACTTTAGACAGAGTGGTTGGGGTAACCTTTTTAATGATACATTATTTGGGTTGAAAACAGAAAGATCCATCCAAATGAAGAATCTGGACAAGAATGTTGTTGATTAGAAGAATAGTGAGAAAGAATCCATGGTCAGAAAAAAGGGCTTGGCTGTTGCCTTGGTGAACAGAAAGGTGGCCACTGTGGCTGGACCACAGAGAGCCAGAAGAGTGGTGCCAGATGGAGGGAAGGGACAGGCTGGAGACAGCCCCAGTAGAGCCTTGTTCCTGAAGATAAGAAATTTGGAATTCATAAGTGCAATGGGAAGCTATTGAAAAACACAGATCTGATTGATATTTTACAAAGATTATTTTGGCTGCCATTTAGAGAATAGGTTGCTGTATTATTCATGGTTCTCTAGAGGGACAGAACTAATAGGACACACACACACACACACACACACACACATATATAAAGGGTAGTTTATTATTAACTTACATGATCAGAAGTTCCCACAATAGGCTGCCTGCAAGCTTGAGGAACAAGGAGAGCCAGTCCGAGTCTCAAAACTGAAGAAGCTGGAGTCCAATGTTTGAGGCAGGAGGCATCCAGCACAGGAGAAAGATGTAGGTTGGGAGGTGAAGCCAGTCTCGCTTTTTCACATTTTTCTGCCTGCTTTTTATTTGCTGGCAGCTGATTAGATGATGCCCAACAGATTAAGGGTGGGTCTGCCTTCCCCAGCCCACTGATTCAAATGTTAATCTTTGGCAACACCCTCATAGACATACCCAGGATCAATACTTTGCATCCTTCAATCCAATCAAGTTGACACTCAGTATTAAACATCACAATTGCATCAAACAAGAGTGAAAGTAGGGAGACTTCCTATGCATAGGACAGATTCTAGATTTTCCTTGTGATACAGAGAAATATAAGACATAAATGTCTTCAAAGACAGGGCAATATGCTTGGGGAAACACAATTACATATAAGCAGATATTAGACTACATAAGATATAATAAACTGTGTTCTAGGTGAATGATATTCATTAGATTTCACTCAACATATATTTATTGAGTGTCCATTAAGTGTTAGGCATTGTGTCAATATAGGAACAAAAGAACACTACATTAAGTACATAAAGAGATTAGAATCAATTGGTAAGACACACATGGAATAAATGACAAAAATCGGTATAGGTTATGCTGGGAGGGCACAAATGAGAGAGTGGTCAATTCTGTCTAATGAAGTGGTTGGGAAAGAATTAATAAAGACAGAGACATTTTATTCAATTCTTAAAAGATAGACAAGAACCCATATTTATCTGGCAAATAAGTTGGAAGATGGTTAATGTAGGAAAAGGGAGAGAAGTTGGGGTTATCACATCAGGCAAAAGAAGGGGATTGAGCAAAGGTCAACAGGTATGCAGAAGTGAACGTTTGCAGATTATATGGGTTCACAGTAAGAGTTTGGAGGAAGACTATGTGGTGGAGAGTTTTGTTTTTATTTTTTATGGCTCCCTAGGATATAATCCTCTTTTCTATGTGTGGGGGAATATGTCACTGTGTGAGTTGGGGAGACAGAGTCCAATTTTCCCTTATGATAGCTCTCTCCAAGCCCTAGTGCTGAGGCCTAGCAGGGGTTGGGGATCATTGATTTGTCCTAGTGTAAAACTGAATAGCTGTTGGATTTTCTGTAGCAGTATTCGGCATACCAGGTATAGTAGCATGGTTCAATTCATTTAATATTGTGTATATTAGGAGTGGGGATTGTGGGAGCTAGAAAATTCAAGGAAGACAGAAGTGATTTTTTTGGCTGGAATGGTTAAAGAAGGTCTAAGGAGGTGAGGGATTTTTATTCAGACCTTGAAATGCAGGCAGGAGTAAGTAGACTTACCGGGAGGGGAAGTTAGCAGTGGAAGGAATATTGAGTAAAAGAATGGCAAAGGATACAGGATCAGATGTGGGAACAGAGGAGGCATATGGGAGATCTAATAAACCAGCCTGGCTATCATAAAGCCATAATGGAGGGGGTGTTGAAAGGGTACATCTGATAAAGTTTGGATAAAGTACAAATTCCTTAGCCTTGAATTCCAAGTCATATCTTCCAGGCAATGAGGATCTGTTGAAGGTTATTGTGTAGGAGAGTGATTAAGATTAATGTGGTGGCAATTTGCTATAAGGATGAGAAGAAAATTGACTCCAGGCAGGAAAACTGGTTTAGGAGGCTGGCAAAGGAATCTAACATTCAGGGAACAATAAGAGAGGAAAGGAAGGGACTGAGAAGCAATAGACAGAATGTATTCTCTCCTCTGTGCTCCTGGCTCTTTTCACACTATGGAACTTTCACTCTCAATCATGAATATTCACATAAATGTTTATCTCTCCCCAATGGCTTCTTCCTGCCTCCCTCTATTTCCTCCCCGTTGTCTCTCTCACACTGTTTCTTTTTATTTCTGTGTTAATATTTAATTCATTAAATACTTATTATTTACATAATGGACATTGTACAAGACACTAAAGGTTCAGAGAAGGGAATTCTGTTCTCCTTGGAAAACCAAAGAGGGGCTCAACCATAAACCAAGTAGAAGTTTCTGCCAGAATTTAGGGGTGCATAGACGCCTTTCATCTATTATGGCAGAGAAGGCGATGCATGAACCCAACCTAGAAAAATGACAAGGAAGTCATCAGGGGAGCAGGTAGAGGAGGATGCAGAGGTGCAGCAGGGAAGAGGGCCTCAGGAACTGCTGGTCATTTGGCGAACTATGTCACAGGACCTGCGTGCGGGAGTGATGAACTGTGATTGGAGAAGTTAGCAGGGCCTTGTGTATCGTGCTGAAGAACTAAGATTTATTCCAAATATGTTGGAGGTTCTTCCAGAATTTTACATAGAAGAATAATATCAGATATTTTTAGAGTCAGCGAAACTGAGGATTTATACTCTCAGGCTCTGGAGTCAGATTGAGAACAGAGTGTTACTCATGGTTAGCCACTTTGTGGCCGTGTGACCTTGGACAAATTACCTAGCCTCTCAGCCTCAGTTTCTTCTCTAAAATACTTTTTTTTTTTTTTTTAAATACTACCTTCTTTGTAGGCATTGTTTTTTATTTGGTGAGAATTAAATGATCTATTATTTGTAACATTCTCTTATTTTTACCTGATATTGACAAATTATTATTGTATATTTTAGGGGGTACAAAGTAATGCTGTGATACATGTATACAGTGTAGAATGATTGACTCAAGCTAATTAACATATCCATGGTCTTGAATGGAATACTTATCATTTATTCCTCCTGTCTAACTGAAACATTGTACCCCTCAACCAACATCTCCCCATTCCCCTGATTCCCCAGCTTCCGGTAACCACCATTCTGCTCTCTGCTTCTATGTGTTGGATTTTTTTTTTTAGCTTCGACATATAAGTCAGAACATGCAGTATTTGCCTCCATGTCTGGTTTATTTCATTAGCATAAAGTCCTTCAGGTTCATTCATGTTGTCACAAATGACAGGATTTCCTTCTTCTTTGAGGCTGAATAGGATTCTAATGTGAATATATACCGTATTTTCTTGTCCATTCATCAATTGATGAACACTTAGATTGATTCCATAACTTGACTATTGTGAATAGTGCTGCAATAAACATAGGAGTTCAATATCTCTCAGACTTCCTGATTTCAAATCTTTTGGATACATACCCTGGAGTAGAATTCCTGGATCTTATTTCTAACATTCTTAGTACAGTGCCTGGCACATAGAAAGCTTTCCAAACAGATAGCTACTCTTACTAGTAATGACTAGGAATGGCTTATCACCTCAGTCATTGTTACTATTATAAAAACTCCTCTAGAAACTATTATGAACACCACTCATCTTGGTGTGCAAGATGAGCCAGAGATGGGAATAAGCTGGAGGAAGGGAGATCAGTTAGGAGGCCTCTGGAATAATCTAGGAAAGAGTATTCTGTTTTCTGTCTGGTGCCCAGCTGTCACTCAGAAGGAGCTTAAAAAAAAGTTTGTGGAATAAATGAAAAGGAAGACTGAGCAGAATTCAGTGATTGATTAGCTCAAAGAAACCAGGGAGCAAATAAAAGATGACTGCAAGACTTTGAGATTGGGTGACTGGAGAATTCTGGTACTATCGACACAAAGAGACCTTCTCTCTTTCCACCCCTCGGCTCGGCGTTCTGAGGCCATTGCTCACCTGACATCTTTGGATGGTTGGCTGCTTTTTGAATTTCATTCACTTGCTCAATGACTGTGGTGTGCAGGTCTGCTGCTTTGTCTTTTTCCAGAATGCCTTGTCATAACTATAGTAAAGGCATATCTGAATTTAGAACCCCAACAATTCAAAAATCTAAAACCCCACTTACAAATAGGGTTTAAATACATCTCTCAGGTTGCTTCCAAATCTTTCTTTTTTTTTTTTTTTTTTTTTAATTTTTAGATCATGTAGATGTCTCAGGGAAGACTTCAGCACTGGTGCCTTTGTTACGGGCATTAATAGAATCCTGTGCTTTTACATCCATTATTGTATTTGGAAAAAAATATCCTTTATGGTCATTTGATATTATATTTGATATTATATATTATATATGTATATAATATGAAATTACATATACATTCTATTTTAGGTCTCATATCATTAAAAAACAAAACAACAACAGCAACAACAAAAATTTGGCTCAGCTTTTGGCTTTTCTACTTCTGTCAACTTGTTATTGGTACTCTGACTCCAAAGACAATTGGAGAAACTTGGGAGCATAACACAAGATTTTATTTTAACCAATTGATCTGTCCACTGCTGTGGACTGATTTTTGCCCAAAGTAATAGCAGGTTGGGCTGATGCCATGGTTCTCTGATTTTCTTTCTTTTCTTTTCTTTCTCTTCCTTCCTTCCTTCCTTCCTTCCTTCCTTCCTTTTCTTTCTC
Organism: Nomascus leucogenys; assembly: GCF_006542625.1. Lineage (NCBI taxonomy): Eukaryota > Metazoa > Chordata > Mammalia > Primates > Hylobatidae > Nomascus > Nomascus leucogenys. Next base: position 102,452,105 of record NC_044383.1, on the reverse strand, counting down.
TTTCTTTCTTTCTCTTTCTTTCTTTTCTCTTTCTTTCTTTTTTCTTTCTTTCTTTCTTCCTTTTTCTTGAGTTTGATTATTCTGATTACGAAATGCCTTGCAATTTGACAAAGAAGTTATGAGCTTGTACTAGGAATAGGTTAGCCAGATTCAAGGGTCTCACAACATTTAGAAAGATTGTTTTTAAGAAAGAAAGAAAAAAGTCTTATAGAGATATCAGTGACACATCATAAACAATTTTGCAATGCTGTCTACTAGTATAAATGACAGTATGTTGATCTGCCAGACTCATTGCCCAGCTGTTTTTGTGATCCAGGGCACATATTTGTGAGACAGCTGCTCTGAACTAGGGAAGGTCAAGCAAGAACCACTGCCTGTCTAGAGATGGCTGTCCTGATGTCAGTCTCATTAGTTCCTGAGTTCTTGCCAAGTAAGTTAGTAAGAACTAGCATAGATCTGGAGGTCAAAGTTTAGCAGAAAGAGCCCCCACAGCAGTGTGCAAAGAGCTCTTTTCTATTCTACTGTTTTTTTCTCTACTGGTCACCTAGTTGGTGTGTAACGTGTGTGTGTGTGTGTGTGTGTGTGTGTGTATGTTTCCAAAATAGTACTTGAAGTATAGGAAATTAAATGTCTGTGGGAAAAAGCAACATTTTGGGTTCTCAGCGTTTTAGTCAGCTGCTTTCTTACTTTTCCAGACTGTGACTATTCTTTGAAGCTATTAAAATCTATTCTTGGTAATGAGAAAAGGGAATGACTTCATGGTTCTTTTCCAATTGCTCTGTTTCTGACAAGAAATACCTAAATACTTTAATTTGCCTTTTTAAATTTCCCCTAGTGGTGGCAAAACAATTCTACTCCTGTTTGTGGGGGAAAAAAAATCTCTGCCGTGAATTTCAGTGTTGGGAACATAGCAAGACAAAAAGCTACCTGGGGTAGCCTGTTTCTCCAGGATGAGACAAAAGGAATATAGATTTTAGCGGCTGCTTTAACAGTTTGGTAAAGGATCTGGTCTATCTTGGGTGTGGGAGATGGGAGGGGTAAAGAGGTCAGAATCCCATTTAGATCGTAGACAGAAAGAAACCAGGAAGTAAGGGGAAATTATTACAGTCTGTTCATAGCTCAGAATGTTAAAGGCAACAGCCTCTGCTGGTTGGTTATTCATTAGCAAAAAGGAGAGAGCCGTCCAGATCCGGACTGGTCGAAAGACAGGAACAGACTTGAAGCAGGGGGAGAGCTCCTGGTGAAAGCAAGGCGTGGGGGTTTTACCAGGGGTTAGTAGCTTCCTCTTGCTAACTTTTTATTGGGACAAAAGGCAAGATGGCACCATTCTGTTCTCAGATATTTGTCTAAATAAAGCCCTTTTAATTTTATTTTATTTTTGTTGTGGGATTCTTAAGCAGATAAGAAGAAAAGACACCTTCCTAGTGAGCAGCTGCCCAGCTCCTGCTCAGTTTTGCTTCGGGGTAGCACCTTCAGCCACAGAAAGCAAGCCGGTGAGTCTCTCCAGGTAGGACTTGCTGCAACCCAACTGCTGGACTGATCTGAAACGGGACTTTGCATATTCTCCGAAGTATGTTGAGTTGGTGCTGACTTCAGAGTTGCCGGGTGAAGAAAGAGAAGGTGGATCGCAGAGACTAAGGGGAGAGGGAGAAGCCCTGCTCCTCTTCTCCCCACCAAGGCACAATGAGCAACATCTGTCAGAGGCTCTGGGATTACCTAGAACACTATCTCCCCTGTTTGTCCACGGAGGCAGACAAGTCAACCGTGATTGAAAATCCAGGGGCCCATTGCTCTCCCCAGTCACAGAGGCATGGCCACTACTTTGTGGCTTTGTTTGATTACCAGGCTCGGACTGCTGAGGACTTGAGCTTCCGGGCAGGTGACAAACTTCAAGTTCTGGACACTTCGCATGAGGGCTGGTGGTTTGCCAGACACTTGGAGAAAAGACGAGATGGCTCCAGTCAGCAACTACAGGGCTATATTCCGTCTAACTACGTGGCTGAGGACAGAAGCCTACAGGCAGAGCCGTGAGTAGTACAAACTTATACTTAATTTCTGAACTCTCTGAGGGCTGGCTAATGAGTTTTCCTTCCTACTTCTCTACAACCCCCTAATGTCCAAAGAGTTGCCTAAAAAGTATGAGGAAGTACTGGCAAGAAACCACTAATTGAAACACACCTCCCCCGCTAAATGAGAGTGAAACTGGCCAGTAATTGTTGTTGAGATGACTTCAATTACAGTATGTACACCCACAGGCCCAGGGTGTATTTTCAACATAAACAAATGATGTGTTTAATACTCTACTTTCTCTTTGGCTGTAAAATAACTCATGCCTCACTTTAACAACAAAATTGCATTTTGTTTGAAGGTAAATTATAGGACTTCCCTTAATGATACCCTCAAATCTAAACTTTAGATCCTTTTTTTTTAAAAAAACTTTTGAAACATTCCAGGGTAATATATCAACTGTATCCTTAGCTCTAATCCTAATCCCTTTCATTCTGATGGGAATATACAGGGCTAACATAGAAGACAACACTTAGAAGATACCAATGTTCTCAGTGAAATCATGATAAAGGCTTTTTTTTTTTTAATTCCCAGATCCTGAGATATGCTACCCAAATTATGATATCTTTTGGTTTTTATTATGATTAGAAACTGGCCAGCTACAGACATTTAGTAAGTTTTGATAGGAAAAATGACAACATCTCCTTGAAGAGGAGATAAAGACTTTATCCTGGTATTTGAATGAAATATGAATTATAGTGGAACAAAAGAGGAAAGTTTTTATGTACTTATTCACCCATCCATCCATCCATCCATCCACCCATCCATCCATCCACCTACCACCCCTCCAAGTGCCAGGCATAGACAGTAGTGGGCCTGGTGAGTTGGGGAGGGTAAAGGAGATTATTCTAGTGGTGACTGAATACAGAGTGGATAAAGCATAGTCTTGACAATGGATACTTGGGGTCTGGTGTGTTGGGAAGCAAATGGAGACTGCCATTGGCCCTGATCTCATTGCTGCCTGAATCCAGTGAAACCTTAGACTGGGAATGTCTCTCAGAAAATAGACTCATTTTATAGAATGGTTTCTTAATAGGGAAACCGTTGGAGATTCTCTTATGTTCTCATGTAAGTGTTTCTTATTTTTATGTGAGCATCCCTTACTGGTCCAGGGAATAAAATAATAATAAATAGCCATAGAGCATTGTTTCTGCTTTCCAAACTCATACATGACATATGAAGGGAGGTTTGACGATTTTTGATTTTTGAGATTCTTTTCAACACCAAGAACCTATAAATGTTTAGAAGGGTCTTAATTTATGCTTAAATAGAAATGAATTGAAATATATTTTTGATGAATGGAATTATCAGTTATCAAGTGGGAAAGTCACCTGTGTGAACATTTGCTTTCTGTGATAATCTACAGGAAATATCTTTATATATTGGATACACTTATGTGCATTTATCTGTTTTCACTACTATATGATTTCTATGTCCTGTATGGCATTATGCATATTTTATATTTGGCATAACATGTATATTATAATAATAATATATTAATGTTTCATGCCTTGAATTCATAATCTGTTAGTTTTAAATATATTCAACTCATATAACTACTTAGGACCTCAATTTCCTCATCTGCAACTCTCTGGGGTTGCCATGACCAATGGATTTCCTGACTATCTGGGAACAGGAGCTCTTATGTTCATATGTAGTGGTTCGGTTACATTCATGCTTGACTGTATTAGAAATGCTGAAGAAAGCAAATTGACTAAAACAAGTCAAGCAATCCGAAGGTATCATATTCTGGGTAAAAGCCTTGAGAGCAGTGTTCTTATTAATTTAGATTTTTTTTTTTTTTTGCCTACAAACACAAAATAAGGCAACTAAATTATTATGGCTATTTTTGATTCTCAGGGCCATTTGTAGCCAATAATATTTTTTCCCTCTGCACATTACCTTGACCTTTCTTCTTGGAATTGGTTCTCAGCAGCATTCCTACCTGTCAGTACCATTCTAGATCTCTGTAGTTAGCTTTCCTTGGGATCTTCACATCCACTGGAATAAAAAACATGATGCCCAGAAGATGCTGACACTGCCTCCTGGCTGGAACAGGCTACTTGGTTTCTTTTAAGTGCACACCATGGTCTTCACCTGTGAACCCAGCTTACTTCTGAAGTTTCTTGTCACCGTAAGACAAAATTGCTTCAATACTCTTAGTGCAAGTAGCTGTAGTTTCTAGAATTCCCCTCCATCTCAAATAGAAGCGATTTTTACTGAACAGCCTTCTGCGTGAGTGTGTCCAAGTGGCTCACACAGCACTTTAACACTTGAAGAATTATACAAAAACAACTTATTTTAATATTTTTTCTTCAGTGAGTTTTTTCAAAAGTCTATTTTTTTTCTCATGAATGCTGTGAAAATTAATGTAATTTTTTAAAATCGTGAGCTCAGTAAATAGACTTCAGGAAAGATTATTATTTATATCCTCATGTATGGGATGAGTAGGCAATGGGAAACCAATGAAAGCTGTCATCTAATTCCTAATTAGACCAGTTTAATGCAACATATGTTAGTATTTGTGTTTTTATGTCTTTACTCTTGACTTGCATCTGTAAGAAAAAACTGCAAATACTTCTGGTGTTATTGGTGCCAGGGAAAATTAGTTTAGGGCTTTAGTTTGCAGTTTGTTTGTTTTCTTTTATACTTGGAAGTAGAGATGTTGAAAAACAAACTATTGTTTAAAAAGCCCAATTTACTAATTCTTATTCCACTTAGAAATGCTTTTCACCTTTACTGAATATCTTACACTAAGTGATATAATAAACCAATTCTTGAAGATTTATTTTGTCTTTATGAAGAATCATTAGATTTATCTTATCTTCGACTTGAATTTATTCCTAGCTCATTTTAGAGATGAGTCTTTTTCTTCAACATCTTCAATGTGAAATCCCTCGAAAACCTTACCCTTAGGGTCTTATTAATCAGAACTTTCTTTAATATTTTATTTATGGTGTTTTTAAAGGTATAAAGTTCACATAAAAAATAATGATGTAGAAATAACATATAAATATTAGAACCAAAAGTAATGGCTTTAAATTTCATTGCTTTAATTGTAAAAAATTCAAGTATTGCAAAATATTGATAAAAAGCAAAATGATCAGCAATAATATTACATGCAGCATCATTTATCTGCAAAGAGTTTAAAAAGTTTTTTTGCCTAGGGAGGATCACCTGTGTCCAGGAGTTCAAGACCAGGCTGAGCAACATAGTGAGACCCAGTCTGTACAAAAAATTAAAAAATTAGCTAGGCATGGTGGCACAAACCTGTAGTCCCAGCTACTCGAGAGAGTGAGGCTGGGGCAGGAAGACTGCTTGAACCTGGGAGGTTGAGGCTGCAGTGAGCTATGGTTGTGCCACTGTACTCCAGGCTGGGTGACAGAGCCAGACCCTATCTCAAATCCCCACCAACCAAAAAAAAAAAAAAAAATGAACAATTGTTTGCTTAATTATTAAAGTGTACCCTAGGTGTTGTGCAACATACTTTTGTGTTAAATTGGACTAGGATCAGAGATGAGATCAGTTTAATCTCCCAGAAAGGGGATTGGTAGGAGGGGAATGGGTTGGACATAATCACATAAGCCAGCCACTGATGATTTCTGCTTCACCAACTTGACCACGCAAGCCAAGGGCAGCTGTTGAGATAACTGATTTGACTTCCCTTTGCATGTTAAGTTTAAGTTATGATAACAACAATGAAATGTGCTGCTGAACTTCTGACTCTATGTGCTTCTCCAAGACATAAATGTGAAGGTTCTATTAAGAAAATTAGATGACTAGAATCATCTCTAAAGTTTATTGTTTATTAAGCTCCACATTTTTCTAGGCCATATTCTTGTGTATATTCTTACTTGTCAATCAATAATAATTTTTTCTTAAGTCCATTCTATAGGCCTGGTATGGTGCTAAGTGAATGACTCAGCAAAGTCAGATGAATTAGTATTTGCTTTGTTTTACATATATATAATTTGGCTTTATGTTAAGAAATATTTCCACACTTATGTGTGAAACAATAAAGGCCATGAAATTTATTTCTGTCTCTTAAATTTGAGCAAGGCACACCTTTGTGGGTAGGAGGGCTAGAGGAGCCACCCATACTGACCTACAATGATGTCTTTGTATCTCTTGTTAGCACTTTAGCAGGGGAAGAAGCAAAGTACTGGATTTTGTAGAAAGTTTTTCTTCTCCTCTTATTACTGCGAAAGGTAGATAATTTCCAATTCCTCATCTATTCATCATTTCAGTGGCTTCCTTGAAAAAGAAAGCAAGAATAAATATTTGTAACTTGTAGTTTTGTTGGTAGTTTATGATTATGGGATAAAAATGTTAGAATATTCTGAAGTATAAAAGTAATGAGATTTTTCTCCATGTATTTAGGCCATATTTTCCTACTTGTGCTCCTCTTTAGTGTGTCAGACTAGAGTTCTGTGAAGATTTTATCTAACCTATGATGATTGCCATTGCTGGGCTTGAAGAAAGCAGCATGGCGAAATAAAGTGGTGTATTCTTGGAAAGATTCTTATATCACCATTTTAAAATAGAGTGAGGCTTTGCTATTTTGTCATTTGAATACTGTAGAATTTAATAATTATTGACTACAAATTGTACATAGTGTGCCTAATCATTTTCAACTTAAATGTCAGCAGATTTCCTTCTTAGCTGGGATATGAGACCAGCTTTTGAATCTTAATTATAGGTATAGAAACAATGCGGTTTAAAAATTAACATTACCCTTAATACATTTTAAAAGTCATCAGAATATTCATAATCCACTCTGACATAATAGATGTTATCTACTTTGAGAAGTTTGAATCATTAAAAATCACCTGTGTGCAGTCAGTTCCACAATTGTTCTTTATCTAGATCATTTATTTTGTTCCCTTTGTGCAAGTTTTCAAGGAAGACTAAATGCCCATGTGTCAGAATGAAAATAATACCTAGTAATAAATGCCTGAAAATAATGCCTGGCATTTCTGGGTTCTCTCCTCTAAGACAAAGTATACTTACTATAATTTTAGAAACTAAATAAAAAGAGATTTATATATATATAAAAAGTAAAATACGTTATAAATATACATATGGTTGTCTATCAAGTGTTTTGGATTAATCAAGATAAAAATTTTAGCACAAATCATTTAAGTCAACCAAAAGCATATTTAAATGCCATCAGATTAATTAGCATTACTGTCACCATCCTTTGAGTTATTTTTCATCATATGTTATTTATGATGATGTAAAATAAGAATGTGACAAATATGTTTTTAAAATAATTTATCAAAAAATTTCATCTCAGGTATAATATTATATGACTTTTCATGTTAATATAATTGTACTGTTTATGTTAATATAACTCTAACTCAATTTGTTATATAATAAATTTTTACATAAATTGCCACTATTTTTAAGAAAAATAATTAACTACTAAATTAGAATATATTTTATAAAAATAATAGCAAAATCATAGATGTGAAGGAAAGAGCAACCAATTCAACTATGTTAAAATCCCAGTTGAAGTTTAATTAATAGCTGTGTAAAGTAATTAATTGCAGTAAAGCTTGATTACATGCATCTCAAAGTATCTTTGAGAACCAATAAAGTGACATAGTGTGGCATCATTAAAATGAGTTAGGAGTCTTTTCTAGGAAAAGTAGCAACATTGATAATACTTTAAAATTTCCAATTGCAGTATGTCATTCAGAATCACTCTTCAGTAAAAGTATTGATTATTTTTGCTTTTCAGGTTTTCTACAAATTACTAACAATGGAAAAAATCTTATGTGAGTGAAATAAATCATTAACTACTGAGCTCCAGTCTTAAAAGATTAGAACCCAAATTTTAACTTGATCAAATTTATTCTTTGAAAAGAAAATGTTCTATTGGATTCAAATTGGTTTACTTTTGTTCAAATGAATTAATTTAAATCCATGGTTTGTCTCTGCAGATACATCCTAGTGTTGCTTTTTGATGAATAGAAGTCAAGAATCTCACCAAACTGAGATTGTCAAAGTAGACACAACCTTCTATACAGTAAAGCAGGACTAAATTCTGTTAGCAGCTACTATGTGCTGTGCACGTTCATTGCTCTTGAGGTTACCAAAAGAGGAAAAATAAACAAAACTTTGCCTCAATTAATTCTTGTTGCAGCTCAGAAAATTTCCTTCAGATTTTCTAACTACCAATACAATAGTGAGAATCTATATGGACAATATAAATAAGAGCAGCCTTTGGGTTTTTCTGGTGAATGTTTCCACTAGATCCAAACATTAGTGGTATAGAGTTTTACTGAAATATAATGCTGGTTATCCTTTTTGACCTAGCCTATGGTATGCCTAAGAACATAAAATATAGGCTCAGATGATCTAGATTTGAATTTGACTCTGTAATGTCTTAGCTGTGTGAGCCTGAGCAAATTACTTGACCCCTCTGCCTCAGTTTCTCATCTGTTAAATAGGAATCACAGTGATACCTATCTTATAGGATCATTATGTGACATAAATGAGACTGTGCAGAAAGGGTGCACTGTAGAGAACCTGACACATAGTAAGGTTTAATAAATATTATGTTTCATTTAGTTGGCAGCTCCTTTTTTACTTCTGTTTAAATGGATCATACTTTACACCCCCACTCTAGCCTGAGCTCACAATATTCTTTCCCTGTAACAGGTGTCCTGCACATTGAGTGTCTTTCAGTCTTCGACCGTTCTGCACTCTCCCTCACCTGCAGCCTTGGTCTTCAGATGGGCTATTCTCTCTGCCTATAACCCTCTGCTTCCTCTTTTTTTCCTGACCAGCTTAACTTATCCTTCAAGTCTCACCCTATTTGTTCCTCCTTCCCCAAGCCTTTCCTGACATACTAGACTACATTAGGTGTTCCTGCCTAGAGTTGTTAGCACCCTTTATCTTTACTGCTAATTTATTTTCTGCAGTGCTATAAACTATGGATGTGGGTAGTGGAAAGGTGAGCCATTGCTCCTCCCAGAGCTTAGTGTGATACCTATGAATAACAAGCACTGATTGGGTAGATGAATAACTAAACGAATGATTGCTTATCTACAAATCTCAGGTCTTTTAAAGAGCAGCCCACAGAGCCACCTCTTCTTTAACTGTTCCTCTCTGAATTGCATTTTTACCTACCAGAAAATTCTACATTAAAGGCATAAGCTATTTTTTATTCATTTCTCAATGAAATTGCTCACGCCTTAATTTTTGGTTAGACTCACAGTCATAAAAGCATAATTCCCAGGTTCTCAGAAATTAGTTGCTCTAATCCACCCCTGGGGAGAAAATACTTGAGAGTTGTAGACCAATTCAAATATTCTTTGTAATGTAGACTGAATATCAAGTCAGGAACAGACTGTAAATCTCATTGAAATGGTGTCTAAAAATCACATATACACATATTAAACCATACTATGGTTATATTTAAAGTAGAGGATTTACTGGCCAGAGCTTTTAAATGGACAGCAAATCTAAATCCAATTTACAAAATTAATGTTGTGGGGCCAGACTTGTAATTTCAGTTTTTATGCTCAATATACATAATTTCTAATTATTATGTGTATGAAATATTTTTCAGCTTACATAAGCTGAAAGTCTGACTCTTTACTGAGTATTAATAGATTTTTATTGTACATTCTAACATTACCAAAAAATAATTTTATCTTCTTTTTACTAGTTTTCTCACTAATTAACTACTAATTTCTCTACAGCATTCTCTGACTCCCATTTTAAATATGGGTTCTTAGCTCTTCTTAGCATTGAAAGGATTGAGCCAGCTTCCCTAGGGAAGGTAGTTATATAGATTAATAGCAGTTTTAACGATATTGCAGGGTTCCTTACAGCTATTTTCCTAAAGCCTGCAACTTTAGTATTAGTTTATATGGCTGTTCCCTTGAAGATTAATGTAACAGAAGAAATTTGCTAAAATGCATAGATGCAAATGTAGATCATATATTCTGGATCACCTACTTTATTGCTTATTTGGCTAAATTCAGATACTGTCATAGACTGTCCCTTGTGTAATATCTTTCTGTCATGATGCCATTTTTTTCTACAAAGTTTTTTAGTTGAATATTTTTCTATTTACCAATTGAGTCAATTGAATGTCAGATTCTTTAATGTTTTTATTAATGCCTTTTTAATATTCAGATGGTACATTTTATAGTGTCTTTAAATTCAGACTAAATTCTCAATCAAATACTTTTTTCATTATTTCTGTGCCTTTTTATGGGTAAAATAAAAATGCAATTCAGTAAATTAATAGGAACTTTTGAACTTTATACTAGGTATCTTACTTGAAAGACATTTAGAATACTATTTAACAGTAAATATTCCTGTTAACACAAATATTGCATACCACATTGGCAGCAAGATTTGGATGATTCAGAGGATCCCACTTTAAGGTTCCTCTGAAAGGCCAGTATTGTTGATAGCTATAAGATAACTGTAACACTATTTTGATCTCATATATATCTTTTTACCATTTCTGAATAATAAGTAATTCTGACATACCAAGACACCACCCTGCAACTTCCAGCATTGTGCTGCCTGCAAAGTCACTGCTAGAGAATAATTTCTGGATGCTCCCAGTTGCACTTCTGAGAAGCAGGATTCAGGACACTTTCTCCAATGTCTTTTCACCATTTCTGGTCATTGAAGAAAATAGTTTCTATGAGATTCAGTTATCCATTCAACAAACTTTTTGTATGTATTTACTCTATTAAAGACACTGTTTTTGTATAGTGGGAGATATGAAAATTAATAAGACAATGCTCTTCTCTAGAGAATTTTACAGTTTCAGGAGGTAAGATCAGTAAACCAAGAATGTTGTGACAATGCCCTTTGTCAAAAGTACATCAGGAACACATCTGTAGTGTTTTATTATTCATTGCAGGGAAAGAGAACACACATGGTGAAGAGTAGAGCACTTCAGTAAGAGGGTGTTAGGTAGGGCCCACTATTAGATCTAGGGATGTGACTTTGGGGAGATTTTAAGGAAGCAGGCATTGCTCTGTTTTGGATACTGTTAAGAAATGGGAATAACTGTATAATTAGGTATTTAATAAATCTTATTGAGAAAGATGGAAGACTAGTTTGGGAATAAAGCTAGAATTGGTTAAGAAACATCAGTCACGCAGGTTAGCCAAGATAAGTAGATGTTTGGTCGTTTTTAAGGATGGACAATATTCATGTTTTTGTGGGTGTTGAGACTTGATTATGGAGTGATCTGATCTTGTTTTTGTCTTGATCCATCATAGTTACAGTGTGGCCTTGTCTGAAGTTGATGTTTTGTGAGATTGTTTATGTTCAACAGAAGACAGCAAGGTCTAGCCATAAGTGCCAGTCCAGGTCCAGGATGTCAAGAGTTAATTTTCATTTCCTCAGTTAGCATAGACAGATGCTGATAAATGCCATAAGAGAATCACAAACTGTCTGCCATGTAGTGTGCATGTAAAAAACAATGTTCAACTCATGAACGAAGACACAAATAGTTAGAAGAATGAGTGCAGAGATAGAAGAGATCAGTCCTGATTTAGGGGAAATCATACCTTCCTTTCAGGGTTCAGCTCATATGACCCTTTTCCTAAAAGTTTTCTAACCTTCATAGAAAGAATTCTTAATTTATTTTGTTTTCCCACGATTTTGTATTTATTGTTAGTAGAGCAATGGTCAGTGATAACTGACATTTACCGAGGGCATACCATTATGTTACTTACCATACAAATAACTTCACTCACTTATCTTATATTATTATCCTATGAGACAGATGCTTTTATTACCCCCATTTGCAGATGAGGAGACTGAAGCTGAAAGAGTTTCAGTAAACTGCTTACATCCACACAACTAGTAAATGATGGAAGTGAGATTTATCTGTCTCCAGCTTGCTCTCAGAGCCTGTACTTTTATCATATAACAGCTAGCTATAAAACTTTTGTCTTATGAGGCTGTAAAGTCTTTGATTGCCTGGAAAACTGTGCAAGACTGTTTCTGCCCCAGAGAATTTATAATCTCAGAAAGTGAGACTATCTATTTTCTCCTAAGATTGTGAATTTCCTGGATCAGAAAGACTGTCTTATTTAGTTTTACTCAATGCTTACCGAGCTGAATTTCTAAAAGCCTAGAGAGATGAACAATTCAGTACAATTCCTTGAATAATATACAGGAGGGAAGATAAAAGTGTATTCAGGGAATGGCAAGTTGTAGAGTTTAGCTGAAGTGTTCATGGAGAAGAGCAATGGGAAACAAATCTGGAAAAATAGCCAGGAACAAGTTTTGGAAAAGAGCATGTATGATAGTTTAAAGAGTGGGTTTTATCTAATGGGAAATAGAAATAGATAGAAAGCAGGGCTTTGAAAAGACTATGAGGAGGTAGGAATGGATTAGAGAAGAGATCAGCTAGTTATAGAGAAGTATAGTGAAATTATATTTCAAAGGTCCATGGCTTGAGGTTATAAGGACTTAATTTTAATTTGTGGTACTATTAAAAAAAAAAAAAAGAAGTGCAGGGATGTGAACAATCCCAAGAATAAGAATCAAGAAAACTTAAGGGGAAGGAAAATAACATTTTTGAATACATTCAATGTGTTAAGCATACAAAACTAATTTAATCCTTCTAATAGCTCTGCAAGGCAAATTTTCTTATCACTATTTTTAGGGTAAGGAAATTAAAGCTAAAATTTAAGTAAATTCATATATTCTTATTTGGTAAATGGTAGAAGTAAAACTGCAAATTAGATGTAGAAGAGGAGAGGAGAAAGAGACTGACACAAAAAATATGTAATCTGGGGGCTTAGCACAGTGGCTCATGCTTGTGATCCCAGTACTTTTGGAGGTTGAGGTGGGAAGATCACTTGAGCCCAGGAGTTGGAGACCAGCCTGGGCAACATGGCGAGACCCCATCTCTACAAAAAATACAAAAATTACCTGGGCCTGGTGGCACTCGCCTGTAATCCCAGCTACTCAGGAGGCTGAGGTGGGAGGATTGCTTTAGCTGGGAGGTCAAGGTTACCGTGAGCTGGCATCTCACCACTGCACTACAGCCTAGGCGAAAGAGCAAGACCCTGTCTCAAAACAACAAAAAATGTAACTTGGGACCAGGTGAAACATTAAGATACATACATGTGTCATATGGTAATTTTTATTGAAGCAGACAAGGAAGGAATGGTTGAAACAGAGAGGAAGATAATGCATTCAATTTTAGTTCATGTTGAATTTGAAGCCCTAGTAGAACATCTCAGTGAAAATGTCCAAAGGAAATTTAGAAACACAAAAGTCAAGGCAAAGAGCCAACTCTATTCTGTAAAAATGGATTTTGAAGCATTCACACCAAGGTATTATAGATGTCACAGTAATATAAGAACTGCAGAATATTTTAAACTTCACAAGGATTCTAAGAACCAAACAGTGAGAGTCTAACAGGAGCAATGAGGCAAAGATGAAGTCTTTAGATTTAAATAGCTGTAGTTTAGGTGAATAAATGGTGTGTAAGTTGTAGTAACTGTCCCATCTTTTTGTGCTTCCTTGCATCTGCATTCTTGGGGTAGTCTTCTCCCACACTCCTTCTTGGCTTTGCCAAATCACTTGCTTTGGCCAATGGGACAGTTGCAAATATGACAAAAGTGGAGACTTAAAAAGCACTTGCACATTGGAGTTTTCTTTCTTAGTTCTCTTGGAGTCCTGCAACTGCCATAAAAATCCTAAGCTAACCTCCAGGAGGATGTGAGACTATGTGAAGAGATGTCCTACTGGTCCAGCTGACTCACCAGCTAACTGAGCAAACCCAGCTAAGATCAGTAGATACTATCCCAAAGTGGTAACCTTTAGACTCATGAGCTAATTAAATAGTTGTGATGGAACAAAGCCTAACTAATAGAGGGAAGAAAAAGGGCCACTGAAGAAAACAAATGATGAAAAATTCATCAAAGTGAAAGCAAATCAAAGCATCTTTTTGAAAGCAAGGAGATAGAATGTCAATAAAGAAATTTTGAGTTAAATGCTAAAGAAAGGTCTAGGTACTGAGGAAGAGGGAAAGACCATTAGGTTTGCTGGATAATTATTTAGTGACACTAAAAGCAGTTTCATAAAGTAATGATGGGTGATAGCCTGTAGAAAAGAGAGTTATAAAGGGCAACTGCCTGCTCTGTCTGGAGCTCTTCGGTGACACGTTTAGACTGGGTTGAACCATAGGAAAAGAATTGTATGGGAGGGCTTCACATGTGGAACTTAGGTCCATTCTGATAATCAAAGCTGAGAGAAAACAAAAGCAAAAGAGGCAGTGGATCCCGGCACTTTGGGAGGCTGAGGTGGGTGAATCACTTGAGGTCAGGAGTTCGAGACCAGCCTGGCCAACATGGTGAAACCACATCTCTACTAAAAATTAGCTACAAAATTAGCCAGGCATGGTGGCACATGCTTGTAATCCCAGCTACTTGGGAGACTGAGGCAGGAGAATCACTTGAATCTGGAAGGTGGAGATGGAGCCACGGCACTCCAGCCTGAGCAACAGAACGAGACCCCATCTCAGTTAAAAAAAAAAAAAAAAAAAGAGGAAGTGGAACACAGCTGCTTCCATCTCTGGGTAGAGTCTGCAGGTTCCTAAAAAACCTACAGATGTCTGGTTGTGATTTATCAAAGGCTTGACCCTTTCTATGGCATCAGATTTGGTAGGTATTCAGTATCCCCTGGTGGGTTAGATATTTGGAGGCTGGAGCAGAGTAAGGCTAGTTTGAAGGTTCATCTTTAGCTCCATGGATTTGGCCTCCCCAAATTTATTAGAAAAATTCATCAGTTTTTGTCATGGGTGACCTCTCACATTTTGAGGTCATGTTGTGGGAAGAATGAGTTCAGTCCTAGGTCTTAAAGTAGAGGCAGCAAATATATGTGTGTATATATATATATATATATATATATATATATATATATATGTTTATATATACATTTATATATATATGTTTATATATATACGTTTATATATATATGTTTATATATATATACACACACACACACACACACACACATATATATATGTAACTCATGAAGAAGTTTGTGAAGGAAACTTCACAATACAGATACAGGCAGTAGATTATGGGGGCATCAGGACCACAACTTGGAAATACTGAGTCAGGGGTACTTGAATATTTAATTATAAACCTTGAGTCTACATTTTTAATATCTTTCCCTCCCTCTGGTATACTAGTAGTACTATTTTATAAAAGAAAAAGAATGTACTCAGATCTATCTATTCAAGAAATGTTTATTATTCTTCTTATTATTATAATTTAAGTTCTGGGATACATGTGCAGAACGTGCAGGTTTGTTTCACAGGTATACACGTGCCATGGTTGTTTGCTGCACCCATCAACCCATCACTTATCTTAGGTATTTCTCTTAATGCTATCCCTCCCCTAGTCCCCTACCCCCATACAGGCCCTGGTGTGTGATGTTCCCCTCCCTGTGTTCATGTGTTCTCATTGTTCAATTCCCACTTATGAGTGAGAACATGCAGTGTTTGGTTTTCTGCTCTTGTGTTAGTTTGCTGAGAAAGATGGTTTCCAGCTTCATCCATGTCCCTGCAAAGGACATGAACTCATCCTTTTTTATGGCTGCATAGTATTCCATGGTGTATATGTGCCACATTTTCTTTATCCAGTCTATCACTGATGGGCATTTGGGCTGGTTCCAAGTCTTTGCTATTGTGAACACTGCTGCAATAAACAAATGTGTGCATGTGTCTTTATAGTAGAATGATTTATAATCCTTTGGGGATATACCCAGTAATGGGATTGCTGGGTCAGATGGTATTTCTGGATCTAGATCCTTGAGGAATCACCACATTGTCTTCCACAATGGTTGAACTAATGTAGACTCCCACCAACAGTGTAAAAGCATTCCTATTTCTCCATATCCTCTCCAGCATCTGTTGTTTCCTGACTTTTTAATGATCGCCATTCTAACTGGTGTGAGATGGTATCTCATCGTGGTTTTGATTTGCATTTCTCTAATGACCAGTGATGATGAGCTTTTCTTCATATGTTTGTTGGTCGCATAAATGTCTTCTTTTGAGAAGTGTCTGTTCATATCCTTCACCCACTTTTTGATGGGGTTTTTTTTTCTTGTAAATTTGTTTAAGTTCCTTGTAGATTCTGGATATTAGCCCTTTGTCAGATGGGTAGATTGCAAACATTTTCTCCCATTCTCTAGGTTGCCTGTTAACTCTGAATATAGTTTCTTTTGCTGTGCAGAAGCTCTTTAGTTTAATTAGATCCCATTTGTCAATTTTGACTTTTGTTGCCATTGCTTTTGGTGTTTTAGTTATGAAGTCTTTGCCCATGCCTATGCCCTGAATGGTATTGCCTAGGTTTTCTTTTAGTCTTGGAGTCTTTGCCCATGCCTATGTCCTGAATGGTATTACGTAGGTTTTCTTCTAGGGTTTTTATGGTTTTAGGTCTTACGTTTAAGTCTTTAATGCACCTTGAGTTAATTTTTGTATAAGGTGTAAGAAGGGGTCCATTTCAGTTTTCTGCATATGGCTAGCCAGTTTTCCCAACACCATTTATTCAACAGGGAATCCTTTCCCCATTTCTTGTTTTTGTCAAGTTTGTCAAAGATCAGATGGTTGTAGATGTGTGGCATTATTTCTGAGGCCTCTGTTCTGTTCCATTGGTCTATATATCTGTTTTGGTACCAGTACCATGCTGTTTTGGTTACTGTTGCCTTGTAGTATAGTTTGAAGTCAGGTGGCATGATGCCTCCAGCTTTATTCTTTTTGCTTAGGATTGTCTTTGCTATGCAGGCTCTTTTTTTGTTCCATATGAAATTTAAAGTAGTTTTTTTCTAATTCTGAGAAGAAAGTCAATGGTAGCTTGATGTGGATAGCATTGAATCTATAAATTACTTTGGGCAGTATGGCCATTTTCACAATATTGATTCTTTCTATCCATGAGCATGGAATGTTTTTCCATTTGTTTGTGTCCTCTCTTATTTCCTTGAGCAGTGGTTTGTAGTTCTCCTTGAAGAGGTCCTTCACATCCCTTGTAAGTTTTATTCCTAGGTATTTTATTCTCTTTGTAGCAATTGTGAATGAGAGTTCACTCATGATTTGGCTCTCTGTCTGTTATTTGTGTATAGGAATGCTTGTGAATTTTGCACATTGATTTTGTATTGACACTTTGCTGAAGTTGCTTATCAGCTTAAGGAAATTTTGGGCTGAGACAATGGAGTTTTCTAAATACTCAATCATGTCATCTGCAAACAGAGACAATTTGACTTCCTCTCTTCCTATTTGAATACTCTTTATTTCTTTCTCTTGCCTGATTTCCCTGGCCAGAACTTTCAATACCATGTTGAATAGGATTGGTGAGAGAGGGCATCCTTGTCTTGTGCCAATTTTCAAAGGGAATGCTTCCAGCTTTTGCCCATTCAGTATGATATTGGCTGTGGGTTTGTCATAAATCGCTCTTATTATTTTGAGATACATCCCATCAATACCTAGTTTATTGAGATTTTTTAGCATGAAGGGGTGTTGAATTTTATTGAAGGCCTTTTCTGCGTATATTGAGATAATCATGTAGTTTTTGTCGTTGGTTCTATTTATGTGATGGATTATGTTTATTGTTTTGCATATGTTGAGTCAGCCTTGCATCCCAAGGATGAAACCGACTTGATTATGTTGGATAACTTTTTATATGTTGCTGGATTCAGTTTGCCAGTATTTTATTGAGGATTTTCGCATCGATGTTAATCAGGGATATTGGCCTGAAATTTTCTTTTTTTATTGTGTCTTTGCCAGGTTTTGGTCTCAGGATGATGCTGGCCTCATAAAATGAGTTAGGGAGCAGTACCTCTTTTTCCATTGTTTGGAATAGTTTCAGAAGGAATGGTACCAGCTTCTCTTTTTACCTCTGGTAGAATTCAGCTGTGAATCCGTCTCCTGGGTGTTTTTTGGTTGGAAGGCTGTTAATTACTGCCTCAATTTCGGAACTTGTTATTGGTCTATTTAGGGATTCAACTTCTTTCTGGTTTAGACTTGGGAGGGTGTATGTTTCCAGGAATTTATCCATTTCTTCTGGATTTTCTAGTTTATTTGTGTAAAGTTGTCTACAGTATTGTCTGAGGGCATTTTGTATTTCTGTGGGATCAGTGGTGATATCCCCTTTATCACTTTTTGTGTCTATTTGATTCTTCTCTCTTTTCTTCTTTGTTAGTCTGTCTAGCGGTCTATCTATTTTGTTAATCTTTTCAATAAACCACTTCCTGAATTCATTGATTTTTTGAAGGGTTTTTCATGTCTCTATCTCCTTCAGTTCTACTCTGATCTCAGTTATTTCTTGTCTTCTGCTAGCTTTTGAATTTGTTTGCTCTTGCTTCTCTAGTACTTTTAATTGTGATGTTAGGGTGTCGATTTTAGATCTTTCCCGCTTCCTTCTGTGGGCATTTAGTGCTATAAATTTCCCTCTAAACACTGGTTTAGCTGTGTCCCAGAGATTCTGGTACGTTATGTCTTTGTTCTCATTGGTTTCAAAGAACTTATTAATTTCTGCCTTAATTTCATTATTTCCTCAGTAGTCATTCAGGAGCAGGTTGTTCAGTTTCCATGTAGTTGTGAGGTTTTGAGTAAGTTTCTTAATCCTGAGTTCTAATTGGATTGCACTGTGGTCTGATAGACTGTTATGATTTCCATTCTTTTGCATTTGTTAAGGAATGTTTTACTTCCAATTATGTGATCACTTTTAGAATAAGTGCAATGTGGTGCTGAGAAGAATGTATATTCTATTGATTCAGGGTGGAGAGTTGTGTAGATGTTTATTAGGTCCGCTTGGTCAAGAGATGAGTTCAAGTCCTGAATAACCTTGTTAATTTTCTGTCTCATTTTGATCTGTCTAATATTAACAGTGGGTGTTAAAGTCTCCCACTATTATTGTGTGAAAGTCTAAGTCTGTTTGTAGGTCTCTAAGAACTTGCTTTATGAATCTGGGTGCTCTTATATTGGGTGCATACATATTTAGGATTGTTAGCTTTTCTTGTTGCATTGATTCCTTTACCATTATGTAATGCCCTTCTTTGTCTTATTTGATTTTTATTGGTTTAAAGTCTGTCTTATCAGAGACTAGAATTGCAACCCTGCTTTTTTTTTGCTTTCCATTTGCTTGGTAAATATTCCTCCATTCCTTTGTTTTGAGCCTATATGTGTCTTTGCACATGAGATGGATCTCCTGAATACAGCACATCTATGAGTCTTTACTCTTTATCCAATTTGCCAGTCTGTGTCTTTTAGTTGCAGCATTTAGCCCATTTACTTTTAAGGTTAATATTGCTGTGTGTGAATTTAATCCTGTCATTATGATGCTAGCTGGTTATTTTGCCCGTTAGTTGATGTAATTTCTTCACAGTGTCGATGGTCTTTACAATTTGGTATGTTTTTGCAGTGTCTGAAACCTGTTTTTCCTGTTCATATTTAGTACTTCCTTCAGGAGCTCTTGTAAGGCAGGCCTGGTGGTGACAAAATCTCTCAGCATTTGCTTGTCTGTAAAGGATTTTATTTCTCCTTTGCGTATGAAGCTTAGTTTGTCTGGATATAAAATTTTGGGTTGAAAATTATTTTCTTTAGGAATGTTGAATATTGGCCCCCACTCTATTCTGGCCTGTGGGGTTTTTGCAGAGAGATCTGCTGCTAGTCTATTGGGCTTCCCTTTGCTGGCAGGCAGGAATGTATAAGTCTGCCCAAGCTGTGCCCATAGCTAGCCCTTCCCCCAGGTGTTCTGTCCCAGGGAGATGGGAATTTTATCTATAAGCCCCTGATTGGGGCTGCTGCCTTTGTTTCAGAGATGCCCTGCCCAGAGAGGAGGAAGCTACAGAGGTTGTCTGGCTACAGCAGCTTTGCAGAGCTGTGGTGGGCTCTGCCCAGTTCGAACTTCCTGGTGGCTTTGTTTACACTGTGAGGGAAAAACCGCCTACTCAAGCCTCAGTAATGGTGGATGCCCCTTCCCTGACTAAGCTCTAGTGTCTCAGGTAGACTTCAGACTGCTGTGCTGGCAGTAAGAATTTCAAGTCAGTGGATCTTAGCTTGCTGGGCTCCGTGGGGGTGCGATTTACTGAGGTAGACCACTGGGATCCCTGGCGTTCAGCCCCCTTTCCAGGGGAGTGAACGGTTCTGTCTCGCTGGTGATCCAGGCACCACTGGGGTATGAAAAAGACTCCTACAGCTAGCTTGGTGTCTGCCCAAACGGCTGCCCAGTTTTGTGCTTGAAACCCAGGGCCCTGGTGGCATTGGCACCCAAGGGAATCTCCTCATTTGTGGGTTGCAAAGACTGTGGGAAAAGAGTCGTATCTGGGCTGGAGTGCACCGTTCCTCACGGCATAGTCCCTTACAGCTTCCCTTGGCTAGGGTAAGGAGTTCCCTGACCCCTTGAGCTTCCCGGGTGAGGTGACGCCTCATGCTTCTGCTTGCCCTCTGTGGGCTGCACCGACTGTCTAAACAGTCCCAGTGAGATGATCTGGGTACCTCAGTTGGAAATGCAGAAATCACTCACCTTCTGTGTTGATCTTGCTGGGAGCTGCAGACCGGAGCTGTTCCTATTCAGCCATCTTGCACACGACTTAATCCAAGATGCTTCAAGGAATCTTTTATACACAAGAACAACACATGATCCTCTTTGCACTTTCCTAGAAGACAGATAGGGAATGAATTAAGAAGCCCAGGTTTTCTTTTCTGGTATACAGTGGTTATACAGTATTCCTCTGTTTAGCCTTAGGCTATTATAATCCAGAGAATACAGTGACATTTTAGATAAAAACAATAAAAAAGCAACTCAATACCTTGCATTTGTGTTATGCAATAGTTTATAGCAAAACAGACAGGTACTGGTTTTGATGCTGAATCACTTTGAACTCTGTGCTATCTCTTATCAAAGTCTAACTCAGGGAAGTGGTAGTTGAGGAAAATGGAAAGACATGCTATTGATTTAGTAGGTCCTGGGAAAATGGTAGAAAACAAAATTGTTACATAGTAATTAGTGGAGACCAAAGAATCCCAATAGATAATTTTTCACTTTTGAAAATTTTGGTGCTTAAAGAAATTTCTACCATCTTTTAAAGCATGAATCTCCATTATCCAAAATTTTTAGTATTATAAAATATTTCTAGTTTATCAATTTTATCTTAAAATATATTTTATAAATACAAAATAATATATGTAACTTTCAGGTAGTTTCTAAAGCCATAATAATTAATGAACATCCATATAACCAGCTAGCCCAAGACTTAGACTATTACTAGTAATGAGCCTATGAGTTCTTCCCCTGTTTCCATTGTCAGAGTAAATCTTTTTTCCCAGAAGATGTTGATACCACCTAAATTTCTAATAGCAAATGCTGGAATCAATTCAAATGTCTATTAATGGGTGAGGAATAATTTATGGCTTATTTATTGAATAAAATATAGAAGATTAAAATAATGAACTGAGTGATGTATAATAATGGGTGCAATTTGGTAGCATAATATTGCATGAAAAAAGTTTCAAGAGACTACGTGTAACATAGTTCTATTTTTATAAAGCCCACAAATAAGGACAACCAAATAATATATTGTTTGCAAATGTATGTTAGTAAACTATAAAATATAGTAAGAGAATTATAAATGGATTGCTATTAGATTTACTTATTTCAGTATTATAGATTCTATACTTCCATAGGATATTATTAGAAGAAATTATTAGAAGTCATTTATGCCATGCAAAATAAAGGTAGCTAGTATACTGGCCGTAAGGTCAAATATAGACATTGTGATTGCACATATGTAGTTTACCTTTTTTACATAAAGTCATTTACATATGACTTTACCTTCTTTACACAATTATTTTCACTAAATTATCCCTTAATATTATGCTCTTAAATAAGAAAGACATTAAAACAGATTTTGCAGTTTCTGCTGTCATTATTCACCATGACTTTTAAGACTTCCCCCATGTCCATTCTAATGACAAGAATCCTTAATACGTAGATCATGGACTCCTAGAGGTTCCAAGGATAGGCTTGAAACAGTTCATGAATCTCTGAAAATGTCTATAAAATTTCTTTGATTTTCTTTTTCCTTTTTTTTTTTTTTTAGTGCCAGGTGTTTATTCCCCCACATGTGGGTGGTTCACATACACAGCACACACAGGCACGGGCACCGTGGGAGAGGGCAGCACTCATGGCTTCTGAGAGGAGGATCTTGGCCTTAGGGTGTAAGAAGGAAAAGGATGGTTTCTCTCCTGCCCTCACTAGGGCCTAGGGGACCCAGCAGCAAATTCCACCCCTTCCACCTCTCAGCCAAGGAGAAGACACCTTGGTGATGTCTAGTTCCAACGATTATACTAAGAGGAGAAGGGAGTGGCCTGGTCCCAACCATTACAGGGTGAAGATATAAACAGTAAAGGAAGGTACAGTTTGGATGAGGCCACAAGAGGGGGCAGATGACATCATCAGAAACATGCGCAGGGGAGGGGCAGTTACTGGGCTTCTGGGCTGCTTAGTCCCTGGCTTGGCAGGAACGGTAGGGAAGATGGATGGGGCTCATTGTTTGGCATTGATGATGTCCACGAATTCGGGCTTGAGGGAAGCATCACCCACGAGGAAGCCATCCACTTCAGGCTGGCTGGCCAGCTCTTTGCATGTTGCCCCCGTCACAGAGCCTCCATAAATGATACGGATGCTCTGAGCCACCACATCAGAGACGTTGGATTTAAGCCATTCTCAGAGCTTCTTGTGTACTTCCCGGGCCTTCTGGGGTGTTGCAGTCTTGCTGGTACCAATGGCCCACACAGGCTCACAGGCCAGCATGACCTTGCTTCAGTCCTTCATGTTATCTGCTATGACTTCTTTTTTTTTTTTTTTTTTTGAGACGGAGTCTCACTCTGTCGCCCAGGCTGGAGTGCAGTAGCGCAATCTCGGCTCACTGCAAGCTCTGCCTCCTGGGTTCACGCCATTCTCCTGCCTCAGCCTCTCCGAGTAGCTGGGACTACAGGCGCCCGCCACCACGCCTGGCTAATTTTTTTGTATTTTTAGTAGAGACGGGGTTTCACCGTGGTCTCGATCTCCTGACCTCGTGATCCGCCCGCCTCCACCTCCCAAACTGCTGGGATTACAAGCGTGAGCCACCGCGCCCGGCCGCGATGACCTCTTTCTTCTCGAAAACAAACTTCCCAGTGATGCCACTTCCCTTTCAGCTAGCTTCTCCCCAGTGCAAGCGATTACTCTGAATCCCTCTGCCAGAGCATGGGCCACTTTCTGCCCCATCAGCTTATCTGACTCCCCAAAGACATGCCTACTCTCTGAGTGCCCCAGGACCCTTGACTGGCTTCGCAGTCTTTGATCATGCCAGGGCTGATCTCCCCAGTAAAGGCCCCGTTAGTTACTTTGTAGCAGTTCTGCGCAGCCACAGCAATCTTGGGCTCTAGTTTCTGGGGCAAAGTTGATATAGGCAGGGGGGAGAGTGCAAACCACCTCAGTGTCGGCCGGCACCTTGGCCGCGTTCAGAGTGCGGATGAGCTTCCCCAGACTCTTCTTCCGTCCGTTCATCTTCCAGTTCCCCCCAACGAAGAACTTCCTGGAGGTCGCCATGGCGCTGGAGCTGAGGCGCTGAAGGTCAGTGTCAGCCTTCTGTGATTTTCTAGTTTGGGGATTATAGGTTTTATGATATTCTAAAAGATATCATGTTAAAAAAATGTAAGAACCTGTGTTGTAAGATTAGTATGGGCAAAAGCTTAAGGTTCATTTCTCTTGAAAAATTGAATTGCTTCCTCAAAGCAGATACTAAAAATTTATTACACATCATGGTTTTCTTTATTCTTAGCCACTAGGAAGCTCAGAGTCCAGCTAATGCTTATTCATAATAACCATATTTGTTTTTAAGTATGGCTTATTTCCTTGCTTCTCACACTCTCTTTTTTTGAATTCTTTTAAATTGTTATTCTATAGAACATATGTGGGGTTTTATAGGCATCTGCTATTTTAACCTACTCTAGTACATGAATAATAATGATCAGTCTTGACATGTTTTACATTTTAGAACCTTAAATTATAAAGAAAAAATTTTTTATATCTTAATCTATATACTAATTAAAAAATACATTTTTAAATTGCCTTTCTGAGCTTGGTTGGAAGACTCATTGTAAACCAAACATGATAGGCTGTTCGATAAATTGTAATTAGTGAATGTTGGCCAGAAACCTCCTCTAGCTACTTCCTTGCCTGGCTCCCATTTTGCTTCTCTGGCTCTCATGCTGGTTGGTACTGTCTCCCCTGCCTCTTACCTTGTTTATCCCATTGCTTTTCAATTCTAACTGTGCACATCTTTGCTGGAGAATTTGACACAAGCTCCCTGTGCTTTCCCCTCATTTGCGGGTTTGTACACATGTGTAGGATTCATTCTGTTTTCCTCCAAATCTGCAAAGCGAGGCAGGA
Source organism: Nomascus leucogenys (assembly GCF_006542625.1). Taxonomy (NCBI): domain Eukaryota; kingdom Metazoa; phylum Chordata; class Mammalia; order Primates; family Hylobatidae; genus Nomascus; species Nomascus leucogenys. Next base: position 102,427,596 of record NC_044383.1, on the reverse strand, counting down.
AAAGTGCCTTCAGTTGGGCCTTTCTTCACTCTACCTGAATGAGACCCAGGTGCAGTAGAGGAGAAATATGAGGTGTAGAGAAAACAATCAAGACAAAGAAAAAGAGGAGACACATTAGTTTAAAATGTGGGTAAAAAAGGCAGGTGAATTTTTAATACACATCAGAAAAGAAGATGTTTATTAAACAAATGAACCCAAAGGCAAAAATAAAAGAAATAAGCTAATGTTTAAGGAAAACAAGTGAGAATGTGTGAGAAACTATAGAGAATAAGAAGGGATTTACGAGTAGACAGATAATAGTATGCGGTAGCTGAGGGAAGACTGGATGTGGATATTGTGCTCAGTATGGAAATAAGTCAGACAAATATGGGCATGCCAGAAAGTTCATGATTCTGTGCTTATATTATTTTAATTATATTTTTAAAATCCCTGGACCTTTTGCTCCTTTACCATTGGGTCTGTAGTGTAGAAAATGAAATTCTAATCATTGTCATTGAAAGTAATTAAGCCCATTTCTTCCCTCATTCTACTTTCTTTATATCAACCAAATTATCTATTACACTTTGGTGTTGTTTATCTTTCTTAATGTAAAAAGAAAGCAATGCACAAAAATACGAACACCTGTTGTACAGGCAGTGGAACCAGGTAAGACACTTCAGGGACCTAAAATCGAATTTGTTAAAGCAACTTAATAGTAATATAAAAAGTCTTTTATATTTGCTAATGGGAAATTGGCTGTACAGGCATTTTGGTAAAACCAAAGGCTTCTGTAGAGTATTAGAGTAAGTTAATAGCTTTTCTTGGCTGATTGATTCAGAAAGTCTACAAAGAAAGCACTGATACATTTGGGTGTGCCTGACATTCTCCATTAGGACAAACCTGAAATATGTGTTATTTGCTGACTTAATATTCAAAGAAATACTATGTTAATAATACTAAAAATAACTTTTTTTCTCTTGGCATGCTCACATGTAGGATATGAAATTGCTTTTTGAGGAGTTGAATACATAATTGAACTTGGATTAGGGAAGGTTCATATGTTTCTGCACAGCTCCAATGTTGACATAGGACAGTGCTCATTTAATTCGCTCAACATATCTGTACATTTAATTTACAGTTAAGTACATTGATATCTATGTTGTAACGTTATTTTACTTATTTAATGAATAAAGTATTATTTTTTTCCTTTTCAAAAGAATATTACCGCCTTGTTTGACTTTGAAAGTCACTTCCCAGAAGCTAATTTTCTCAAAAGCAAGGGAAGACTATCTCTCAGGAATCTTTGCTCAACAGTTTTGGGATGATATAAAGGATTTTGTTTTACCATTTCTATTGCATCATTGTACACTGACAGGTCATTGAGCACACTTGGGTGATTCAACTTTATACAGAGAGTATTATGAGAAAAATGATCCCAAATTATTTTCAAACTGATGTTTTTTGTTATCAATGTAACATTATATTTTACCAACTTTTGTTTGCTGTAATTTTGTACCATGGTACAGAAATAGGGGTATAAATAATGAATGTTTTAGTTTGATCCAGCAGTAAGTAAGTATATTTGCTGAGGGCAACCCAGGTAATTGGCTCACTGCATTCCTGAAGCTTATCTTATCAAACAGATATCAGACACTGCTGAAAGATGGAGGTGGAGGGAACTATCCCTGTTACTCGAAGATTTGTCATAGAAAGAGGCTTTGTCTAAGCAAAGAAGGAAACTCTGTCATTTCTTCTTAAGTTGCTGATCTAGTTTAAGAAACAAAGTATATTTTCTCAAACTTATTATTAAAAAAAGTGCAGGCAGCTCTCCCACTGCTTGATCCTTTTCTGTCCAGACATTTTTCCTAGAATGGAAAACTGAAATTAAATCACTTTTAATGGAACTTAGAGGTAACGGTGATTGAGAAAGAGAGCCAGATGAAGAGAAAGAAAATAGATAGCATTACAGGATGGAGGAGAAGAAGGATAAGAATAGGGAGAAGGCAATACTTAAATTTCGATTATAAAAGGAAAGTAGCAAGTGTCAAACAATCTCTCTCTACTGTAAATAGAAACCATAGAAACAGACATTCACCTGCTCTCTATTTATTTACGGGTAGTTGTTGCAACAACTGAGTACTTGTTAGTCAGCAATATTGAAAAAAAAAGTGAGTACAGTAGTGATTAAGGAAAACGTTTAAGAATTAATTCTACTAATAAGCCAATGAGTTGATAGTTTGATTTTAAGGAATAGCTACATGAAGTGTTTGACAATTTTCCTTGCTTCTTCATTTTTTGATTTGGGCAGTGGTTATATTTAATCCAAAGTTACTAGCTGTCATGTGCTAATACTTTGCTAGTGAGTTATATTAGCAGATTATAACTTTGAAACAGAATTTTCGTTCAATGTTATTATGTAGAGAGTTTCCGAATGTGTGTTTTTGGTGGATATGTGGATGTGAGTAATGGTTGTAGTTATATTGGAAAAGAATAAGACTGTTAGAAATGTTATGATGTGGATGATCCTTAAGCATCCTGTGAGGTCAACTGAAATTGGATATTTGTGTATTGATTTCTTAGGACAATTTTTGACTTCTCTTGAGGTCACCACTATAACTTAAATTCTGATTAGTAACGAATTAAATTATTTGTCAGAACTAAGTTCTTCTTGGAAGGCCAAGCAGCAGCAAACAAAATCAGTATTCTTAACTCTTAAAAACAACGCTTGACTCTGCTTCCTCTCTGATTACTGCACACGAATCTCTACTATATAGCAAAACTCTGAAAAAGTTGCCTATACTCAGGGGCCTATTTTTTTCTTCTCTCTCTGATCTCCCACACCACAATTTTAAAATTTTTATTATAAAAAAGTTCAAACATATAAAAAGGATAGAGAATAGTACCACTAGGTACCATTACTCAACTTCAACAATTCTCAACATATGGCAATCTTATCTCATCCTTATATTAATATTTCTTCTTCCCACCCAATTTCCATCCACTATGGTGTTATTTTGAAGCAAATCCTAGGCATCATATAATTCTATCTGTAAATAATTTTGTAAGTATATCTAAAATACATGAAATACTCTTAATAAACAAACATAATTATAAAATAATCTCCCCTAAAAAATAAAATAGCCCTAATATTACCAAGTATCCAGGGTAAAACTTCTCACAGTTTTATAGTTTGTTTTTTATGGTTTATTTGAATCCAAATTTTTGTGGGTATGTCTTGTGGTTGCTTGTGAGACCACATAAAGTCCATTTTTTATAATTGATTTGTCTCTTTTAATCTTGTTTAATATGGATCTTCTCTCTGCGTTAATTTCCTTGCAATTTACTTCCTTTGCCTGTGGAATTTCCCACAATCTGAATTTTGCTGACTCATTCTCTCTTGAACACACTGCAGTTAGACTATTCTTCTTACTACTCTGGGAAGGTGCTCTTATCAAAAGTCACCAAAGAAATTCCACATTGTAATACTTGTTGGTCAGCTCTTAGTCCTCATTTTAGTTATCTACATTATTTTTGATACATAATAATTATACATATTTATGGTGTACATGTGATATTTTGATTCATGCATACAATATATAATGATCAAGTCAGGGTAATTGGGATATCCGTCACCTCAAATACTGATCAATTCTCTGTGTTGGGAGCATTCCAAATTCTCTCTTCTAGGTATTTTGAAATATGCAATTACTGTTAAGTATAGACATCACGCTGTACTATTAAATATTATAACTTATTCCTTCTGTCTAACTGTATGTTTTTACCCAGTAAACAACCTCTGTTCATCCCCTTCCCCGCTACTCTTCCCAGTCTCTGGTAACCACTGCCAACATTATTTAACACTTGATAACTCATCGTCTTTAATAAACTTTCTTTAATTGATCTCCAGTACAGCCGATCTCCAGGTTTCCTTCTATACCACTGGCTGAGACATTTTTTGCTGATTCTTTCTCTTTTACTACAAAATGTCAGAGTGCCCCAGAGCTCTAACTCTGGTTCTCCCCTCTCTCTGTCCTCAATTTCTTGGTCATCTCATTCAATTTGAGACATGTATACTCAATGATCTACTTGACATTGCCATATGCAAATGGAAGTTTTCAAATTCCAGACATTTCCAATAGCTCTCAAACCGAGCTCCTGCATTCATCCCATGATCAGGCCCCACAAAGTTTCCCCCAGCTCTGTCAACAGCAAATATCCTCCATTTGCCCAAGCCAAATACCTTGGAATCATTCTGATTTCCATTTTCTTTTCATACCTCATTTCCAGACACATTGCTTTGCCTCTTCCTTCAGCAGTATCCACAAATGAACCATCTCTCACCAGCTCCTGTCCCCATCTGGTCCAACCCACCTTGAACTTTCAATCTGGCTTAGAGTGATAGTTTCCTAACTGGCCTCTGTGATGTAACCCTTACCTTAAATACCATCTATGCTCAACCCAGCAGGCAGAGTGACCCCATTAAAATGCCAAAAAATTAAAATTACGTCTCTATTCAAAATCCTCCAGCGGTTTTCTATCTGACTTAAAGTTGACTTCTGAGTCTCCTTGCAGGGACTTTCAAGGCCCTAATTATCTCTCATTTACACCATCACTTCTCTGACTTAATTCCTCATTTCTTTTTCCTTGGCTTCTTCCACTTCTGCCACAGGACTTTTATGGGGCAGAAAACTAGACATCTAGTTGAAAAATGATTTTATAAAATTTGTTTAGAGCCTAGATTTTAAACTTTATTGTTCAATAAATTTGTACAAAATAAAGAGAAAAATAACTGGCTCAATTAGAATTTAAAAGCTGAAGAACTGGTCTCATAGATGTAATACCTTGCTCTATCCTGAACCACTGATCTATGGGCTTAGGCCAAATTATCCCTAAGTAATTTATTTTTATATTAAAGGGAAAGTGTCTTTTTTGGTCCATGGATATGTACATTTATCCTGAGGATATTGGTGAACATAGCCAGTTTCAAAGTCTATTGATATTGTGGGAATGACTATTATTCTTACTTAGATATTTTAATTGAAATGTAACCTTTTAATTAGCTTGTGCTGATGTTTCATCTCTGCCTGGCAGTTCAAATTGATCTTATTAATAACTGGCTGCCTGTGTTCCATCATACAGTCTGGAGAACAGTCTTTCTTGCTCAAGGATGCTGAGTGCAAGAAGGGACAATCTGAGAGGTGAAAATAGTCTCTAGTATTTCTAAAAATGACAACAAAAGGCTATATTATTAATGAACAGATTTCTAGATTTCAGTCCTAGGCATTTCACAACCCTTGATTGCATTTGCTTTTCTCTTATTTCCATAATTTAAAATTTTTATTTTTATTTTTTGCTTGTCACAGGCATGAATTCCATTATTTATGTCTGCAAAGAAGAATTTTTTCAATGAATTGAATGAAATATATACACACCCCCAAAAAGCTGTAAACAATGGAAAAACAATGTGAATCAATTCTGTGGTTCTATTACATAAAATTACTCTCTGCATCTCAAAGATGTTTCTCCCTCCCTCAAGAAATTAAACATGACCATGAAATATAAATGAATATGTGTTTGCAGTAATGCTACTTGACATTTTAGTTGTAATTAACAGAAATTCCAATATTAACCAACATTAATTAACAATGTAAAGTGTTTAAACATGGATCGTAAGAACAATGCTGAGTGGATTATGCACATTCATCAATACACCACATGTTTATTAAAGATTTCTCTTCAAATTCTGTATTATTAAGCAAACCTATTAAACCTGCCATGTGAATCCTGATTTTTTTTTCTATACTTACTCTGTAATGATCACTCCTTCCTCAGGATATCGTGGTGTTGGGGATAGGCTGCATGTTTGCCCGTTTTTCTCTTAAATGTCAATCTTTTCTCATTTACATGTAAGAGAACATTGTAAGAAAAGCATCTCTTTTTTCTCATGTGTTGCGGATGTTTTTCAGTTTTAGCTTGCCTTTTGACTTTTATTATGTTTTTTTTGCTACACAAAATTTTAAAAATATTTCTATAATATTGTCTATTAGTCTTTCACTTTATGATTTTTACCTGTGTTGATTTTCTTAGAAAAAATTTATTGTCCTCCATGTGCTCCATATGTGGATGAATCTGAGAAATGATACACAGTTCCTGACCCTGTAGGCCTTAAAATACAATGAGGGATTCATTTTATTAGGAAGGAACCTTATGTTGGAAATTTTTCTACAGCTTCCTCTTGTGTATATTTTGGATATGAATTTAGTTATAATGTCAGAATTATGGTGACGGTCTGTTAGAATGAAGTAATGAGAAATAATTGCTAAGTCTGGGAAAATCTTTTAGGAATTTAAAAATATCTGAGAGTTTGGGACGGTTTTCATGTGAATGATCATATTGTTTCTCAAAATAAATTTTATTCCTAATCTGTTGTTTCGTATTTCATAGATAAATTGGTTAAAGATAACCAAGTCATGGTGTATTTTTATAACACTTTCATCTTTTAAGAAACAAATTGAAAGAAACCTAACCGAATCTATTTCTAGCTGATCTTGATGTAATTTTGACATCAGACTTGGAGGTCACATGGCTTTGTGGGAGTCCATGGACTCTAATTCTGATTGGCTTAGACGTACACAGATCCATTGAGTTGATTTCTTACTCCAAATTGGGGTGATGTGGAGTTTGGAACATAAATTAAAAGTATTGTTGTGAATGTGTACTCATTTCTCTGCCATCCAAATTGTTCAATATCCACTTTAAATCCAACTTCCTGCATTACATCTCTTCTCAACCATTAGAGCTAAGTGTGATTTTCCTCCTCTCTGAAATTCACTGAAGTATTTTTGGCACAAAGTAATATGTTGTGTTATAATGACATTTTTGAATGTTACTAAAATATATTTTTCAGGTGATATATGTATAACAAATTTATTATACAAAAGTAAAATATCTTAGTTTTCACGTGCATATGTTTTCTGCACGAAAGTAATCAGTGTACATATTCCACTTTTTTTCTTCTATGCATTTTAAGGTGCTACCCAGTCTTCAGCTTAATTTTTCTAATTTTCATATTTCTGTCAGTGAATTAATCATAATTTAACCCTCATCTTAACAGTTAGCATTTAGACTTTCTTACACTTTTTATTTTTCTAATGTTTTGAATAGCATAGCAACAAATTTCTTTCCATATAAAGATTTTTCCATGTTTTGCACGATTATTTTAAGGATAGAGTCCAAGAATCTGAATTACTGAGCCGAACAATGAATGATTTAAGGCTCTTACTGCTTATTGCCAAATATGTTTGTAAAGGATCCTACTGACTGCACAGCTTAAGGGCTTAGTCCCACAAGAGTGTCCCCTACTGCAGATACCAGCTACAATACCCAGGTTGTGACCTATGCTTCTGACCAACTAGCTATAAATTGGGTGCTTCCCATGACCCACTCTTGGGGTTTGATTAGTTTGCTCGAGTGGCTCACAGAACTCAGGGAAACACGTTTACCAATGTATTCCAAAGGATATTGTAAAGGATACAGATGAACAGCCTGATGAAAGAGATTCACAGGGTGAGGTATGGGGAAAGCAATGAAGGGTTTCCACACCCTCCCCAAATGCACTACCCTCCAGACACATCCACATGTTCAGGGCTTTTTTTATGGAGGGTTTATCACGTGGGTATGATCAATTATTAGATCTCCAGCTCTTCCTTCCTCATGGCTTTTTCTTTCTGGTGACCAGCCCCGATTCAGAAGCCCACCATGCGTTACCCCATTAGAACAAAAGATGCTCCTATCACCCAGGAAATTCCAAAGGATTAGGAGCTTTGTGTCAGGAGTTGGGGTCAAAGACCAAATATTAAAACAAAATATACACCTAGCGCTCCTATCACTCAGAAAATGATGAGTTTTAGGAGCTCTCTGCCAGGAACTGGGCCAGAGACCAAAGATGTATTTCTTATTACGTCACAATATCACAGTTTCCAAGGCAGGGACTATGCAACATAATATGAGAAGATTGTCTGCTAAGGTACAAAGACATTCAAGCCACAAGTTACTTGAATACAAATTAATGGTACAGATATTGTGAGTGAACAGAATCCATAAACAGCACCACTTGGGAAATGATTTGGGCTGAGTTCTCGAATTCCCCAAAGTAAGTTGGCAAAACCATGAGTGGTCAGGCACACTGGACCAAGGGAAATAGCATTTTATGGGACACCTGAGGGATCATCCTCTCTCCCTTACCCCTGTCCCTGACTAAGGATCAAAAAGAAATTGAGAGGGTCTGAACTGTGGAGTGGCTGGCTCATTATAATCTCAAACTCTGTTCTACTATGAGGCCAGGAAAACACCTGTTTCAGATACCAACTCTATACCACACAAATATGGATTATACCTTCTTCCAAGGGGTCTGTGGTTCATAAATAAAAACTGATCATTGTAGGCCATGACGAAATTCAATTTCAAAGAGTAAGAATTTATACAGTACTTTCTGAGATGGCTAGAAAATAAATAGGATCTGGAATTAATAAAGTTAAACTAAAACAAACAAAAATACAAAATAATTGGAAAAAAATTTTCCTTAAAAATCAGATTAAAAAAGGAATTAAGGGCACAATATCAGAGTATTTTGATTTTTAGATAGATGATGATGAATGAAAGAACCTTCAGATGGAAAAGGGGTGACTGATAAATCTGGATTTGCATTCTAGCCCTCTGGCTTGCTACTTTGACCTCAGAAAAGGCTTAAAACATCTCAGTTTCCTTGTGTAGGAAGTGATTGTAAGAGTGCTTCCCTTATAGGGTTGTTTTGTAGAATAGATGAATAATTAATGTAAATAATTTGCACAGTGCCTGGCCCTTACTTTATGCAATAAAACAATACTGAATTAAATTGATGATTTAGGAAGCTTTTATTCTGAAGAGCAAAGAGAGAATAAAAAAATGAAAATGGGCTGGGCGCGGTGGCTCACGCCTGTAATCCCAGCACTTTGGGAGGCAGAGGTGGGCAGATCACGAGGTCAGGAGATCAAGACCATCCTGGCGAACACGGTGAAACCCCGTCTCTACTAAAAATACAAAAAATTAGCCTGGCGTGGTGGTGGGCGCCTGTAGTCCCAGCTACTTAGGAGGCTGAGGCAGGAGAATGGTATGAACCCAGGAGGCGGAGCTTGCAGTGAGCCGAGATTGCGCCACGGCACTCCAGCCTGGGCGACTGAGCGAGACTCCGTCTCAAAAAAAAAAAAAAAAAGAAAGTGAATTTGGTATGACTCACTACTACACAAGCAGTACCTAAATAGGTGCTCAATAAATGTGTATAAAATAAATAAGAGAATATTGAACTTAAACGTTAAGGCTGTAGTATCTCTCATAGCACTTAATCCATTGCATCATCATTAGCTGAGCATGATTTTAGGCCCTGGGGTTACAGCAGTGTACAAAACAGACAAAAATCCCTATTCTCAAGTTGTTTAATTCTAGTGGGGAGGCAGACAATAAACAAAACAAAGAAGTAAGTTATAGACTATGTTAGAAGATGAGAAGCATTTTTGAGAAAATTAGAAGGAGAAATAAGCAGTGTGAGATGAGTGGTGTCACTATTTTAAATGGGATAGTTAGGGAAGATCTCACAGAGGTGGTGAATTGAAGGATCTAGTGAAGAGCGTTCCAGGCAGAGGAAAGAGAAGGTGCAAAGTCCCTGAGGAAGGAGCTTGCTAACTGTGCCCAGAAACGTGGAGGAGCTTGGTGTGGCTGGAGCAGAGTGAGCAAAACAGAGTGGCAGGTCCCACATCTCAACTGTCTGCTCAGTGAGGGCAGGAACTGGAAGTTTCCTCTTTCCTTCCAATGACAGCATAAGGCTAAGCATTGTAGGATTTATGACATAAATGTTCTCTGCCTAAATATATTGATAAGTGAATTACTGAATGCTATGAGTTGAAGTATGTCCCCCCAAAGTCTTTATGTGGAAGTCCCCAACCGCCTTTACCCTCAGAATGTGACCTGATTTGGAATAGAGACATTGCAGATCTAGTTAGTTAGGAGGAGACCATACGGGCATAGGATGGAGCCCTAATATGTACTTATATAAAGGGGAAATTTGGAGACTCAGACATACACAAAGGAAGAATGCCATGTGAATGTGAGGCAGAGACTGGAGTGATGCATCTACAAATTAAGGGATGCCAAAGACTGCCAACAAAACACCAGAAGCTAGGAGAGAGCCGTGGAACATATTTTCCCTCACTGACCGCAGAAGGAGCTAACATGCTGACATGTTGGCCTCAGACTTGTAACCTTGAGAGCTGTAGGAAGAAGATACGTTCCTGCTAAGCTAACCCATTTGTGGTTTTTGTTACAGCAGTGCTAACTAACTACCACATTGAATGAATGTTTTCTTTTGATGGAGTCCACACCTTATGATAAGAAAAAAAAATCCAGTTTTTAAATAATCAAAAGACTGAAATTTTATTAGATAAAAATGCAATTAGTCAAGGAACATATGTAGAAAATTTAAATTTGTTAGTATAGGAAATTTAAAAAAATAAATCATGATTTCCTGTCAGAAAAAATAATGATGGTACTGAGTAGTGACAAGGGTTTTGTGACAATATAACCAGTTAACATCAAAACTGTGTTAAATTGTAGAAAACCCAGTTGGTGTCTGCTGGTGAATTGCTTGGTGTATGGGGAAAACCTCCTACACATCTGGTATCAGAAGTGGTGTATTTTATTGAGTGTTGACTGTGCAGTAAAAGGAGTCAGATTCTACCTACCATATAGGCACTTATTATGAGCATTTTAATGACTCAGTTTTCTTTTCCTGTAGATACTGGATAGCTTCTCCACTGAACCCTGACTTTGTCTCTGAACAGTTCCTCACTTCCCTTTGGCTAGCATCTCTAACTGTCCTGTCCACTCCTATAAATCAGCTTTTTTTTTTTAACTCAAAGCTCATGTTTCATTTTGCATTTTTCTTTTAATGTCTTTTATCATAATTTTTCTAGTCATATTATTTTTTCTTCTTTAAGCCCTTTTATAATTTTTGTTTATTGAATCTGTTGTAGACCTATAGGACTGGATTACAAATGTTCTGCTTTCCCTTTTACTTTCAAATAGTTCTTACTTTATGCTATTTTTATTTATCCTATTTTGCACATATTAACATATTTGTGAATTATGAATTATCAATTATAATGACCTTTTATAATCTGATGCTTTTAGAAAAACTCCAAACTCCAATTTTTCTAAATTTACATTGTTGTGCCTAGTTTTTAAAAAGTTAAATCGATAAAAATTTATCTGACACTGTACTTTGATAATTTCTGTATCTTTTCACCTTTGGTGACTTGATAAGAAATATACACTCAGATTCGATTTTTTAAACCAATCTTAAATTCTATGACTTGATGGGAGCATTTAGGCCACTTATATTCACTATTATAAGTATTTTCATCTGTCAACCTATTTGACAGTTTAAAAAATTATGCTGTCTTGTCTCTTTTCTGTTAAGGCTGTTTATTTGTGACTGTCTTTTTGTTTTGTTCTAGTAGTATGATGGGAAGAAGTTATTTCATGTTAAAGAATAGCAGTTTGAACATTGTTGGATGATTTAAATATGCTCTCTCATTAGCCCTCAAAATCACTTTGTGAAGTAATTAGTAACAATTACTTTCAACTCATCTAACAGTTTTCCAACACATCTAACACACCTTTCCTAATGCATTGAACAGTTTAGGATGGCCCACAGGCAACTCTTTAAGACCTGATCCTATTCCTGGGAGAACATGACAAGTTATACATAAAGCAATAGCCAATACTTCAGAGATTTATTATAAATTCCTTATCATCTCTTCCCTACTTTATACCTTATTCCATGCCCAATTTTGACACATATTTCTCCACTCTTCAGTTTGCCCCGTTTTGGTATTCAGCTGATAATTTCTTCAGGTGCTGGTTACTGGCATCATTCACTGATGCTACATTTCCTTCCTTCTGGTAAATTCTTTGTAGAATTAATAAGTCACCTTTTGGCTTCTCAAAGCCTTTCCTTGTGGACAAAGCAACCAGCTTTCTCTAACTTGGATCCCAAAGAATTTGGCTCCTTGAAAGACATCTTATCCACATCCCTGACATTTTATCATCAGTTAAAAAAACCCAAAACCTAATGGTGGGTGGGTGGGTGGGTGTGTTACACGTGTCTTTCCTTCCTTCCTTCCTTCCTCCTTTCCTTCCTTCCTTCCTTCCTCCTTTCCCTCCTTCCTTCCTTCCTCCTTTCCTTCCTTCCTTCCTCCCTCCCACCCTCCCCCTCCCTCCTCCCTTCCTTCCTTCCTTCCTTCCTTCCTTCCTTCCTTCCTTCCTTTCTTCCTTCCTCCCTCCCACCCTCCCCTCCCTCCCTCCCTTCCTTCCTTCCTTCCTTCCTTCCTTCCTTCCTTCCTTCCTTCCTTCCTTCCTTCGTTCTTTCCTTCCTTCCTGGTTTAACTTATGTTTTTCTATTATGAATCATACTTTTGGTGTCACGTCTAGGAACTCTTTGCCTAGCCGGAGATCCTGAAGGGTTTTGCCTTGCTGTTTACATTAGTACAATTCGATTAGAGAATTATTTGCTGCACACTTCTCAACTGAAATCAGAAGTCTTGATTCTAAAGTTCAAAACTATGTAAATGAATAAATGGATGACAGACTTAGCCATAGTCTATACAGCTAGAGTCTTTCCTTTTAAAAAATATTTTTATGGCTTTTAGCATTATAGAAACACAAAGTTCCTCTTCTGTGGGTACCGTCATGAAGGAGGAAGGAGCATGGAAAGATAAGTCCCCTGTTCTCTGTGCTTTATTGAGTTATTGGTAGATTACTCTAGAGTTATTGGTAGATTACTTTTATAGAGTTATTGGTAGAATCCAATTGAAATGTCAAGGAGATATTAAGGTGCTGAATTTTTTTCCATTCAATTCTACTTTACTCTTTGCAATAACCCTGTGAAGAATGTACTATTATTACCCCCTTTTTAACAGATGAGGAAACGGAAACTGAGGCCAGAGGCCATGCAACATATGGAATATACTCCTTTACAGTGAGTAAATGGCAAACTTTGGATTCAACATAAACAGATAATAATAGCTTGTTTTCCTAACAGTATTTATCATTCTGTATTATGGAACCAATGACAGATAACTCATATTATTAACAGAGGATTATAACACACAAATATTAGTAATAGGAAGGACATTGGTAAGAAATAGGCTATAACAAATAAAGATATAACCACATATGTTGGGTGCTTTTAGGTCTTCTAATAAGTCTAGTTTTGTAAAAGGTCAAAATGACAAGAGTGTGGTTTCAAGCTTTATCATATCTAGAAAAGAGTTGTTTAATTTGAAAACATATTTATGGTCTAGGTATAAGTTCATGATGATTTCACCATCAGTGGCAGGAATTTCCTTTTACTGCTGAAATTCAATAGAATATTTCATAGTCAAATACAGAGTAGATTCCATGTATTGATTTTAAGATAAAGTTTTAGTCATTTTTTGAATAAAGTGAAAGCAAATGATACATTTTTGTTTACTTTTCAATCTGAATATATCTTTTCCAAAAACCTCAGCTAATTGGGAGCATAACTTTTCCTAACAAATATTGCCAATTAGATATTTACTTTCTTGATTCCAGAATTAGAGCTTCATCCAGCTGGTCCTCTGCAATGTGTGGCTATGTCTACACCTTTCTAAACAAAGAAGCAATGGCAGTCTGTGTTATCTCTTTTGACAGATCTTCTGGGGCCTCACTAATTCTAATTTCTTCCTTTCATGGGGCCTGCAATTCTTTCTATTCTTTGCTTTAAAGCCTTCTTTCCAGAGCTCATTTTTTTAAAAAGGTAAGTATCTTATCAGGAAAGCAGATATTCTCCCCAAGCAACTCACGTCATTTCCATACCCTCCTTGATGGTAAGGAAGCAGGAGCCAGGAAAGTTATTATATTCACATGGGTCAGTCTAATGTGTGTGTGTGTGTGTGTGTGGTGTGTGGTTCTCAGGATTCTATAGCAGCAGACACAAACTTTTTGAAAAGATTTCTGTGATCAAACTTTTCAGTGGAATATTTTTGTTTCAAAAGCCAACCTAGTTACTTTCAAGTGTAACTAAGAAAATGTTAGGGCTATAAAATTAAATGTAGCTTTGAAAAATTATTCTTTCTTTTTTTTTTTTTTTTTTTGAGACAGAGTCTCACTCTGTCGCTCAGGCTGGAGTGCAGTGGTGCAATCTCGGCTCACTGCAAGCTCCGCCTCCTGGGTTCATGCCATTCTCCTGCCTCAGCCTCTCCGAGCAGCTGGGACTACAGGTGTCCGCCACCACGCCCGGCTAATTTTTTGTATTTTTAGTAGAGACGGGGTTTCACCGTGGTCTCGATCTCCTGACCTCGTGATCCGCCCGCCTTGGCCTCCCAAAGTGCTGGGATTACAAGCGTGAGCCACCGCGCCCCGCTGGAAAATTATTCTTAAGTACAGTCTACACACAGTAAAATAACAGATTTTAAGCTTACATTTCAATGGAATTTGATAAATGTATATCAAATAACACAACAATAACGATGTAGAACATTTCTTGGTTATATAGATGAGAGGTTTCTATGTTGCCCAGGCTGGCTTCGAACGCCTAAGCCTCGCCTCCTTATGCACTAGGACAACAGGTCTGAGCCACCGCAGCTCCCAATGTAGAACATTTCTATTACCTCAGGAAATTCCATATCCCTTTCCAGATACTCTCCCTTTCCCTGCCCCTGTGATTCCATCACCACAGCTTAGTTTTCCTATGCTAGCACTTCATATAAATGCAATCATATATCTACTTTTCTGTGTCTTGCTTCTTTGGCTTGACATAATGGTTTTGAGGCTCAATCATATTGTGTGTATCATTAGTTTGCTGATTTTTGATTCTGAGTACGAGTTGACTATATTGTAATTTGTTTCTTCATTCTCCTGTTGATGAACATTTTGGCTGCTTCCCATTTTTGTCTATTACAAATAAAACTCATATTAACATTTTTGTGCAAGTCTACTTGTGGACATATGCTTTCTTTTTTCTTAAGTAAATACCCAAGAGTGGAATTGATGCATCATAGGGTCAATGTATGTTTAACTTTATAAGATATTGCCAAATATTTCTCCAAAGGCCTTGTACTATCTTGACTTTACATATGAGAGATGCTCCACATCTTTGCCAATATTTGGTATTGTTAGTCTTTTTGTTAGCTGTTCTATTTGTTATGAAATGCCATCTCACGTTGGTTTTAATTTGCATTTCCTTGATGACTAATGATGTTGAGCACATTTTCCTGTGCTTATTGGCCAACTTCATATTTCCTTTTGTGAAGTTGACTATATTGTAATTTGTTTCTTCATTCTCCCATTTAAATTCATCCCAGTTAAGTCTTCTGCCCATTTTAAAATTCAACATCTGGACATACTTGGAGTTCGTTTTTGTTGCTGCTTTTTTGCCTGAGTATGGGTTACTCTTCAGTTTCTTTGCTATGCTGCTATTTTTGTGATTGGATATAGGACACTGTTGTAGCTACTCTAGATTCTGTCACATTCTTTGAAAATTATTGTCTTTTTTGTTTTATTAGATAATTAAGTTGCCTGAATCTAACTGCAGACTTTGTCTGCATCAGTGTATATAAAACTGCTTGTAGCTCTTGTCTGTTCTTAGTTTACCATTGAGTATGATGTTAGGTGAAGGGTTTATACAGTTCTGAGGAGTAAGCTTATAATGTATTTGTGCAACTGCTTCTTCCTATAATTCTAAGCAGGAGCAAACAGTAAACTACTTTTCAGATTTCAGAAAAGTCCGTCAGTGCAGGCAGAGCCTTCCTTTTGTTTCCTGACAAATAGTTTGTTGACACTGAAAACAAAAGATGTGTTTTCTGGCACTGTTTTGAGCTTTCTTTTTGAGAACAAGCTGCTCTGTGGATGTGTTCAGTTTCTACTATTTCAAAGTCCAGTGGGTGGCATTTACATGGGCTTTAAACAATCTTTAGTTATTAACGTTGGTGTTATTATTGGTAATTATTCATGACAGTAATGCTTAGTGAGTATTTGGGTATACAGGGCTAAATTATTAAAAAGAAAGAAAGAAAGAAAGAGAAAGAAAGAAAGAAAAAAGGAAGGAAGGAAGGAAGGAAGGAAGGAAGAAAGAGAACGTGTGTGCTTGTTCTGACCTTTAGCAGACCAGGTCTCACACCTTGACTCCCTGGGGGCACCTGCTTCATTTTAATCCCCCCAAAGCAGTAAAACTAGTACATATCTGTACATCCATGTTGGTATCCGCAGCTACACACACACACACACACACACAGACATCCATCCACTCATTCACATATATGTGGGTGTGTCTGTGTCATGTATGGATTAAGATTAGACAGTATAGTTTTTAAAATTATTTTTTATTGGTACATAAAAGATGTACATATTCTCTGGGTACATGTGATAATTTGATACATTAATATAATCTGAAATGGAATTGGAATATCCATTACCTTAAATATTTCTCTTTTCTTCATGCTAGGAGCATTCAAATTATTCTCTTCTAGCTATTTTGAAAGGAACAATAGATTAATGTTAACTATAGTCAATCTACTATAGAGATTGTGCTTTGCTGTACTTTGGCCTCCTTTAGACACAGCTGGAGCTAGAGCAGCTGAGACATAGGGCACCAAGTCCAGAAGCTGCACAGAGCAGCAGGACCCTGTACCCAGCCCATGAGACCATTTTTCTCTTTTAGGCCTCTGGGCCTGTGAAGAGAGGGGCTGCCATGAGGATCTCTGGCATGCCTTGGAGACATTTTCTTCATTGTCTTGGCTATTAACATTTGGCCCCTGGTTACTTGAGCAAATTTCTGCAGCTGGGTTGAATTCCTCCACAGAAAATGGGCTTTTCTTTTCTACCACATGATCAGGCTGCAAATTTTCCAAACTTTTATGCTCTGCTTCCCTGATAAATAAAAGTTCCAGTTTCAGATAATCTCTTGGTGAATGCATATGACTGACTGCTTTCAGAATCAGCCAGGTCAAATCTTGGATGCTTTACTGCTTAGAAATCTCTTCTGCTAGATACCCTAAATCATCTCTGTCAAGTTCACAATTCCACCAATCACTAGGGCAGGGACAAAATGCCACCAATCTCTTTGCCAAAGCATAGCATGAGTGACCTTTACTCCAGTTCCCAATAACTTCCTCATTTCCATCTGAGACCAACTTAGCCTGGAATTCATTGTCCATATTACTATCAGCATTTTGATCAAAACTGTTCAACAAGTGTCTAGGAAGTTCCAAACTTTCCTACATATTCCTGTCTTCTTCTGAGCCCTCCAAATTGTCCAACATCTGCCTGTTACCTAGTTCCAAAGTTGCTTCCACATTTTCAGTTTTTCTTTATAGCAGTGCCCCACTATACTGGTATCAATTTTCTGTATTAGTCCGTTCTCACACAGCTATAAAGATATTACCTGAGACTGGATAATTTATGAAGAAAAGAGGTTTAACTGTCTCACAGTTGTGGATGGCTGGGGAAGACTCAGGAAACTTACAATCATGGTGGAAGGGGAAGCAAGGCACATCTTACATGGTGGCAGGAGAGAGAGTTCAGGGAAACTGCCACTTTTAAACCATCAGCTCTTGTGAGAACTCACTACCATGAGAACGGCATGGGAGGAACCACCCTCACGATCCAGTCATCTCCCAGCAGGTCCCTTCCCCAACACATGGGGATTATAATTAGAGAGAGATTTGGGTGGGGACACAGAGCCAAACCATATCAATAAGTAAATGTTGAATAAAAAATGAATGATAAGTGATTTTCAAGGTGGTAGGTTGTGGTTATGGCCTTGGCACCAGCTCGTGTAAGTACAGAAGAAACACTTGGCCTTATTGACGGAGTTGGTTAGTTTCTTTCACAGGCATTTCTGAGAATTTAATAAAACAATGGATTATCTCCCCAGAAAAAAATGCATGTACTCATTAAAACACCTTTGCCTGTAGATCCTTATGAAAATTTCTTTTCACCTCTAAAGTTTGGACCAAGTCTCTTTTTTGTTTCTAGTCATGGAAGAATTCCTCTTTGCTTTCACCCTCCACATCTCCATCTCATATTTGTTTGTGAAACAATTTTTAAAGAACAAGTCACATTTTTTCCCTCATATTGCTGGTGAGCTCAGGGCTTAAAACTCCTTTTGTATTAAATATTAAATGGAGTATCTTAAAACCCTCCTTTGTAGTTTTCAAATTCACCAAAGATCTACTTCTTGCATGGAGTTAGTTTCCACATGGAATTATCTGTAAACATCAAAGGCCCATATTTCTGTTTTTTTTTTTTTTTTTTTTTTTTTTTTTTTTTTTTTCCCTGACCACTGCTGTTCATTAAGCCAATCTGCTCACAAATACCTTTTTGGTTTCTTCACTTGTGCACATACCCTTGTCTTTCATTT
The DNA here is from genome assembly GCF_006542625.1 of Nomascus leucogenys. Taxonomy (NCBI): domain Eukaryota; kingdom Metazoa; phylum Chordata; class Mammalia; order Primates; family Hylobatidae; genus Nomascus; species Nomascus leucogenys. The sequence goes on along the minus strand of NC_044383.1, from coordinate 102,409,145 downwards.
TTTTAGATTTCTGTATTTCTTTCAAATCCTTTCAAAGTATATGTTTTAAAAGAACACTTCCATCCTCCCTATAGCCTACGGTTAATTTCCTACTACACAGAGTTGATGATTAAATGATTTTTAAATTTCTGTTTCATCACTTTCTTTTTTGATTTGTTACTTAAAGTGGTCTTTTATCTCTCCCTTGATACTCTAAGGTTTTCAAAGGAAAAGTTATATACCCTTCTTTTGCTTTATCTTTTCTCCATATTGTTAGTATAAAATTAATGTTTCTAATGTATTTCAGCACATAGAAAATGATATAATTATTACCTTGTAGGTAATGAGGTTAAGATACCTTCAAGATGTTTACAATATTTTATTTGAGATAAGAGATTTAATGAAGCTCAGTGACATCATAGTGCATCACTGAGTGTTAAAATGATAAGCCCCAGGGCTGAAGCTTAGACATAAGCCTCTAGTTTTGCTGCTGTCTTTTCTGATGGTGGGTGTGTGTGCTATATCAGTCATAAAATATTTTGAATATCACCTCTAGTATAGGAAAAGGGAAGAAAGATGCTCCCTCTTTTTTACTTTTTGCAAGAGAAACTTGGATCCAGGGAATACAGAGCAGGCTGCACTTGACATTATTGACCCTTCTTGAATGGTTTACACACAATGACTACTAGCTGACTAAACTCAAATTTGGTATTTGAGTTGGGACTTGAGTTTGGTCTTTGGTCTTTGGGACTGTCATTTCCGAAATTAGTGTCCTGTATAACCATATAGTGTCCCATGTAAGAAGTATAGTACTGCCCCAAAGCTTATTCGTATAGAGAATAGGAATGAACATTTGTGGTATTTTATAAAATAAGGCATTTTCCTAGGCATCATAAGATCAATTGCATTTAATTTCTTTGGATGTGACAAAGATAGAAATTAATAATTAATGCTTTCAACTCTAACCCATCCATATTCTTCTAATTTCTGGGACAAACATTATCACAAATGTTGTACAAAATCAAAGCAGATGCATTAAAATTTACATTTTTATTTCAGGCTTGATGATAGGAAATGTCATTATATAGGCACACATTTTGTTCTTTATTTTAAAAGAGAAATCAATATTAGCTGTCTTTTCCTCTTCCCCAAATAGAGGATAGTTTTGAAACAAAAAAAGTGCCCTGAGATTGAATATTTATATGAACTTTGTTGTATTCTTTGTAAACTTCTTTTGAGGAATTGCATACTTTTGATTATCAGACTCAGGGAAATGGATTCAGACTATAACAAGATTCTTTTATAAATAGTCACCTCCCCCAGTGAAGAAAGCACAAATGAGTTCACCTTACTTCCCCTCTAAAGAAATTCCTTCAAAATTTCCCATTTATGATGACTATAAAGGTGAACAACAGCAACAAAAAAGCTTTATCAAATGACCCAAGCAAAGGATTTCTGTGTGACTGCAAGTCCTACCACTGATACTTAATTTGACATTGTCACTTTATCGCAAATTTTTTACCTGTGTACAGCCCTGATATGCTTGTATTTTAAAGGACAGAAAAGTCAATTTCATTTTTGATCTTTACATTCATATGAAAGTGTTCTCTTTGGGGGAAAAGAGAGAGGTCAGATTGAAATCTGTGATCTAAGGCCAATTAACATTAGAAACTGTGCTGCAACTGGTCCATAGCAGATAAGCCTTCTCCCGTAAACACTTTATACTGCAAGCTATGTGGCAAGCTCAAATAAAAGATTACACAAAAACACAGGCATTATCTAAAGTTCAATGTTCAGTATAAACCAGAAGACTATAAAATGTCCACATTGAAGTACAATGTATTAATGTTTCATCAACAAGTATTTATTTAACAGCTCCACAGGGCGTGTGGCCAGTGCTTCATGCCACAGATATGTGAAGTTATCAGACTCTTTCCTTATGCTGGGGAGGTCTGTAGCTTCAAGTGTACGCAAAGAATAATCTAAAAAAGAATTTAAAATGCATCACTAGCTTTTGTGTGCTACATATCAAAACAGAGGAGTAGTCACTGAATACTGTAGGAATTCTGAGCAGGCAAGTTTTAGTATTGCCAGTATAAGTAGTGATAGGAGTGTGAATTTAGCTTGAACAGAGAGCTGATACAGGGAGGATAAAGTTGAAAAAGTGGCTTGTGTCCAGATGGTGGAAGACCTGAATTTCCAGGTTAATAGGGGTTTTACTCCATAAGCAAAATACTCCTTATTTATGTGTATGTGGGGAGATGATAAATCTAGTGGTGGTGGTGTGAGCAAGAGGGAGAGTCTGAGATAAATGCATGTAAAGCTTGTAGCAACAGTGCCTGCCTCCTTTTATGTGATCAGTAAATATAAATTGTTAATGTTAAAGAGAACAGGCAGTAAAATATTTCCATAATCCAAGAGGCGATGTTGAATTAGACAAGGGTTATGGTGAGGGAAATGGAAAGGAAGGAATGAATAACAAAATAAGTGTGAGCATTATTTTTTTTCTTTGTTCTTACCATTCCATGTGAGTGGGAAAGAGTGGCAGGGCTAACTTCCTGGGAGCCAAGGGGGATATTGAGCCGAAGAAGGCTTTGTGGAAAAGAAGGGAAATGATTACCTTGACAGGAAGAACTCTCATAGAGATTTTCTTGAGAGTGTTGTGGAAACACAGGTAGATGCAGGTGAGTCATACAGAGCCATAATAGTTCAAGGGGCATGAATCAAGCCTTTCATTTAGATACCATAAATGACTAAATGTGGTCATGAGTGTGCCCTGCAAATTGAAGGTGTTTTGCCAATGTGGGTGACACCAATGCCTGCCAAGTCACATTCATGAGGACAGTAGGTGGTTTTACCCATTATAACATGTGTAACTGTGATGAAAACATGAAAGACACTGCTAACCCTGAGCTCCCACAGGAAAATCATCCTAGCTTACTTTCCCCATGACTGGTTAGGCCAAGTTGATTGACCCAGTTTCCTTTCTACATTTTCTGGAAGGATTTTTTTTTTTTTTTCCTGGAACTAGTCTTAAGAGTTTATTTTTTCAGGAGCTGTCTATAGTACTTGAAGGCTGACTGCCTTGGTCTTAAGGAGACATTATAAAAAGAAGTCATATGTTAACTTTTGTAATTCCTAGCCAGCAGTTGCTGGGCATGAGTTCTCTCTTTAAAAAGTGTAAGAGACAATTATCTTCATCTGATAAGAATTATGAGTTACCTAGGAACCTAGTTTGTACACGTCACTGAGGCACAATAAGATTTTATTAGATAAAATGAAAAATCCTTAATTGAAGTAACACATCTATTTACATGTTGATTTCCCTAAATTTTGATCAATATTTAAGATATTTATCTTATGTAAATGTTGATATTCATTTATACTGCAATTTTTTTTTTTTTTTTTTAAAGCTCACTGCCTTTTTCATAAAATAAAGCGCGTCCAGTAAATCACAGGACAGCTCTCCTTTCCCTTTTTGGATTAGTAAAATGGCCTACTGCCACCTGGTGGCAGCATGTCCTAGTCAAGAACAGCAGGCAGGACAGAAGAGTCGCTTGGGATGAAACTGTTAACACAAACAAAGAAATAAGGTCATGCTCACGTATTCACTCGTGTCCCAGCATGACCTCAAATCCAACATGCCTAAAACAAAATGGATAATATCTGCCTTCAATTAATTATCTTAAAATCTCTACTATTTATTGAGCATGAATGTGTCGAGACATAAAGCACTTTACATGCAGCATTCTTCTTAATCTTGAAACAAGGCTATAAGGAAATTATTATTATTCTCACTTACAAATGAGGAGATTGAGGCATAGAGAGGTTAAATAACTTCCTAATGAGATGCTGTCACTCTTAACTGTTATTATACTCTGCCTTCTGACATGTTGCAGGCCATATTGTCCTTTAGTCATTCAGATTTGAAATCCTGGTGTCACATCGTCTCTTCCATCTGTTTCACTGCTCATTCATAATCACTTGTTTCATATTCCTTTGGGATTTTTCCTGTATCTATCAATTCTAAGTGCCAAAGTTTCTAGTCCAGACCTTTACAACATGTAAATTTTTGTAGCATGTTCCTGATTGACCTCTTTTAATTTTTTATATTTAAATACATTTTAAAGTAATCTACAACTACATGTTATGATAAACATCCAAATTATAGAGAAGAATGCAGAGTAAAAAGTGAAACTCCTCTGTCATTACTTTCATACTCTCTCACTAATCTCCAGGAAAGTAAGCACATGGAATTCTTAGTTTGTGAATTTTTTTTTCGAGATGGAGTCTCGCTCTGTTGCCCAGGCAATGGCGCATCTTGGCTCACTGCAACCTCTGCCTCCTCGGTTCAAGCGATTCTCCTGCCTCAGCCTCCCGAGTAGCTGGGACTACAGGTGCCCACCATGCCTGGCTATTTTTGTATTTTTAGTAGAGATGGGGTTTCACCGTGTTAGCCAGGATAGTCTTGATCCCCTGACCTTGTGATCCACCCACCTCGGCCTCCCAAAGTGCTGGGATTACAGGAGTGAGTCACCATGCCCCACAAGTTTGTTGATTTTTTAAAATATAAATAAACCTATAACACTCCAAATATTTGTAATTTACCCTTTTTTATACAACAATGTCCTACAGATCTTTCTGTGTTAATGTTACAGAATTTACATACAGTAGACACTTGATAATTTACATAATTAATTTTAGACTTAAATTACATACTCTTTTCATCTAAAACAGAAATTATATTTTTTGTTTGTTTTTATTGAATTGAAGCATTTGTTTCTTCCAGGATTTCTTTTCATATCATGAGTTTAATCTTCTTCTTGGTTATTGTTAATAAAGACATCTTTCACGGCATGGTATGTCAATAAAGATTTTTTTTTAAATATCAGTAAACTGTGTGTGTATGAGTATTTGTGGTATTATATTACTGGATACTTTTTTGCATGTAAGTGCCAAACTCAAACATTTTCAGCTGCCTTGTACAAATTTCTAATTGGTTTACTATTTTTATACATCAGTAGTTGTCAAACTTTAATGTGCATTAGATTCAGTTGGGGGACTTAATAAACCCCAGATTGCTGGGCCCACCCCTAGAGTTTATGATTTGGTAGGTATGAAGTGAAACCCAAGAATTTCCATTTCTAACAAGTATTAGCCTAAAGCTGTCTCCTTGCATATTTTAAGTTCAGCTTAAAGGTTTCTCTGTGCATAGTAAACTATAACCTTACTGGATGTATGAACAGACAGTAACCTACTCTTGTGCCAATCATTGAGTTTGGCCAATCAAAGGGGGCCAACTCTTCAAACCTTGTTCAAAATAAGGCAAACATCAAGCTGTAACCAATCCGGCTGTTTCTGTCTCTCACTTCTGTTTCTTTTTGCTAGTCACTTTCCTTTTGCTGTCCATAAATCTTCCACCAAGTGGCTGCACTGGACTCTCTGAGCATACTCTGGCTTGGGAGGCTGCCTAATTCGTGAATCATTCTTTGCTCAATTAAATTCTGTTACACTTAATTTGTCTAAGGTTTTTCTTTTAACACAAGTTTTCATGTGATGCGATGCTCCTGATCTAGGGACCACACTTGGAGGATCACTGATCCATGTGACTCTCTTGTGATGCTTTATGCTCCTGGGATATCTTGATCCCTTCTCAGCACTCTCTGTTTACTGCACATAAGAACTGTAGCTTAAAGAGAGAGCTGAAAATGGCTGTGGTGGACATCCGGGCCTGGGGTGTGTACCCTTCCAGAATGGGGCCAGCAGAGGCTCTAACAGGCAGACTTGACCAGAATGTCAGTCCTGCCAATGGTTCAAACCTCAAATTATGAAACAGTTTTCATACATGCAAAGGGTGGAACAAGCTATTGTTTATCCATCAGTCTCCACAGCAGCACTTGCCCTAGAGACTGCAGTCCACAGCAATTGCATCACCTTTGAGTATGAAGGATGATGTTATAAATGCCACTACATGCAGAAAACATTTTTAAACTTGTATTCTTCACTTCCTGATCAGAGCTCAGCTAAGTAAAATTCTAGGAATTAAATGAATTGATGCATTCAGTCAAATATTATATTTATTTCATTGTCACTATGGATTCAATTCTAGTGTGATTTGCCTTGTAAAGTAATTGTATCAATTTATTATACAAAAGTCCAAAATTGTTGAAACAAAGAAGGATTAAAAAAATTTGCTATAGGGTTTTTCTACAAATATAGTAAAATTGCTTTATCTTTAACCATTCGATTTATAAAAACTGCCTGCTTATATATACATTGGACAGAGGAAACATATCATTTATAGACTTGATTAGCCAAAATACAAATGTAACATATGTACATAAAACTTACGTAATGGAGTATTTAGTTTTGAGAATGATATATAGGAGACATAATAATAATTCTGGAGAAATTAATCTGCTAGATACTTTGTAATTCTTGTAAAAGCTTACATATTTATATTTTGTTTAAACATTTTATTTTTATTTTTGCACCATCATCCCTTCATTTTTTTCAAATAAAAACATACTTAGAAGTAAATTATATATTTTCTAAATACACGCATTAAAATTTATGTACCCCAACTTTCAAATGCTGTATTGTTTCTGAACATATATGCATTACTATCACCTCTAGAAAGTTATCAAAACCATTAAATTGCCTGGATGGTTGAAGATTAGAAACATTATAGTGTATTAATAGGACAATGCCATTTTGAGTGATCTTTGGAGTGTGATACTTTATATACTAATTCAGCTTTACAACCTGAAGGTAGAAACCAATTATATGGGACAAGAACTGCTTTGATGTAGTATTTCTTATCTAAGACACTGTTAAAATGCTCAAATCTTACTAGTTTAAAATAAGAAATGAGGACCAAAATACATGGTGTTCTTTATCCTAAATTCCCTTTGCCTGGTGCAAAAATAATGGTTCATATTTTATCTGAGTGTTCCCAACCCATCCTCTTCACATTACACTTCAAGGTACTGTGGCGTGCGAAAAAGAAGTTTGGCTCAATTTCAGACTCAACCATCACCTCTCCATGCGGTCTCAAGTTAATAAACTTCCCTGGGCCTGAGTTTCTTCATCTGTAAACTAAGAGCATGTGAGAGTGCTCATAAAACATTATTTGAAAAGACTGGAGAGCAAGCATAAGTGAGTAGTGTCCATTGAAGGGTTTGTCCCAATAACTCACTGAAGAGTGTTCATGCCTTTCAGTCTGTGAGCTAGCAAAGATGGAGGGCAATGAACTAATGAAAAAGATATTTAGATGCATATGTTGTTTAAACATTTTAGCGTTGATGCATAATCAATGCACTTTGAATCAGGAAAATGCATTGAGTTGATTAAGATATTTCATCCATATGGCCTCTTCGCTTGAAATATTTCTGTGAAAAAGTATTGCCAACTCTGGAAATAGAGTTTAAAGAATGCTTGAGTACTTTATTACTAAAGTCTTTATTGAGTACTTTATTACTAAAGTACTTTATCACTAAACATGCATGTATTCATAAAAATTATGTACAGTTTTCTAACGTGTTTTCTTAAACTTTATACAAATGCTATTATAATGGTATGTATCATTCCTTTCATTCTTTAACTTACTCTCATCCTTGAACAATTTATTTTTAAAAATTTAATTTATTTTATGAGAGATGGAATCTCTCTATGTCACCCAGGCTGAAGTGCAGTGGCTATTCACAGGTGCGATCATAGTGCACTAGAGCCTTGAACTTCTGTGCTCAAGTGATCCTCCTGCCTCAGTCTCCTGAGTCGCTGTGTCTATAGGTGCATACCACCATGCCCAGTTATTATTTTAATTTCTATATAGTATTCCATTTTATATCTATAACTGTTTGTTTATCTTTTCTCCTGTGATGGACATTTAGGTAGTTTCCAAATTTTCAATGCTAGGATTCTTTAGTGGATGTTCTTGTAGTGTATCTTCTTGAGCTCATACAGCATGTAGTCTAGAAGTGAAACTGAGTAGTACACAAATATTCAGCTTTACCAGATACTGCCAAATTGCTCTTAAATTAGTTGTACCAAATCATACTACCACTAGTACTGTATAAAAGCTCAATTCACATTTTCCTCAATACCTAATAATGTGAGCATTTTAAATTGTAATGTGAAAGTATAAAATAGTATTTCATTGTGGTTTTATATATAATATTCCTAATACCAGCACATATAGAGGCCATGTTCCTGTCATTTTTATTAATTATTTGGGGTTTCTTTTTGTGTGAACTGCCCAATTATATCCAGGCATCATTATATCCTATGCCGATTTTTCTACTGTGTTGTCCTTCTCTTATCGATTATAGGTCTCAACGTAATGTGAATACTAATCCTATTTTGGGTTATATACTTTGCAAATATTTTCTCCAGGTTTTTGGCTTATATTCAAATTTTATTTCATAGTGACCTTGTTGGTGTAGAAGATTTTAACTGTGATGTAATAAATATTATCAGTCTTTTCCCTAAGATTTGTATGTGTTTTTGTTTTTGTCTTGCTAAAGAAAACTTCCCTAGTCCAATGTCCTCAGGAAGTTTTGAAGTTTGCCTTTTACAGTAGGCCTTTAAACTATGTGAAATTATTGTGTATGCTGTAGGTAGCATCAGTTTTTTTCCTGTATGGATTATTAGTGATTACAGTGTTATTTATTGAATCATCCATCCTTTCATCACTAATTTGTATATTTAGATCTCAGTTTTTTACTATGTTCAAGTATTCTATTGACTTGTTTCTGCAATAATCAAAAACATGCATTTCTGTTTTTCTGTGAATTCATTACATGGCCACTTTGGAATGTTTCCATGACTTCCATGGTTTCAGTTACATAAACAATAGTCCATGGACATCAATTTGCTCCTGATACTAACTCAATGCAGCAGTCATTAGTGTAGTCTTCCAAATGTTTCCAATTTTCTACCTTCTGGGAAATGATGGGATTGGCTCTTTCTACTCTCTTTACATTTAGACTTGACTATGAGACTTGCTGCCAGTGGGTTCATTCCTGAGTAGAACCTTTAAATAGAAGCTCTAGGAACCAGCCTGTGATTCACCACATTTTCCAATCCTGGCTCAGTAATCATGGAAGCATGGAGATAGAAACTCCCTGAGTGAGATTGACATTGAGCAGAGCTCCAGATGACCTTGAGTACCTTAATAGACCTGGAGCTGAGTGAAACCAGTTGTCTTAAACCACTGAGATTTTTGGAGTTGTTCATTACTCCAAGATGACCTGGCATATCCTTACAGATACAGTTAATGTGCTGTAATTTACAATTTGATAATTGGGGAAATGATAAACGAACACCCTGCATTTGTTAGAAGGTAATATTTATATGTTAATGTCTCTCTTTTCAATTCCTTCCCCCAACTGCCTTTCAATTGTGTCATTGTTAGGGCACTCACATTCTCTAATACCCATTACCTGTCAATCAAATTCAAGTTAAATTTTGATAGCATACATTACTTTTTTTCTCCCAGCCTGTATTTCTTCCCTCAAGCCTGCATTTCTTCTCTTGGAGTGTTTACATTTTTAAAGAAGTTACCTGAAAAGATCAATGTTTTACCTAAAATCTTTAATGATGATGATCATCTTTATGGCCCTACAGTGAGGGGTCATTTGTGAAAAGCAGGTAATTCTCAGCTTCCTATTATTAGAAAACATTGGTTTCTACTAATGTGATATACATTTGACAGTGGCTTTGATATTAATGATCCATAATTCCTTGTTGATGATGATTGCATTCATGAACTTGTGTGTTCAGTATCTGACTCTTATATTTCTGGAATGGTAAAGATAAGAGGGGAAAAGATAAGGAGTGGAGGTATTACTAAAAGGATATTTCCTGGGCAGATGTATCTTTTTCAAATAATCTCTCCACTGCTTAAATGTTCCCTTATATTAATAAATTCCTCCTAGATATGCAAAATCATCTCATCTTATGGCAGGGTTGGACAGTGGTGGAGGTGGGAAAAGAAAGGAACTAATATCCAGAGAACTATATTTTTAATCCTTCATACTTTAACATAAAGTACATGGATCCTTTGATTGGAATATTTGCCTCCTAACAGCTAGGAGGTGTTAGGGGAAGCAGTGGACGGTTGGATGGAGACGATGAGTCATTTTAGAGCCTGGGACGTGGCAGACATACATGGCAGGCAGACACTGGGGCTTTGGCTTTGATAGAGGGAAGGCTCAGGACCTCTCAGACAGAACACAGCTGTGAGAAGGGATGTGGTAATGGGCATAATCAAATTCCTGCTTTGTAGATTAAAAAAAAATAAATGTTGGTGTGGGTTACAGGCATTCTGAAAAATCATCTCAAGTGTCAGAAGCTACCATTTATACTTGTAATAGTTTCACTAAAGAATACCAAACATTTTTGATATTAGAATACTATCTTGCCAGGCTTTTTCCTCCTTAAAAAATGAATGTTAATTGGTTAATTCACATTTACATATCTCTCTTTTTAGGTGGTTCTTTGGAGCAATTGGAAGATCAGATGCAGAGAAACAACTGTTATATTCAGAAAACAAGACGGGTGCCTTTCTAATCAGAGAAAGTGAAAGCCAAAAAGGAGAATTCTCTCTTTCAGGTATGGGTATTGTTTTGTGTCATTCAATATGAGCTTGAGGGTCTGCAGTCATGAGCTTTCTGTGTGAACATGGACATGATTATTTAAAATTTGCCTTATTTCCTGTCTTTACAGTGGCACCAAAATTAATACTAAACTACTCAAGAGTAATATAAAAATTAGCCAAAAAGATACTGTCTATGGCTAGAAGTCTCTATAATCAGTTTCAAATATATATGCTCTAGATATGAAATGGAGAACTTGGATCTGCTGACATTTTCTAACTTTTGCATTATCTAGGATTCTTTTAGGGAAATGATATGGAAGAAACAAAAACTATACTGTTGTCAAAATTATCTTGCTACAATATAATTTTTTTCTTCTTCTGGCATTTCAATTCTCTTTACTGGTTAAACACAAAATGAATTGAAATGATTAATGCAAATATATGTGATTAACCCCATAATATGTAAAATTTGGTCAAATGTAGTTTTTCACTTAAGGATCAAGTACGTGTTTACACTGTCCCAGGAAAAAAGAAGCACAGGGGACCTGAAAATGTACTTAGTGGTTACAGGTACCTAAATATATGTCTTTGCTTTGAAAAAGCTGTATTTTTAGGTATATTACCAGGTTGCAGAATATCTTTTCTTTAAGACCCTACACTAAGTCATCTCTAAATATGAGGCTTTCTCTCTTCTTGCCCCGTTCTGTTCTCTGTATTGTCAAGGCCTGTCATTTGTGTTATCATCCCCCGTAAATATGTATTATTCTGTTTCTCAAATTAAATGTGAACCTTGTGGAGGGAGAGGCTTTGCTTCCCTATATTCCTGTTGCCCTGCAATAAATGCTGATTAAACATGATGCCCATTTGCCTCATTGTGTCTGCCTGACTCACTGAGCTGGAAATAAGGGCAGCCGTCATGATGCCGCATGAAAGCAGGCCATAATTCCACGTATATTGGGAACTTTGATCTGACCTGAACTCTGGCCAGGCTGTGTGTATTTGGTACACATTATCCTTCTCCACACTTGGTAGTCCCAAATATCAGGGCAGATGGGTTGGAGCTGGAGAGAATCAAGGGCAGTGGTTTTGAGGCAGGTGTTGCCGAGGATCCATACTTCAGGTCCTGACTATGCTGACACTGAGTCATGTGGTACTCCATGGATAAGAGGTTAGAGAATGCTAATCCATGGATAAGAGGTTAGAGAATGCTAGTTCTGACAGTTACTCTTGAAATGTGATTGTGTGTGATGTGTCAATTACCGTTTTTTTTGTTTGTTTGCTTTGAGACGGAGTGTCGCTCTGTCGCCAGGCTGGAGTGCAGTGGCTCACTGCAACTTCCGCCTCCCCGGTTTAAGCGATTCTCCTGCATCAGGCTCCCAAGTAGCTGGGACTACAGACACACGCCACTACGCCTGGCTAGTTTTTATATTTTTGGTTGGGACGGGGTTTCACCATGTTGGCCAGGATGGTCTCGATCTCCTGACCTCGTGATCCACCCCCCCTTGGCCTCCCAAAGTGCTGGGATTACAGGCATGAGTCACCATGTCTGGCCTGTCACTTACCTTAAATGTTGTTTATACCCAAGGTGATAATCAAAATATCTAATGACTGATATGGGATGGGCATTAGCCACTCAGAACAGATGCTCCACCAGGCTGGGACTTCACACCAGTCCACATCTGTATATCCAAGTGATATAAGTGAATATTTCATATAGCAATGGTTTTTTCTCATTATGAAAGAAACATGAAAAACTTTTCTACAAGCAAACAGCTTAAAGAAGAATAATCTAGAATAAGACTTTCTAAAGATGCATTTTAAATATCTAAATACTTTTCCCGTCAGGATTTTTAAAAATTCTTGATCTATAAGTATATTTTTTATGCACATATACATATACATATATACTTATACCCCCATACACAGAAAACAACACAATTTTTGTTTTGAAAAATTGTGTTCTGAAAATGAATTTTCAGAAGAGATTCTGCATCAAACATTAGCTTGTAAATAATGAAATACTTGTGTGTGTGTGTGTGTTTTGTAAACAAAATTCTCCAAAAAGGAATTCGAAAGAAAGAGACTTTATTCCAGTGAAGTTTGCAGACCCAGGAGATGCAGCCTTCTGTGTAAAACAAAGATACATTCCAGAGAACAAAGGGAGGGTTATGATTTCATAGAAAAATTACTACCCATGTTCCCAGTCAGTTTCATTTATGCAAATGAGGGATTCAAACTTGCTTAGTTCTGAGTGGTCAATACAGCTGAACCTTGATTGATTGTTAAAGTTGAGTCCTGATTGGTTGATACAGCTGAGTCCTGATTGGCCAAAGCAAGTAAGTTCTGAAAGTCCCGAAGTTAAAGAGGTGTGGATTTTCAGGAAACTCAGAGTATGTGCGTGACCTCTATCAGCAAATGGACCCTTGGTTCTATTTTAAATTTAGGACCAGTTAGCCACTTGGGATCCATCTTGAAGGACTGGCTCTTTCAGGTTAACTTTTGTTAATAGTGTATATATCTATAAATCTATCTCTATCTAGATAAATATACACAAATATGTGTACAGACATATGTATATACATATGTGTGTGCATGCATGTGTGCATATATGTGTATAACATGGATCCAAGCTCCATTTTTCTTTTCTTTTTTTTTTTTTCAGACAGAGTCTCACTCTGTCGAACAGGCTGGAGTGCAGTGGTGCCATGTCGGCTCACTGCAACCTCTGCTTCCTGGGTTCAAGCAATTCTCTTGCCTCAGCCTCCCCAGTAGCTGGGAATACAGGCACGTGCCACCACATCTGGCTAATTTTTGTATTTTTCGTAGGGATGGGGTTTCACCGTGTTAGCCTGGATGGTCTCAATTTCCTGACCTCGTGATCCACCCTCCCTGGCCTCACAAAGTGCTGGGATTACAGGCATGAACCACCACGCCTGGCCCACGCTCCGTATTTCTTATTTCTGTCCTGCAGTATCTTGTGAACATTTTTGCACGCCCTTTAATGTTCTCCTATTACTTTTAGAAGTTGCATGGTTATATCATCATTTATTTGACTTATTGTATATTTTGTACATTTTAATTATTTTGCTGCTATAAAATATGATACAGTGGACATCCTTACGGATAAATAGTTGAATATTTGAATACTTTCATGGTAATATATTCAGAGGAAGAAAAATCTTTTTGAAATCTTTATGCTTAGTAAGAAGAGTTATAAGATAATTCCTTGTTTAAATACATCCCTGTTTGTTTATTTGTCTTTGGCAATACGTATCAAATTAGGTGGTAGTTATTTAGTCAAAAGCTAGATCAAATGTTTTTAGATTAGCATTAAAAATATAGAAGAATGAGGCTGGGTGTGGCGGCTCATGCCTGTAAGTAATCCCAGCACTCTGGGAGGCCGAGGTGGGTGGATCACTTGGGGCCAGAAGTTCGAGATTAGCCTGGCCAACATGGCGAAACTCTGTCTCTACTAAAAATATAAAAATTAATGGGGCATGGTGGTGCACACTTGTAATCCCAGCTACTAGGGAGGCTGAGGCACGAGAATTGCTTGAACCTGGGAGGCAGAGATTGCAGTGAGCAGAGGTCACGCTGTTGTACTTCATCCTGGGTGACAGAGTGAGATACTGTCAAAAAAAAAAAAAAAAAGAAAGAATTATATTTTCATGCAGAAAACAAACTTAAAGTAGAATTACCTGAATTATATCTTTGAATAATGGCCAGGCTACAGTGACTGTTCAGAATACTCCCTAAGTAGAATATTACGGAACAAAACAGCTTTACAGGCTTAGAACAAAATTACAAGGATATTGGCTGTTATGTGCTGTGAATACTCTAGAGCTTGCTTATGGATTTAGGAAGCTCTGCAGGCCTTGCTTAGAGACCAGCATATCATTATAGATTTCTTTTCAATGAAGTCAAACAATTTAGTCTTTTAAACAAATTATCTGATTGCTATGTATTCACTGGGGGACAAAGTAAATGCATACCATTATGTTCTACTGAAAGAAAATTTTTCTTATTAGCCAGAGGGAAGGCTATACAGGAGAAAAATGGAAAGAAAAAGGGCTTTCAATATATCCACATTAAAACAAACAACCCAATTGCTGACTGTTGATTATTGCTAAGGATCTTCAGATATACCACTCATGGATTTATTTCTTAGTGCAGTTGTCTTCTTAATCAGTCTGGATTGATGGTCTTCAATTTTGCTGACTGCTGTGCTGCTAAAGGAAGGCAAAAAAATATCCCTTTTCTATCTCTTTCTTTCCCACATGAGTTTCCTTAGAAGTATTATCTTTATTCCTTAAGCAACAATGGCTTGGAGCTGTCAGAGAAGAGCTTCATGAGGGTGCATGATTTATTGATGCTGAGTGGGCTGAGAAGTAGCAGCCCAAGGTTGGGTGGGTGCTAATTGGGTTGTTGTAATCTCTGCATGGCTGTCTGCTCTTGTGAGGTCTGAGTAGATCTGAAAAGAGAGTTAGGGCCATGACACCTCTCATAACGGCAAGACACTAATTAGCTGTGAATTACAGCAGCGCTTTTGGATATTACATATTATATGTGGTAGCCAGAGAATCTGTCTTCATTAGATGCATGACAGATAGTTTTAGTGACCTTACTCTTATTTGTCATTGGTAGTGAATTGTTTTTCTGATGAAAAATACCAAATTCTAACTGCATGTCAACTGGTTTGGCTATTTCTTGACTTCAATCAATTACTTTAAAGGAAACTATTATTGTTATTACCATTAATATTAATTTGCTGGTTGGTGTTGTGTAAGCATTAGTATTATTTATTGTTTAAAGTACACTTTAAAGAAAATGCACTTTAGGGTCTAAAACTGAGCTGCAGCTGAGTTTTTCAGAGGAGATTCTGCATTGAATACTGTGATTTTACTTGAGGCAACTCTGCAGGTAAAAGCCTACAGAGTAGTAGAGCTTTCAGATTTTTCGTCATTGAAACCCGTTCAGCACCAAGCAATAATATATTGAAGATAATTGAAAAACGACTACATTGAGGCCATAAGGCAAAAGAGCTCATCAATAATATTCAGGGTGATGCATCTAGGAATTGACATTTACTTATACCTTTGTTTATTTCTTCAACGGCATTCAGTATGCCCACTGTGTGCCAGACCCTCTAGTAAGTGAAAGGCAGCCAAGACCAGCAAGGCAGAGTCCCTGAACTCAGTCTAGAGAAGAATTACAATACAGTTATTTTGTTGTGAGACAAGAGAGGGCAGGAGCCAAGTCTCTGAGGAGAGTCAGGGAAGGTATCAATTTGTGTTTTAAGGCGGCCGAAGGCGGCGGTGTGTAAATGATTATTTCTGGCAAAGACAAATGCACAGAGTTGTGAGTTTTTCTGGTGTTTTGTGGAGTGGTTGGAAGGGTGGAGGATAGTGCAGGTGTGTGGGTGCATGTGGGGAGTGGATGAAGGTGAGGAGGGATGGTAGAAAATAAGTGTGGAAAGGAAAGTTGGAGCTAGACTATTCACAACCTTGTATATAACACTGAGGAATTTGGACCTTGTTCTACAGAGCAAAGTTTTAGGCAGAAAGTAATTGGTGTAATCTGTCTGTTAGATGTTACCTTTGATATTGAGAATGGATGAGAGATTTGTAGGCAACAGTCTGGGGGGAAATGAGAGGAACACACACGGTGGAATCACTAGTTGCTGTTTGAAATTATAGGTGCAAGATGAGCAGAGTCCGTCAGCATTCTGCAGAGAGAAGCAACGGATCCCAAGTTCAGCTGGCTGCACTGTCTCTGCTCTAGCAGAGGGCATCCCCAGAAGCATAGGGCCCCTCTGTTTCTCGCTGTTTTTTATGAGCAAGTATGGGAGTCGCCCAAGGACTGGGGATAAAGACTGCTTTGGTGCTAAGCAGTCTGAGTTTAGTTATCAGTTATTTGGAAGGTTCTTTGGAAAGCCCAGCACCTGTGAGCTTCAAGTGCTGTGGGAAATGGCAGCTCCTTTTGCTCAGAAGAGGAAATCACTTGGCCTGTGGGAAGCTGAGTTCAGGTGCAGTCCCTACGGGGTGACAGTGGGACAGGCCTAGTGAACCCTTTGCTTTGCAATCCAGAAAGAGTTCCCAGTATTCTTTTCTACAGTCTCCTTTCTCCATAAATGAGAGCTTGAACCAGGACAGAGTTATGAGGAACGAAGAGAAAAGAATAGAGGTGAGAAATATCTAGAAGATAAAACCGACAGGAACTGGTGACTAATGAGAAATGGGGCAAAATAAGGGAGAATGAGATTCTAGGATGCATGTCAGATCTCTGACATGAGGGATTGGGGGATAGTGGTGGCTTTGGCTAAATGAGGTATTAAGGAGGAGATGATTTACAGAGAGATAGGAGGGAACCAAGGGAAATAATCTCAGAGGTGCTTGAGACACATATGAGTGAACATACAAGTGGCCATTCTCCTTTTTTTTTTGGTCAGGGAGACTTGTTTGTACTGATTTTGAGCAGAGTACTTTCTATGATAAAATTTCCTCACAGTGAACTTGGAGTTCCCATGGAGTATGCAGGACTTTTATAATAGTAGTTTGTGATCACTGTGAAGTCACTTCTTGAGAATATAATAGGCCTCTCTAGTGGCAAAATTTAATTGAAAAATAAGCATGTTAGAATTTTTAGAACCAAATAAATGTTTTGCTCTTCAAAGTAATTGACTACCATTCTACAAAGTATTGCACAAATGGTAGAATTGCCTTTTTAGAAAGAATACTACTTTATGTGATAATTATTTTATGTCCCTCAGCTGGGGTAATTATGTGTTCATTAAGGGCAGCTTTGATACTTGGAAGTAGGCAGAATTATCCAAAGCAACTTTCTGAATAATATGGATGATTAACTTGAATGATACTCTGGACTTGTAACTTTGTAAATATTTCTGCATGCCTTGTAATTAATTCTAAAGGCCATTCAAAAAGTAATGAGAACAGTAACAGCTTCCTTAGGAAAGTTGTGTCTCCTTTCTTGTTGACCTTGTGTGTATCCTTCATGTTGAACTTACAAATTAAAAGACTCATTTAAATTTGAGTGGCTTTTTCACTGTAGGTAAAAATATGCATCTCAAACTAGATTTTTAACTCCTTGAGTAGAAGAACATGTTTTTATTGCTTCTATTTCATGCTTCTTCTCTATCTTCATAGTTTACAGTAGAGTTTTGTAAAATTAGTAGCCACACAAACACCTTTTTACATTGTAGTCTACAAGGCACGGAGATAATCAAGGCCATTGTCATTGCCTTAAACCTTAGAAGTCTGGGCCATGTAAGATCACAAATAATCCTCCTATCTGCTGTGTTTCAGACTTATTTTAGAAAGACGATTTCACACCTTGACAGGTCAGTTTTTTCCAGGTAATAAGACTTTTGTAGAGGAAACACAATCAGAAAGACATATCACTTGTTAGTGTGACCCTCTATGTCTCTGTCAGGCACAGAGTTCAGTCCCAAACTCACTTTATACAGACCCTTTAGCTACCACGATTCTGTTGAAACTTCTGAGATCTTCAGAATCATTCTAATGTGACTCAGTCCAATCACAAAATGTTCTAAGTTTTTTTAAATTATTATTATTATACTTTAGGTTTTAGAGTACATGTGCACAATGTGCAGGTTTGTTACATATGTATCCATGTGCCATGTTGGTTTGCTGCACCCATTAACTCGTCATTTAGCGTTAGGTATATCTCCTAATGCTGTCCCTCCAATGTTCTAAGTTTCATCATCAGTCCCTTGAGCCATTCATTCATTCTTCATTTAAAATTAATGCGAACATTGTGGCCACTAGTGTTTGTCAGTAATTCTATTACCATTAACTACAGATGTAAAGACAATTGTATGTCCCAAGAAGAGACACATATTAAATGACTGGAAAAACAAAAAATATTGCTGCTTGAATTTATTATGTAATGAAACTTCTATGGATTCAGGGAGCATTTTGATATTGGTTAAAGATGTTTTGCTTTTTAAAAAGTGCACATGCTGCAAAAAGAGAATGTTATGTTAATAACTCCAGTATCTCATATAAAATGTATTAAATTTTAAACATGTTGGTGCCATCTTAGAAAATGCTTTTTAATTAAAGTCATAATTTAGTTGTGTTCAGCTTAATTGCAAATATCATTGCCTATAATTGCAAGTGACTTTTTCTGTGAGTTATGGTATGTACTGCCTTTTCTAAACATTACCAGTGATAAGTTATATTTCAAATGTTTTAAATACTCTATAAAGTTAAATTAACATTTTATTATGTGCACACATATCTGTGTTTGCATCTGTACCCACACATATACACGCAGATGCACAGGCAAAGAACCTTTTCCTCTAGGGCACTGGTTCATGAAGAAATCTTATATCTTACTGAAAATTCATAAGTAATATTTCTAGAAATATTCTTTACAAGCCTTGTTTTCTTTTTTTTTCCCTCTTTTGCTTGTCTGTGAACCCCTCATATTGACTTGTCTTAATTTTCTTTTCTTCTTTTGCTTACCTTGGTTTGTTAAAAAGATTTTTTGTATTGATATTTTGAGCAATTTGGAGGAAAACATAACAAAGAAATAATGCCTATTATTACCCTTTGGATGCTTCTTTATAATAATCAACTTCAGATATTAAATAAATAAGTAGGAAGTTGATAAGTCATGTGAGAAATTGCTGTATTTTTGTAATTCATGATATATTCTACCCCCTTGATTTTTTCATTTTATTAACAGCTGAAGTAAATTGATGCTTTATTTACATTTTGTACTTTCAGATTAAGATAGTGGCTGGAGTTAGCATCCTCCTACTTCCTATTCAACTATTCAAAACATACATAAGAGATGCAGAATCATAGTAGCTCTATAAACTAAGTCTATCAACCAATGATTTCTTAGAATCTGGGTAGATATTCTCACACCTTCAGTGTGAATGTAGGTTGAGATGTTGTTAAGTGGCTGGAATAGACTTTGACCTATGCAACAGATCAGTGCTAGCCAAGTTGAAGATAGGAGGATGCTTTCACTCATGCTCAGTGTGTGCCCCTGTTTTAGAGAGGCAAGATGTGCAGTTAGTGGAAAACCAGGCAGCTTCTCCCCTCCTAAGTGGAACGAACTCAATGATCTGGCCCTTCCCTAGGCACCACATAGCTCCCTTCATTTCTATTTACAGATTTGTTGTCTGGTGTGGGCTTTCTTCCTGGTTTGCACATGGCCACCTTCTTATTGTATCCTCACATGGCACAGACAGAGAGAGGGCTTTGGTCTCTTTTTCTTCTTATAAGGGCATTAATCCCATTATGGAGGCTCCACTCCTCATGATCTAATTTAAATTTAATCGCCTCCCAAAGGCTTCACCTCCAAGCCCCATCACATTGAGATTTAAAGCTTCAATATATAAATTTTGAGAAAGGGACACAATTGCAATTGCAGGTCATAACAATTGCAAAGTATTAAATTCTGTTTCTTATTGTCAGTGGCCATGCCAGTAAAGTAGGGGAAGATCCACTCCTTTTCTGGCAAAATCATAGGGATTGAATATTTGTTAGACATTTCTAATATGTTTAGAGACTTAATGCATTTGCAGCCCTGCTGTGTATGAGTTAACGGAAGAAAGTGTAGACTCATCCAAATGCATAGCGAGGAGGACAGGCACATGTTTTTCTAAGTACCAGGTTTCTTTTCATTCAAAGATGAGTATAATGACAAAAAAAAAAAAAAGGCGTTGTGAGATTCTGGATACCCAATAACAAAATTTCCCAACTTATCTTCTAGGACCCCAATTCTTTGATAAGCCAATAGTGTTTCACTGGAAAGAGGGTTCAGCAGTTAAGTGCACTTGAAAGTACCCCATGTTACATTGTCTCTGCCTTGACTTGACAAAGCATATTAAAGTCTCTGATAAGTCTTATGGCAAAGAAATAGAACTTTTTCAACCCCGAATATCTCAAACTACTTGGTCAGAGAACCATTAAGTTTTCTATAAAACATGTTTTGGGAAAAAGAATACTGTAAGAGATGACAATAACTTGAAGATAGAAAACTCCTACATTTGAGACATAATTCACTGAAAGGAACAGTAGATAAATTTTGAAATGATTTGATTTGAAATCTCAGAATACAAGAAAGCACAAATTCTATGAAATTAAGCATAAAAAGCAGCATGAAAAGGCAATTGATGAGAGATATCACTTAGTGATATAAAGAGCATACTTGAGATGCCCTTTGGGGAAAAAGAATAATAGATGAAAGTTTTTGAGGACAGATGATGCAGGAAGAGGAGAAATTTCTTTGAAATTTATTAGAATAATTAAATGCAAGCAATAGTTAAATACGTAGCATAAGAAAGCTTTCCTGAGTTCTTTTTTATGGGTATGTGAACATAAAAATGGACATAATAGACACTGGGGACTCAACAAAGGGGTAGGATGAGAAGGGAGTGAGAGTTTAAAAATGTATCTATTAGGTACAAAGCTTACTATCTGGGTGATGGGTTTGCTAGGAGCCCAAATTTCACCACTATGCAATATATCAATATAACAAACCTGCGTATGTACCCCTGAATCTAAAATAAAATAAATAAATAAAAGAATTGGGAACTGTTTTCTGTGATGCACTTTTGAACTACTTAGGAAATAAAATGGAGATCTGTAAATTGTTAGTCTATTACCACCATTATGCTTGAATAACTAACAAAGGTACTGGATTGTATATATTATCAATGTGGCTATGATAAATCCAATATGGATAATATTTTTGGATAGCTAGAAAGTGCCAGAACTGAGATTGACTGGTCTCTCTGCTTCTCAGGCCTAGATATCATGTAGACATAATGATCTCAAACTGAAAAAAGGGGAAGAATTTTAAAAATTGAGCAGTGGAAGGCAGAGGGAGATGAAGAGATTCTTTGCCTCCTTCTGTCTGAAGAACATTTGAGAAGACCTGGTGCCGGGTTTTGGATTGAACGGGAAATTAAAGCCCTTTGGCCCTGGTGATGAAAGTCAGTCAGAAAGAGGGCATCCAGTTCCTCTTTCTTTCCACTGGGCTTGAGAAATTAAGTCCAGTTTGTATTTCAGGTAAATAACAACTAAATAGATGTTTGAATCTTAAGGCTGCCTGATTCTTAAATCAAATAAGGTATGTAAGAAATTTATTTTTGTTATTCCAAGTGGCAAAAATGTGTTATTGAAAAAATAATGTGAAATGAAGTCCAAGTAGTGTATTGCATATACAAACAGGGACACTGTGATGTTGAGTGCTGCTCAACTCTTCCTTCCATACTCTTAATTTACATCTGTGGGCCACTGGAGGGCTTTCACTCAAACATGTGCTCCCTCTTGTGGCATGTCAGAAATAACATGCCATCATGTACACAAAACATAGAAGGTTTTTGTTAACTTTGTTTGTTTTTAGTTTTTATGACCCATTAATTCATAAAAAGAAGAATATCTGATTTTAGTTGAAAATAAATGTACAGTTTAAAAGCATTTTTAGTAATTTATGCTATAAATGAAACCACTTCCATACAGTAGCAGTTTTGCTTCATGAACGTCTAAAAATTGACCAAAGCTTAATTTTTCTTAATGGTTTAGGCATCTAGTTTTTATATGGTGATAGTTATACAAAATGTGTTCATGATATAAAAATGAATGAAATAAACACAATCCAATTTAATAAATTATTATTTCTAATTTTAAACCATGTATCTAAAATGATACATGCACATTAGCTGCTTCATAACTATTTATCAGCATCCTGTCAATCATGAAGTCATTTCTAATGCATTTTAGAAACATGCCTTGCATTATATTATTAGAAAATTTGGCACAAGAACTGCAATCTGAGAAACTATTTTGTTGTCTTAAAAGCCTATGCATTGCCGGAATTTTATTTT
Source organism: Nomascus leucogenys (assembly GCF_006542625.1). Classification (NCBI taxonomy): domain Eukaryota; kingdom Metazoa; phylum Chordata; class Mammalia; order Primates; family Hylobatidae; genus Nomascus; species Nomascus leucogenys. The sequence goes on along the minus strand of NC_044383.1, from coordinate 102,386,679 downwards.
CCTATTTGTTTCAGCAGAGCAGGGACTTTCTTTCAATCCCCTTTCTCTGCAGAGCTATCTCTTTACCACCTGCAGATGTTTGTAAAAAAGATTTTGTGAAAAGTAAAGTAAGTAGGAAGCACAAGCATAAAAGAAGGAAAAATAAGCAAAAATTATACTTTCATTTTTATGTAATTGTAGTGAACAGCACTTTCTATATATCTGTTGTGTGTATAGTCCCGAACAAAGAGATGATCCACGCCTTAAAGAACTTGTGATTCATTCACAAACCCACCAATTCATTCATCAAATATTTATTTAATGCCTACTAAGTGCCAGTAAGTATTCAGAGGGCTGGACTAAATGGCAAGCGATACAGTTCCTGTGTTGTGAAGCATATGTTCTAATTGGCAGTGAAGGGGAAATGCCAACTAAATGAAAAGAGACACTCATATAGGAAAGATATTAATTTGTTGTGTTACTCTGGTTTTTATAAGTTAAGCAAATGGTCAAAATCAAGGAAAACACTTAATTTTATGTATATAATAATAATGAGTTAGAGTAGAAATGAGGATTGCTTTCTTATGTCTTCAATTTGAAAGAAATCTGAAAGCAGAATTTCATGCTAAGATTATCTTGGTTGGAAGGATAAGGTCATCAGAGCTCCAAATGGATTCTCCCGTTAAGAGTGTTGCAGTTTATGATAATAAACTGCAGCCAAGGTGCTTGGGTTTGGGTTCTTTCTATTACTAGAACTGTGGCTTTAGGCCAGTCACTTAGCCTCTCCATGCCTCAGTTTCCTTTTCAGTAAAATGGAGATAAAAAATAGTACCTACCTCTTAGTGGTGGTGTTTGGATTAAATGAGTTAATGCATGAAAACTGCTTAGAACATAGCCTGGCACATAGCGAGCAACATCAGTATTTGCTATTGTCCTTAGCACTCAAGCCTGAGCAATAAAGAGCCTTCATAGAGCTTGTCCCATGATTGTAGCTTGGCATCCATGGCCTATGAAGAGATTGAGATGATATGATAATTGCCTGTGGGAAGGAAGGAAGAAGATATTGTGTTTGTTCTTTTCTCTCTGAAATTTGTGATGTAGCTTCAACATTTTGTTTTGTTTGTTTGGATAATTTAGTTTGCAAAAAAGTGAGAATTAGGCAAACTAATGGAGCTGCTATCAGGGGTAGAAGGGATGCCCACAGAGCAGAATCCCAGTGTCAACACACATTACTCCATGTATAATCCACCACATTTCCCTGGATGTGCCTTGTCACAATGATGAGTCTCTAGAATTTTCAGATTTCATCTAAATGTTTGTGGTTCAGTTTCTCTTTCAGAAAGTGGAGATCGTAATTTTTCTCCACCACGTTTGAATGTTATGATAACTTTATTTCTGTAAACCTTCTTGCTAGAATCTTAGAAGTAGAGAACTTGAACTGGAGAGATCACCTCATTAAAACACTGTTTTCATAACTGAAGGAATTAAAGGCTAGAGTGTTACTCATCCATGCTAACATGACTAGATGTGAGCAGATAGCTCTAAAACAGGATCTGTTGATATTTTTTGAACATTATTCAGAAGTCACAGTGCTTTCTTTGAAATGTCCTGTATTAATCACTTTTGCCCATAAATCTCAGTGGTTTAATCAAGCTATATGATGGCTGCCGGTTTGGTCATGGCTCGACTGGGCTCTGTCTAAGGTAGACAGGCCTAGGGTAATCTCCGTGTATCTTTCATTCTGGAACTCAGGCTAAAGGAGCTGCTGCTATGTGAGTCATGGGTTTCTCATGGCAGAGAGCAGAAGACTAAGAAGAAGCAAACCAAATTATTTAAAGCTTCTGTGAAGACAGCCGTTTGTCATGGTTGCCCTTACTCAATTCACCAAAGCAAGTCATTTGGCCACATCCTGAGTAAGTGGGTTGGAGAAGAATGTTGCATCTAATTGAGAGTCATGGCAAAAGCTAGGAGAGAATGAATAATTAACCCCATGTTTCACATAAATAGTCCCAGACATAAATTTGTACACATATTAATGGTATAAAAATAGCCTCAAATAACTGTTCCCCCCCACCAAAATGCAACATCACTGTATTGAAAAGTTGTCTACTATAAAATATATGTATAATATAAGCACTTAGCATTCTAATCATAATGATTTTGCTGCTTGTTGGGAGAAAATATTGATACTTTCCTCTTTATCTTTTTTCTTTATCTCAAAATCACCCCAGATTGGAAATCAGAAGCTCTGGGCATCCACTGCGTGAGCCTCAGTTTCATCATCTATAAAATAGTTGTAGCATCAGTCCTGTCTACATTATTGGTTGATGAGAATAATATCTACAGAGTGCTTCCCTTGTGCTAGACACTGTCCTGAACATTTCTACATGTTTTAGCATATTTATATGAAGTAGGTACTATTATTACCACCAATTTACAGTGGAAGAAACTGCGTCATGGAGTAGCTGTCCAAGGTCACACAGCTAGAAAGTAAAGAATCTGAGGTTTATAGCCAGGTGATCTGACTCAGAACTTATGTGGACATCCACCCCATTGTACAATAAAAAACAGTATGTGAAAATTCTTTGCAAACTCTAGTAAAGAAATATAAGATTGAGATCTCATTCATCATTCTTTTAAAAAATAAATGTAGCATTTAAATATTTAAACACATTACTAAAAATTGTAGTTGCAGTGTTTTGCCCTCACCGCTGTCTCTATCCTTGTCTTATATCCTAGTCCCTGAAAGGAAAAGTAACCACCCAAAGAGAGCTCATGAAAGAGCTGGGCTTAGTAATGCCATTTGTGTGGGGTTTTGGAAACAAGTAATTGTAGTTACTATGCATCGAACGCTCACCCTGATTTAGGTGTATTTATTATAATCTTCACCATGATCCTGCAGGGAGTGTTCTTTTTGGCTTTACAGTGAGGAAACTGAGGCTTAGAGAAGATGAATTAATGGATTTGCATGTAAGTAGCAGATCTCATTTCCAATCCAGCTCTCTGTGAGACCACACTCAGGCTCTTCCCCACCATGCTGCCTTTCAAGTACAAGGCTCAGGATGATGTCACGGTAATCGTCAGATGGTATTCCACCCACAAGGATGTGCTTATTGAAGCTTTCTTGAATTGTGATAGAAAAATGCTCTGTGAGGTCTCTAAATTAAGATCTCCAAATGAAGATCTCTAAATTATCACTGAATCGACACATCAAAACAAATTTGTTTCAAAAAGTAGATCAACTTCATTCATTGGGCTTTAGTAAGTTCACAACAGAAGTGGATACTGATCATGTGATTCAAAGTCTAATTCAGAAGCTATTGGAGTTTTTTTTTTTTTTTTTTAATCTCCCCTTAGACTTTGTGTGAATGGGAGAGGGAAACAGGTATAGGATATTTCAACTGAGATTTCAGGAAAAACAAAAACAAAAACAAAAACAAAAAACAAGAGGAATAAACATCAAAACTCATGGAACAGGCCATGTTCTTCTTGGGACTTACTTCTGTAGATTCATTATTAGTGCATCCATTTGTTTATCTACCTATCCATCAAACATGTGCTGAGAACTCTTATTGAGCCAATAGGTTGCAGAGTACAGACATCAAACTATTTGGATTTCAGTCTCAGCTCCATCACTTAATAGTTGAGTGGTCTTGAACAAACTGTTTAAGCCATCTCAGCTCCACTTTCCCATATCAGGACTGATGTGAGAATTCACTGAGATAATGTGTGTGAAGGTCTTGGCACCATGTTTGACGTACAATAAGAGCTCAATAAATATTAGTCATGATGATGATGAGAATGATAATGCTGATTTGAAAATTTCGTGCTAAGTACTAGGATAATAAAGAAGACATGGCATCTACAATCAAAGGGCTCAAAGTCCAGTAGGAGAAGTACAGGGTAAATATATAAGCAATGGTGTGGAATGAATTCAATAACAGAGGTAGATACACAATGGATGCTAAGGACAAAGTGAGCTACTCTGCTTGCTTACACCGGGCGGTTTAATAAAGGAGGAGATGCCTGAGCTGGGCCTTGAAAAATGAATTACCCTGTAATATGTAAATAGAATTATATTCTACTTTAACAGTTTGTGAAAATGCACAGAGATAGAAAACACCATAGTACATTCAGGGAGCAACAAATAAGCATTTAAACCTTGAGGATAAGATGCAGTGGAGAATTCTGTTACGGGGTGTGAACTTTAGGCAGTAGGGAAACACTTGCAGAGCTTTAAAGGGGACAGTAACAAGGTCAGATTTGCATTTTAGAAAGATGATATTGGTGACTGGAAGATGGACAGTGAGGCTGGAGACATGGAAAACAGACCATGAATTACTGAAACACTCTAGGCAGAGAAACAGCAAGGTGGTGGTAGTGCAGAGGACAGATTGATAGAGTATAATGCCCAGCCAGAGGTAAGAAGGCAGGAAGAGAGGAATCCAGCTTTCATGTCTGGGTTTCCGAATAGCAGTGCCATTCATTGAGAGAGAGGAGTCAAGATGGGGAGGACACTTGGGGAATGAGATAATGTGAATTGAAATTTTGTTTTGTATCTGTAAGACTAAGGAAAATGGAGTCATGGTATTAGATGGAGAAAAATACTATAAGAAGGTAATGCGCAACCTAGTATTTCCCTTTAAGAGGTGTCAGTTGTAGAATAGACCTTATCCAAAGCATTATCATCATCTTGTTAAATAGTAGCTCCAAGTTTACTTGCTTTTGGAGCTGTGAGCAGTGCCTTATGATAGCTGCCTAAAAGTACTTGCTGGTTGACAATAGAGGGAGATATGTAGGGATTAAGAATGTGGGCTTCAGAATCTCATTTCCTGGTTTTGAACAATAGCACTCATAGTTATTTGCTCTGTATCCTGGGACAAATTACTTGATCTCTTCATAAACTAGTTTTCTCCACTGTAAACCCCATCAGATTGTTATGAGGATTAGACAAAATATTACATAAAAAAGCACTTAGCACAGTGCTGGCTTAGGTCGGGTGCTCAATACAAATTCAATAGAATTTTTTTTTTTTTTTTTTGAGATAAAGTCTCACTCTATCGCCCAGGCTGGAGTGCAGTGGTGCAATCCTGGCTCATTGCAACCTTCCCCTCCGATGTTCAAGCAATTCTTGTGCCTCAGCCTCCCTAGTAGCTGGGATTAGAGGTGCATGTCACCATGCCTGGCTAAATTTTGTATTTTTAGTAGAGATGGGGTTTCACCATATTGGCTAGGCTGGTCTCAAACTCCTGACCTCAAGTGATCCACCCGCTTCAGCCTCCCAAAGTGCTGGGATTACAGGCATGAACCACCCCACCAAGCCTCAATAGGTTTTATTATTACTCATAAAGAATGCTATGTTTTGCACTGAAAGATGGAGCTGTTGGCCCACCTTTCATTGGAATGTGTACTTTGAGCTGTTTTTCTAGGAATAGTGATGGATAGGACTGAGTAATTCACAGTTGTTCACCCGGTTCACCCCTGAATGAGTAAGGGTCATTAGGAAGATGATTAGCCAGGCTTCAAAGTGCAGGCTGCAACTAAGGGGTGGTTTGTCTTTATGTGAAGTGTTTACTTGTATGTGACCTGACCTACATTTGCACCAAACAATGACAAATAAAAGTAAACAGAGTCTACCCTCTTTAATTGTATTAGTCAGGGTTCTCTAGAGAAACAGAACTAGTAAAGTATGTATATGTGGAAATTTATTTCCACAAAATTGTGGAGGCTGAGAGTTCCCATGATTTGCCATCTACAAGGTGGAGACCCGGGAAGCCTGGCAGTGGTGTAATTATTCAGTCAGAGGCCTCTGAAGGCCTGAGAACTGGGAGAGCCAGTGGTGTGAGTCTTAGAACTCAAAGGCTTGAGAACCAGGAGCTCTGATGTACAAGTGCAGGAAAAGATGGACGTCCAGGAGAGAGAGTGAAGTTGCCCATCCTACCTTTTTTGTTCTATTCAGGGCCTCAATGGATTGTAGGATGCTGGCCCACATTGATGAGGGAAGATCTTCTTTACTAATTCAAATGCTAATCTCTTTTGGAGACATCTTCACAGATACTCCCAGAAATAACACTTTACCAGCTATCAAGGCATTTCTTAGCTCAGTCAATTTGACACATAAAAGTAACCATCACAGTAACCTTTGTCTAATCCTTGTCTGAAATAAACAGCATGGGTCCTCATTAAATATGATGAAATTTCCAAGAAAGAGAGCTATCTGCTTGTAGAAATGAGGATTAATAATTATCAAATTACCAATAGTTTTCTTGCATATGTAGAAACAAGGTGAAAAATGAAATACAATAATCTGCTATGAAAATAAATTAGCTAATACAAAAAATACTCCTTTGTATTTCCAAAGGAGATAAAAATTGATTTCAAGGTATTTTAATTACCGTTTGTTACCTTCCTATATGACTTTCATGTTTACCCTGTTCAACATGTCTACTAATTACTGAAATTGGGTGGGGAAAAAGAGAAGAGGAATTGTGTCCCGAGATTTTCCCTCATTATGGGGAATGCTTTTTGAGAGTTTTTGGAGAGTTTTGAGAGAGAAGGGAAAGGTTTCCCTCAGAAAGCTTTGGAACATGTAACATACTATGAGAAAATAATAAGTTCTTACCTTTTTTTCTTTGATCAAGAAATAGGAAATTAGTAGTTAAAGGTTTCTATTGTTTCTACTATCACTCATATGGCTAGACTTAGATTCCAGCTCTGAAAACAACTAACAGTGTACTTCAGACCTCTAGACTTTGTTTTTCTCATCAGTAAAAGAAAAAAAAATTAAACCATCTTTAAAATTTCTGATAGTTCACATATCATATTCTCTTTTCTCCATTTCTTTTCATTAATAGAATAAGAGAAGTTGTGAAGAATGTCTAGTCTACTACTGTATTGTCTTTGCTGAGGAATCTCTCATAATTCGAAGCCTCAAACCTCCCATAAACAAAAATCCCGGAGAATCAGCCTATTTTATTATTGGCCAGTTCAGTTCATTAGAAATTCTTTCTTATGTTTAGTAAGTGCGCCGTGTCATTTGATTATCTTTTCATTTGTGCATGTATTTCCATATATCTCCAAAAGGTTTTAAGTTAGCATATAATGCTGAAACATAATATAAAATATAGCTAAACATAAAAAAGACAAAATCAATGAAAAAGAACAGAGAAATAGATCGTGCTGAGTCTCTAATAGAAGATAATTATCACAGTTTAGAAATCAGTTTAGCCAGGGGTTCTCTGGCAGATAAGGCAAAAAGGGAAACACATCGTGCTTCTCACTGGTTTATATATAAGAGGAGACACATTATAATTTTAAGCATTAAGTTCAAAGAGAAATGAGTTCATGAGGTCTTTGTGGAAAGAATATCAAGTATCATACCAGACAATGTCTTCAGCAAAATGTGCAGACATTGTCTTTAAGTTGTTAATTCTCATACTGCTTTTCTAAAAAAGCTGGAAGCATTATGTGTATGTTTTTATTTTAAAGGCAGTATAACTTTATTACAGTTGGTTTGGAAAGCAGAGGGAGTAAAACATCCACAAATCTGCCAATCTAACACAATTATTTTCATGTTGGCAAATTTAATCATCTTTGCCCATATGCAATTATGGTTTACACAAGGAACCTCAGCTGGATTCCTTTAGCAATAAAGGGCTCTAGGACATGTGAGCTGCCGGATGTATCCTCACGTTTCCGTATGATATTCTCTTAATTTTGTATCCCACCATTTCACTTAATACATTTTACATGTTTTTCTTGCTGCTAGATAATTTTTACAATTATATAATTTTTAAAAACAACTCTGAATTTTCAGATTTACTACAATTTAACAGTCATTTAATCCTAGAAAAATGCTGCAGTGAACATTCTTGTGCAAATTGCTTTTCCTTTTCTGGGTGGTGAACTGTGTTGTTGTAGTTTCCCCTACAAATGCCTTTATTGAATTCCCTGTTGGTAACTGGTCCATATTAATGGACATTATAAGAGTCAGTTCTTTGCAATTTATTGGTGTATTTACTATTAAGAATGTTAATGATGATATTGCTCATTGTATTTTCTGTGTTTTCCTTATGAGGACATAATGTGAGAAATTTCTCTCTCATTTTAATATCAGAAATATAGTCATGCATGACTTAACAACCAGGATATGTTCTGAGAAATGTGTCATTAGGTGCGTCCATTGTGTGGACATGACCAAGTGTACTCACACAAACCTAGATGCTATAGCCTACTACACACTTGAGCTCTGTGGTATAGCCTGTTGCTCCTAGGCTACAAACCTGTACAGCATGTCCCTAAACTGAATACTGTAGGCAACTGTAACACAATAGTATTTATACCTAAACATATAAGAGACACAGTAACAACATGTTTTAAAATATTAGAAATGTTACACCTGTATAAGCAACTTACCATGAATGTAACTTGCAGGACTCAAGTTGCAGGACTCTGGGTGGGTCAGTGAAGGCCTGTGATGTCAATGTGAAGGCCTGTGATGTTATTGTACTTTATGATAAATATTGTACAGTTAGACTACATTAGATTTATAAAAAATATTTTTCTTTTTTCAATGGTAAATGAACTTTAGCTTACTATAACTTTTTACGTTATACATTTTTTAATTTTAAAAAATATTTTGACTCTTGTAGTAGCAGAGTAAAACATAAACACATTTTACAGCTGTACAAAAATATTCTCTTTTGTTGTGTCTTTATAAGCTTTTTTCTATTTTAAAGTTCTTCTATTTTTTACTTTTTAAACTTTTTTGTCAAAAACAAAGGCATAAACACACACATGACCCTTGGACTAGACAGGGTCAGGATCATCAATATCACTATCTCCCACATCCACACCTTGTTCTACTGGGAGGTCTTTAGGGGCAATAACACCCATGGAGCTGTCATCTCCTATGATAACAGTGCTTTCTTCTGGAATGCTCCTGAAGAACCTGCCTGAGGCTGTTTTACAGTTAAATTTTTTTTTATAAGTAGAAAGAGTATACTCACTGTTTGTTTGTTTTGCGTGTATTTTTTTTTTTTTTTCTGAGACAGAGTCTCACTCTGTTGTCCAGGCTAGAGTACAGTGGTGTGATCATGGCTCACTGCAGTCTTGACCTCCCTGGGCTCAGATGATCCTTCCACTTCATCCTCCCGAGTAGCTGGGACTACAGGCATGTGCCACCACACTCAGCTAATTTTATTCATTTTTTGTAAAGATAAGGTCTCACTGTGTTGCCCAGGCTGGTAGAGTACACTCTCAAATAATAACAAAAAATATAGCATAGTAAATTTACAAACCAGTAACATAGTTGTTAATTATCATTATCATATATTATGTACTGTAAACAACAAACATGTAATAATGCATTGTGCTACAAGTGGTAGCACAACGAGGTCACTAAGCAATAGCATTTTTCAGCTCCACTATAATCTTACGGAACCACCGTCATTTATGCAGGCTGTTGTTGACTGAAACATCTTTATTTGGCACATGACTGTAGTTGTGTGTGTTTGGCACATGACTGTAGTTTGTGTGTAGTTGTGTGTGTTTGTGTTTTGATTAATAGTTTATTAATATTTTCTTCATGGAATTAGGTAACTGAATGTGTTTACTTCTTTACTGTGAGCATGAGGAAGGCACAGTGCCAAATCTGGCCCACATTGCTTGAACGTGGATTGGCATCTGAAGATATCTATGTAAAGCATAATAGGCAAGTTCCTGGAGTCATCGTCCTTTTCTTTACCTTTTGTCTTATTTCCTTCATCTACTTATTTTAAATTTTATTATACTCTGAGGCATTTTATAATTTATGCAAACCTTCAGACATTTTTAGAACAAGGTAGGGATATAACTAAATAAATGCATGTAAATATTTAGATTATTTCCTTAGAGTAAGTTTGGAAAAGTAGATACGCTGGGTCTCATGTCTCATTATATCTTTACCCAGTGAAAGATTTTCTGTAGGAAACTGAGATAATATAATCCAAGTATGTTAATTCCTGGTGATTTATTGCAGATATAATACCAAGGGAGGAGTTAGAGTCCCGAGAGGAATAAAGAATCAAGTTATTTCTTCGAGCATTTCTCTGCAATATCAGATGCTGTAAATGCTGTTTTCATGGGAAGTTGTACTTTTCATGGGAAATTGTAATTTTCAATTAAATTAGCTGGCAAAATATTGAATGTTACAATTATATATTGTTAATTAAAGAGATACTCATTTGCTTTACATACCGGATATATAAACAATAAAATTGACATTCTGTACTGAACACCTAATACCCAGTTTTGATAAGGAGTTGGTTTATTTTCATAAGGGATTGGACTATTGGGGTCTTTAGAATAAGACTAATTTTTCTCAAAAATGTGATCAGCATTTGATCCAATATATAGTTCAGGCTCACAATTTCTATGCTATGCCATGTGGAAGAGATAGTTAATTTTTGCCTACAAAAGTTGTTGATTATTGTCTCTAACTATAAAGTAACCTCAGCTGGGCTTCTTGACCAGTAACAACCCTGACAGGCCCTAGGACCTGGCAGCTATTAGATGTATCCTCAAAAAGCTTTTTTGGTAAGCTTTCTTGAGTCAACTAATATAGACACTTCCTTAATGGATCATGATCTAATTCAATCTACAGTTTAACAGTAAAACTTACTGACCAATGTCCGCAGCACACAGAATTTTCATGGTTGGGAGCCAAGTGCCCTTTGAGACCCACAGGTTGAGTTGTATGCATAAAATGAATCAGCTCTGTTTGTTCTCTTTAGTCTTAGTGGATGTTTTTCCCCAGGAAAGGAGAGAACAACTCTTCTACATGATGCCACTTTAAAATTTAGACAGATGTACTTTCTTCTCTCAAAATAATTCATGCTGGAATCCTACTCTATTTGCTGTAGAAGAGAATTCAGTGTAAAATTAGCATGTGTCTTGAACTGTGTTTTAATGGGAGATACAACATAACAAATCAATTAATGTTATTCACTTATTGGTGTAGAGCTATCTTAGCATGATTTCTGAGGCAGTGGTATAGGGAGAATCATCATGGTTGTCTTTGTAATGGTTTTGAAAAGTATAAACAAATCTTCTAAAAACAAACCAAATAAACAGGAGTTTACAAGTGCAGGAATTTTTGCACACAGAATTAATAGCAATTTCTTAGCTTAATATGCTTGGCAGCCACTGTGTTAAGTTGCTGTTACTCTGTAAGGAGTAGAAAATGTTTCTTTGGAACTGCCTTTCTTTTGCTGACAATGCTATTTGACAATACTGATACTGTGATACAGTATTCATACATTGTACATTAGAAATATCTATCATCCTCTGTGAACAATGACACTCAAAGTATCCCTGTGGGAGTATATAGATAAGATCATTATTCTCATTTTCTAGATAAGGAAACTGAAATGAAATTCCTTGCCTAAGGTCAGAGAACAAATCACTGGCAGAATAAGATTAGGGGAGTGAGTTCTTGATTTTCATTCCTTTGCTCAATCAACGAAGTCATATTGTTTTACTGAGTATGGAAAGAGATTATTATCAGTCAGTAGAAATAAGGCTATGCCCAGATGATGCCAGAAGACCAGCCGAAAAACAAAAATCTGCACAATCAGCCATTTGTTTTTCTGTAAAACACCAAATTAATTGTTATACCAATGTTTTTCACCCAGCCGACTTGACTTTATGTTTGTGACTTGACTTTGTGTCTTGCAGACACAGCCTCTGACTTTATGTTTATGTTTATGTTATATTCCAAAGTTAGTTTCCAGAATTTCTGTCTTTTAAAAATCTAATTTTGGAATATCCTGAATTTCATAATTGTTTAATATGTTCTGAATAATATGTTACCCGTGTGGGATAGAATTGGGGCAGAGTTCTTTGAAAGTGCTTTATGATAAAATCTCACAGTATTCTTTTATATAGTGGCAGAGAAACCCTTTTCTACCTTAAAAGCTCCAAGGTGAGAATTACTTAAGTTTTATGAAAGGACTGCAAAATAAGGCCTTACCATGTTAGAAGAAAGCTGGGCTTCTATATCTGTCACCAACTATATATTACATAAATGCACTTGGGTTTGGCAAATAGGACGGAAATCATCAGACCCCAGCTAGATCTCATAGATCCTCTCCCAAATCAGTTACTCTGGATGTGAGGGTTGCCAAATAATCAGGTGACCTGTGGTATAGTCCATATAGAAGTTAATGTGCAGAATAGCTGAGTTCTTTCAACATGCAACCAACATTTATTGTACTCCTCATACATACTTACCTACGTCTCCACAATATATCCTAATTCTTCGACATGTTCTGCTAGATTAATCAGTTGACAGGTGAAATATTTCTCCCTAGGTCAAACAGCATGTAAACTCAGGATCTTTGATGTTTTAGCTGAGTTCAATCATAATGCCAGCAACTTTATTGATGGATGATTCCAGTTTATTTTAGTTAATCTTATATATTTTTTGCAGCTGAACTACTAAAATACTTAACTAGTACAAACTCATAGTATTTCACAAAAAGAATGGCACAAGCATTCACTTATAGTCTGTAGGAATTGGAATAGGCTCAGTTCAATAATAAAGATCACAAGCCAGAAAAGGAATAGAAAATTCATTTCTCTCTAGTTCTGAGACACCTGAATTCAACCTTCATTAAGAATGACAATTTGCAAGCATATGAACTCACCACTAAGAAATGAAAATACTTTTAAAAAACAGTTTGCATTCTGTATTCGATTATTTATGAATATATGCAATATTGAAAGTGCCTTCATCCTGACTACAATGTATTGAATTTCCCTGATGTAGCTTTTGTGGTCTTATTTTTAAATAATACATATATTCCAGTTTTGTTCAGATTGAGAACTTGAAGGAACCATGTATAAATGCTCATGATGCCAGTAAGAGATGAAAAAAAAATTTCTGCATTATATTTTAAAAATCAAGAAATCAGATATTGACTTGAATGACTATTCTCTAGTAGTGTTTATATCCTGAGGTTTTTTTTTTTTGCCATTTTAAAATAAGATTGCAGGGAAGTCTTGTAAGTCCCGAAAGTATTGCTATAATTACCTATTTAATATTGCAGCAGACATCTCAGAAATTTATATTTCACTTAAAATACAAGAGTTAGTGATATCATTCATTCATTTAGTAGATGTTTATATTAGTGAGCCAAGCTCTATTTATTGGATGAAGACAGCAGAGCCCCTGCCCTCACAGAGATAATTCTACTGTGATAAATACTATCACAATTAAGCAGGTTTATGTGATAGAAAGGAGGAGCTCGAGGGGATAGAGAAGGCTGGCTCTGAGGATTTAAATTGGGAGGAAAGGAAGGGGCCAGATTCTAGAAGATTCACAGGAAAAGCATTCAAATGGGGTTCAAAAGCTCCAAGGTAAGAATTACTAAAGTTTTATGAAAGGACTACACAAAGAGATCAGAATTTAGGGAGAGAAAGCAGTGGTCATCAGAAATCTTTGAATGCTAAGATGGAAACATTTGGAAATTTGGAGATTTTTTAAAAAGCCTACTCTTTTATTTTAATAATAAAGAAATCAAGGCCCATGAGACTGACATGTTTTTGGTTATGTACTAATTAAATTGTAACCTGGGTCTGCCATTTCTCAGTCTGTTGCTTTTTCTGTTAAACAAAATACCTCTCTTTGTGCTTGAAAACTCTAGGTGCTATTGCCAAGCATTGGGTTTTACAGTTTAGAATTTAAATCTGCATCATAAAGATCTGGCAAATATTTATTTAGGCTTTCTTTATATAATTAGCAGCAATCTCCAAAGCCATATTTATCACTGTGATTTGCATCCCTTATTAAGAAAATCACAAAGCACACTTTAACCCCTCTGCTATCTATTTACTTTAGTCTCTAGCTTGGAGACTATTAGATCTTTTGTGGTGCACTATGAAGGAATTTGTAAGTTTGTGTTTAATTTCCACATAGTCCATTTCAATTTGGAGCTAGTAGATAGTTCATCTTGTTTATAAAAGGGGAATTCTTTTTATTGCTTCCCATCATTTCCAATTGCAGACCTATTGGCTTGCTAGACATCTCAGCTTTAATTTATGGACTTCTCTTTTTGATAGATGTCAAGGCTTGAACATGTAGGCCAAGAATTTATATAAATAGCAAGTATATTTTATATTTAGATATCCTTCTACTTCTTATATTTTTATAACTTTGTGGAGAAATGAATTGGGACTAACATGATATTGTTTGACTTTTTATTGGCTTTTTATTTTTATTTTTTTTCTGAGACTGTGTCTCGCTCTGTTGCCCAGGCTGAATTGCAGTGGCACAATCTTGGCTCACTGCGACCTCTGCCTCCCGGGTTCAAGCAGTCCTCCTGCTTCAGCCTCCCGAGTAGCTGGAATTACAGACACATGCCACCATACCCAGCTAATTTTTTGTGTTTTTAGTAGAGACAGGGTTTCGCCATGTTGGCCAGGCTGGTCTTGAACTCCTGTCCTCAAGTGATCTGCCCGCCTTGGCCTCCCAAAGTGCTGGAATTACAGGCGTGAGCCACCATGCCCGCCCCTTTGTTGGCTTTTTTTTTTTTAATTTTTAAAAATTATACTTTAAGTTCTGGGATACGTGTGCAGAATGTGCAGATTTGTTACATAAGTATACACGTGCCATGGTGGTTTGCTGCACCCATCAATCCATCATCTACATTTGGTATTTCTTCTAATGCTATCCCACCCTTAATCCCCCATCCCCCAACAGGCTCCAGTGTGTGATGTTCCCCTCCCTGTGTCCATGTGTTCTCATTGTTCAACTCCCATTTATGAGTGAGAACATGCGGTGTTTGGTTTTCTGTTCTTGTGTTAATTTGCTGAGAATGATGGTTTCCGGCTTCAGGAATATATTATGAGCTAAGCTCTATATCCTGATAGAAGTCCTCTATTTGATGATTATTATATAGGGCAATTAACACTGGCCTAAGAGTCATAGCCAGTAGGAATGGTAGCTTGACAAATCAGAGTGCAAGGATGTGTTCCAGAAACACAAAAAAGTTTAAGAAAATGATATTGCTCTTGAAGGAATTAAATGGATGCTTGCCTTTTGTATTTTAATGTAAAGGAAAACATTAAAATGAATGAATGATATTACTGCTGAAAGTAAAACATTTTCCTGAACACAGATGACATAATATTATTGTCATGAACTGGAGGTGTGTCTTATTAGACATTTAGATCTGCTATGTGAAATCTGCTGGTTATAGAGCATCTTAGAGTCACAAGGCCCCAAGTTGAATCCTGGCAGTGCCATCTACTCACTTTTATGAATAACAAAATGGACCTAATAACTACCTTATATAACTGTTATAAGATTACAATAAAATAATGTAAAACAGTGCTTAGCATGGTGTTTGGGTCAATACGTGTGAATATAACAATGTTAAAATGGAGTTTTTGATTGAGGTCATTAAGACACAGTAGAAGTAAAATTTCAAAGTCAGATCTCCATACTCACAGTTGACAAAGGAATCGGTCAAAGATGGGTATGGCTGCTCTTGGATCTCTCAGCCTGTTAATAATTTAGAAAGGATACAAGGAGTGGAATGGAGGAATAATTTGCTGATGGCATTTTGCCTTTGAAGAAAGCTGTTGGCACACTATGGGACCCCCTTTATTCCTGGGCTAATGATTGGGACCCCAAACCTAGTGAGAGGGCACTTCAGAAAGGCCACTCTGAGAGCTAACTTTCCACCCTCTGCAGTTGGGAGGATAGAACACAGGTGCCTGACTCAGGTTGAGAAGGCGAAAGCATCCTGTGGAAGTAGAATAGAGGTGACTTAGGGCACCAGCCTCTGTCTCCTCCTAGTAATTGTCAGGGCAAGGGATGTGTAAATATTATCTCAGGACCATAAGTGGGTCTCCTAATAAGCAAAAGTGCCATGGCACTGTAGATGGACAGTCTGGAGGAGTTTTGGGTTTTGCCCAAGAAAGCTTCTGCTGGAGGATAAGAGGAGACCTATAAGGGAGAATGTGGTGGGAGAACTGCCCAGGAAACAGAAGCTGAGAGGAGATTGGGTGCAGGCATCGTAGAAATGTCTGCATCTTAGCAACTGCAGTGAGGGTTCCTTTAGAGATGGGGAAGCCCCAAAGGGCCTGCGTGAGTGTCCCAGAGAGGAGTTGGCTTGAGTTTCTGCCAGCAGGCTCGGAGTGGGAAGTCGACTGAGTGTGGCCTTCTCAACCTTTACTCCCTCTTCTCTCTGCTCTTAGTCAAGATGCTCAGAACCCAGCTGGGAAGGAAAAGTGGGGGAGCAGCTATAGTAGAGAAACAGAGAGGAAGCCGCCCATACCGTGTTTCCATTGCTGCCTTTTGCCTGAAGCGGGCCAGAGCTGGGGAAGGAGAGAAGATTTGACATCTGATCATGTAGAGTAGAGTGTTTTGGTTATCATTTGGGACTGGGCATCTAGGCTTGAATTGAGACTGTGTTTGTTATTTTGATTGGAAGTCAGACTGTCTAATACCCAAAAGTGGGCAAGAAAACTTTGCTGGAGCTTTCATCTAGGGACAGGGGAGTGTTATTCTCACAGATTACAAATTAAAGACCACTGGGAAGAACATGAAAGGTGTATGCTTTAATTATTAGTTGTGCTTCTCTGCTGTATTGTTTGCATTATTGTGGTTGATGCTGTGTTAGAAAGGTTACCTTCAAATTCAGTGTTGTACACCTAAAGTCTTGATTTTTGTTTGATATTTCCCTGCACTTTTCTGGCTTATAGCAAATACTCCTATACTGCACGTCAGCTCAGTTATTTAGGAGGGCATTTTGTAGCCAGGTTTCTCACAGTGCTTACTAGAAAACTTATTTGCTTAAAGTTAATATTCTACTTGTATGTTACTGAGAATTTTTATATCCAAGGTGAAAATTAGGTAACATTTACTTTGATAACCTTCTATACTGAAATAATACAGCATGAACCATAATATAGCAGTTTGGAGATTCAATGTCCCATTTGTTCATAAACAGAAGCAAAACACTGACATTTTAAAAGTATTCTTTTAAATTGAAGTGTGATACACATAATAAAAGTACACAATTCATAAGAGTTTAGTTTGGTGAGTACAAAGTGAATTCACCCAGGTAACCAGCACCAAGTTAAGAAAGAGAATTAGGTTAACATCCCAGTCACTGACCCCCTCATATCAATAGTTTTGCTTGTTTTTGTTATTTATTTATTTATTTATTTTAGAGACAGTCTTGTTCTGTTGCCCAGACTGGACTGGAGTATGGTGGCACAATCGATCATAACTCTCTGCAGCCTTGACCTTCTGGGCTGAAGTGATCCTCCTGCCTCAGCCTCCCAAGTAGCTGCGACTACAGGTGTGTGCCACCAATCCTGGCTAATTTAAAAACAATTATTATTATTAGTATTATTTTTTGTTGAGACAGGGTCTACCACCATTGCCTAGACTGGCTTGCAGACCTGGCCTCAAGCAATTCTTCCATCTCACCTCCTAAAATGCTGTGACTAAAGGCGTGAGCCAACACGCCCAGCTCAGCTTTGCTTTTTAATAATGAGATTATATATTTGAGTTTGCGAGATTCATTCACATTGTTATGTGTAGCTGCAGTTTTTGTTTATTTACAAATCTGCATTCCACTAGGTGACAGTTTTTTAGCTAATTCGATTGTTTTTTAGTTGATAGACATTTGGATAGTTCTGTTTATTGGTTGATGAACATTTGGATTGTTTCCAGGTTTAGACCCTTACAAATCAGGCAAGTAAAAACATTCTTAAACACATGTTTTGGTGAATATATTTTGCACTTTTATTGATTTTATGCTTAGGAGTGGAATTACTGTATGACATGTATGACTATGTTCAACTCTAGTAGATAAGGAAAAACAGTTTTCCAGAGTGGTGGTAAAAATTACTCTTCCATCAACTGTGTGTAGGAAGTCACTCCACTTCCTTGTTAATACTGTCTTTTTTCATTTTAGCTTTTCTGGTGTGTGCCAATTCCTGTTTTTGAAAAAAAAAAATTTGTCCTAGCTATTGGCATGCCCTCAGTAAACCTCCATATGGGAAGTGGGATGTCTTCTTTCCTTTCATAAGAGCATTGCACCAGCCTGACTAATCACTGAAGCATAAAGTTATATATTTAGCAAGGAATGCAGAATAGCATTCTGGTGGTAAATGCTGCCCAATACTTATCAATAACTTTGCTAAGTGAAAGCATAGGTATAAAGTGCATTAGTCAATATTTTGAATGTAAGTGCAGAAATCCCTATTCAAAATAGTTTAACCAAAAAGGTAATTAATTGACTCTTGTAGCTGAAAAGCCAGGCTTGGCTGGCTCCTGGGATTAAGCTTCACTTTCCAAATCAAGACTGCCTCCCACTGGGCTGCTTCTCTTCTCAGGCAAGCTTGCTTCCTGTCTGGAGGCAAGGATTCTGCCAATAGCTCCAAACTCCCATAAGTAAACCAAAACCAAAACAACAGCCACAGCAACAAAACTCTTCCTGTCTTTCTGGAACTATCAAGTCCCGGAATTGGGGTTCCTTGGCTCTTATTGCACTAATTATGTCTTCTTCGGCTCCAGGTGGCTGCCAGGTCCCTCTGGACCACATGCTTTTAGAGAAGCAACAATTCTCTGAGGAAAATTGGGGGTGCTGTTACCAGAAGAAGGGTCAATGGTAGGTGGGCGGCAACAGTAACAAAATAGCCACTGCAAGCCAGACTAGGTAAAAATAACACAGTCTAGTTATTCCTGTAGGTCCTACAGGACTTACCCTTGCATGAAGCAATACTGCTGGAACGTTGCATATGTGGACTGCATCATTTTAGGCTCTGTGGAATTGCTTTTATTGAACTGTGTTAGGACATTCTGTTACCAGCCTGCATTGAGGTACAATATAATGAACAGTCCTGTGGAATTCTATGCATTATTGTAAGACGGTATTGAGCACACCGTTTATTTCCAACGCCACATTATAGGATTTCATGGGAGAAATTTCTCCCTGGTCTCTGCACCAGGAAGAGTCAAACTGTTTCTAAAAACCTTTCATGATTTTCTCTTATGGATACTGTGATTCCTCAAAATGGTAAGGTTTCCTTCTTTGCATTGCTAGAGTGATAGAGTCAATTTTATGGCTTGTTTTAATCAAGTATACTAGGCTTGGAAGCATGGATTCTTTTAGTGCTAGCCTCACCCCTTTATTTTTATATTTCTTTCAGTATTATTTCCCAGTTCTCACACTGTCTTTTTTGTTCTATATCCTTTGTAAACTTTCTTAAATCTTTTCTGAGACAAAGTTGAGAAATACATATAATTTTATATAGATTTCATTTTATGCATTGAAAATGTCACCACAAAGTAAATAAATCTGCTTGGTTTTGGCAAGAAGTTTATTAACAGGAATTATTTTGGGTTCCAGTTTTAGATGGAGCAGTTGTAAAACACTACAGAATTAAAAGACTGGATGAAGGGGGCTTTTTTCTCACGCGGAGAAGAACCTTTTCAACACTGAACGAATTTGTGAGCCACTACACCAAGACAAGTGACGGCCTGTGTGTCAAGCTGGGGAAACCATGCTTAAAGGTGAAAATGCTTTCAAGCCATGTTTTTTTTCCATTGAAGTTAACTTTTTTCCTTCAGATATCAGTTCAGGAAAAAAAATTGTCATTTTATTACCTGAGGTGGGTATAGGCAAACCATGACCCATGAACTCACACTGACGTATGCTTGTTTTGTAAATAAGTTTTATTTGCACAGATGCTCATTCATATGCGAGTTTTCTTTGGATTCTTTGGTACCATAACAGCAGAGTTTAGAAGCTGCAACAGAGACCATAGGGCAGGTGGTAAACTAGAATATGAGTTCTAGGAGGGCAGGGGTCTTGCTTGTTTTGTTTATAGAAAAGCACCTAGTCAATTCTTAAAACAATTTTACTTACTAAATGAATGAGTAAATAAATGAATGAACAGATAAAGAAATGAAAAAATGAGTTTGAAAAATATAAAACATTTAATTATGCAAAAATAGATGATACATATAAAAAAACTATAGCCAAAGAGTTTGGGAAGGATTTGTGGGTGAGACGGAACTTCAGCTGGGCCTTGAAAATGAGAGGATTTAGCTAGGTGAAGAGGTAGACAGAAGTCATTCCAGACCTGAGTGAGGATGGCGTCAGGTATGGGATCAGACAGGTGGACAACGAGGTGCCTGACTTCCCAAGATTTGGAAGATCAATTTGAAGAGTTAACAAATGCAGATTCTCCCACCATACTTTTTGTTTTTGAAGTAATTATAATATGGTTTACAATATTTTGTTTTAAAAAGTTTTATTTAAAAGTACCTAGACTATTATTTTCAACAAAATAATATTAAATCTACTTTTTTTTTTAACAATTTCTTTTATTATTCTATGAGACAGATCCAGGTCCCAGCTCCATTTGATTTGTCGTATAAAACCGTGGACCAATGGGAGATAGACCGCAACTCCATACAGCTTCTAAAGCGATTGGGATCTGGTCAGTTTGGCGAAGTATGGGAAGGTCTGTGGAACAATACCACTCCAGTAGCAGTGAAAACATTAAAACCAGGTGCGAAAACAATAAAGGTTAAATGGCATATGTGAATTTTTATGAGCTCAATTTAACACTGTAAATATCTAAGAGGTCATAGGGTGGCTAATACTGGCAGCAAGCAGGTGTTGTGGTAATTCTCTCTAGCCCAGGTGACGCCAACCTATGGATAAGGCATTAAAATATAAAAACAAGAACACACTTCCTGGTTCAGCTGAGTCTTAAAATATCGCTGATTCTGAAGAGTCTGACAACTCATCTCTTATCTGGAGTTAGGATTCAGTCTTCCAATGTCCTTCTTCCCATTTTGTTCCTAACCTTATTTAGCAGATACTGACTTAGCTGAAAATATTTAAAAAATCAGAAGGAATCTTGATACTATTCAGGGAACAACTATTTTTAAAAGTATTAATTTTTATGGTTAAAAGGCAAACTGGTCCATCTAAAGAAACTTGTATTTGAAAATGTAGGAATTTTTTTCCCTTCCATCTTCCTTTTTCCTGTGATGGCAAGTAAAATCATACTGAAATCAGTATTTATTCAGCCAGGCTTTATTCCCTCCATTTTAAAGAGGGACTAAGTACCTTTCCAAATACTTTCTAGTCATATGATCTTGAGCAAATTTTTGAACTCTGTGCTTCAGTTTTGTCATTTGTAAAATAGAGAGAATAATAAGGCCAACCAAGAAGATAAATTAGGTCATTAGTGGAAATGCTTTGTATAGTGCCTGGTTCACAGTAAGTGATGGATAAAAACTATTATTATAATAATGAAAAAGTCAGCAAATGGCATAGCTGGGATTTGAACCCACATTAATTACTATTGCATCATGCCCCATGGAAGTGACAGTCTATAAAAGTGCAACATTGCTATAGTAGCCTCATATATACCTTTATTACAGAGGTAAGAATAAGCAACATAGGCTAGATTGTAGTTTTCTGGGAGACCTGCATTATTTACCTAGCCCAGAATTCTTAGAGGTTTGGTAAACCTCCTGGTGGCAGAACCTGAGCACTTGGGATTTGTTGGCTAGCAGCATAGGGTAACACTGTGGTTCCCAAACTGTGTGGCAAGGCTCATGGGGGCACCACGGTGAATTCACAAGAGTGCTGTGGAATACTTAAAAGTTTTGAAGTCAACATTCTGAATATTGTACAAACTGCTACCTTGAAGTAGTTCATGGTTTCAACTTTAGAACAACATTCCTTTTGTTGACATCATATCTTTGTGAAGCTGGGTTTTTGATAGTTGCTATGGTCAAATGCAAAATCCACACAAAAATCAATATGGACCAGAAAATGGGGGTAGCAGTGCTTAATCTGATTCTAAGATTGGAGAAGTTGTGCAGTGTCCCAGGGATGCATATATCACTTTAGTAAGCACTTGTAGTTAAGAATTAAGTGAAGAATTATCTTTTCCTTTCAATTTACATATGTTATTTTTTCAAATGGCTATTAAATTGTTAAGATAAATACTTCTTAACTTGTTTGGATCTAACCCAGTAATCAAAATAACTGTTAGTTTTTTTTATTTTCACTTAGAGTCATCATGAAAAAAGTTATGGAGACACTAAAGGTTCCATGAACTGAAAACGTTGGGATCCTCTGGTGTAACAAGAGAATAGTGTCAAATTTGATATAAGATAAATCTGTGTTTAAACCTGGTCCTGCCCTCTGTGACTTTGGACAATTTTTTAACCTTTTGGAATCTTCTCATCTGGAAGTGGGAATCATAATAGTTCCTAATTTCTAGGGTTTTATGAGGACAAATGGAGTCAATGGAGTCAATGTACGTAAAGTATATGCAGCAAGTTCTTAATAAATGTTAGCCTCCATGGGGCTGCTGACAGATGTGTCCACTGAAGTGCAAATTTACTAGTGCAGGAATTCAGTTTCAGCATTTTCATCTGCCAGATGAAACAAGAGACAGGCATTTTAAAGTGGCCAGATGCTATATAAGTGCTCCAGGTTAGGACATTCTATTCTAGCACCTGAGATTTTCACAATCACTGTGTATATGCTTTTAGACCCTAATCTTGTTAATAAATGGTGGCTAAATTTTATTGTCCAATCTAATAATTCTTTTCTAAGAAAAGGCAGCTAGCTAGCCTTCCTAACATTGTTCTCTAAGGAAGCCCTTTGGGAAGTCAAAAGACAACAAAAAAGTCAGATTTCTCATGTTAAAAAAAGAAACACGATAGCTTTCTCTCCAACAGGAATAATTATTATTGACTTACAGTGTAATAGCCACAAACAGCTTTAGTGATTGGTTAAATGTCTTCACTTCACTGGGGCCATTAATCAATCTTAGCAGCTATTTATTGCTGAGCAGGCTACTACGAAATAAAGACGAGCCTGAAATGAACTCCCACAGTAGCTTTGACAGGCAAAAATTAATATTTAATGTTACATTACTAGCTGAGGTGAGATTGGGTGTCCTTTACTCTGCAGCTGGTGAGCTATAACCAGCATGGCCATGAAGGAGTGCTCTGAAACAGTCTTCACCTGCAGAGGCTTCTGACCTACTGTGATTTCAGTTCTTGTGCATAGTCTGATTTGGGAATGAGTTTGAGTGTCCTTCATTGCTTGAATCTGATGGCCACACAACACAGAAATTTCATTAACATAAATATATATTGTATATATAATTTTCTTTTTCTTTTCTCCTTCCTACCTTCCTTCCTTCCTTCCTTCCTCCCTTCCTTCCTTCCTCTCTCTCTCTCTCTCTCTTTCTCTCTTTCTCTCTTTCTTTCTGACAGAGTCTCAGTCTGTTTCCCAGGCTGGAGTGCAATGGTGTCATCTCAGCTCACTGTAACCTCCACCTCCTGGGTTCAAGTGATTCTCCTGCCTCAGCCTCCTGAGTAGCTGGGATTACAGGCACCTGACACTACGCCCAGCTAATTTTTATATTTTTAGTAGAGACATGGTTTCACCATGTTGGCCAGGCTGGTCTCTTAACTCCTGACCTCAAGTGATCCGCCTGCCTTGGCCTCCCAAAGTTCTGGGATCACAGGCATGAGCCACCATGCCCAGCCTAATTTTCTGTATGGTTATCATAATTACTGCTACCACTGGAAGCTTCTTTTTTAGGGGGTGGTAGTGGGGGGAGTCCCCACTATATTATATTTAACCATAGGCCAAACTAGTTGTAACAATTAAGAACAAAGTCCCTTATTATAGTTTAGGTGTCTCTTATTCTCAGCTCCATTTTGTGACTATGATTCCAAATTTTAATCCTGTTTGTGTGGAGTAAACTAATGGTAGAGATGGAATTGATGGAGCTCAGAAACATGTAACGGAAAAGAGAATCAGCCATTTTCGCCTATTCTCTCTCTTTAAGTCCTTGTCCCTTTTCTTCCTTAGCCTATGAAATATACCTACAGCTTCTCTGTTTGGTTTTTCCAAGACTATGCCTATCAATGATAATATAAATAATGATCAACAGTCACTGAATACATACGTGCAGGCATTGCTATTATCTTGGTAATGATCTTACAATGTCAGTAAAATTATTAGCCATGTTTTACAGATGAAGAAACTGAAGTTTAGAGAGGTTTGATAACTTGCTCAAGATCACACAGGGCACTAGTGGCAGAGAGTTGAGATTTGTCCAGAATGCAGACTCTGATCAGTCTAGTTCTGAACTTCTGGGATCTCAAAGGGGAGACTGCGCAAATGTTTTATGTGAAATGATGTGCAGGTCACATGTAACTAACTCAACTTCACATTAATAAACAAGTCACAGTGTTGCCTTAGAATGTCAAAGCTTATCCATGTCTGGGTTTAAATATCAGTTGTAAAGTCTTCAACATCGAGAGGATGATGAATGTAGTAGTCTCTTTGAGCATCAATGGAAACCATATTTGCATTATTCATAGTGAATACTAAGATGTGAAATGACAGTATTCCTTTAATTACAGTAATGCCTCTGAAACATCATATTCTAAAAGAAAATATTTTAAAATTACTGATGAAATGTAAACTCCGGATAATCTTCCTCCTCTTAAATTTTATTTGATGTCAACTACTTGACACCTTGCATGGTGAGTCAGGGTGGATCCATTAAAATACAATTTAATTGCAGACAAGTCTTCTAAATAGGCCTTAATATTGTCTCTCCTCCATTTGGCCATGCTATTAAGGCTCTGACTGTGGAAGCAGATAGTACAGGAGAAAATATTAAATATCAGTTTCAAGTTGAACATACAAAACATGTGAAAAAAAACCCCATTAACTTTTGAGGATGGTCTTGGACGTTTTCCACTTGGTCTACACACTATGTTCCTACAGAATTAAAGACAAAACTATGGCAGAATGTCACTGTTTTAGGACTTTTGTCCAGCTGTTCCCACAGTGGGCACCAAGGACAGGGCAGCTATCAGTCTCTGGTTGCAGTAATTAAATATTCAGTGACCTTCAGTGCTCATGTTCATAGAATGTTTTCCTTTTGTGTTAAGATGCCTTGTTTTATCAGTTAGATTGTCAGTCTCTCCTTTGTCCTTCATTTTTCATGTAGACCTGAATCAACCTCTCTTCACCTACAGGTCATAACATATAAACCGTATACTCCTGATGCACCAACACATCCAGTTATTAGGTTGCTCTGGCTGAACTCATTCTCTTCTTGATAACTCTGAAGATTTGTGATACTGATGCTCTTACTCTACTGAGAAGCAGGAGGCAATCTTGATGATTCCCACCAGGCTGCTGTGAGGATAGGAATGCCTCAATAACATAAAGTGATTTCTCCCTCTTCTTGTTTCAGGTTCGATGGATCCAGATGACTTCCTGAGGGAGGCACAGATAATGAAGAACCTAAGACATCCAAAGCTTATCCAGCTTTATGCTGTTTGCACTTTAGAAGATCCAATTTATATTATTACAGAGTTGATGAGACATGGAAGTCTGCAAGAATATCTCCAAAGTAAGCTAAAGACTTAATACAAGGAAAAAAAAAGAGGAATTTAGTTTAGCTAGTCCTATAAATGTCAATTTAGCAAGCCTTCTGTAACCGAAAGGATATTTACTATGTGTATGTCTGTGAGAATTAATGTCTTAACATTGAATGGCTCAACTACTATTTAATAGGTTTTATATTGTATACTCAAAAGGTGGAAAATATTTATGCAGTGGAAGAGAAAAGTATTCACAACAGATATATTAGGGTAATTGAATGTAACGTGGGAAATTAAAGAATGGATGTTTAGCATGATGCTTTGCATGATGCTTTATTTCCTACACTAATTGAACATTATCAGTTATGGACCAATATTTTCTATGGCACAGAATTCGGGGATATGGAATACATTTGGGGAAAAAGGGAGGGAAGTATCCTATGTTTATTTTATTTGCCGGTATTTGGCAGTATTGTACTTGTTGCTGTTTAAAATACTTCCACTGCTAGACAACATAAGAATTGTCAGGCAAAAAGGCAGAAATATACTATTGCTTTATTTCTCTGTTTGCTTCCTGTAGTCAGAGAAGACTGAAGGGCATTGTGAAATTTTGATGTTTATTACAAATGGATAATTTAGTAAACAACAATACAGTATAATGAGCATTAAAATGAGATGTTCAAAGAAGGTGAGATCAAGTACTGACAATAATTCGAGCTTGAAAAGGAGACTTCCATAATTTCTTGAAATGTCAGGGTGGGAATGATAGAATGTTTAGAGGTAAAGGGAGGTGAGAATGATGAAACAAAGATTTCAGAAAGATAAGAATATCCTCTGATTTCAGGATGACTTGTGAAGGTGGTAACATTAAACTACAAAACAAGATAAGAAGAACAAAGAACATAATAAGGCCTGTTGAATGCTGTTAACAGAAATATACTCAGCTACCTTGCAGAAAAATATTGAATTTAATAGCATCAGAATATGTTACCCACCATAGAAAGATTAAACTCAGCTATTAAATAACCCCTTTTGCCTTATTCCCAGGACAAAGTGCAAAAGTGGTCTTGGATCATAGCTAACAAAAAATGCTTTATAAAGGTCTCTAATAATATTCACATAATTACATCTAGTGGCCTATTCCCCATCTTCAGATCTATCGACAGCATTTAATTCAATAGATGCTTTCTCCTCCTGGAAACATTTCCTTCATTTGGCTTTCTGGACACTTCACTCAGTGGCATTTCCTCCTTCCTTTCTTGGTGGTTCTTTTCAACCTATGGGATTTCCTTCATTCCCAGACCTCTCAATATCTTGCAGTTCTCCAAGACTCTTCACAACATCACTAGTTCCCTTAATTTCATCTAATCTCATTGTTTAATTTTTTATGTCCTGACAATTCTCCAAATTTTATTCCTTTACTTGAGAATCATACCCAACTGCCTTCTTAACTTCTCCACTTGAATCTTGTATCAGTCTGCATAATGTAAATATGCTGCAATAACTAACAGTCTCCAAATTCCCGAGGGCTTAACACACGTTTATTTCTTATCCATGCTACATTGCAAAATAGATTGGCTGGTGGCTCAGTTCTTTTGATCACCCTGGCAGTGAAAGGGGATGAGACTAATCTCACCCTGATTCTTAAAGCTTCTGACCAGAAGTGACAGAGGTAATTCTGTTCCCTTTCCATTTGGACAAATCAAGTCAAAGAGAGTAGGGAAGTACAATTCTCTAAAGTGCTTGAAAGGAGGAAAAAAATCATTGTTTGTGAACAGCCCTAATTTCTACTATAGTAGAAATGTCTATTAGACATCTCAAGATGACATGCCCCAAACTGATCTCCCTGTATTCTCCCCAGTAATCTGCTACTCTTGCAGTCTTTCCTTCTTTGACCATATCAACTCAGGCCTAATACCTTGGCATCATCTCTACTTTTCATGTTCCATCTCTAACCTGCTAGCAAAATCTCATTGGCTGGCCTTCAAAATATATAGAGGATTTTACCTCTCCTCAATGCTCCTACCCTGATCCAGGCTGCCACCTGAATTCTGCAGTAGCTCCCAGCTGGTCTTCATCTTCTGGTTCTTGTCTCCTTCAGTTTCTTCTTAACATAACAGCTAAGAGATACAGTTAAAATGTAAATGAGAGCATGTGTAACTCATAAAGTCCTGCATGGCCTGGCTGTCTATTCCCTCTCTGATCTCATCTTCTACAGCTTCTCCTTGCTAAGTCTTCGTCAGCCACGCTAGCCCTCTTTGCTCTTTTTCCTACCATCCGGGCATGCTTTTGCCTCACTCATTATTTCCTCTGCTTGAATTTTTTTTTTTTGTTCTGATGTTTATCCACATGCTCACTTCTCATTTCCTCAAAATCTCTACTTAGATGTTTCCATCTTGGTGAGTGCTTCACTGGTCACTCTCTGAATTTTAAAATTTAATCTCTTTCTACTGACTCTTAAAGTATTCCTCTTCCCTTTCTTTTTATTTTATCTTCTTGGCTGTTAAGCATCTTGTACTGTGTATCTTATTTATTTGGCTTATTTTTAGTATCCTCTGAATATAACTCCACACAGGCAGATAGTGTTTTCTTTGTTTCAGAGTTAGAACAGTGTCTGGCACATAAGAAAGTATGTGCTAATTAGGTATTGAATAAATAGATTAAGTTGGGACAATCCTGAACCGAACAAGATTGGGACTTGGAGTCAAGCTTGTTTTGAGACTCTTGGTATCAGCTTGAAAAGATCTCCTTGGTACATGGCAACACCTTTGACACTAAGGATTTTTGTGGCTTGGTAATGTGGTTTACTCAGGGCTAAGTATGAACCCTATCAGCTTCAGGGTTAGGCCATTAGGGTCAAGTTTACCAGTGCCTTCATTTGTGAGGATGATGCTTAGCAGCCAGGAGGAGTAATAAACAAATGCTCACTGCAGACAGCCCCTTCCCTGATCAACAGGGTTCACATTCAATAAGGTGGCCTTAAAATGGATGTGCCACTCTTAAGCAGCCCATCATGATGAATATTATTAAGCTGAAAGATTCTCTAGTAATGGAATATAATTGAAAATATTTTCTTGCTGCAAATGTAAATCGTCATAGGTTTGTGAACTTTTACATCAGTTTTGACCTCTGTTGGTTGTATTAAAAGTATGTGTTGATGTTTACTTAGGCAGTACTGAAGCTACTGCACCCTTCAAAGTAGGAAATGTGTGTTACTCAGTTTCCTCCAGTATTATGCCTGTCAGTGCAAACCATTTTCTATCCACTGTAATAGGATTAGATGTCATATGTGGTAGTTGAAATAACATACATATATTTTCTGTATAACCATTTTTGTAGTTTCTTAGCTTGGCTGGATAATTTTTGTAATACATTTCTCCAAAATGAGAGAGATCTGTAAAAAAACTTTAGTATTGAGGGTAATTAATGACAGATACATCTTATTACAATTTAAAGAGGATAAATATCTCCATTTTTAAAAAGTTTAGTTTGGCTTGTTTTATCCCCAGTAAATACTTACAGAACATCTATTATAGGTCAGACAACTTGTTACCTATTCCTTTGAGTAACAGGAATTCCTATGAAACGGGGGAGAATAATTTCAATACTTACTTCATATTGTTGTTCAGAGTATTAAATTAGGTGATTGACTGGAAATGAACTATATGAGATAGTGATAGGAGAGGATCATATATATACTTTTTTCTTTAAAAAACACTGTAGTATCTTGTGACAGGCAATTTCTAGGTCTTTTATAAATATTAACTTCATTCATTTTCTTTGTTTTCAATTTTTTTAATTTTTTAAAATTATACTTAAATTCTGGGATACAGGTGTAGAACATGCCGTTCTGTTACATAGGTATACATGTGCCATGGTGGTTTGCTGCTCCCATCAACCCATCATCTACATTAGGTATTTCTCCTAATGCTATCTCTCCCTTTGCTCACCACCCACCGACAGGCCCTGGTGTGTGATGTTCCCCTCCCTGTGCCCATGTGTTCTTACTGTTCAACTCTCACTTATGAGTGAGAACATGCAGTGTTTGGTTTTCTGTTCTTGTGTTAGTTTGCTGAGAATGATGGTTTCCAGTTTCATCCATGTTCCTGCAAAGGAGATGAACTCATTCTTTTTTATGGCTGCATAGTATTCCATGGTGTATATGTGCCACATTTTCTTTATCCAGTCTAACATTGATGGGCATTTGGGTTGGTTCGAAGTCTTTGCTATTGTGAATAGTGCCGCAATAAACACGCGTGTGCATGTGCCTTTATAGTAGAATGATTTATAATCCTTTGAGTATATACCCAGCAATGGGATTGCTGGGTCAAATGGTATTTTCTAGTTCTAGATCCTTGAGGAATCACCACACTGTCCTCCACAATGGTCGAACTAATTTACACTCCCACCAACAGTGTAAAAGCATTCCTCTTTCTCCACATCCTCTCCGGCATCTGTTGTTTCCTGACTTTTTAATGATCCCATTCTAACTGATGTGACATGCTGTCTCATTGTGGTTTTGATTTGGATTTCTCTAGTGATGATGAGCTTTTTTTCATATATTTGTTGGCTGCATAAATGTTTTCTTTTGAAAAGTGTCTGTTCATGTCCTTTGCCCACTTTTTGATGTTTTTTTTTCTTGTAAATTTGTTTAAATTCCCTGTAGATTCTTGGTATTAGCCTTTTGTCAGATGGATAGATTGCAAAAATTTTCTCCCATTCTGAAGGTTCGCTGTTCACTCTGATGACAGTTTCTTTTGCTGTGCAGAAGCTCTTTTGTTTAATCAGATCCCATTTCTCAATTTGGGCTTTTGTTGCTACTGCTTTTGGTGTTTTAGTCATGAAGTCTTTGCCCATGCCTATGTCCTGAATGGTATTGCCTAGGTTTTCTTCTAGGGTTTTTATGGTTTTAGGTCTTATGTTTTAATCTTTAATCCATCTTAATTTTTGTATAAGACATAAGGAAGGGGTCCCATTTCAGTTTCCTGCATATGGCTAGCCAGTTTTCCCAACACCATTTATTAAATAGGGAATCCTTTCCCCATTGGTTGTTTTTGTAAGGTTTGTCAAAGATCAGACGGTTGTAGATGTGTGGTATTATTTCTGAGGCCTCCGTTCTGTTCCATTGGTCTAGATATCTGTTTTGGTACCACTACCATGCTGTTTTGTTTACTGTAGCGTTGTAGTATAGTTTGAAGTCAGGTAGCATGATACCTCCAGCTTTGTTCTTTTTGCTTAGGATTGTCTTGGCTATACGGGCTCTTTTTTGGTTCCATATAATATTTAAGTAAGTTTTTTCTAAATCATGAAGAAAGTCAATGGTAGCTTGATGAGAATAGCATTGAATCTTTAAATTACTTTGGGCAGTATGGCCATTTCCACATATTGATTCTTTCTATCTGTGAGCATGGAATATTTTTCCATTTGTTTGCGTCCCCTCTTATTTCCTTGAGCAGTGGTTTGTAGTTCTCTTTAAAGAGGTCCTTAACACTCAATAAACTAGGTATGGACAGAACACATGTCAAAATAAAAAGAGCTATTTATGACAAACCCACAGCCAATATCATACTGACTGGGCAAAAGCTGGAAGCATTCCCTTTGAAAACTGGCACAAGACAAGGATGCCCTCTCTCACCACTCCTATTCAACATAGTATTGGAAGTTCTGGCCAGGACAATCAGGCAAGAGAAAGAAATAAAGGGTATTCAAATAGGAAGAGAGGAAGTCATATTATCTCTATTTGTAGATGACATGATTGTATATTTAGAAAACCCCATTGTCTCAGCCCAAAAACTCCTTAAGTTGATAAACAACTTCAGCAAAGTTTCAGGATACAAAATCAATGTGCAAAAATCACAAGCATTCCTATACACCAATAATAGACAAACAGAGAGCCAAATCATGAGCAAACTCCCTTTCACAATTGCTACAAAGTGAATAAAATACCTAGGAATACAACTTACAAGGAAACTTCCTTCATTTTTCTAACCACATTATGAGGTAAGTATTATTAGTCCCACTTCACAGTTGAAGAAACAGGTATGTAGAGATTAGGTAACTCATCCAAGGCAGAAGTTT
Source organism: Nomascus leucogenys (assembly GCF_006542625.1). NCBI lineage: Eukaryota > Metazoa > Chordata > Mammalia > Primates > Hylobatidae > Nomascus > Nomascus leucogenys. Next base: position 102,355,169 of record NC_044383.1, on the reverse strand, counting down.
GGCTTTGTAGTTCATGTTTTTAACTATATTCATAGTGCTGATGTTATCTTCCTAACATCAATCTGTATTAGTTGTCTATTGCTGCACAAAAGATTACTGCAAAACTTAGTGGCTTAAAGCAGCAAATGTTTATTATCTCACAGTTTCTTTTTCTTAATTTTTATTTATTTTATTTTATTTTATTATTAGGTTTTAGGGTACATGTGCACAATGTGCAGGTTTGTTACATATGTATCCATGTGCCATGTTGGCTTGCTGCACCCATTAACTCGCCATTTAGCATTAGGTATATCTCCTAATGCTGTCCCTACCCCTCCCCCCACCCCACAACAGTCCCCGGAGTGTGATGTTCCCCTTCCTGTGTCCATGTGTTCTCATTGTTCAATTCCCACCTATGAGTGAGAACATGCGGTGTTTGGTTTTTTGTCCTTGCGATAGTTTACTGAGAATGATGTTTTCCAGTTTCATCCATGTCCCCACAAAGGACATGAACTCATCATTTTTTATGGCTGCATAGTATTCCATGGTGTATATGTGCCACATTTTCTTAATCCAGTCTATCGTTGTTGGATATTTGGGTTGGTTCCAACTCTTTGGTATTGTGAATAGTGCCGCCATAAACATACATGTGCATGTGTCTTTGTAGCAGCATGATTTATAGTCCTTTGAGTATATACCCAGTAATGGGATGGCTGGGTCAAATGGTATTTCTAGTTCTAGATCCCTGAGGAATCACCACACTGACTTCCACAATGGTTGAACTAGTTTACAGTCCCACCAACAGTGTAAAAGTGTTCCTATTTCTCCACATCCTCTCCAGCACCTGTTGTTTCCTGACTTTTTAATGATGGCCATTCTAACTGGTGTGAGATGGTATCTCATTGTGGTTTTGATTTGCACTTCTCTGATGGACAGTGATGATGAGCCTTTTTTCATGTGTTTTTTGGCTGCATAAATGTCTTCTTTTGAGAAGTGTCTGTTCATGTCCTTTGCCCACTTTTTGATGGGGTTGTTTGTTTTTTTCTTGTAAATTTGTGTGAGTTCATTGTAGATTCTGGATTTTAGCCCTTTGTCAGATGAGTAGGTTGCAAAAATTTTCTCCCATTCTGTAGGTTGCCTGTTCACTCTGATGGTAGTTTCTTTTGCTGTGCAGAAGCTCTTTAGTTTAATTAGATCCAATTTGTCAGTTTTGGCTTTTGTTGCCATTGCTTTTGGTGTTTTAGACATGAAGTCCTTGCCCACGCCTATGTCCTGAATGGTATTGCCTAGGTTTTCTTCTAGGGTTTTTATGGTTTTAGGTCTAACATGTAAGTCTTTAATCCATCTTGAATTAATTTTTGTATAAGGTGTAAGGAAGGGATCCAGTTTCAGCTTTCTACATATGGTTAGCCAGTTTTCCCAGTACCATTTATTAAATAGGGAATCATTTCCCCATTGCTTGTTTTTGTCAGGTTTGTCAAAGATCAGATAGTTGTAGATATGTGGCACTATTTCTGAGGGCTCTGTTCTGGTCCATTGATCTATGTCTCTGTTGTGGTACCAGTACCATGCTGTTTTGGTTACTGTAGCCTTGTAGTATAGTTTGAAGTCAGGTAGCATGATGCCTCCAGCTTTGTTCTTTTGGCTTAGGATTGACTTGGCGATGCGGGCTCTTTTTTGGTTCCATATGAACTTTAAAGTAGTTTTTTCCAATTCTGTGAAGAAAGTCATTGGTAGCTTGATGGGGATGGCATTGAATCTATAAATTACCTTGGGCAGTATGGCCATTTTCACGATATTGATTCTTCCAACCCATGAGCATGGAATGTTCTTCCATTTGTTTGTATCCTCTTTTATTTCATTGAGCAGTGGTTTGTAGTTCTCCTTGAAGAGGTCCTTCACATCCCATGTAAGTTGGATTCCTAGGTATTTTATTCTCTTTGAAGCAATTGTGAATGGGAGTTCACTCATGATTTGGCTCTCTGTTTGTCTGTTATTGGTGTACAAGAATGCTTGTGATTTTTGTACATTGATTTTGTATCCTGAGACTTTGCTGAAGTTGCTAATCAGCTTAAGGAGATTTTGGGCTGAGACAATGGGGTTTTCTAGATATACAATCATGTCATCTGCAAACAGGGACAATTTGACTTCCTCTTTTCCTAATTGAATACCCTTTATTTCCTTCTCCTGCCTGATTGCCCTGGCCAGAACTTCCAGCACTATGTTGAATAGGAGTGGTGAGAGAGGGCATCCCTGTCTTGTGCCAGTTTTCAAAGGGAATGCTTCCAGTTTTTGCCCATTCAGTATGATATTGGCTGTGGGTTTGTCATAGATAGCTCTTATGATTTTGAGATACGTCCCATCAATACCTAATTTATTGAGAGTTTTTAGCATGAAGGTTGTTGAATTTTGTCAAAGGCCTTTTCTGCATCTATTGAGATAATCATGTGGTTTTTGTCTTTGGTTCTGTTTATATGCTGGATTACATTTATTGACTTGCATATGTTGAACCAACCTTGCATCCTAGGGATGAAGCCCACTTGATCATGGTGGATAAGCTTTTTGATGTGCTGCTGGATTCGGTTTGCCAGTATTTTATCGAGGAATTTTGCATCAATGTTCATCAAGGATATTGGTCTGAAATTCTCTTTTTTGGTTATGTCTCTGCCAGGCTTTGGTATCAGGACGATGCTGGCCTCATAAAATGTGTTAGGGAGGTGTAGCTTAGCTGGGTCTCCTGGTTCAGGGCCTCTTATAAGGCTGCAGTCAGGGTGTTGGCAAGTACCCAGTCATCTGAAGGCTCTGATGGAGGTAGATCCACTTTTAAACTCACTGGTTTGACTCTTGGCAGGTGTGGCTTCCTCCTGGGTTCTTGGACTGAGGAAATCAGTTCCTTTATGGTTGTTGGCTGCAAGATGCCCTTTGCTCCTTGCTACAGGGACTTTTCCACTGGGCAGCTTGCAACATAGCAGCTTGCTTTATTAGAGTGAGCAAGTGAGAGAACAACAGGGTGGAGATTATCTGTAAGGCAAAGTCACAGCCTCTTATAATTTAATCTTGGAAGTGATATCCCACCTACTTCTGCCATATTCTGTTGTTAAACATGAGTCACTAGGTCCAGGCCACAATTAGTAGAAGAGGCTTTCACAAGGACTTGAATATGAGAAGGTGCTGGTAACTGGGAGCCATTTTAGAAGATACCATATAGCTCACGGTTAGTAACCAGCTTGTCTTAATTTCCATACATTTCTTTTCTTATTGAGTGAATTTGACATCAAAAGCCCTAGCTTTTTTGGCTGTCATAGCAGCAATGTTTTGCCATTATGCTGCATATTATTATTTGTTTTCATGCTCACATCTTGTTTTAGACTGAATAATGTCAGCTGCTATAATATAGAATTCAAAACTCTTTATGACTTAATACAAAACAATAGACTTTTTTTTTGATATGGGCCAGACTGCTCTGCTAGGTGGCTTTCTCTAAAGGGTAATACAGGGATTTAGACTCATGTGGCTCTGCCATTTTGAAATGCATCCCTCTAGCCATAAAGATGTGGGAGATTTTAAGAGCCAGGCTTGTAAGTGATGTTCATCATTTCTGCACACATTCCATTGCCCAGAACTAGTGACAGGGCTCAACTTAACTCTAAGGGAAGATGGGAAATGTAATCTTCTGTGTGTGCTCAGGGAAAAAAGAAAGGACCAAAGGATTGGTAAGGAGTTAATTTCACCTCACATCTTATTGAGATATGCTACTTGCCTTAAAAAAGTAAATATATATGTACACACACACACACACACACACACACTGCTTAAGTCTTTCCCTTAAAAAATTCTTTTGACTCTGTTTATTTCATTTTTTATTAAAAACATCATATATGTAGAAAACACATAATCATACAATATCGTTTAACATGTAATTATAAAGCAAACAAATAAGCAACCATTCAGTCACTGCCCAGATCAAGCATTTAGAATGTGGCCAGCACCCTAGAAACACCCTGAATACTTTATCAATTACAACCTCTCACTATCCCAAATTTTATGATAATTGCTTTCCCATTACTTTATGTTTACCTCTACCAGAACCTTCTTGTCTTCCTTCTTGATTAGGATTTTGGAATTTGCCACCTCCTCCTTCTGTCTCCATGTCCTCCACTCGTATTTAGCCCTCAAATCCTTATACCTGATCTGATCTCCAGTCAAACTTGCTCTTTCTATCCCCAAGATCACCAGGGACTCCCTTATTATATTCGACAAATGTCTTAGTCCTTTTCTTCATGGACTTACTTGTAGAATTTGACTATGATGGCATTTTCTCTTTCTCAAAACCTTTGACTTGTTACAAGTTTCTGCAGTGGTTTTCTTCTCATATTATTCTGGCTGATTCTTCACAGTTTTCTTGTAGGTTTATCTTCCTCTGCCCACCCTCAATATTGGTGTTTATCATTTCCTAGCAATCTCACCCACTTTTACTGTTTTAACTCCCACTTATAACTTATGATTGTTAAATCTATATCTCTTGCTGCATATTCTCTCCTGAGTTCCAGACCCATAGCTTTTCTTCCTTCAGTCATTTCCACATAGGTGATTCATATGTATCTCTAACTTAGCAAGTTCCATGTTTATCTTGATTAGATAGGAGCAATGATAATAATAGATAGGGTCTGTTGAGTTCTTTCTAGGTGCCAGGCACTGCTTTAAGTGCTTTACATGAATTAATTCATTTTAATTCTCATTTTAACAACAAATACCATAAAGTAGTTAATATTATCGTTGTATGGATGAGGAAACTGAGGCATAGGAATCTTAAGCTGCTTGCCCAAGGTCACAAAGAAATATCAGGCATATCCTTGATTTAAAGTCTGGCCCTCTAGCTTCAAACCAGGTTTCCTGACCCCTGTCATGTCTATAGCTGCCTCTGAAGTCAGGGCTTGTGTCTAAGCTTTTGACCATGAGTCTAATGGACTTTATGTAGTATTCAGCTTATTGAGACAGGGATATATAAGAGTAATATTAGTTTGAGTTGATGTGAGATTCTTTTAATTCTCCAGACATCTAAAAACATCTGTCAACAGTATGGCAGCTAAATCCTATCCAGGGATGACTCACTCCATTTCAAAGTAGAAGGAGTCAGTATTATTTTGTGTACAAATACAAAATAGATAAGTCAAATACAAATACAAATGAGTCAGTCACCACAAAATAATGCTGACCCCCCTCTACTGATAACAGTCAAACTGATTGTACTATATAAATTTTTTATACTTAGTTATAAAGAATTAGCAGTAGGAGAAACTTTTCCTATCGAAGGTATGTGCATGTCTGGAGAGATGAGCAACCTATTCTAAGAATAACAGACTAAGGCAGAGAAATAAAATAATGTATCAAGCTTGGTGGTACAAATGTAATATACATACTTTATAACTATGGATAGACCTTTCATTTGTGTTAGTGAGCTAGTTTTTAAAAACAACATGATGGAAGAATGAGAATTTTTCATTGGCTCAGCCATAAAAGTTAGTATTGTTTTATAGGCTCAGTGACTAAAACAAATTATGCAGTGCTTGAAAGAAATTCAGTAGCAGTTGAGTAATAATTTCCATGAAGAAATTAGTCAGTGACATGTGGTATTGAAATTATGTGAAAAAAAAGCTCAACAGCACTTATCATTAGACAAATGCAAATCAAAACGACAACGAGATACCATCTCTCACCAGCCAGAATGGCCATTATTAAAAAGTCAAAAAATAACAGATGCTGGCAAGGTTGTGGAAAGAAAGGAACGCTTGTACACTGTTGGTAGGAGTGTACATTAGTTCAACCATTGTGGAAGACAGTGCAGCCATTCCTCAAATATCTCAAAGCAGACCTACCATTTGACCAGCAATCCCATTACTGGATATATAACCAAAGGAATATAAATTATTTTATTATAAAGACACATGCACATGTATGTTTCTTGCAGTACCATTCACAATAGCAAAGACATGGAATTAACCTAAATGCCCATCAATGGTAGAATGGATAAAGAAAATGTGGTATGTATACACCATGGAATACCATGCAGCCATAAAAAATGAAATCATGTCCTTTGCAGCAAAATGGGTGGAGCTGGAGGCCATTATCCTTAGCAAACTAATGCAGGAACAGAAAAGCAAATACCACATGTTCTCACTTATAAGTGGGAGCTATGTTCACCCACATAGAGGGGAACAACACATACTGGGTCCTATGAGAGGGTGAAGGTAGGGAGGAAGGAAAGGATCAGGAAAAATAACTAATGGATACTAGGCTTAATACCTAGGTGATGAAATAATCTGTGCAATAACTCCCCCATGACACAAGTTTACCTACATAACAAACCTGGAAATGTACCCCTGAACTTAAAATAAAAGATAAATAAAATTTTTAAAAAAGAAAAAAGGCAAAATAGCCAGACTGTCAGATAATTGTAGCCACGTTTGGATCATGTGATGACTTGTTACTTGTAATACTCATTCAAGGAAGAGAGGGCCTTGCCTTATTAACCTTTCACAGCAAATTGTGTTAATGATAAATATATACATTTTGCTCAACAGATCAGTGCCATTGTACTTAATCTCACTGATAGCTCATTCATTCAAAATTCTCAGAATTCACTTTAATAGTTCAAATGTTCTCTAAGGTAACTTTCTTACTTTTCTCTTATTGCTTAGATGACGCCGGATCAAAAATCCATCTGACTCAACAGGTAGACATAGCGGCACAGGTTGCCTCTGGAATGGCCTATCTGGAGTCTCGGAACTACATTCACAGAGATCTGGCTGCCAGAAATGTCCTCGTTGGTGAACATAATATCTACAAAGTAGCAGATTTTGGACTTGCCAGAGTTTTTAAGGTGGATTTAGTTTTGTTTTAATTAGTTTTTTAATAGGTCAAAAGTATAACAGTTAGTAGACCAATAGATATACTGTTATTCTTTAAAACAATGTTTCTCCAAGTTCTGTAGTCCATAAACTACTTCAGTAGTCCAAAACTTTACAGACAAACTACCTGCACATTCCTATTTCTTAATCAAGGAGAAACAAAATAGAGAAAACAATGACCAACCAGATTGGAAAGTATGTACTTAAGTTTATAGTTGAATTAATGATCAATTTTTCAGTTAGTATCAGTCACCTCTGTTTGCCTCTATTTCCTTTACAAAAGCAGTACACTTTGTGCAGTGTTAACCTAACCACCATTACTCACTGTATGCCAGATTAATTTGCATGCTGCCAGAATTCCTCAGCAATCATTGGCTTTTTGATTTCCCCATTTTTACCTCAGTCTGAAAGATACTATATAGGAGATATAATGTTAGGTGTTTTTCTCTTAAATTAATTTTAAATTTCCACATCGTACCCTAAAAATATGGATATAGGGCATAAAACAACAAATAAATGATTCCCTTTTAATCTTCATGAATTCATCATTTTTTTCTTTTTGTAAATTGATTAGTATCCCAGTGAGTTTATATATTAATTTAAAACACTTGGATCCTACTTTTCATTATTAGCAAGTGGTTACATAGTAATTATCAAATTCAGTGGCTTTTCAATATCATCAGTAAATCAAACACCAGACTTTGCTTCCTTTTTTTTTTTTTGCTCAAGACCAGATGTGAAGGCAGAATCATCATGTATTAATTCTCCAAATGCAGTAGAATGTTTCTTTCAGTGCTATTCTTGGCACATAGTAGGCTCTTAAATAATATTTTATTAATGACTTCCCACATATTTTTCAGTCTTGTATGCAAGATTCAGAATTTGCTACTGTAATTGTCAATTGAACTAAGCTCATTTTGTATCTTTTCTCTCTAAATTTTGAAGTGACGCAGATTAGAGATGAATGAGGGTAGCAAAACAAAAATTGCTTTAACTTGGCCTGATTCCTTAATGCATTAACAGGTAGATAATGAAGACATCTATGAATCTAAACACGAAATAAAGCTGCCGGTGAAGTGGACTGCGCCTGAAGCCATTCGTACTAATAAATTCAGCATTAAGTCCGATGTGTGGTCATTTGGAATCCTTCTTTATGAAATCATTACTTATGGCAAAATGCCTTACAGTGGTGAGTAATTAATTCTGAAGTGGATCTTTCTGCTGCAGGTCACTTACTTAGGTGTGATTTTAACTGCTTCGCCCAGACTTAGAGGGCAGAGTTATGAGGCTGACCATACCATGTACCTGCGGGAGCTTGATAGATAAAATTTGATGATGATAATTTGCATTAATGAGGTGGTTTATTGCTTCCCTCTCCTTTGCTAGTGAATTGCAGTCTTATAGACATCACTTGCTGCAGGATTTAGTTTAATCTGTGTAACCTGAGAAGGGGATGGCAGACCTTAAAGCTTTGCCAAGGAAATTGACTTACTTAGTAACCTAGAGTATAAATGGCTGTAAGTTTAAGACTCTGACCTTTAACTTGTCTTTTTTTGTTGTTGTTGGTTCCGTTCTGTATTTTCTAGGTATGACAGGTGCCCAGGTAATCCAGATGTTGGCTCAAAACTATAGACTTCCGCAACCATCCAACTGTCCACAGCAGTTTTACAACATCATGTTGGAGTGCTGGAATGCAGAGCCTAAGGAACGACCTACATTTGAGACACTGCATTGGAAACTTGAAGACTATTTTGAAACAGACTCTTCATATTCAGATGCAAATAACTTCATAAGATGAACACTGGAGAAGAATATCAAATAATGAAGTAGCAAAACAAATTCAAATAATCCATTCCAAAGTACAATGTTATCAACCAACTGCACAATCAGTTTAACCTGACATATTCAAGTGATAGGATAAAGTTGGCCATGTATTATGAAAAAGATTATTTGTACATTTTATTGACTGGGCAACACTGCAGGACAGTCAAGGTGATATATAATTTCCTCACTGCCTGGTAAAATTAAGCACACTAAACGAAGTTATTTTTCCTTTTAAGAGATACTTACATTTCCATTTATTTTTTGAAATGCCGATCAAGACAATCAACAGATGATAGTCAATTTTGACTCAGTGACTGTTGTAGCATTTTCCTGTTTACTGATTAGAGTGGTTATTCATTATTCCTCAGATTGCTGAATCCCATCAGGCTGTTATTATGAAGGAATTTGATTGCTTTGCTGCACAGCAGGACCTGTGCTTTGAGATTTTTTTTTCTCTTTTAAAATATCCTGTAACTACAATGATGGTAAAGCCATGTTAAATGACTTGATTGTACTCGGAGTAATTGCACATTTTTTTCTATGCATAAAAAAATGATGCAGCTGTTGAGAAAACGAATTAAAATCTTTTTCATTTTGCAGAAGGAAATGATGGAATTTTTCTATACCTCAGTATGTGTCAACTGAGAGTCATATACATTAGTTTTAATCTCTTAATATTGAGAATCAGGTTGCAAAATGGATGAGTTATTATCTATGGAAATGTGAGAAATGCCTAATAGCCCATAAAGTCTGAGAAATAGATATCAAAATAGTTTAGAAAAATGAGAGGAGAACAGTAGGATTGCTGTGGCCTAGACTTCTGAGTAATTAATAAAGAAAAAGAAGTACCCTTTGGCCTACAGATCAGAGTTTTATTTTTTTTTTTTTTACTTTTTACTTTTTATTATAGTTTAAGTTCTGGGGTGCATGTGCAGAATGTGCAGTTTTGTTATATAGGTGTACAAGTGCCATGGTGGTTTGCTGCACCCATCAACCCATCATCTACATTAGGTATTTCTCCTAGTGCTGTTCCTCCCCTAGCCCTCCATCCCCTGACACACCCCAGTGTGTGATGTTCCCCTCCTTGTGTCCATGTGTTCTCATTGTTCAGCTCCCACTTATGAGTGAGAACATGCTGTGTTTGGTTTTTTGTTCTTGTGTTAGTTTGTTGAGAATGATGGTTTACAGCTTTATCCATGTCCCTGCAAAGGACATGAACTCATCCTTTTTTATGGCTGCATAGTATTCCATAGTGTATATGTGCCACATTTTCTTTATTCAGTCTATCGTTGACGGGCATTTGGGTTGGTTCCAAGTCTTTGCTATTGTGAATAGTGCCACAATAAACATACATGTGCATGTGACTTTATAGCAGAATGATTTATAATCCTTTAGGTATATACCCAGTAATGGGATCGCTGAGTCAAATGGTATTTCTAGTTCTAGATCCTTGAGGAATTGCTACACTGTCCTCCACAATGGTTGAACTAATTTATACTCCCACCAACAGAGTAAAAGTGTAAAAGTGTTCCTATTTCTCCACAGCCTCTTCAGCATCCAAAACAGCATCCTGTTTTTTCCTGACTTTTTAATGATCGCCATTCTAACTGGTGTGAGATGGTATCTCATTGTGGTTTTGATTTGGATTTCTCTAATGATCAGATGATGAGCTTTTTTTCATATGTCTGTTGGCTGCATAAATGTCTTCTTTTGAAATGTGTTTGTTCAAATCCTTCACCCACTTTTTGATGGGGTTGTTTGTTTTTTTTCTTTTAAATTTGCTTATGTTCCTTGTAGATTCTTGGTATTAGCCCTTTGTCAGATGGATAGCTTGCAAAAATTTTCTCCCATTCTGTAGGTTGCCTGTTCACTCTGATGATAGTTTCTTTTGCTGTCTAGAAGCTCTTTAGTTTAATTAGATCCCATTTATCAATTTTGGCTTTTGTTGCCATTGGTTTTTGTGTTTTAGTCATGATGTCTTTTCCCATGCCTATGTCCTGAATGGTGTTGCCTAGGTTTTCTTCTAGGGTTTTTATGGTTTTAGGTCTTAAGTTTAAGTCTTTAATCCATCTTGAGTTAATTTTTGTATAAGGTATAAGGAAGGAGTCCAGTTTCAGTTTTCTGCATATGGCTAGCCAGTTTTCCCAACACCATTTATTAAATAGGGATCCTTTCCCCATTGGTTGTTTTTGTAAGGTTTGTCAAAGATCAGATGGTTGTAGATGTGTGGTGTTATTTCTGAGGCTTCTGTTCTGTTCCGTTGGTCTGGATATCTGTTTTGGTACCACGACCATGCTGTTTTGTTTACTGTAGCCTTGTAGCATAGTTTGAAGTCGGGTAGCGTGATGCCTACAACTTTGTTCTTTTTGCTTAGAATTGTCTTGGCTATGTGGGCTCTTTTTTGGTTCCATATGAAGTTTCAAGTAGTTTTTTCCAATTCTGTGAAGAAAGTCAATGGTAGTTTGATGGGGATAGCACTGAATATATAAATTGCCTTGGGCAGTATGGCCATTTTCACGATATTGATTCTTCCTGTCCATGAGCATGGAATGTTTTTCCACTTATTTGTGTCCTCTCTTATTTCTTTCAGCAGTGGTTTGTAGTTCTCTTTGAAGAGGTCCTTTGCATCCCTTGTAAGTTTTAATCCTAGATCCTTCATTCTCTTTGTAGCAATTGTGAATGAGAGTTCACTCATGATTTGGCTGTTTGTTATTGGTGTATAGGAATGCTTGTGATTTTTGCACATTGATTTTGTATCCTGAGACTTTGCTGAAGTTGCTTATCAGCTTAAGGAGATTTTGGGCTGAGATGGTGGGGTTCCCTATATATCAATCATATCATCTGCAAACAGAGACAATTTTACTTCCTGTTTTCCTATTTGAATACCCTTTATTTCTTTCTCTTGCCTGATTGCCCTGGTCAGAACTTTCAATACTATTTTGAACAGGAGTGGTGAGGGGGGCATCCTTGTCTTGTGCCAGCTTTCAAAGGGAATACTTCCAGCTTTTACCCATTCAGTATGATATTGGCTGTGGTTTTGTCTTAAATCTGTCATATTATTTTGAGATACGTTCCATCAATACCTAGTTTATTGAGAGTTTTTAGTATGAAGGGGTGTTGAATTTTATCAAAGGCCTTTTCTGCATCTATTGAGATCATCTTGTGGTTTTTGTCATTGGTTCTGTTTATGTGATGGATTGTGTTTATTGGTTTGCATATGTTGAACCAGCCTTGCGTCCCAGGGATGAAGCCAACTTGATCATGGTGGATAAGCTTTTTGATGTGCTGCTGCATTCGGTTTGCCAGTATTTTATTGAGGATTTTTGCATGGATGTTCATCAGGGATATTGGTCTGAAATTTTCTCTCTCTCCTTTTTTTTTTTTTTTTTTTTTTTTTTTTGTGTCTCTGCCAGGTTTTGGTCTCAGAATGATGCTGGTCTCATAAAATGAGTTAGGGAGGAGTCCCTCTTTTCCTATTGTTTGGAACAGTTTCAGAAAGGATAGTACTAGCTTTGTACCTCTTTGTACCTCTGGTAGAATTCAGCTGTGAATCTGTCTGGTCCTGGACTTTTTTTGGTTGGTAGGCTATTAATTACTGCCTCAATTTCAGAACTTGTTATTGGTCAATTTAGGGATTCATCTTCTTCCTGGTTTAGACTTGGGAGGGTGTATGTTTGCAGGAATTTATCCATTTCTTCTAGATTTTCTAGTTTATTTGCTTAGAAGTATTTATAGTAATGTCTGATGGTATTTTGTATTTCTGTGGGATCAGTGGTCATCTCCCCTTGATCATTTTTTATTGTGTCTATTTGATTCTGCTCTCTTTTCTTCTTTATTAGTCTGGCTAGCATTCTATCTATTTTGTTGATCTTTTCAAAAAATCAGATCCTGGATTCATTGATTTTTTGAAGGGTTTTTCATGTCTCTATCACCTTCAGTTCTGCTCTGATATTAGTTATTTCTTGTCTTCTGCTAGCTTTTGAATTTGTTTGCTCTTGCTTCTCTAGTACTTTTAATTGTGGTATTAGGGTGTCGATTTTAGATCTTTCCTGATTCCTCTTGTGGGCAGTTAGTGCTATAAATTTCCCTCTACACACTGCTTTAAATGTGTCCCAGAGATTCTGGTACATTGTGTCTTTGTTCTCATTGGTTTCAATGAACATCTTTATTTCTGCTTTAATTTTGTTATTTACCCAGTAGTCATTCAGGAGCAGATTGTTCAGTTTCCAAGTAGTTGTTAGGTTTTGTGTCAGTTTTAATCCTGAGTTCTAATTTGATTGCACTGTGGTCTTAGAGACTGTTTGTTATGACTTCCATTCTTTTGCGTTTGCTGAGGAGTGTTTTACTTCCAATTATGTGATCGCTTTTAGAATAAGTGTGATGAGGTGCTGAGAAGAATGAATATTCTGTTGATTTGGGGTGGAGAATTCTGTAGATGTCTGTTAGGTCCACTTGGTCCAGAGCTGAGTTGAAGTCCTGAATATCTTTGTTAATTTGCTGTCTCGTTTATCTGTCTAATATTGACAGCGGGCTGTTAAAATTTCCCATTATTGTGTGGGAGTCTAAGTCTCTTTGTAGTTCTCTAAGAACTTGCTTTATGAATCTGGGTGCTCCTGTATTTGGTGTATATATATTTAGGATAGTTAGCTATTCTTGTTGCATTGATCCGTTTACCATTATGTAATGCCCTTCGTCTCTTTTGATCTTTGTTGATTTAAAGTCTGTTTTATCAGAGACTAGGATTGCAACCCCTGCTTTTTTTTTCTGCTTTCCATTTGCTTCGTAAATATTCCTCCATCCCTTTATCTTGGGCCTATGTGTCTCTTTGCATGTGAGATGGGTCTCCTGAATGCAGCACACTGATGGGTCTTGAGTCTTTATCCAATTTGCCATTCTGTCTTTTACTTGGGGCATTCAGCCTGTTTACATTTAAGGTTAGTATTGTTATGTGTGAATTTGATCTTGTCATATGATGCTAGCTGGTTATTTTGCCCGAAAGTTGATGCAGTTTCTTTCTAGCCTCGATGATCTTTACAATTTGGTATATTTTTGCAGTGGCTGGTATTGATTGTTCCTTTCTATGTTTAGTGCTTCCTTCAGGAGCTCTTTTAGGGCTGGCCTGGTGGTGACAAAATCTCTCAGCATTTACTTGTCTGTCTGCAAAGGAATTTATTTCTCCTTCGCTTATGAAACTGAGTTTGGTTGGATATGAAATTCTGGTTTGAAAATTCTTCTCTTTAAGAACGTTGACTATTAGCCCCCACTCTATTCTGGCTTGTAAGGTGTCTGCAGAGAGATCCTTTGTTAGTCTGATGGGCTTCCCTTTGTGGGTAACTCGACCTTTCTCTCTGGCTGCCCTTAACATTTTTTCCTTCATTTCAAACTTGGTGAATATGACGATTATGTGTCTTGGGGTTGCTCTGCTCGAGGAGTATCTTTGTGGTGTTCTCTGTATTTCCTTAATTTGAATGTTGGCCTGTCTTGCTAGGTTGGGGATGTTCTCCTGGATAATATCCTGAGGAGTGTTTTCCAACTTGGTTCCATTCTCCCCGTCACTTTCAGGTACACCAATCAAACGTAGACTTGGTGTTTTCACATAATCCCATATTTCTTGGAGGCTTTGTTCATTCCTTTTCATTCTTTTTTCTCTAATCTTGTCTTCTCCTTTATTTCATTAAGTTGATCTTCAATCTCTGATATCCTTTCTTGTGCTTTATCGATTCGGCTATTGATTATTGTGTATGCTTCATGAAGTTCTCATGCTGTGTTTTTCAGCTCCATCAGGTCATTTATGTGCTTCTCTGTACTTGTTATTCTAGTTAGCAATTCCTCTAATCTTTTTACAATGTTGTTAGCTTCCTTGCATTGGGTTAGAACATGCTCCTTTAGCTTGGAGGTGTTTGTTATTACCCACCTTCTGAGGCCTATTTCTGTCCATCTGTCAAATTCATTCTCCGTCCTGTTTTATTCCCTTGCTGGCCAGGAGTTGTGATCCTTTGGAAGAGAAGAGCCATTCTGTTTTTTTGAATTTTCAGCCTTTTGCACTGGTTTCTCCTCATCTTCCTGGATTTATCTACTTTTGGTCTTTGATCCTGCTGACGTTTGGATGGGGTCTCTGAGTGGACATACTATTCCTTTCTGTTTGTTAGTTTTCCTTTTAAGAGTTAGTCCCCTCTGCTGCAGGTCTGCTGGAGTTTGCTGGAGGTCCACTCCAGACACTGTTTGCCTTGGTATCACCAACGGAGGCTGCAGAACAGCAAAGATTGCTGCCTGTTCTTTCCTCTGGAAGCTTCGTCCCAGAGGGGCACCCACTGGATGCCAGCCAGAGCTCTCCTGTATGAGGTGTCTGTTGGCCCCTACTGGGAGATATCTCCCAATCAGGATACACGGGGGTCAGGGACCCACTTGACGAAGCAGTCTGACCCTTACCAGAGCTCGAGCACTGTGCTGGGAAATCCACTGTTCTCTTCAGAGCTATCCGGCAGGGATGTTTAAGTCTGCTGAAGCTGCTCCCATAGCCGCACCTTCCCCCAGATGCTCTGTCCCTGGGAGATGGGGTTTTATCTATTAGCCCCTGACTGCCTTTTTTTCAGAGATGCTCTGTGCAGAGAGGAGGAATCTAGAGAGGCAGTCTGGCCACAGTGGCCTTGCTAAGCTGAGGTGGTGGGCTCTACCCAGTTCGAACTCCCAGGCAGCTTTGTTTAGACTGTGAGGGTAAAATGCCTACTCAAGCTTCAGCAATGGCAGACAGCCCTCCTCCCTCCAAGCTCGAGTGTCCCAGGTCAACCTCAGACAGTTGTGCTTGCAGTGAGGATTTCAAGCCAGTGAATCTTAGCTTGCTGGGCTCCGTGGGGGTGGGACCCGCCAAGCCAGACCACTTGGCTCCCTGGCTTCAGCCCCCCTTCTAGGGGAGTGAACGGTTCTGCCTTGCTGGCATTCCAGGCACCATTGGGGTATAGAAAATAAAACTCCTGCAGCTAGTTCAGTGTCTGCCCAAACAGCTGCCCAGTTTTGTGCTTGACACCCAGGGCCCCAGTGGCGTAGGCACCAGCGGGAATCTCCTGGTCTCCGGGATTTGAAGACCATGGGAAAAATGCAGTATCTGGGCCAGAGTGCACCGTTCCTCAGGTATGGCTTCCCTTGGGTAGAGGAGGTAGTTCCCTGACCCCTTGTGCTTCCTGGGTGAGGTGACACCCCACCCTGCTTCGGCTGGCCCTCCATGGGCTGCTCCCACTGTCCAACCAGTCTCACTGAGATGAACTGGGTACCTCAGTTGGAAATGCAGAAATCACCTGCCTTCTGTGTCGATCTCGCTGGGAGCTGCAGACCAGAGCTGTTCCTATTCGGCCATCTTGCCAGCAATCAGACCAGAGTTTTAAATGGACTACAAAATAGGTCAAACTCTATTTCAGAACTAGAGGCTAGGAATAATGTCTAAACTTGGTTATGAAAGTTTTTTTTTTTTTTGGTCTGGTAGGATAAGAGGGTTTTTACTCATCTTGAGTTTGAATTAACCTTTGTAACAAAGTTATTTTTTTTTAAACAATGAATGTATCAAATTATCTGTCTCATTAGATAACTAGGTAGACTTTTCCAAGGTGGTTTCAAAATCAAATATATATTCAAAGATCTTCCAGTGTAAAGCAATAGGAATGAAACAAGCCATGAGAAAGCAGGATATTTTGAGTATATTCTCATGCCTTTCTTTAAAGGACAAGCGCCTATCTAAACAGTTACAGAAACCCAAATTCAAAGTAGATTAAATAAGAAGTAAATTTGTAAACACTTTTAACTGGGAGACAGGAAGTAGGGAGGGCTCCAGGCACAAAATCATTAGCAGTTCAATGTGAATGAAGACCCATGTCCTTTGCAAGCCTCCCTCTGCCATCAGCATTGCCCTCCTTCCCAGGGTCACAGATGGCTATCAATGGCAAAACTGGGGTTCCGCGTTCTCTTCTCCTCATCTGGCAAGAGAAAATGGGAAATCTCCATCCCAAGCTTGGATTAAAAATTATTTTCATTTTTGTGTTCCAGCAAACTTGGGTCCTATGCCCAGCCATGGACCAAAAATAGGCTTAATGTGAATGTTATGTGCTGATTGGATTAAAATAAGTTCTGACTCTGAATCTGGGAATGTGGTCACCTTCCTCAGAGACAAGTTGAGAAGTTGGCTTATCTGAATAAAAGTAGAGAATATGAGATGCTGGAGAGGTGTTCATTAAGGAGAACATTCCCTGAGATGAATTAACGGTTAGAATTATCTATCTCTGTATCTATCCACCCATCTATCATCATCACCTAATGTCCTTCCTTTCTCTCTCTCTAAATATATACATGTGGGTATGTGAGTGTGTATATATTTATTTTTTGTGTGTTTATGTGGTGTGTGTGTGTGTGTGTGTGTATTCCAGGCAGATGTGTGCATATATACCCAAACTTTCCTGAAGACCTTGGAATTAAATGGGTCATGTGAAGCTAAAGATTATAGAACCCCTTGATTCCTTTATAAACAGAAACTATTTCTAAGATAAGATCAACACTAATCTTTCAAATTAGTTGACTGTGTATAGAACAACTTGTTTACTTAAAGTCATCTAGTCTAATGCAATCAAGGAGTAAATTATAAATAACCAGTTAGCATAAATGGAAAGAAAATAGTTCCTTTTCTTTGAATTTATTTCTTCATGTTTAATATTTCTTGCACACATATAGAAATGAATAGAAATATTCCCATTTCAATGTGCAAATTCAGCTACTATATAGTTTGTTTCTTTTTAGTAGCTAATAATAATAAAGTTTTAAGTAAGATCTGATTTTGAAATATGAAAAGAAGTTTATCCTTTCCTGTTTTAATACCAACTGAAACCCGTTTAACTTACTGTGTTTGATTCTTGGGGACATTTATGTTCAAGGTTCTGTCAAAGCAATCTATTATTCTTGTTTTTACCTGATGGATCACGGAGAAAAATACTGGATTCAGTTATGAGAAACAGTAATAGATTTTTTTTAACTGCCATAAATTTCTCTCCCTGTATTAAATAAAAGGATCAGGAAAAGATAAGTTGAATTTTCCTACAATGAGCCAGCTCTTCTTAAATTTACCTCCCATAAATTGTAGCAAAGCACTTTTCATATAATGTTTTATTTATGTAATTCAGTTATTTGGAGATGGTGGTGAGGGATGTGAGTACATCATTTCATGTTGTATTTCAAATCTCTTTTGACAGAAACCCTAAGAATTTGCAATAAAGAAAATTCAATGTTCCATTAAGTTTTCCTTTTTCTTTTTTTTTAAAAGAGGGTAAAGAAGGAAATAAGGGAATAGATTTAAGTTACCTAAGGTCAAAAGAGGCACAGGGTAGACTATGAATAGTTGTGGAACCTGAATATTTTGTCATCAAAAACAAAGTTAAAGTCAGAGTGACCAGGAATCTGCAAACTGGCTGTGGGAATGGGTTGACTTAAAAGACTAACAGAGAACTAGCCTGTGGGGTAACATCAGGCTAGGCTCACCCTCAGTTTCTATAGACCCACAATATCTGTCTGTATGATGACCGTGTGGATCTAATGAACCAGGAGGGGCCCAAACTCTTCCGACTCTGTCGAGGCCTAAAGGAAACTGTTGCCATTGGAAGGATGCCATACCACTACCCAGCTGGAGCTTCCTGAAGGAAGCAGAGCCCAGCTGGTGTTCCATAGCTTGTTAAGCATATGCCATACTTACAATCACTTTTTTCATGGTCTGGTTGAGCATATGATTTCTGAACCAAACAGCCTTTCTGGTATTGTGTCATTGGTGACTCATTGTGATTCTTTACAAAGACACATTATGTGAGCGAGAATGGTGATGATTTGGGTACCTTATTCAAATTGCATCATCATTTAATTCAAGAGAAAGGCCATTCTTAAAGTAAATGAGGTTTGTATACCTGGGTATTGGAACTGCCAGTGGGCTGATCTGACAGTGTTTGATTCTTGTTTTTTCTGGAATTATTATGTAGAAGATTCAGTCTATAATCTTCAACATGATGCAAAAATTCAGTGTCATAGGATCAAAAAAATGCTGGAAAGTATCTAAAATCTTTTAAATTCATATCTTAATTTTCAGTGTTATCCTTTTACTGCCTACGTTCCCCCACTAAACTCTTTTAGATTTTTCTCTGCTTTTGTGAAGAAAGTGATGTTAGTAGGCCTCCCAAGTTATTTATGAAATTTAGAAATATAATGGGGAACAAAATAGTATATAAACCCTTAATTTCAGAACTCTTAACAAGTTTAGCTTCAATCTGCATTCAGATGACACTATCTACAGAGATGTTATAAGATTAAATTACAAGAAAAGAGATGCCCAATTATTTCCATTTACTCTTCTCGCCTAGGTAGTTAATTTATCTATTATTCATTTGAAGCAACAGACGTCAATGTAACATCTTTTTCATTTTCATGGAGACTAATCAGCTCTTTCAGAAAAGGGAACTATATCACAAACACACCTCAAGTGTCCAGGTAGAAGTATTACCATGCAGAGGATTCAAGTCATATTACCTAATAACCATGAAATTCTATGTTGGGAAAAAGTGGTTAAAAGCAACTAAAACTGCCCTGTTTGGAAGAAACTAAATATTGCTTTATAATGATTTTCTGATATTTTAGAATAGAGGCTTCAATTATACTATTTGTGAAAAAGAAAACTGCTTGGTATTAACCAAGTTACATTTAATTTTTATGGTCCACAAAATTTCAGAGTAAATATTACATATGACTAATTTATATGTAGCAAAAGGGATTAAAGAAGACCTCTTTGAATTGTACCACTTGTTATAATGCTATTATTTACCCTGATTCAAATGTAACTCCTTACAATTTTTAAACATTTTTATTTCTGTATTCTTTAAAATATTAAGGCAATGGTTTTTCTTGAAATTATATTTTGCCCTATGTATTCCATTTTTATTCACACTGGATTTATTATGATAGTTATATCAAAGTGATTATTTTTACCTTGACTTTTAAAAGTCCACTGTTTCAGAAGTCAAGTTCGTTGTGGATCTAAAACATAAATTCTATGTGTTCATAGCAAGTGAAATGTCTCCTCAGTTGACTATGTTAAGAGTTCGCATTTGTATGATGAAGAAAGTAAGTCTGTGAATCCAGGGGATATGATCTTGCTGATGCCATTTACTGCAGATCATCTGCTTCATGTCACCTTTCTCAGAGTCCCAGGCTAATGGAGAAACCTCCAGCTTAGACGTTGTTGGTTGCTGTGGCAGTAGGAATGAAAGCTCTAGCAGATCTCATGTTGGCAGTTCCATTCTTGGGCCCAAAAGATACACATGTCACTTTGGATCCTACTCATTGGCCACAATTATGTGGCTTCACCCAGACACAAGGAATGATGGATATACAATCTTACCATGTACCCAGACATAGAGCTATCCAGAAATACTCACTAAGTAGCACTAAAGCCTGTTGCACTGTGATAAAACATCAAGTAAACTCTAAGTGAGGCTGAGTGGTGGAAGGTCACAAGTACTCAGTTATCCATTCTTTCTTTATTATTATATTTATTCATTCAGCATATATTGATTGCTTACTAAGTAGAAGAATTGAGCTAAATGTTTGGATATAATTGTTAACAGAGAAATACACCTTGTTTTTCTCTAAGCTTACTATCAGGGGAGACCGACTGGGCATGTGAATCTTAGCTCACAAACCTACATGCACACTTTTACCTTCTTGTTTTCCTCCTAAGAATTAAATTATCATCTAAGGATCCATTCTCACTTTCCTCCTTAGTAGCAGAACCAGCTGAAAGATCACACTGCCTCCCTCTTTTGCAGCTAGAGATTGCGAAAGATGTGTAAGAGAAAGTTGGTTTGCAGGACTTCTAGGAAGACTTTGTATGGTAAACAGAGAGCTGGCATGGGCCGTTCTTTGTCTTTTTCTCCTTTGTTAAGTCTTAAGCCTTAACCCTGGCAGCCATCTTAGATCATGAGGAACACTTAGAGATGGAAGTCACTTCTTTTTTTTTTGAGATGAAGTCTCGCTCTGTCGCCCAGGTTGGAGTGCAATAGCAGGATCTCGGCTCGCTGCAACCTCCGCCTCCTGATTTCAAGCAATTCTCCTGCCTCAGCCTCCCAAGTAGTTGGGATTACAGGCACACGCTGCCACATCTGGCTAATTTTTTTCTATTTTAGTAGAGACGGGGTTTCACCGTGTTGCCCAGGCTGATCTCGAATGCTTGAGCTCAGGCAATCCACCCGCCTCGGCCTCCCAAAGTGCTGGGATTACAGGCGTGAGACACTGCGCCCGGCCCGGAAGTCACTTCTTAGTAGGGTGTGGGTCATTGATGAAAGGGAAGTTGCCATGCCATCCTTGGATTGCTGACCTCAGGGATTCTAGTATAGTAGGGCTGAAATGCTATGCTGTTTAAGCAACTGTGATGTCTAATCTCTATTTCTAGAGACTGGAACACTCAATTTCTGAATAACACATTATCTACTTAAAATCTTAATTCTGCCAGGTATTGGAAAATAAATGTTATTTCTAGGATTTTTCCCTAAGTGCTATGTGCCTTTAGCATGTTAGCATGTGCCTTTAGCTTTGGGGCAGGAGGAATTGTCTGGTGCCAGTATCAGGTCATTACCTGTCTATATGGCTATCTGCTGAGATGTCTTCTCTCCCAGTTGAAGTGAATGTGGCCTCAACTCTTTCTAATCCATTTCTATATCCTTACGTGGTCGAAAGGAAGAATTCAACCCTCTGCCTAAATGCTCCCACAACCAGGAGCTCTTCTCCCCTCTACCATGCCATATATGAGAAAGTACTTGGAAGCTTTCCTCCTCTCAGTCTCTACTTGGGAATGAACATAGGTACCCTCTGTTTTCAGATTCCCCCAGCTCACCCAGAAGTCCTCCCATTCTTCCTCTTCACATTGTAGAGCAGGGCTTACCAAACTGTGAATGTTCCTATAACTCCGTTCTTCCCTTTGCACTTGAATCTTTAGTCTTTTATGTTGCTGAGCTTAGGGGGGTGGACCAGAAGACTGATAAATTCATTTCAAAAGCCTTGGATTTTAAAACTCTAACGACAAGAATTTGACTTGTGTTTTCCTATTTTTCAACTGTAATAATGCTGCCTTTAGATGATAGAGCCTCATAGTCTAGTAGTCCAAAGTGGGAGGACTAAAGCATAACAGAAAATACCTGGGAAAGATATTAGCTAATATCTTAAAATAGTATCCTGCAATATATGGAAGTTAAACAAAAGTCACACAAAAAGTGCTTAAGTAGGTTATGCTGAGTATTATAGAGGAGAAATGTGGGATGCTGTGGGAGTGAATAACAAATACTCCTAACTGGTTTTGGGGGTTGGGGAAAAATGAAGAAAGTGGTGTTTACCCGTGGTCTTAAGGATGAAAAGCTTATTAAGTACCTCTAGTCCAAAGATAGGCATGGCAAAGACATAGACCCAGTTTGATGGGAGTGTGGGAGTGAGGGGGAAAGGACTCACATTAAGGCTGGCCAGGCATGTGCAGTCCCAATCATAGAGGTTCGTATAGTTGAGGTTAATAATCACAATCTTAATCCCACTGGGCAGTCACTGAAAACCTTGAAGTTGTTAATATTGAGAGGTGACAGCAGGCTGGCAGCCCTCACAGCCCTCGCTTGCTCTCGGCACCTCCTTGGCCTTGGCGCCCACTCTGGCCACACTTGAGGAGCCCTTCAGCCCACTGCTGCCCTGTGGGAGCCCCTTCCTGGGCTGGCCGAGGCCAGAGCCCGCTCCCTCAGCTTGCGGGAAGGTGTGGAGAGAGAGGCGCGGGCGGGAACTGGGGCTGTGAGCGGGGCTTGCGGGCCAATGTGAGTTCCGGGTGGGCATGGGCTTGGCGGGCCCTGAACAGGGAGTGGCCAGCTGGCTCCCCGGCCCCGGGCAGTGAGGGGCTTAGCACCTGGGCCAGAAGCTGCTGTGCTCCACTTCTCACGGGGCCTTAGCTGCCTACCAGTGGGACAGGGCTGGGGACCTGCAGCCAGCCATGCCTGAGCCTCCCCACCCCTGCTGCCGTGGGCTCCTGTGGCCTGAGCCTCCCCGAGGAGTGCCGCCCTGTGTTCCATGGCGCCCAGTCCCATTGACCACCCAAGGGCTGAAGAGTGTGGGTGCAGGGCGTGGGACTGGCAGGCAGCTCCACCTGTGGCCCTGGTTTGGGATCCACTGGGTGAAGCCAGCTGGGCTGCTGAGTCTGGTGGGGACTTGGAAAACCTTTATGTCTAGCTAAGGGATTGTATATACACCAATCAGCACTCTGTATCTAGCTCAAGGTTTGTAAACACACCAATCAGCACCCTGTGTCTAGCTCAGGGTTTGTGAATGCACCAATCCACACTCTGTATCTAGCTACTCTGGTGGGGACTTGGAAAACCTTTGTGTGGACACTCTGTATCTAGCTAATCTAGTGGGGATGTGGAGAACTTTTGTGTCTAGCTCAGGGATTATAAACGCACCAATCAGCACCCTGTCAAAACGGACCAATCAGCTCTCTGTAAAACAGACCAATTGGCTCTCTGTAAAATGGACCAATCGGCAGGATGTGGGTGGGGCCAGATAAGAGAATAAAAGCAGGCTGCTCCAACCCGTGGTGGCAACCTACTCTGGTCCCGTTCCATGCTGTGGAAGGTTTGTTCTTTTGCTTTTTGCAGTAAATCTTGCTGCTGCTCACTCTTTGGGTCCACACTGCCTTTACGAGCTGTAACACTCACCGTGAAAGTCTGCAGCTTCAGTTTTGAAGCCAGCCAGACCACAGGTCCACCGGGAGAAAAAAACAACTCCAGACGCGCCACCTTAAGAGCTGTAACACTCACCGCGAAGGTCTGCAGCTTCACTCCTGAGCCAGCGAGACCACAAACCCACCAGAAGGAAGAAACTCTGAACACATCTGAACATCAGAAGGAACAAATCCCGGACATGCCGGCTTTAAGAACTGTAACACTCACCGCGGGGGTCCGCGGCTTCATTCTTGAAGTCAGATCAAGAACCCACCAAATCCGGACACAATATGACCTAATTTGGACCTTAAAATATTATTTTAAATAAAGTATGGCTTCGATGAGGATAAGAAAGGATACGGAGAGATAATTTAGCAGGATGGATTGTCTGGGTGAGAGGTAATACTGGGTCAGCTTAGTGGAAGGCAGGAGATAATGAAAACAATGATGCACGTGAGACATTTGGAGGTGGAAATAGCAGAACTTGCCAACTGTTTGGCTATGTGGGCAAGGAAGAATTACATATCAAGGATGTCCTCCAGGAGTAATTAAAATATGTGACTACGGAAAGGAAGCTGGTGGATAGCGGTGATCATAGGAGCTTGTTAGTTAATCAGTTTAAGATGTCATGAAACGTTTAATTTGAGATGTTAACTAAAAACTGCTGTTAGCTTTTGGCAACGTGGAGGCCCTAAAGAAGAGCATTTTCACCTGAGAAGTGGGATCAACAGTAGACTGCAGTGGGTTGAGGCACAAGTGAGAGATACGAGGTTGGGGGCAACATTTATTGGACTGACAGCTTTTTCCAACATGGAGCTGTGAAGGTGAGAGGAGACATAACAACTAACTGTGGATGTGAAATTCAGAGAATGTGCGTGTGGGTGTGTGCGTGTGTGTGTTTCTAAAAACGGGAGAGACTAGGTCTCGTTTGAATGCTCTATAAATGATTGCCAGAGGTTATTTCGGCCAAAATAGAATACATAGAATAATGTAGAAACGTTTGGTGACTCAAATCTGAACGAATAACCAACTGCTATCTTGCTTATTGAATTTGTATGGATTGCATAATATAGGCCTTCTTTGTTAAAATTTCTTTGCCTTAGGGGAATTTAAGCCTGGAATATAGTAAAAACGTATTTTGAACGAATACATCTTCTATTCCAGGACTAACCATATACTGTTTTAATAAGAGTTTCATGGTGACATTTTCTTACCTGTTTCTCAAACATTGATCTAGTTTGTTAATATTCTCAGAGTAAGAAGTTTGCTTTTCTTATTTCTAGAGAAACAGGTAAAAAAAGAAAAATTCCAACTAAATCCAAGTAAAATATCTTTTCATTTTTCTTGAATATGGATGTTAGGTCTAATTGAGACAATATGGCTTATTGCAGATGAAGTATGAAATCAATTTAAGACTGTTAAAACAGTGTCAAAGAGGTAACAAGAAGCTGAAGTTTTAATGTGTCAGAGAGAAGATATCTGAATCATCCCAAATAATATAATTATAAGAAAAAATAAAAGGGAAAAGGAAGGAAAAAGAAAACAAAAGCAAGGCTATTTTAAGAAAACATATCATCAAAGTCTTTGGAGAAATGTTTCTTCTTTTATCTGGTTAATTGGCTTATGAATAATGCAGAAGTGTTCTTATTTGGCTTTAAAATATCTTTAGTTCAAACCCTAAGTTTTAGGGGCTGAGTCAGACAGAAGTGATTTTGCAATAAAATCTTCCTTGGGCATTATCTTCATCAATCTATTTTCATAGAACTGCAGAATTTTAGAACTGATAGGAACCTTGGAGATCATGTAGTCAGGCTATCAGAAGCTCTTTCCTCTTATGGAATGAAACTCGGAAACAAAAATAATAAGCAAGGGATATTTAGTAATTCAAGAGACATTTTTCTTCAAATGAGTCTGCTTCATAGACTCTCTAAATCCTAAAGAAATGGCATAAATAAGGTTGTCTCGAGTTGTTTTTTCTCTGTATTTTAGAGATACTTATGGGGTCTAATTTAGAGAATTGCAAAGATAAAATTCAAGATTTGATTTTGTGGCTGCACATTACAAATATTATTGTAAAACATGTATGATGTGCAATGTTGTGCAAATGGGGGTGGGTACCAACATCAAGTAATAGCAAAAATTAAAGCAACAGATAAATTAATTTCAGGAGTTCTCAAGCTGACCAGCAGATGGGGGCCCAGTTTGCTGCCAAACACTTCATGATTAGAAGAAAAAAGAAAAGGACCTTAGAAGTAATCTAAAATTCTGATATAATATTCAGTGCATAAAAAAATACTGAAAATGTGCTTCCTTAATTTTAAGTACCTATGCTCAGATCTGCAGTGAAGGCATTGATTATGGATTACAACACAGTGCTCTACATTTTAGAAAAAATGCAAAATTACACGGTTCATGACTCACCAAACTCTAATTATCAAAATAACTGAGTATTCCTCACCAAAACAGAGTTAATAGCATATAGCCCTCACGGATTTTCCTTTTTTACTATATAGATTCTAATATTTCAGTTCTTATTTTTATATGTGTTTTTATGATGCACATTGAATATCTTCCCACATGCCCAATTATATTTCAAATGCGTCGAAATGCTCTTTATATATCTTTGCTCTCTTTCTTTGCTTATTCACTCTTTTAACAAAGAAATATGAATAGACCTATGTGAAATTAATTTTTTAAAATTACAGGCATTTGAATTATTATTAACACAAAAAGTAAAACATTTTTAATACTAACTCAAAACTGACAACTGATCATAGTTCATTTTTTCAATCATAAGAGTCTTAAATTATTATTATACCAGTGAAAAACTGTACAATTTTTTTTTTCCCACTGTGCTTTAGAACTTTTACATCAGGAAACAGTGAAAATGATATGTTGTTTGTGGCATTAATTCTACTTAATTTGGAACCTTAGAATAATTTTATTTTCTTCCATTAAACCCTTAATGCATTTCAGCATAAAATTTAAGCATATTAATATGTCAAATATTAATTTTGTGTTAACACTTTAAGGCTGTCTAAATTCCATAAATACTTTTTGGTGGATCTGAAAACTAGTTGATCTGTACTTTATTATCTGCTCAATATTAGGATTATAAGTCAATGTGTCCAATAAAGAAGAATTATGTCCTTCAGGTTCATTCTATCCTGATAAACAAATTTCTAATGAGATGAAGATGTACAAAGATTTCTTTACTTATTCTGCACAAATGATACAATTATATTTTCTCACGTTTGACATTGCTTGGTTAAATTCTGGCAGTCTCATGTCCATGTGTCCTGATAGCAAGAAGATTTTAAGAAAGAAAAGTACTACTTGGTTAATGCTGGAGAACATGTCACTGGAAGGTTGACTTCATATCTTGTTTGTCTTATTTTTTCTGGGGGGTAAAAATAGATACAAATATGTGGAATGTGAGAATCCCAATATGGTTCTGAGACACTGCTGGGCAAAGAAAGTTTTGGTTTGGGGCCTATTTAGGAGAACATTTGATTTACCTACAGAGTAAGCTTTCAGTAACACTTTTATAACTACTAAGTAGTTGGAGAGAAAATGAAGGTAGCAGAAAAGGAAAGGGTGAATGTTCTGTGAGGAATTGAGGAATTTTCTGCTTTCTGACTTCTGCAGGGATTGTTCCATTTTCTCTACTTCATTCTTTCCTAATGTTTGGCAGAGGGTAGAAATGGGATCCCTTGAAAAAAGAGAAGAAAGGGAACCTGGAAGAAGAAAAAAACATAGCTAAGCAGAGATGCTGAGATCGTGGGAGAAAACTCATTCTTCCCTCTTGAGACTACATAGTTAGATTTACAGCATCTATTTCAGTCTTAGCCAGAGATTTACTGACAGGCCTTTGTCAAATCATATCACTTAATTTTATAAGCATTTTTTTCTCTTGGTAAAATATTGTTGTTAGTATTTATGAATTGCAATGAAGATTTCATGAACATAAAACTATGAATATTTCATGAAGGTCTTGAGATATTTGGATCTAAGTATGTGTTATCAAATATAGCCAACTCTCAAATACCACTTAGTGGGTTATGTGTGAGGAACTTAGTTCTGCACTGATATTCCCTTGCCACATAGCATATTTTTGAGCTGTCTCCTTTCACAAGTTCGTCAGTGTGTAGTTAAGAAAAGCAATGTAATTTAATTTTAGTCTGGGCAGTAAATCTCCTGCTGTGAAGGTTGAGATATAAGGAGGTGGGTGAGTGCTGGTGGTGGAAATGCTTTGGGCTTTCATTCACTCTTCAATCCAACACTTATTGAGCATCTGCTCTGTGCTAGGGACTGGGTAGCATTGGGAATAAAAATATGAATAACAGGAAGACAGTGTGGTTAAGTGGTTAAGCTTTGGAGCTAGATTTATTGGATTTAAATTCTAAGTTTGAATTAGGAGTTGTTGGTTTTGGTCATGTTACCTGATCTTGTTTACTTGTTTTTGTTTTGTTTTAACCTGCAAAATGGGGATATTACCTAGACCATAGAACTGTTTTGAGAATTAAGTAAGAAACGCACTTTGAGCAATGTCTGGCACAGGGTTATGTACTCAAAACATGTTAGCTCTAAACATTCAGTTTCTGTCCTCCAACACTATCATCTATGGGAACATGGATGAATAACCAATGACTACAATATAGTGTAAGTGCTATTACCCAGACATACGTGGACCACTATGAGGGCTCAGGAGACACAGTGAAATCAGATTGGAGGGTTGGTCCAAGTTGGAAGAAGAAATCACCACCAGATTTTGAAGGGAATTGAATTTTAAGCCAAGGACCTGTATTCTATCTAGCCTGAAAAATAATTGGCACACACATATAGGCTTCCAGTTTGAGTTTCAAGTTTATGGGACTTATCCTAGAAACTTTAATTAGGGTTTTCAACTGGACCCCTCCTTTAGGACATGGAATAACTTGACCCTTTAAGTTCATCGGAGATTCTGTTTAGTTTGTAGGCATCTCTTTAAATTTAAAAAGTTAGTTTTCAATTAAGTCTATTTTTAATCTACCTTCAGTTGCCATATTTCTCAAAATACTGTAACTATTCTTTGCATTTTATTCCTATTTTAAAATTTTAGTCTCTAGAGAATTTTGAAATGTCTTGGTTCTCATAAAATACATTTATTTGCCTCACATTTTTCTTCAAGTTTGGCATATATAATGGAAGAGAAAACACCAGTGTAGGGAAGACAACTCCAAGGTAGTAAACGTAGCACATAAAAGTGAGTTTTGCTAGAGAGAACTCAGTGTGTGAAGAAGGAGGCTTACTCCGTGACTCTGTTATCTGGAGGTGACTAATCAGGCTGTCTCATTTTTAAAAATTTATAAAATATGGGTATCGCAGGGAATAATTAATATAGGAATGCCCAGCACACAGAAGGTTTCGGAACAATCTGAGTTGAATTCCAGTTCATGCTCATACACAGAACTCACTTGTAGTTTAAAATGATCTCTTTCTCCTAGAGGTAGTTGGCCTCACATCACATAAGGTCAACTCTTAGCAGAGTGTCTGGCATGAAGTAGGCAACCAGTACATATTATTTTCTTGAATAAATAAAAAAGAGGACAGTCCAAACCTTCACAACTAAAAACACAGTTTCTGGTTTCTTGGCAGATGGCAAGAGAAACATTTTCTTAAAGGGATACTGGAAATGGTGTGGTTTGCATATATCCAGATCAGCTGGTGGCCAAGTGGCGAAACTTTCTGTCTCTGGACAAGACATCCATAGAGCTGGTGCCATGAATGAATGTGACGAATGCAACTTGAGAGCCAAGTCAAAAGACATTCTCCATTAGTGTCTATTGACAACTCTGGTTCCATAGATAATCAAGTGGTGCTGAATCTCTCCTTGAAAGCTTTCTGCAGAGAAGCACATGAGAGAGCTCCCAATTCATTAATTAGAATACCCGTTTCCAGAATAAATAAAAACAAGTGGATTAAATTCATTTTTCTTTAGGGCTAAAGTTTATAAGGATTCTTTATCTTCACTTCTCTCTCTCAATGTGAAATCAAAGAAAAAATTATCTAGGGTCGGGATCATAAGAGACTGAATTTAGGATAAAGATGGGATCATCTCACTTACCTAACTAGATAAAAGAAGAACATTGTTGTCTCAATTTCCAATCATGTGAAGAATGAAAATTCACAAATTTTCCTAAAATACGCATGAAGCCTGATATAGTTAGTATCAGTTTTTAAGGCTTGTGACTTAAAAAATGTGAGGAAGCTTGGATGTCAGGAGAGAATTGCTCTGTTAAATCTTAAACTGAGCAGGTTCCATGTTATAGGAAGGTTCTATAAGGAGGGCTTCCTGAACCATAAAGGAAAATTTTAGGTCAAACAAATTTATTATTATAATCGAAATTCAGCTCTACTCAGGCTGTCTTCACTTAAGGTTCCAGGATGATTTGCTATTTACTAATTTTCTCCATTCTCGAGATGAGTGAGATCAAGTTAAAGTGATGATTCATTCATTCATTCATTTTTATTCAGCAGCTATTTATTGAGTGCATATTATGTGCCAGATATTACCTAGCCCCTGGGGATAATGGGACTAGAAAGATGGACTAAGTCTCGGCCCCACATTCTAAGGATGATTCACTCTGACCAAGTATTTCTGCCTGAATGCTGCAGTTTTTGTAACCAAAAGGGCAATATTATGGGGATATAAAGGTAAAATGGTGCTAAAGTTCTTCTTATTATGTCATTAATCTTCAGAGCACTAAAATACTCTCTAATTGTCTGCCAGCACTGCTGTATGGTTGAGGTTTTTCTTAAACCAAATTCCAAGGGCTTGATGATTCTTTGAAATCAGTCTCAATTTCCCTGGACCTGGAAAATAGAGAACTGACAAGCCTATTTCCTTGTTAAATAAAAATTATCAGATTTATTTTCATCCTAGAAAATTTCTAGAGACGTTTCAAATAGAACTCATATGAAATAATCTGAGTGCCTAAGTTTAGATAGTTTTATAAAAAATGAAATGTTTTAGGCTTTAGTTATCACAGTTTATATTAGACAGCTATGATGGGGCACTGTTGGCAATGTTAGGTCTTATAAAAGAGAAACTGTGAAAATATAAATTCTAGTAATGCCTGGACAAGCATTTCACTCAGTTCTGTGAGAGTCCACCTGATTTTTGTTAATTGCAGTGTTTCTGTATGTGTATCACCACCACCACCACCACCACCACCACCACCACCACCACCACCACCATTACCACCGCCACTAACAACAAAAACAACACAGTCTCTGTCCTCTTTGAAACATCTCATCAACAGACCACAGCTTCAAAGAGCCTAATGAGACCTGTTGTTTACCAAGAAACTTAGATTTTATCTTGGGTTGTAGATCGCCAAAGGTTTGCAAACATTCTGAGTAACTCTATATAGATATTATAGTTTCTGTAGGAAATGTACTCTATAAGTAAAATTTGCTTAGAATGGCTCAGTGTGTAGCCTACTCCATCTCCAAATATGGAAACTATCTCCTTAAAATCTGCAAGTTTGAAACTGACCTCCCTTTTTCATCTGTTATATTTTTCACTCTTCTGCTTTTCTGACTTATCTGAGAAGGCAGGACATTTTGGCATCTGCTTAGTTCACCTTTTCTAAATCTTATCTACTTCATCTTTTCTAAGTTTGTCTTAAAGTTCCTGAGAGTAATTTGCTTAGCGATATGGTGACTGTAATCAATTGACAAATTTTATTTTAATTTTTTAAAGACAGTAGTAGAAATCAATTGACTTTTTCATCTTTTTTATTAATCTTTTTTTTTCCTACCAATAGACTATCAAAGGCAGAACTCTACGTTTTAAATAGGTCAAATGAACACCATAAGCCTGAAAAGGAATGGGAAATTTGTCTCAATCAAAATGTGGGAAAGGAAAATTGCTTATTAAAAATATTTACTATTAAAATTTTAGCCCATGGAAAATAGTGATGGAAAAAGTGTAGTGACCCTCAAGAAATGTCATATTTTTCTCTTAAACTTCCATTTGTTCTCATTCCCTAGATAAGGGCATTTTAAAAATAGTTCTTGATTTCTTGTTCATATCTAATCACACTTTGGCTAGAGTTCTTGTCTATTCCTTTGGTGTTAACTCTCATGTATACATAGATTTAACAACCACAAGTATTCATTGAGTGCTGTGCTGGTCATTCTCTGCTTGCTACAAATCCTTCTTTGCCGTGCTTTGTGCCATGGGAGGATGACTTCTACAGCTGTATCACTCATCTCCCTTGTTCTCTGGTATTGGGTTAGACTTGGACAATAGAAGGATGGGAGGAAAGTGAGTTGGGGTAATTATTTCTCCTCTCATCTCCTCATTGTTGAACTGAGATCCTGGTTTCAGCTCTTGTCGTTGGCCCCTTTTCTCCCACTCGAGAGCTCAGGTAACATCACTTCCTCCTCCTGCTATTTTTACCTACAGTCAATGACACCTTCCATCTGTCGCTTCTGTGTGTGGCTTTCTATCCCTTTTAAGTCCCTTATTCCTGCACACCCTTCTGATTTTAACAGAGGCAACTTCTCATTGGGTATCAGGAACCATATTAAGTGCCAGAGATTCAGTAGTGAACAAACTAGAGAAAATGTGAAAATATAAATCCTAGTAATGCCTGGACAAGCATTTCACTCAGTTCTGTGAGGGTCTACCTGAGTTTTTGTCAATTGTAGTGTTTCTGTATGTGTATCACCACCACCACCACCACCATTAACACCACCACTAACAACAAAAGCTTTTTGTTGTTTTGGTGCTCACATCCTAGTATGGTATCCTAGTTTGTGGGAATAGTAAACTAATAAGCTAAAAACAACAATTACCATTGGGGTAAGATTTCTGATAACAATTGGGTGGTATAAAGACAAACTGATATGGGAATTTTGAATCTGAGCTAATTTAGACATGGAAATATTTCTGTTGGTGTAACAAGGGAGATAAGGCCTGAATAATGAAAAATAATCTAGCCATTTGAAGGACAGGCAAAAAAAATTAGCAAATACAAAGGGCTTGATCCAGGAAAGAGGTTGATGATACTCAAATCTATACTGGAGTTGAAAACCTCGTATTTAAATTATCTTCTTACACCTGAAACTGTCTATGATAATGTATTTACACATTGGCAAGACTTAGGTGATGCTTAGGACATCCCAGATACTGTTCTTAGTAGTTTATATTATCTCATTTAATCTTCATTAAAATTTGAAAAACAGATGCTATTTTCTCCACTCTATGGAGGAGGAAGCTACGTACAAAGAAGATATGTCCTTCTGCCATCTAAGACTAGGCAGATCCAGGGACAATTTGTTTCTAATATTTCTATCAATGGAATCTTCGTTATCTCAATCATACAAAGTAGAAACTTTGATACTGCACTTGATCATTTTTCTTTCATTCTGTCAGGCATGAATCCTTATTACTTGCTTCTTCGGAACATCTATGCTATGTGTCACTGTCTCCATTCTCAACAGTAATGCCCTAATGTAAACCCATTACCTCCCACCTGGATCAATGGATTACATAAGGTAGCACTGGTATGGTTTGGCTGTGTTACCACCCAAATCTCATCTTGAATTTCCACGTGTTGTGGGAGGGACTTGGTGGGAGATAATTGAATCATGGGGGCAAGTCTTTCCCTACTGTTCTCGTGTTAGTGAATAAGTCTCATGAGATCTAATAGTTTTAAAAAGAGGCATTCCCCTGCACAAGCTCTCTCATTTTTTGCCTGCTGCCATCCATGTAAGATGTGACTTGCTCCTCCTCGCCTTCTGCCATGATTGTGAGGTTTCCCCAGTCAACGTGGAACTGTGAGTCCAATTAAACCTCTTTCTTTTGTAAATTGCTCAGTCTTGGATGTGTCTTTATCAGCAGTGTGAAAATGGACTAATATAATTACATAAGGTAGCACCCTCTCATCAGCTCTCGTGCTTCAGAAGGGGAGAGTCTGAAGAAGCTGCCAAATTATTTTTATCTAGAAAACGAATTCATCACATTATTTCTCTTTGCAAAAATCACCAAAGTTTCACAATTCCAACAAAAGGAAGCATCATAAGAATGTTTTGTAATTTAGCTTTGGGTTCTGTTTATCCTTTATCTCTTGTTTTTTCAATGTGAGTCTTCTGTCCCTGATTTCTGATTACAATTTTCTGAACATGGATGAGTTAGAAATTCTGTGTGTATCTTTGCCTTCAAGTATGAATTAGGTGAACACAATTGTGGGGGAAAACATGTTAACTTAGGAGTCTATTAATACTTGGAAGATTTAATTAATATGCTTTGCAAAGTAATTATTCACCTGTGACTGAGAACACGTAAGTTTGAGAATTGATTCCCGCTTCTCACCTTTGCCATGCTGATTAAATAACAGTAAGGTAGAGTGGTGTTTTAACCGGTGTGTGTGTGTGTGTGTGTGTGTAATTGTCCATCAAAATTTTATTTTCTTTACTCAGTGGCCCCTCAGCTAACATGACTGTTGAATTTAACTATGAGAAACATATTTAAGGAAATTAAATTCATTCATTTAGTGAATATTTGTTGAGCCATTGTTATGTGTAAATCCTACTTAAGAGCCATGGGGAGTAGAAGAATATGATATGCTTTTTTTCCCTAATGGTACTTTAGAACTTTGTTTTCCACCAGAGGGCAAAATGAAGCTTATATAAGTTTACCTGGGAGGTTACTGGTGAGTACTGGAAGGAAGTATTAGAGGATCCCAGGCATCTAGGTGGGTAGAAACCACTTGTTAATTTATTCAGTACTTGGATTTCACTACTTTTGTAATGGAATTTGAATTTCTTTCTCTTTAGCCCAAAGTTGCTCTCTGGCTCAGCGCTTAATCTTCACTTATGCCTCTTAGCATTAAGGAACAGTCAATATTTGTCTGAAATTAATGATTGAGAAATCAATGTTTTTAAAAGTACATAGTACAGTGTCCTTGGGTATTTACTCACTTTCAGAATCACTTCTATTCCAATAATGCAAAAGCTGTAGAATTTATTGTTCTGCCTCAAGATCAAGCCCTCTTTCCCCAACACTACATGTTCCTGTGTCTGCATAATTCAGTCTAGAATAATGCCACAGGAGTTCCAGTAAGACAGTCTGTAGTGTCCTTTTGCCACTCTCTGCATCTCAGGGTAGCCAAGGTATAGGAAGAAGGGATCTTGGTATTTCAGATCCTTTAAAACTCATTAAGGTGGCTATGTGCACTTCGATTTCAGTTCCCCTTGAAGGACTCCCCATTATATAAGTTGTGTATATGTCTCTTCGTTTTTCTCATTTTCTCAAAGATAATAACTATAGGAACACACACACATTTGCACATGCACAAACCTCTCAAAGACCAACATCAACTCTAATTAACAATACAGCTTCAACTGGGAGATGCCGGATTCAGATGTGTGCAGAGGCCAGTCAAGAAACTCAAGTGAGTGCAGGGCACAGTATCATAGAGCGGGGTGAGGACAGTGGCAACCTCTACCTTCTCCACCTTTTGGTTACGACATAGCAATGAGTCTCCCCTGCTGTAATATTTCAATTATGTCAAGAGGATCCAGAAATCCATATTTTAAAAATGAAAATAAATGAATTTTAAAAGCCTTAATGGTTAATTTCATGTGTCAACTTGACTGGGCCATGGAGTGCCCAGACATTTGGTCAAATATTATTCTGGGTGTGTCTTTGAGGGTATTTTTGGATGAGATTAGCATTTAAGTCAATAG
Source organism: Nomascus leucogenys (assembly GCF_006542625.1). NCBI lineage: Eukaryota > Metazoa > Chordata > Mammalia > Primates > Hylobatidae > Nomascus > Nomascus leucogenys. The sequence continues at coordinate 102,319,957 of NC_044383.1, read as the reverse complement.
ATTGAGAAAAGCAGATCATCCACCTAATGTGGGTGGGCCTCATCCAATCAATTGAAGACTTGAACAAATAGGCTGAGTAAAAGGGAACTCCTCCTGCCTGACTACTTGAGCTGGAACATTAATCTTCTTTTATTATATATATGTATGTAATAAAAAATATATACAACTATATATAGTTTTAATGTTCTTTGTTTTGGAACATTAATCTTTTTCTGCCTTTGAAATTAAAAAAAAAATCCACTTTTGGGTTTTGAGCCTACTGGTTTTCAGACTGGAACTTATACCATCAGCTATTCTGACTCTCAGGCCTTCAGACCCATACTGAAACTATACCATTGGCTTTCCAGGGTCTCCTTCTTGCTGACTGCAGATGTTGGAACTTTTTAATCTTCCTAATTGAGCAAGGAAATTCCTTATAATAAGTATATGGTTCATTACTAGATCATATACTTGTCAGTGACTGCTCTCCTCACAACATGAAGGCTTACTGGAGCTAGTAAATTCTTAGACCAGGGGCCTCTTCCTCCCTGGCCCCCATTGAAGGTGGTATTGAGGAAACTGGGAATGGTGGGGATGGTAGTCTCATTATTCCAGTTAGGTAAGTAAAGAGACTCTATTTTTAAACAAACCAAATCAAATACATTCAAAGGGATGTTCACTTTTAAGGTAGTCTCCTTAAAAATCTATACTTATTTTAATAAACATGCTGACATTATTCAGATAATATTTTTAATTTCTTTTTGCAGAATTGTCTTAAAACAGTTTCACAGGAAAATTAATCTACACTGTAAATTGCTCTCTGTTTTGTACTAAAAACATGATTAGTCAAATTAAACTTTTACTTTTTCAAATAACTTTTGGCTTAAATGTGAATTTAAATATACCCTTTAGTGAAAAAATATTTTCTACCACTAAGATTACATAAAAGGATGCATTAGAGACAGATTTTTAAAATATTTTGAGCAATGGCCATACTCTGGAATAAATGCATATTATGCAAAGACAATTGCTTTGGAGGGGTCATGTGGAGGTGGTTTTGGAGAATTTGTTTGGAACTCAGTCTTGTTTACCTTAAAGCAGGGGTCACAAAATCAAAAGCTCTCATTGAGTGTATTGGTTTGGGAGGAAGGCAACAGGAAGTATGCTAAGTCTTTCAAGATCAGGCATCCACTACTTAGCAACTATCAGAGGTTGTCTGCGAGGCATCTGGGCCTTGTGTTTCAAAATTGTTGATGTTTCAACATCCGTGGAGGAGCAGGGGAGACTTGGGAGTTGAGGGTGATTGGTACCATTGGTGGTCATGTGGTATCCAGAATAGGAGGGAAGGAAGTGGAAACCTTGAGTACAGACCTGCATTTGAGAAATTTTCCTGTGAAAGAAAGAAAATAAGTTACGAAGTTAGCAGAGTCCAGTGGAATTTAAGGTGGATGTAAAAGGAAATGGAAGTATTCTGAGCATAGCATATGAGTGATATGAATAGAGAGGGAAAGTGGAGGTATTGTGGAAAGCAGGACTAACTGAGGGAACATGCAACCAACAAACTTTGAAGGGATGAAATCAAGGGTCTAAGAAGAAGGATCTCCTCCTCTGGGAAAGAGATTTATTCTGGCAGAAAAAGAAGATCAATTATTTGGATAACAATGGAAAACATACTTATCAAATTTGTATATGCCACCAATCTGTGAGGAGCAGCTAATATGATTGATAATAGAGTCAAGATTCAAGAAGTCATGTTAGAATGTGAGAATGATGAATTGAAACAAACAAAAATGAAGTTTAGTGGTGATACGTGCAAAATTTCTCCTTTATACCAAAATCAATCATTTAAAATAAAGAATGGAGGAGAAATAACTTCATACTATTTCATGTGGAAAAGAGTAGCATTTTCTTATAAAAGCTTGCATATTAATGATGCCAGCAGGGTAACACAATTGCTTTAAAGCTAATGCAACCCTACATTTAATTGGGAGACTATAGGGCTGCAGCAATAGCCGAAAATTGGGATACTAATTTAATAAACTATGATACAACCTTATAATGAAATAACCTGCTGTTATTAAAAAATGAATGAGAAAGCTCTTTATGTACTAATCGGGAAAGATTTTCAAGCTATATTGTTAAGCACACAAAAAATGAAGGTGCACAATAGTATATACAGAAAGTTACTTTTCATTTATTTAAAATGGGGGAAATAAAATATATACATTTGTTAATTATTTGCATAAAGAAATCCCAAAATAATAAAAATGAGTTTAAAATATTAGGTTACCCACAGCAGGCAGAGTGGAAATAATGTAGACAGGGTCAGGGAATGGAATAAGTTTTCTCAGTACATCCTGTTTAATTTTATTTTGACTATTTGAATGTATTATCAAATTTAATATTTGTTTAAATGGGATGGATGAGGTGAGGGGTTGGAATTTATAAGTGAGAAGGGAAAACCGAGGAAAACTATCCAAAATTATAAAATTTTCAATGGCAAGGTTTATTCTTTTCTATAGTATCTACAATTACACTTTTCATGTAGGAGACTATTAATCAAATATTTGCTGATCAAATGACAAATGAATGAATT